>NC_073726.1:86933823-87546167 GCF_023634155.1 Falco peregrinus | reverse complement strand
TGTTGTCTAAAATACTGACGTCTTGCTAGCAAAAAAAAGACGTGTCTATTATCTGCCCCACTAGATAAGTCACAGGGGGACACAGAGGAAGGAAATAAATCTCTCTTACTACCTCTCCCTGAAATACTAAATTAAGGTTAGTGGCTACATTTGACAAAGAAAAAGTGTTTCATCTGTGCTGCACAGAGTGAACTATTAGTACGACTGCTGCATTTATACAAATTGAATGGCATGCTATTGTCCGTCATCTTTTCCTTTCCCTTTTTTTATCCTCATTTTGAATAATTCATGGGGAAAATGATCACTTCATAATGCCACAAACTCACAGCAGGCAAAACTAATTTTACATGATATGAAAACAGATTTTATTTATTTAAGAGTAATATTTAAAGAAAACAACAACTTTTTTGACACCAGCTGCTGGGAAATAAATAGAATATTTTATGACAGAAAAAAAAATCCAAATGCGTTAAAAGCTGTTCCTGAGAGATGGATTAAAAAATAAAATATAGACGTTGGGCAGATTAAATTTAAAACTTGGTGGTCACTGATGTAATTCTGCTCCTTAGGGGAGTGAGGGATAGTTTTCTGGAAGAAAGAAAACTTCAGAGGAGTGGGAAGAAGTTGTGCACAAGTAGTTCTCTGAGTAGCTGGTCTCTGTGTACCAGTGACTGGGGGCAACTTGGGTGACAACTCCCCGAGACCTTTTACATCCTCTAGACCAGATGTGTTTTTTTTTCCCTTGAGTGTCTGTTGCATGAGAAGCAAACCTCCTTTTTTTGTGTAGTTTTTTTCATATCTGACCTTGGCTCTTTAGCAGGAGGAAACACCGAAGAGCTAGGATGCAATGTGAAGCTACAGCTTTTTTTTTTAATTATTATTATTTTTTTTCCTTGGGGTGGCTTTCTGAGTGCTGCAAGAGATGTTCTGGAGGGGAAAACAAATATAAAAAAAAAAAAAAAAAAGAAAAATCTGCTAATGGTGCTGTGTGCTGCTTTTCCTTTGCTTTCTGGAGCAAGAGGACGGAGAGCTGCCCTGCAGCGGGGGGCAGATGGAGGCAGGCAGTGCTACGTGGACAAGCCTCTCCCCTGGATGTGATCTGGCGGCTGGTGGGGGGCTGGGCTGGATGCCAGGGGCCCTCCTGGGCTTCATCCTGACTGCTCAGGAGCCCAAGAAGCGGATGGGTCGGTGCCCGGTTCCAGTGACACGGGGAGGAGGAGATAGAGAGCAGGAGGAAAGCTGCGCGGTATTTTAGCGCAAGACCAGTTGGAACGAACACCATCGGTAATATAAATGTTGTTTATTGCATTTTCATGTAAAATTGTTTAACTTAAAAACTCTTAGTGACAGAGGGAATGTAAATCTGAGGCTGAGCGCCTGAGTCACCAGCAGAAGTTTATTATTATCCCTGATAACAGCTGAATTCCAGCCTTCCTGCGTGCTATAAAATGGGGCAGTTTTGTCTATTATTGGCACCGTGTGTGCCGCTAGAGTTAAGGGTTTGTCAGCAGTTCAGCTGTAAGCCCCTGTTTTCACGGGTTCATAACTTGACTGTTAAAAATTCACTCCAGGCTGGGACTTGGCACACGAGGTGAGGTCTCTGCAAGTTATGCTGGAACTTAGGCTGTCCTCAGGCCGCTTCCTGACAGCGTTGAAGACATGAGGTGTGTGTATGGCTCCTTGCAAAAGACAAGAAGGAGCAAGGACAAGGGCATGGCGTTTTGTCCCTGCCATTACAAATGGTGCTGTGGTTGGATTCTGGTTTGCCTGGAAGGAGCATCCTGATACCGCTTGGTATTCCTGCATGTCTTTACATTGGGAAAGACTTCTATTTAAATTTTACGTAACATGTATGTTCTCTTCCTTGATGCATTTTTCTCCATGTAAAACTATCAAGTCCTTTGTGTGCATTTCTATTTAAAAGGGAATTGAATGCACCTTTGTTTCGCTGTGTTTCAAGGTTTGAACACCATTTAACATTTCCATTTAACTAGCTGCCATTAATTAGTTAATACTTGTATAGATCTGGGGTGATATAACATGTTCAAAGTGTATGAAGTGTATTGTTACTGAATACTTCCAGTAATATTTTTCCAAGAGTGGACGTCATGGCTGTATACGATCGTAACTGCTGGGCAGCTATAATGATGCAACCTTTGCTCTGACCCAATGTCACCTGGGACAAAGCATGCTGTGGTCTTGTGAAAAGAGCGAGATTTGGTGTACTTGTATGCTCTACTTCATCAAGGTATTAGGAACAACACATTTCTTAAGGGGCACTAATTTTTCAAATGGTTTGGATGCTTTCTTGAGGTTGTCATCTTGAAAGTAATGCCATCAGGTTACTTTTGATTTTGTAGCTGGTCACGGTGATCAGGGAGCACCGTCGGTGCTGTTGACTGTCAAGAATCCTTTAAAAGAAGGAAATGAACAGTGATAACTCTCCATGTGATTATACAGATTTATAAGTAGGATAGGTTCAGCTGTGAAATCTGAAGTTGACCTGGGAAAATGGACTTTTCTGTACATCAGAATCAAAAACCTGGGGGAAAAAAATTACAAGAGAGGATATCTATTGGCGGTGCACCAAGAGGCAAAGAGTAAAAAAAAAAAAAAATCAGTGGGTTAAAAATCAGTCTGTGACATAAATGGAAAGATGGTGCTTATCTTGTTTTCATTAACAGATATAAAACGTGTATT
This sequence comes from Falco peregrinus, assembly GCF_023634155.1. Lineage (NCBI taxonomy): Eukaryota > Metazoa > Chordata > Aves > Falconiformes > Falconidae > Falco > Falco peregrinus. Next base: position 87,543,467 of record NC_073726.1, on the reverse strand, counting down.
TGGAAAAAAAAGTGTCCATACTTTGCACATACAGTTCTGTTCAGATTTTTTCGGCACTTGACCCATTAAGGATCTAATTCTTGGCTCACATCCGTTGATTAAAGAACAGCACTAGAAATTAAACTGGCCCAGTGAAACAAATTCTTTTCTCCTGTGCAGTCATAAATCAGAAATAACCCTGGATTTTCGTACATGTGCCAGTGTTCTGGATTTACACGAGCATATATCTAAAATCAAAATTTGGCCAGCTGCCTGAAATTGGGGAGTTTTGGTGCGTGTTGTCAGGTAGCTGTCGGTTGGCACAGACCTCTCTTTGCTGAGGTCATCCGGTCCATCCGTCCGCCAATGCCCGTGCCTGCGAAAAAATTTCATTATCTTAATACCCACCATTCTTGATGAATGGCTCTTGTACCTAACCTTGATCATCTCTGGAGAAAATAGTTAACTACAGTCTTCTGGGATTTGCTACCAAATATTTAAATGTCTTATTTCATTGGAAAGAGTAAATCCGTGTAATGAATTGTAAGTAGCAATCAGAGTTGCATCTTCTGGAGCAAACTTTTTGCTAAACTTTATTGGAATTCAGGCACTGTTGGCAGAGCGTGTGGGAGGGCTGGAGGTCGAGGGGGTGCATAACTGATAGAGGTCTGTGTGATCCATGTTGGAGGTCTCAGTTTAAAAAGCATCATTAACTCAGCGTTACCTTTCAGTGCCTTTCTAAAATCTTTCATTTTAGGTGAAAGGCCTGCGTGCAGAATTTAAGAGGCTTATTCTCTTACACAGAAATAATGCTGCTAAGCTGCTAGGAATCTCAGCAGCTTAATATAAATGTTCAAATAAAAAAGTATGTATTTTAACTGTATAACCTTCAAATATAATTAATAATGAAATCCTAAGCAGGAGCCTAGGGGAAAGCATTTGGATTCTTTCTATTTGTGGAATAGGTGCAGGTCTCTAGTGTACAGTTGAAAATAGGGACTAAATATGAGCTGATGATTTGGAAATCACTTATGTGTGCTGCTGCATACATTCATAGTTGGGATATAAAGTAGAGCACAGGAGAAAATGAAAACAGGGGAACCTGGGCCACCAACTTCACGCTTAGATAAAATACCAAATTTGCGTGCTAGGTGGAGGTATTCAGATGCAGAGTTGTTTCATTTGGCCTGAGGATTAAATTGTGTTATCCTGCCAGTGCAGGAGGTAGTGTATATATATTTTTTTTTTTCTTCTTCTTCTTTTCCTTACCAGTACCACCCAAATTATTCTGGAGCATAATTACGGGAAGCGAAAATCATGGTAAAAGGATATGTCATGGCCACCTGTATGAGGAGCCTGTTGAGACTGCTAGCAGAGCAAGGTGCTTTCCAGAAACACTGCCTCCCAGAGAAAGAAGGTGATGTCAAGATCTTAATCTGAAGGTGGTGGTCATATTCTAACTCAGAAAAGGCAGAAAGAAACTGTCCAGGTAGTCAAGGACCTTGTCAAGAGCTGCCCCAGTGCAGCTGGAGTATGTTGCTCTTTCTGTGCTTGCTCTTTACCGCACCTGTGTACCACTTCCATGCGTGAAGGATGTATGGGAGGGCAACCAGTCTGCTCCTCCGTGTAGTGCTGAAGCTTTGCAGCAGGGTTAGCTGTAAACAGGAATTATGTGGTTATGTGCCAGAATTTTGGCCTCAGTAATGAAATAAGCAGAGAGGAAAACCGTCTACAGGTACTTAAAATGTAAAGGATGTCCATTCAGGACTCTTACAGAGTGTAAATGTAAAAAGGCAGAAGCCCTGAAAACAAGTGGTTACTTCTTTTTATTTTCCAGCTCTTGAAGCCACTTGCAATATATGCTGTAGGTTTGAGTAAGGTAGAAATGAAGGTCAGGTTGGGGATTGCTACATTAAAATCCTTGGAGTCACACAATTGGGAAAGAAAACTAGAAAGAAAGATGCGCGTGGAAGATGGAGGTTCGGTGTGTGCAGTAGTCGGTGTTCGCACATCACTGTCACGCTGTGACCTGAGGTATTGCAGATATTTCCCGTGTAGGTATCAGTTGCCATTTTACTGACAGCTGCTGGAGCAGTGATGGTGTTGGCTAAGGGAGCAACTGTACTACTTGTCGGAGAAGAAAAGATTATTTTTAGACTTACAACAACGCCCTGAAATGGTTGATGATGCCTGAAAGCGAGAATATAGAAGTCAAACTGTTACTTCACGTAGCCTGTTTTTCAGACAGGAAGAAGCAAAAATCTCATAAAACATGGGAAGGGCACTGCAGATTGGCTCCCAGCCCACTCTCCTAGACCCCCACCCCTGGCCATGGTAGCTACCAGGGCGGCCTTTCCATCCTGGGGCCACCTCCTGTGTTGAGCCCATGGGTTGTGGTACCCGATCCATTCTCTGACAGGGTCTGCATCATCCCTCCTCCACCTCTCGGCAGCGGTAAGTCTTTGCTGCAGGAGCTATAGCCTAGGGTTTTGTGACCATCTGTGGTGGTTGTAGGAGGATCTCTGTTCGGTGCCGCCTTCTCCTTGGGAAAAACAATGAGCTGATGGAAATACTCACTTGTCCATATCCAGCCCATTGCAAACCAATTAATGTTTCTTTCTCCCACCTCAAGCAATTGAAGGATGTACTAATGAATGATGGTTTATCAAATTTCAGATTGTTTATGTAGTCTTGAAGTCTTTTATGTAACCTTTCACATCTGATGGTCATGTCTAAATGTGCCTTGCATCATCAACACAGTTACTTGTTTTCTGAATCCAGAAGCTGACTGGTTTGATGTTGCAGAAACTGAAATAAAGTAGAAGTAAACATTTCCCCTTACTCCAGATTCAGAAGAATGTTCTGGACATCTTAAGACATTAGCAGATCAAGATTCCAGATATTATTATATTAACATATATTAGCAGATTCCTGTAATAACATATTTTAGAGGTTTGTTAGAAATCCTCAATTTTCTTTAGCAATGTTTGTTAAACAGCGGATCTCTGTAGGGCATACAAATTGTTCATTTTAGCCAAAGTCAGATATTAAGGGCTTAATAGATCTGGAATGCTGGAATGCAGGTCTAGTCTTTGGACTTCTTTAACTGTCAGTTAAAAGCAGAAGCATTTTATTTTTTGTTTATTTTTGTCCAAATGGTGCTTCTTGGTGATAGGTAGTCTTTCTCCCACCTCAAGAAGTTAATGAGAAGACTTCTTATCATAGGATTCATTTTATATCAGGACTGCTGAAGGTAGTAGAGGGGAAGAATGTACTTCCAGTAATTTTCAATAAGCAATTAGTTCAGTGAGCAATGGAATTCATGAATCTAGATTTTCTACGGATTAGTGTTATGGTTGATTGACTTGCTGTCTAAGAAGATGTGACCTCTCACTGAAGTATTTTCTGGGGTTTTAGATGTTTATAAATCCCATTCTGTGGTGCCTAAGGTACAAACTTGTCCAGTTGGTTGTGTCTGGGGGGAATTAACACTGTTCCTCTCTACCTCTGCCTTTTCTTATGAAGCTTGTATGAATCAGCTTTTTTATTCAGGGTCATACCCCTCCAGCAAATTTGATTGAAATGGGTAAGTTAAAGAGTAATAAGGAGATGATGTACCCAGACAGCACAGTTTTAGCCTTGAGGCGACTAAGAGAAAAAGCTGGTATCCAGAGATGTGATATCCTTGGTTATTCCAGATTTAACCAATGACTTGCTCTATGACCTCTTGCAAACCACTTGTCTCTTTATGCAGTAAGAAATACCGATTGACTGAATCGATCTCCGTATGGGATGAGGGCCATTTTCAGATTCCTGATTGAGGATGTCAGGGTTCTTTATTGCCAAATACTGAGAAGACAGAAGGTAATGGTAAATAGCCTGTCAGGATTTTCGAAAGATATGCTGACATATGTCTTGATAATGATTCATACTGAAAGGTTTGAGCAGGTTCTGCTGATTGAATAATGCAGGTGAAAATGTTTCTCTGAATTGAGGACAATCTGGGTATGGACTATGCAGCATGAAGAAAGGAGACCTAAGAGCATTCATGGGTTTGAGAGGTTTACCTGAACATTGACTTATTGTTAATAAAATGTCTCCCAGAAATTAGGAGGGTTTTTTTTAATTCTTCAGGTACTATCTATGATTTACTGTCAATTGAAACTTGCCTTAAGAGAAACACTCTACGTAAGTTTATTTGCTTAGGGTTTTTTTGGTCATACACTGGCAAGTCTGTGCAAAGTAAACCATTAAGGCTTCTTTTTCATTCCCAAGAGCCAAGCCCCCTGTTCTTTTCTTATTTGATCATGTGATGTGACATGTGAGCCGTGCGGTGGGAAGCTGGGCATTGGTATCCGTTACAAAAATGAGTATTTGGAAGACTGGTAAGTCAGGCCAGCTTAAAGCTGAAAACCAAGTCGTTACTAGGCTGGCCTTCATTAACAATACATATAGCCCATAGTTCTTAATCACTGTTAATTGTTATCACTGCATAGTCAAACAGTTGATTCTTAACAATCCCGTGCTGCATTGGCCGTGTACCGTACTGCAGGGCTGGTGCCCCATGGCTGTCCTGCAGCCCCAGGTGGCCTTAGTCACCAAGGCCGAGGTCATCAGTCCAGAGCCCTTCCGTGAGGGAAGTGACTTCATTATTCCTCATTTTTTCATCTGCTCTCCTTTGAGTTATCTATGCTTGCCATCCCTCTTCCTCCTCACCAAAAGGAGGGGAATCTCATCTGCTTCCGATATGATCTTATTTTTAAGACAAACACTTGCTCTATTTCTACCAGATACTTCTCCAGTTTAATCCTCAAGACTACTCTGATTCCAGCAGATACCTTTCCTGCCTGTTCTGTAACCTTTTTCTTACTCTGCAGATTTTAGCACTTCTCACGTGTTTTCCTGTACCCCCCTTTCTGCAGTAATAACAGAAGTACCCATTGCCCCTCTGTGGTTGTTACTCACATACTGGTGCTTAGCTGTATTACAAAATGTTTATGCATTTTGTCCAGTTATGCTGTTAGTATTACGGTCTTACCAAATATTGTACACTTCTGTTAGTGACCAGCTGCAGTGTACTTAATGTTTGGGTTCAAGCAAGCAAATTATCAGTTGTATCCAGGCTAGTGTACCCTGCTTCAGGGGTGCAGCAGCCTCTGCTTTGGCTACACTGTGGATTTTCCAAAAGAAGGAACATCCTTCTGGGGTCAAACTCTTTCACAGAATGTGTTTGAATTATCTCTGGTGGCGTGGGAATCTTCTGTGATGCTCTTCAGGTTGGAAGGATAGTGAGGATAACAGGTACAACTCTGCACAGAAGATGGCTAATTGCTCCTGGCTCTTGAGTTGGCTATTGCATGAGCTCTGGGAGCCCAGAATGGTTCTGATCACCTGCGTTTGCTGTCCCTGTGCTCCTTGAACTTCGATTTCTTTGTGTGCTCAGAGCTTGAGCTGCCTATCAGGCACGAGCCTAACCCTTCGGTATGTCACAAATTTCACATTTCTTGATTGTGTAATGAAACAGTTGATGCTTTCAGAATTTGTTATAGCACTTCATAAAAGGGAGAGGGTGTTTTGTCTTGGTTTTTCTTTTGATGTTTTTTTTTCTTCTTTTTTTTTTTTTTTTTCCTTTTTCTTTTTTTCCTGTGGTATGGAAAGTTCAAATGAAGCTGCTTCCTCTACAGGGGTCTGTGACGCCACCAAATTTTCCATAGCTACTACTGCCACATACAGTTTTCTGTACTCTCTGGTCTCAGAGTCTTTTTTTTGTTTGGTTGGTTTGGTTTGGTTTTGGTTTTGTTTTGTTCTGTGGGGAGTCTTTAGTGAGTATCAGCCAGCCGGCACAATGCAAGAAATCTCAGGGGTCATCATTCAGAAATTGCATTAGACTGTGCCAAATTAATGCTTTTGTTGTTGATTTTTGGTGGGTTTTTTTACTCAGGACCTTGCTTTATTTTTACCAACAGTTACTAACAGAGGGCCAACATGTCTCAGTTGTCAAAAGATGATGGGAAACTGTGTGTGACAAAGACTACATTAGGATGTCTCTGCAAATGAGGTGTGAATTGAGCTATGTATTCTTACTTTACCTTATATATTATATGCACACCTATTATACATATTGTTATATTATAGCTTATCCATAGTGAAGAAAAATAGAAGGTTGCTTCTGGGCATCTTTGTAGACAAGGCCAAGGAGGATGGCCGTGTAACAGACGGGTTGATCGCTGTGTGGTTCCCGTGGTATCGCTTACACAGCGTCAGTGCAGTGTAACACCTTTCTTACATACAGAATGAAGCACTGACTGTGAAGAAGTGGTTAAGAACTGCAGATGTTCTAGTTTGGAAGGGAGGGTCCTAGACCTCCTTTGATGTCATTGCAGGGTTGTTTTGTTTAGGCCAAGCAGAAAGGGCTGCTGTTTTGGTTTTCAGTGTACAACCGAGTTGGCATGGCATTATGAAGGTCCATACTCCTTGGTTGCGAGAAGGGCTCTGCTGTGATGAGTCACTTCATAATTTTATTGCTTTCCTTCTCCCTTGGGTCTAACCATACAGTGTATTGTTTTAGCTTTCAATTTTCCACTAATGTCGTTGATGTTCTAGGGTGAGTGATATTAAGAGTGTTCTCTGTAGGAATTTCAGTGGCTGTAGCACTCATGTAATTCTTGGGTAGATACAAGCTCAGTTTTGGATCTTTGCACTTTAATCTCCTTTTGAGAGAGTTCAATATGATCAGAAAAGAAGGAATGGGCTATCGTTCTCCTCAAAGTTCTTGTCCATTTTGGCTTATCTGTCTGTGCCTCTTTCCTGCAAGTAATGGCAGTGACAGAAATTATTTTTTTTTACTAGAGGACTTAATGAAATCCTTAGATGAGATTACACAGTTTCAATTCTATATTGAAAGTTCTGTTGGTTCGTTTAACAAGGTATTTTTTTCCAAATACCGCTTAAGAACATGCATTAAGAAACTTAACAAACAGTATTTTGAACACCTGGAAGAATAAAAATCACTTTCCTGCTTAATACCTCCAACTTCAATATTAAATACAATTGTCCAATGTTCTGCACCCACCAGCCCAGAAACTGTCCACCATACCTTTCAAGAACATAGCATTGTACCATTCAGAGTGCAGAGGGAAGGTAGAGCAGAAAAGAAAAACAAGGAATTAAAAAAAAAAAAAAAGTTTTTAGTAAAGGAGACTATGAGAGCATTGTACTTAGAACCTGAACCATGTGAATTTTAAGTTGTCTTTTATAAGCCATATCTGCTAAAATGAAAACATAAAATCTGCATAAAGCATGACGAAATTTGGGATTGATACAAGTCATGTCCCTCTGAGACACGTACAAGGTTATGAAAAGAAAAGAACACCTCCATTTCTTTTACGTATGTATGTATATCTATGTGTGTATAAATAAAGCACTTTAAAGCACAAGTTTCCTTTCATTCTCGTTCCTCCCCCACGCCCGCTGTACTTCGTCCTTTCAGCCTCCTTTTTTACAGAAGACAAGAAAAGGCACCGATTTCAGTTTTTAGGGTTGCAAACTAACTTTAAAGATCCCTTCCACTTTAATATTTCTGGCTTCTGGCTTTCCAACAATTGCCATTCTACCTAAAAGGGCAACGTGTTTACAGATTGTATGTGAAATTACTTTCAAGAGTAACGTGTTTCCTGAACATCTCTATTTTTAGCACGGTGATAGCTCAAAGCTAAGAACCCTTCCTAATTGGAACTGTACTTGTGGGAACTTAAAAGATAGGGTTCTTAATTTTTTTTCCTGATATGGCCACGTCCTAACGTGAGAGGCATGTTAGGAAATTGGAGACCATCCTGCTCTTATTCATAGCTGTGAGGCTTCTCTCTCCTTCAGGTTGGACTTATGCAGTTCTCTGAGAATAACTGTGGTTGTTTCCAGTGCAGAGTTAAATGTTGCATGTATTTTTAGCTGGTTTGTTTGTGGTTGGTGTGTTTTTAGTGTTTTTTTTTTTTAATGCAGTTTAGCAACTAGGAATAAGGTGAGCCATAGCAATGTGACTAATGATGGTTTTTGCAGGCCATCAGCAAGAGCCTCACCAGTGGTACATGGACTGTCATGCTGCCTTAAGAGAAATGGTAATAGTGCATGACTCTTCAGAAGCCCTACAAATAAACAGTGGCCTGGAACATTTTGTTAACATTTTTAAGAACAATAAGGGAATGCAGATTTAATAGGCTAATATGTTTTAAGTGGCCTTGGTACCATCTATCTTAACCCAGTGGGATTTTCTACAGCCTGCAGAGGTAGGAAATAGTTCTGTACACATTTACTGTGTAGGACTTCCTCCTTTGGGGCTTAGTGTGGCTTAGAACAAAGAAAAAAAACAACTTTTCTCCTGTAATTCACCAGTGGAAGAAGCATTTTTCAGTACATCAGGGAAATCTTTGTCTCTGTGAACATGATGGCCCTGCTGTACTGGGTATTTTTTATTAATGCAGACTTGCAGTCAGTGAGGACAGAGAGGAGATTGCTGACTACATAAAATTCTGGGCTGGTTTGAGTTATAGCTCGGGAGATGGAAAGTTCCTCTCTTGCCCAAATGTGAGGTTCGGTCACAGTTAGGAAATATAAAGCCGTTTAATGTCGTAGGGCATTGTTAAAGAGTAAAAACTTCAGCTAAAAGAGAAGGCAGCAGGGAGAGTCTTGCACAGAGGTGCTTCCAGCAGAGGACCCGGCGGCTGGACATCTGAGTTCTGCTCCAGCATCTCCAGATCTGCTGGGGGAATAACGCGGCTGCTGTTGGCATCGCTGTATCTCTTAATGGAAAAGAAAGTGTGTTTCTAAATGATTTGGAGATTCAAGGAGGAAAGGCTGAATATGTTAGGGAATTTCTGCCCAGTTACTGTACCAACTGATTGTAGGAACATTTGACTACATGTAATTGAAAGCAAGCCTCCCTCCAATTGGCATTAAATAATGCAGTATTTTATGTAATAGTCTCTGTTAGTATGTACAGATGCATAATGCAAAATTATAGGTGTATGTAACTCCTAGAATCTCATTCTGTTTCTTTTAAACTATTGCCCTAAAATGTGGCTTCGTACCATATTTCTTTATTCTGCGTGCATACATTAAATGGGCAAAAAACTTAAAAAAAGTAGCCAGAGAGTGGCATAGCATTTGGTGTTTTGTTTCTTGGCAGGCTCCGTGTGCTTTGCAAGTACCTATAGTGTGGAAGATACAGGTTCAAATTTTGTTCCTTATGCATTGCCTAGTACTGGGGCGGGGGGGGAGTGAGGTGGTGCTGGTCCTCATTATTTCAAAATAGGTTTCCTCAGCCTATGAAAGAAACCGAGCAGCTCCTCCACCAGAGACCCAATCGCTTTGTGTAGTTATTTGTAGGGTTCAGGAGTGCTGAGGTTTTTCTGGGGGAGGTGCAGAGGAGGGAAGGAGGAGGGGGTTAGATCTTCCGTGCAAATCACAGGCAGGTTCATCTCTGGTAAATGTGGATACATCGCTGTTACGAAGACAAATGTCTTGAAGGATTTCTGCTTTTAATTCCATCAAGTTATATTGAAGAAATAAAAAGTTTAGTTGTATAATATGTACACAATCCTTTTTTTATTTGCGAATATTATTTTCATTGGCTTAACAATTGGGCCTGAAATATTTTTTTCTGGGCTTAGTGGCAACACAAAGGCATTAGATCAAGGATGTTCCAAGATTCAGATTGGCTGGTATTTGCTTATATCACCATGACTGAATGTTACCAGTTTTGAAATGCTTTTTTTGTTGTTCGGGGAATTTTAAAACAGCTTTGATTTCAAACATGAAACTTGGCAAGTGACTGGTCCATAATGTGTTCTAATCACTTCTGGTATTTTGGAAAAGACTTGAAAAAGATTGAAGTTGTTATTTTATTAGAAATCTAGTTACCGATTCCATATCTGAACTGTTCTTCTTTACCCAGAATATAATTAGCATATGGTCTTGTAGTCCTTTGCCCGGTGCTAGTGGTAAAGTGATGGAACTTGATTTTGTATTTTGCTGTACATAGATCTTTGTTAGAATACTTTTACTGCTAAAAAATTATATACCAGTTTCAGTTCTGTAGTTTGGTTCACCACCAGGGGGGTGCATTCGATCTTACCTTTTTTTAAAAATATAAATTGGGTATTCAACCTGTTCCATAATCTTACTTTTCTAATAATAATACTTCATTGTATCTTAGGGGAGTTTGGGGTTTTTTTGGTGCAAATGGAGACAGTGAATTCTAGTCTTGGCACATTGAATGGTTCAGTCATTGCAGAAGCCCTGAGCTCATACCTCGTGTACTCTTCATCTTACGTATTTGAAGCAGAGATAAATATTGCATAGATTTAGGGGTGTATACACTATAGATCAGGGTCCCTGGAATAACTACAAACATAACGTGTATTGGACTAGGCTGAAAAGATGCTGAGGTCTCTGAATCCAGTCCTGCAACGTACTTAGATACGCTTTGTCTCCAGCAAAAGTAGCCATTCTTTTTAAAAATCCATTTTAACTTATCTCATAATTATGCTATTGCTTTATTAGCGAGATTTTGCAGGATGTGACTAGAAATATAAAAAAAGCTTTTTGTTGTTTTTGCTAATATTGAAAGTAAATGGAAGACTGTTTTCTCCTTTTTTTTTTTTTCTTTTTTTTCCCCAAAATATTATTTCCTGTGCTGACACAGTGATCAGTTTGAATCACTGCTGATATAGTCTCTTCTTCTGTATTGTTTCCGAGGGGGGGGGGGGAAATAATTGCAATAAAGCATTGCCAAATCATAGTGCAGGAACTGAGCTTCCCTGAATTTTGTATAGTTCCAGCTTGGTCTGATTTTCACTTCTTGTAGGGTGATGTCTAATTAAACAAGAGTTATATGTATATGAATGTTACTGGGAAATATGTGAAAGCTTGCATTGATACTACATTAAAAGTTTAAGCAGCAGATTTACAATACAGTCCAAAGGTCTCAAAGTCCTCTGGTATTAAATTTCCAATGATTTTTGAGATTAATGAAGTTGAGGGGGGGTTGGTAGCATTGTCCCTGTAATATTGAATCTCAATAGCCTTTACAATGAGATATTGTTCAGTATCCTCCTTGGGCCGGGAGCTTAATGTGGCGGTTACATAAACTGAAATAATGTGAAACGTCTGGGCATGGTTTGGGCACGGCATTGTGCAAGATGAAGCTGGTTTTGGACTTCAGGTTAATGGCCTGCTGGCAAAAGAATAAAGAACATGCCTAAGTGGAAGAGTGCATGGATTTGTGCTTCTGCACACGGTGGGATACGCTCGGTGCGTGCATAATCTGGGAGAGTCCTGATATCACCTGAGGTGCACCTGCTGATAAGAAGTCCACACTTGGCTGGTAGTCCTGATGCCACTTTCTATTAGCTGTACTTTCTGTTAAAAGGTAGCGTGCTCCTTCTCCTGTGTCAAAATCCCAAGTTCCTCCCAAGCCCCTTGGTAGCCCTGTAGAGGGAAGTTCCAAAGGAAGGGGGCAGAAAGCTCCTTTAAAAACTACTTTATGTGGACAAAGTAGTTGGTTGCTTAGGGTAGCAAAGCAGTGATGGACCTCCTGTCCATCTAACATGTTCAGGGCCCCAGAAGCCACACTTGGCTGTTGATGGTGCTCTGGAGACCTGCAGCAGGTGTTGCTGCCACCCCTTGTTCTTTCCACTCCTCTGGCATCAACTAGAACCGCAAATTCATGCCTCTGTGCTGGTGCCGCTTCCCTCCTCGTCTTTCTCGTGTGAGAGGAGTGTCAGACCTTCAGCCTAATCCCACCTCTCTGCGGCAGAGGAGGGGGAATGGAAGCGCTGCGTGTGAGCAAGGGAGGGCAGGCTCTTACCCTGTGGGCAGAGGGATGGAGGTGCTGGTCAGGGAGGTGGGGTTGGGCTGCTGCCTGAGGGTAGAGTCTTGTACATCCTGGCAGAAGATCAAAGGTCCCAAAAATATAGATGATGGATCTCAAAAAGGAGCTGGGTCTGCTGATGTCAGAGCACAAGGCAATGGACCAGTCACAGTAAGTCAAGAGTAAGAGTTGTGACAACTTTCTTAGGGTTGAAAATCTGCAGCCAATGCTCACTTCTTCAGCTTGCTTCTGCTGTCTACAAGGTGGAGGACAAGAAAAGTTATTTTGTCCTTATTGTTGGAGCAGCTGGATAAGCTGAGGCTGTGGTGCCTGGGGACCTGTTCCTCCGTATGAGGAAAGGAAGAGTTCCAGGATTAGTAAAATGGAAAGAGGCAGGATATAGTGAACTTCATGTCTTGCTGGTATTGCTGGGTTTCTCTCTGAAATACTCCACTGCCATATTTAATTGCTCAACGCTGAAGGATATTTAAAATTCTAAACAAAGATTTACCACTTTGATCTTCTCTGCCACATGTCCTGTGAAATATATGTGTGCTGCCGTGTGGCTTTTCATTTCACCTCAGTATATCGCCTGTCATCCCAGATCTTGCCCCTTCATAGGTAGGGGTCAGACTGAACTTCTGTGGGGCAGACCTGTAGGGGACACGAGGGGGGGGCGGTGCCCGTCACACTGCAGGTGGTACCCGTGCACAGCATCTCGGGGGGGAGATGTTCATCTCCTGTGTGAGAGAGAGCGCCAGCAACGGAACGGCTGTAAACTGCGCGGGGCAGTGGAAATTCAGGACCACAACTGCAGGAGGATCCTGTTTCCAAAGGAGAATTTAAGGGTGTTGAATGTGATGACTTTAAATACTTTAATTATCAGAAGTAATATCCTTACTCTTAAGATAATAAGCCAATAGATCTTCCCTGGCCACAGTAACTGCAGTTCTTATTGCACTTTGCTTTGCAGGGGAGCCAGTTTCACAGCAACCGTGTTGGTTGCAGAGTAACATGACAGAGTCATATGCTTACACAGTGAAAACCTTGTATTTCTGAGTTCAAAACCAAATTGTGTAGCAGGGGTTTTTTATAACATTTTTTTACATTTTGGAGATACATTAAATAACACATTATTTTGGCTCACGCACATCTCCATTTTTTTTGGATCTTAGAATTTTGATTCCTTTCACGTTTGATAACACTTCTTATTTCTGAAACATCAGTTTTGGATGCTGTCAATATTTACATTCCCTTTCTCGTCCTTAATGATTCTGTTTAATGATAATTTTCCTAGCACCTATTGCTTGGCATCAGAGTACGTTCTTCTTTCTGTTCTTATCTAATACCATTGATTAATAACTCATTGCTTCCTGTCTGTCAGACAGTTTTATCCACCTTATTGTATTATTATCCAGACCATAATTCTCCAGCCTCTCTATGAGCTTCCTATGTGGTGCTGTGTCAGAAGCCTCGCTAATATCCAAACAAATTATGTCCGCCACGTTTCCTCTATCCACACAGTTTGTCACTGCACTGAAATACCCATCGCAACGAAGCATTTATTGATGTAAGTTTCTGTGTTAAACCGGAATAAATGGGATGGTTCTGCTGCGATTATGTGATAGAGCCTGCTTCTTAACAGGTATTACCATTTTATGCGCTAAAGATAATTTGAGCCATGGGAGATGATACCATTCACCAGGAGCGGTGAGGCTGGGAAGATCAAAGCGTTGTGAACCTTGAAAAGAAGTGGGAGAAGGTTATGTGCTACAATAACTTGTAAAGGGCATAAGCAAAGTCCTCAAGCTGTATTCCAAGAGATGCTCGAAGAATATCAGCGTCAGAGCTGCTTCACAAAAAAGCCGTATCTTTACAGAAAGACTTGTTTGGGCAAGGCCTCGTGAAAGCTGCATGCTGTCGCTGTTCCTGTTCCTTGGGAACATAAACAGGATCTAGGGACAGCTTGTGCAAGAAAACAGTTGGAATGGGGAATATCATGGTTTTCAGCAGCCAGCTTGATTACCATCGTCACCCCCGCGTAGGAGGAAAGCTTCAAGAGGTGTTTAGAAGGATGCTGGGTCCCACCTGGCTATAGCAGAACTACCAGTTAAACTGCACTTTAGGAGTCCAGGTCAGGTCTTAAGTGCAGTGATAGACTAACTCTTCAGCAGGTGGAGAAGTTCAGCTTCTAATGTGCGTTCACAGCTGGGCTTCTCAAGTGCTTGTTGCTTACTTGGTTGGCAGTAGGAATAAATGAGAGGGGTGAACGGTGCTGCCGAGAGGTCCAACATGTTTAACAGCTATCAGGGTCCTTGCGGTGAAATTGCATCCGGCACCTGTTTGGAAGTGACCATTAGGGTGGATTATGCATGATGGCTTTTATTCAGTTGAGTGTCTCTAACTTTCTGAAACCCAGATTTCATGGAGTGTTAGTCTTTGCCCAAAGGCAGTATTTTTCATACTTGAACGAAAATAGTTCAAACACTATTGGGGGTGTGGGAGGTGTGTGAAAAGTAGCCAAAAATACACCTTTTTCCTAATTAAAATGCTTTTCTAGCTGAAACAGCCATGGTTTGGAAATTAAAATTTGTAGTGGATACAGACTTCACTGGGGAATGTAAACTCCAAAGACGAATACCGTAAGGAGGATGAAATCTCTGTGGGTACCCAGCCTTGCAGTGAACTAATAACAGGTGGAGATTTACCTTTTTGACAAAGAGACCTTCGGTCTGCTGTTGTCTGTTCCTGCAGCGGCAGGAACCCTTTGTCCCAGCACAGTGCTGTAGGTTGTCCTCTGCTCCTGTTCTACTAAAGCAAAAAAAAAAAAACAACCCCAGGTTTTCCCATCAGCAGCCCGGTGACCCCAGTTTGAGTCCCAGTCCCTAGGGCCAGGAAGAAGCCCGGGTCAGCGCTGCCGTACCATACAAACAGCCATGAGTTCAAACACGACTGGAAATGACCAAAACTCCTGTGTACTTTTGAAAGTGTATAAAAATCTTCAATTCAGGAAAACATTCCTTTTGGGGAGGATTCTTTAAGCACAGGCATTACTTTCTTTTTTTTTTTTTTTTTTTTAATTCTGTCTCTTCAAGACAAGAGAATGGTGACTAAATAAACCTGTTTATAGAGAACTAATACCAACTAAAGTGCGTTCACCTTAAAAAAGCAGTAGTGTAATGCTATATCTATGTTAATAAGATTTGTTCTTTTGCATTACTGATGAGCCTAGACAGAGCATTGTGCTGATGTGTCTGTGCTGGTTCCAATTTCAAAGTTTGCTGCTTTGTTGTTAGATGAGGAGCCTGTACAGCATCGACCTCCCTCTCTGATTTCTGTGACACAATTAGTCCATCACTCTGCTAATGTTTTCAAACTTAAAATGCCAGAAAGGAATCTGGGCCATATCCTAAGTCATTACTTGGATTCTGAAGTTGGAATGAGGCCTCTTGACTGGCCACTGAGCTTATTTGAAAATTCTCTTGAAAGTAATGGGCTTGATTTTTTTCATTTTTTTGTTGGTGGGGTTTTTAGGGGTTGGTTTCCCCCCTTTTCCCTGGTTGTTGAAGAAGTCTTTGTTAATATTACTGATTAGTTTTGTCCTGAGTTAGAACATCAGTATTTTACTCTCTGTGAATATTTATTTGTGGCAGTTGCTTCATCCATGGATTTGCAGTTCCAGGAGTGAGAGCAATGATATGAGCAAGTACTTTGAATAAGATCAGTTGACTGACGTTGTACATTTTGTGTAGAAAATTCAAAAGGTATCAATGAATGTTGTGCTATATTCTCTCCTAGCCTTCCCTCTCCTCATAACTAATGAACTGAATAGGATTCTCATTAACCTGCTCCAGCCGACTTCAGGTATTCAAGGAAAACCGAACCCTTACAGATATGGAACTTTCTTAGTGCTAAGTGATTGCAGACAGCTGATATCTTCTGAAATGTTTTCCAATGACAAATGTTACTTTATTTCTTCTCTTCAGTTTTTAGATGGAATGAACGTGGTTCTTTTGAAAGTGGGGGGCTAGACCAAAAACATGTTCAGCGCAGTATGGTCAGGTGCCATACAAGTCATGGAATATTGGTAATGAACTTCAGTCATTGTACAGCCAGTAGCTGTGCTATCACAGTTTTCAGGCTCTGCATAAACTTTCTGGCAAGCAAGAATCATGAGAAAGCAAAGTGAAACATGTTTACCTTCTGATATTTGTTTTTAAAGCCTTCACTGAGAGCTGACACTTGCTCTCCTGTTAAGACTCTACTCGTGTACCTCATTCCTGACCTGACATACTCCTCATTCTTGCAATTCCAGCTCTTGAGCCTCTCTCAAGCAGAAGTTCACAGGCTGTTCTTGAGCCCTGTCTTTGCTTTCCCCGTCGGATTAGGGCAGTCCTTTCGGAGAACAGTCTCCTGCCCCACAGCGTGCTCACCTGTGCACAGGAACGCGGGGTCCTGCTTAAGATGCTGCCTCCATTTCTACCTCTTGCTCGTACACACCTGTCAGTCATTTCATCTCGAGGTCACAGGTTTCTCGATTTGTAAAAGGAAGATATTACTAAAGTGGCAGGGATTGGTATTCTGAGTCTAATGAGGTTTTCTGTAGGTTTTGCTCTTGGTTTAACTCCAGCTTGTAGCCGAAATAGCTCTTGAAGATGCTCTGGCTGTGCGTGTCGTATATCAGGTGTTCTGTTAACTACGGTTATTTATTTGAAGTTTTTTCAAGGCGGCAGTGAACACGCTCTAAGCTGTTTCTGAGGCTCCATCTCTTCTAATGGGTGGGTTGTAGCTTGTGCCGGTTGCCCCCGCCTTGCGGAAAGGGGCCGCTCTATCTGCCGGCACTGTGCCCTGGTGCTGAGCTTGCACACTAATGCTAGATGTTGCAATTCCCCCTTCTCCTTTCCAAGCAGGAGAATGTGCTTGGGTTCAAACTGCTAGGAAAATTCACCAAAGAGCAGTCGTCAGGATGGCGCCCAGCACGGAGAGAGGGTGCTGTACCTTTGTGCTTTGATAGGAGAGGGCTAAACGCTTCCTCGTTCTGTACAAAAAAAGTGGGGGTTTTTTGGACAAAATTCACTGCCATGAAGTCCGTGCACCAATTTATTCCTATTTAGGTCATCGGAATAGGGCTTCAGCGGCGCAGCCTGTGCGCTGGCTCTCTGTACGGGGATACATTTCACCCTCAGTGAATGCTCTTTGTTTTCTCAGTTGAGGTCAGTTTTTCATTGCATTCATTAAAAGAAATAGCTTTGGATTGCAAATACCACTGCCTCTCTCCTTCCCTGCCAGCCAGCCAGTGCTACAGCCCTGAAGATGATAGAAAAGGGGTAAATTTGGAAGGGAAGGAAGGGAAAGAAATGGCAGTTCAGAGGCTGAAGCTGTTACCACTTACCTGGCAGTTTTGCTGTTGCTTACTTCTGATGGACTTACCATCCTTTTGCCTGGATTTCTCCACTGCTCCTCTGTCTATCTTACTAGATGCCAATCAGTAGAAAGAAGGAGAGTTATTTGATAGAAAGATTGTCTAAAGGATGAGAAACCCGTTTCTGAAATGGTTGCTTTAAGAAAAATTTCATCCCAGCCTATAAAGGTTATCTGGTGGCAGCAGCATCCCAGTGCCTCTGCCAGGGGGCTCCTCTTCCTTCATTCGAATGCTCCAGAATTGGTTCTGCGTAAGATTTGATAATTCTTGCTGTGCTGTCCCCTTCCCTGCTCTCTCTCTCCTTTGCCTCCTGCTTTTCCATAGCTCTGATCTTGAGAGGGTGGAAAAGTTAAACCTAAAAATAAGGTGCTGAGCTCGCTCCTGTTTGTGGCGTACGCGTGTGTGGGGACGTGTCTGTGTGACTGTCTCGTCTGATGCAGCGCGGTTCTTACTGAACATCTGTGGGGAAGGATTGGGAAGGCTCATGTAACTCTGAGGGCTGAAGAACGGGGTTAATTTTTTTTCCTTAGGGGAGAACAAAGAAATAATTTCACTTAGGAATTGCCCCCAGCCTGTGGGACGTTCCAAATCAGTATTAGATTCGCACCTAGGATTTATTTGCAGATCTCCGTCAGCACGCTGCTGGTGGAGAGTGGCTTTGACTTTGAATGGGGTAAACTAGGCAAGTTCTGCTGTCACCTTTTAAAAATAAAATTTAATCAATTTCTGATTTGTTCCTTTGATGAATCATTGGTACATTGTATGTGTCTGTGTGTGTTGCTGTATGGTTTGTTATTATGAGGCCAAATCCTGACAACTTACTGCAAAATTGTTTTAATTTATTAATAATAATTTTTGTTGTTCTCATTTCTCCTGGTTCTAGAGCCTTTATAATTAGATATAATTAAAACCACAGGTTTTAAACTCCAGTCTAACATTTAAACTCATATTTATGGTGCAACCCCTGGAGTTTTATTGTTACTCCAACTGCATTTTGGAAAAAAAAAATATTTTTTTTGCATCTGTTCAAATGCTATGTCTGCATCTACCACTTCTTAATCATCTGTTTTGCACAGTAAAATGACATTTATTTTACTCAGTATGAAACCTTGCCGTTTTATGGAGTAGCTGTTTCATACCCCTTAACAAAAGGTGCAAGGGACCTTTTGCCTTGTACACTTTAAAAACAGCTTTCCTCTTTTTGAACTTGTCTTTCTCTGCTCCTCCATGCAACAGTCTGAAAGTGCTACATGCTGTAGAACGAATTTTTAAAAAAATGTTGTTGGCTGGCATTATGTAAAACCATATTTTCCCTTTTGGTGCGTATGTTCTGGTCCTAGTAATGTCCTTGTTTTGCTGAAATTAACATTTTTCCCCTCGCAGTCGTTGGTATGTGATGGTGTTTTTCTGTCTTCTTTAATTGTGATGCTTATTTTTTTTAATTAGTATAAGGTTGATTGTTAAAATTAAGTGGCAGAAGGCTTCTTTCCAAGTTATTCAGAGATCTTTTGCTGTAGAAATATATTTTGCTACTCTCAATTGCCTTTTCCCCCTTCTTTCATTGCAAACTACTCTGGGAAGAGCTTCTTTTAACACACACACACAAAAAAAAAAAAAAAAAAAAAAAAGGCTACGCTTGACTGATAATGCATTGCTTTGGATGGTGAAACATTATGAAAGTTTAATTTTTAATTAAATCTGAAATACCAATTATAACTGAAAGAGATTTTAACCTGTTTCTTTTCAGACTGCCTGAAGTTACATTGTAGATGCTGAAATCACTGCACCTTAAAAACAAAAAGATTAAGCTGCACTGCATTCCTGTAAGTAAAAGCTTTTCCAGTACCTTTTGTCCATATTTTTCCTCTATATGCATCCAAAGTGTTAGCACAGTAGCTGGGCTTGGATAAAGGTCAGAGTCCCCTTGAATGAGATTATAGAAGTTCAAAGGATGTTTTATTTAAAAATTAAAACTGAACTTACATCTTGCAGATCTTTAATTTCAGACACATGAATAGATCATTCTTTTCTGCTTTGTTTTGAATATTATTGGGAATATTGTGCATCTCCGTGTTTGTTGACTTACAGTTCCTGTCGCTTTGTCAGTGAGGGTTTCTGCATTTTGGTGCAGGGATAACAGAAAGTAGCAGAAGATTCATTATAGCATAAAATACAGTTTATTCTTTTTGTGATGTCATAATAAATCCTCCTTTATACAAGAAAAAAAACCCCAGCAACTTCTTGGTGACATCACAGGGGGGTTCAGCTGCTTTGGGGTGTAGGTGAAGGCAGAAATGCCTCATTCATCTGTGCTGTGATACAACAAAACAGCCAAAATAATGTCTTGACGTCTCTCAGAAAGAAAGGCGTCTCTTTCTAAGGGCATAGTTATTCCATAAATGCAAGTCAGACTGTACATCGGTCTGATGTACCCTTATTTAGAATCTGTTTATTTAATGTATTTGGGGCAATAATTAAGATTTGGAACTTCAGTGGCTGAACAACAGGCACGCAAAAGAGGATTGGAAAATATAGTCGGTCGAGATACTCTGAATTTAATGAAATAATATAGGAATAAAAATCCAGGAGCTTGTATATAGGAGGAAAAAATTGATTTTAGTTGGACAGGACAAAGCTGTGGAATATTACAAAGCAAAGTCGGTTTGTTTTCCTGTTTAAGATCAAAATGTGCAGCCTGTAATGAAATCCAGAGCCTTCTTCCAAAGTGGTACTTTTCTACTTCAGTGTTAAAATATTTTAACTATTACAAGGGAATTTTTTCCCTTCCTTCCCCCCTCACCCCCCCTTTCTTTTTTTTTTTTTTTTAAAGTTGTATTTTAATGATTTCTTTTAATCTAGCTGAGGGGTACAGTACACTGTGGGCAGCTAATGCGTGCCCCTTCCAGCACGGAGCGCCAAGCATGACTCAGGCAGGCAGATTGTGCCATTCTGGCTCTACTCCATCGTGTTTTTACATTACTGGCAAGGGCCGTGCCATTGTGTTGCTTAAATATTGTGTATTAACTGCAGGCTGTGGCCAGTGAATGGTATTTAACATTTTCTGCTCATCATTCCTGACTGTGAGCAGCTTCCCTGGCCACCAGAGGTTAACCTTGCAATTACACTGGCGAGCGGAGTGGAAAACACTCCTGGATTTGCTGGGTCCAGCAGCAGTTTAAAGGGAAGAGTTGGGGGGAAGAGTGGGAGAACGCTTCTGAATCTGTGAGTACAGAATTTCAAAGTTGTCTTGCTGATTTGTCTGAACAACCAGGAGAATTCTTGTTGGAAAGTAGAAGTAATTCTCTTTCCAAAATGCAGCAGCGGAATGAGGAGTGAATTAAGGCAAGTTCCTTGAATCCTTAGGATCCAGATGGTCAGTAAGTCCTGCACGGACAGCCCTAGGGCAGAACACCAGGTAGCAATATATGGGCCTGATGGTTGTTGCTGGCTGGAATGGGCTTGGATTAGTTCTATGAGACTCTAGGCTTTGGAGGGGACATAAATACACAAGTAGAAAACTCATGTGTAGGAAATATTTTCAGTTGTTTTTTTTTTTTTAATCAATGGTGACAAGCACATCAAGGCAGAGATGTTGAGCAGCTTGCTCAAGGTTCAAGTAAATCGGCGATCAAACTGGGAACAGAGCGTGGGATCACGACTCCCCAAGTCTGGTCTGTTCTGCCCAGTTCTTCTTTCCATTCCTTGAAGTAAAATGTCCGGTTTTCTAATCTTTGAGTATCTTGTGTCATTTCCTTTTGCCAAAAGGAAAAAAAAAAAAAAATACCCCACCTGTAAACTTATAGCAGCTCCTGAGTTCTGTAGCCTTGCCTTGGCGTACAGCCTGTCTCTGGAATACAGAAGAACAAGGTGGAGGGACTTTTATGTATGGATACACGGGGTAAAATGAGGATGTGATTCTGTCTGTACTTGTGTCCATGTAACACGTAACTGGGCACAACAAAAATGGGGGCACCTCCTTTACAGAGAAAAGTACACCTTCAGGATTTCCTTTGTTTCCTATGCATGTTCGCTGTAATCGGGTGTTTCTAATTGTAAGATCTTTAATAAAGTGAACTTCCCGGTATGGCTTTCCTGTATTAACCTGCAAACAGCAAGGAGGAAAGGCAAGCCACGCTCTGGTAATTTTCTGGTTGGTTGGTTGGTTGGTTTGTTGTTTAAATTTGGTTTCTTTAATTGAAGGGTGGAAAACTTGTTTTAGGGTACGGATATCCCTTAAAGCAACTGTTTAATATAAGATGGGCCAAATTTTCGGCTAATATAAAAATACGCTTGACTTGATAGATGGCATTAGAAGAAAGTACAAATTCACAACACGTGAACTTCTGGCAGGCAGTCGCATAAAAACACAGCTTTCTAAATGCAGTGCAGGCATGCTCTTAAATGGGAAAGGTCTGTGGGCTGGATTCTTCCTATGCTGGGTACTCTGGCTGTGTTTTGCTATGTGCTGAAGTTGTGTGGGTTCATAGGCAAGTAGATTCATTGAGGTCCATGGGACTACTCAATTACTTAACTTCAAGGATGTGGTTAAGTACTTTGCTGTTTACAACTAACCCCAAATAGGATTAAGTTATTGTGTGCGGAAGAAAAAAAAAATCTGTACACACAACCTGGAAACCTATAAGAGAGATGCACTGGATGTGATTTGAAAGCAGTGGTTTTAGTTACATTGCCATCAGCTAGGGCCAATAAGAAGTCTACAACACATTATTTTTTGTGAACAGAGAGGTTTGTCGAGGTTTCAGCCTTACGCAGCCTTGTGATCTAATTACTGACCAAGAGATCCAGTGCTCTCATCTTAATGGATGCTGGCTCATTGAGTGGCATTGGACAAGTCATTTAACCTCGCTGCGCCTTGTTCAGCAGATCGCTTTTTCAGTTTGGTTCAAACTGATACAGCTCTGTGAACGTTACTGAGTTTGTGTTTGCAAAGCTCTTAGAGGAGAACTGGTAACCATTGTTGTTATTAATAAGTATATTGTGTAGACAAATCACGAGGGATGGAGATACAGCCACTCATGGGGGTGATCTTTCACAACTCACTTGTGCCTTTGTTTAATTCCATCACTCAAAGGTATCAAGGCCAACTCCAATTTACAGAAGTATTTCTCATGTCACTCTCCCCACTGTTGAGTAGTTTATTGTTCGTGTTCTCTCTCCGTCTGTTTCTCTGCTACTTTCCTCCATGCTGAATTAACCTTGCATACCAAACTTTATTTCCCCTTTTTTTGTATTATACAGCAGAGACGTTTGTGTAGCCTCCAAATTACAGAGAGCAAATTCATTTTGTCTAGTGATTGTTTGCTGATGATGTATGAAACAGACAGAAGACAGTTTGAATTTTCATAAGTTCAATTGAGCTTGCAGGCATAAGGGAAGGAACAGGCAGAACCCAAGCCAATGTGACACAGTAAGCTGGCATCCCAGAGTGCGTGCGGCATGTGTAGCGTCAGGATGTCGGGGCTGGGAAGGGCTTCGTCCATCACAGCAGTGCTTTTAAATGAAGGAAGAGTTTTGAAGCAACAAACACGCTACCCTGCTGTGTTCTTTACAGCACGAGTCCTCATGGTTCCCCATAGATACGAGAGCTGTCCTGCCCTCCTTTAACTTACTTCTTTCACTGGAATTTCATGTCTAAGATGGGCTGCAAATTCCCAGTTCCTCTTCCTCCGACAAAACGTAAAGCCTCAATAGTTCATTAAGCTGATGATTTGGGGGTATTTTTGATGCAGAAGATACTGACGTGTAGAAGCTATGCTGGATAAGACGTGCAAATGTGACGTGAGCATGGAAGCGTGCTTCCTCTTAACAAAGATCTGTGTCTTGGGGCTGACTGTCACTGAGGTATTGTTAGCATTAACAAAGAGAATTAATTTTGCCTTTTCCCCTTCCTATACCAAGGTATTAATCCAGAAACTCGCGGGGATAAATTCTGCCCTGATTTCTACCTGTGGAACCCCAGTGGAAATGTGGAGAGGTCAAAAATGTTTGTCAAGGCAGAAGCAGTCCTAGTGTTAAAATTCTTGAGAAAGCAGAAACTGGTTGATTATCATCTGGCCCAGGGGCAAGAGGATCCGTAGGAGCCCTAAGTGGCGTTATATGCCTCTGTAAGTGTTGCTTTTGTTGTATGTTAAGGAGAATATGAAAAAAAAATATTCTAGTGAGTGAAAAGTTATAATCAGGAGCACAGTGATTAATTGCTCTTCATATCCACTGGGAGAAAGACATAGAGAAATCAGTTCAACAAGCAGTGGAAATTACCAAGTTACATATTAAAAACCATGTTCTGACTATATCAGCTGTAAAGCGCGGGGATGCACAACCTGTAGGTACTGTGGAAGCAGGGGAGGTTTCCTCTTTAAGGAACGGCTTGGAAAACTGTCTCTTGGGGTGTGCTAGAACTCACCATGAGGCAGAAGCCCAGCCTGGATGGGTTCTGTTGCTCCCTGGCGTTTCTCTCATTCAGCATACCGTTTGGGAATGTTGGTATGAGGCTAATACATTCCTGATTAATAAAGCTTAATGTTCCCAAAAGATCCCCAGGGTTCTCATTTTTCCATCCTCTCATAACCGAAACCATACTGTCTCTTCAAAGATTTCATTGGACTGCCAGCGTTTTGCTTTGACCCTTCTTTTTTTAGAGGAGGACAGGGGAGGGAGTTGTGTAGACACCAAAGGGACAGATTTTCAGTCACGGTGAGTCTGCATGGTTTCTTTCCAGTCAGTGCACAAATGCTGATTTGTTTCAGTTACTGGTTTTAAAAATTTGGATGAATGGAGACACTCCAGGTATTGTCTGATACAAAGGCCTTTGACACAGATTGTGGAGACAGTTGAAAGTTGCAAATAGGATTGATGATCAGAGCAAATATGTAATGAGGCTGGAGTAAAGCCTGCTACAAAAAGGTAAATGTCTCAGGAGATGGGGAGCTTTGTAATTGTCTCTGTTCTCTGATGATTGTCTCTGTTTTCTGAATTTCCATGTAAACATCCTTGAAAGATATCTTCACTTAACAAAACTGCAAATTTCCAAATGCAGCCGGTCAGCCTGAAAATTTTGTCAGTTCTTGGGCTGGTTTTAATTGGTCCCATTCTCAACTTGGCACTAAAAAACAATTGGGAATGACTGTCGATTACGTCCCTATTGCTCTCTCTCTTTGTTTTCTTGCAAATGTTTAAGGTTTGGGTTTTGGGGTGAAGCGGAGGGCTTGTGTGAAGCTTTGTTTGTTGCCGTAGGTCTCTCTGTTAAGGGCATCAGTTGTAGTGTACAAATGGGTAGTTGGTTTTGCAGAACAGCAGCCACAGTAGATGAAGATAGGAAAACGGCTCTCCAGTTTGTGGTTGCTTTAATATCTAAAGGAGTATGGGTTGTGAGTCACTGGTATTAAAAAGGCATGGGAATATTAGCATGGATTCCCTAAGTAGCGCTACTTCAGTAAGTTGTAAAACACTTCAGCATTTTAGCACCTGAAGATGTTACGGTGAAAGTAGAAAAAATTTCTCTCAGTTTATCAAAACATTTGCTGGTCTACTTCAGGATAAAACAAGGGCCAAATACGACTGAGCAAGGAAAGTCATCTTAGACCAGAGAGATCATCAGTTAAGCTACAGGAGGAAAATAGAAAACACAGACCTGACCTTTTCCAAGCCGTGGTTCTCTTACTTTGTCCTATCTGAAATGAAATTCTTCAGCTAAACCAGTGTGTGATGGGAGGGACTCCACGGAGAGGCATTGTGGTTATTCTATATTTACATCAGTGTCCCTGAGGACACTCGCGCTGAATCATTGCAAATTCCAGAGTCTGATGTAGGGCAGTCTGATGAATGTAAGTTACCCTAACTTTCTGGTCTGTTTTCTTCATTAGTGTAAGTGGTCTAGCTCTGAAGTTTACTACAGAGGATCTGGTGGTTCTTGTTGCCTTTTCCCCCTGCATCTAGATAATAGATTAGAAGATACTTAGATCTGTTCTGTCAAAATTGCTGGTTTTTTCAACGTTTCCACTGGCACGAGAGAGAACAGGATTTATTTATTTCTTTTAAAAAATATATCATCTACAGAGCTCCACTGTTGACATGTCTGTGGCTTTGGTGCCAGTGCACGCTCTGCAGGACCTTCAGAAGTCTTATGAGGAATGTTGTCCTTCAAATATGTGTTTTAACAGTCCTGTATTTCATCATGACAAAAGAATTCCTCCAGCATCTTTTGTTGTGTGTGTGCATAATCGTCGTATAGCCTTTTTGGTTTAAAAGGACCTAGTTCTTGCTCCTTGCTTCCTTCTCTTGTATCTCTCTCCGCTAGGAGCCTGTAGGAGCTGGCAGCAAGATAGCCCGATTGGAGATAGTGAGCACTTGGCAGATCAGTCTGTGCTCTTAAAGGCCATTGGAAAAGTATTTGGCTTTGCAAGATGTTTTAGTGTCAGTAATAACTGAAGGCATCTCTGAGTCAGAATCTGCATTAACAATTTTTCTGAACCCATTGCTTTCCCTGGCAGATGTTTTTTAGCTGTCTTCATAATGTTTCCTTAGACATTGCGTTCTACATCGTGTGGTGTTCTCATGGAAATTTTGAATAATGAAAATCTTTTGTAAAATGGAAGAGTGGTATCTGTTTCAAGACGGGCAATAAGTAATCGAGAATCCTGTGACCCATAGCAGCAGAACCTTTTCAAGGAACTAGGGGTCTGTTTCCCAGCAGCAATGACAGCAGTTGTGCACCAGATCACTGCGTGTCTGCTCTGCGTATGACCCAGTTTAGGTCATGATCTTGCAGTCCCGGTTCATTTAGCCAGGGTGTAGTGGCACAGTTTCTGCGTGTATAGTTAGCAAGATCAGGCCATCAATGGGAAAGTCTGCTGAACGTTAGAGGCTGAGCCAGAGGCGGATGAATTCTCATCTCTTCCCAGGGTCTTTTTCCATTCATTAGGGTTTCGAGCGAGGAGGGTGATCTGTTTTGTCATGTCTCTTGCCCTGTTTCAATACACAAGTAACATTCTTAGGTCTGAGCAGCTGTCACTTCTCCAGAACAAGTGATACTGGATTCCTGAAGCAAACAACTATAAAACGTTCATCCTTTGGGGCAGACTTCGTGTGTAAATGACAGCTTTTGCCTGGATGCAGTTAACAGCTAGAGGGAAATTGCAGCAGTCGGGGCATCAAACAAGCCTGAGGAATGCAGAGAGAGGATGCTGAGGGACCCAGAAGTCAGGTGACCAAGAGGGTATAGAATTAAATAAGTGTATCAATGTGACAGGCAATACAGTGTGATTAGAAGCAAAAAAAACCTGAGTCAATAGGGAAGGTTGCTATAGGTACTGATGCTTATGAATGGCACCTGGATGTAAGAGTGTTGATTCCTCGTAATTATTTCAGTCCTGCAGGAGGGAAAGGATTATGCTTTTTTACTTCTGCCAGGGCTCCAGTGCTATTTAATGTGTTGTTCTGGTGCCTCTTGGCCATGTGCAAATCACCCCAGAAATGATACTGTTTGGTGTTTCTTCCTATGTCACAAATTGATGCATTACTACTACTCAGCTTCTGTGTGTGTGTGGCTTAGAAAATAACTACTCTTTACAGTTACATCTGCCCTTATTCTGATCGTGCTTGCCATTCGAGATGACATTTGTTTGCCATGACAAACTGCTGTTCGCGTTACCAGTCTTTGTTAAGCTGTGGTGGTCTTGCTCCTGTGTGCTCTAGTTGACACACGTGGCTCTAGAACTGCGCTGAAAAAAATATTCAGGTATTAGTACAACTCTTAAATACCTAGCAAATATTTAGTTTCCTCGGGATACCAGTCATGGTCACCTCAAGTGTTTTCCTGCCTTGTCCATGGGACTGTCCTTTGGCAAGAGTTCAGAAGAATTTTTAATGTGGGAAGGTAATCACAGCTAGTATATATGATTATGCTCTATAACAGATATAAAATATTTTATATCTCTGTATGGTTTTGGCATGGTACTGAACCAAAGCCTTGCATTCAGATAGTCCCTGAACTTCTGGGCTTCTCAAAACTTCCTTCTCTTCTCATATGTGTAGTCTTAGACTGTTGCAGAGCTATGGAAATGGATGATGAAAGGCCAGGTCTAAATATATTTTAGGAGCTTTAAAGTTAGACGCAGTAACATTTAGGTGCTTGACTCTGAATGGAATTAAAATCCCAGAGTTAGGTCCTTTATCCAGTGCTTGGGATGGATTAAGGGCGAAGGGGAGAATCTTGTTGGGTTGGAGCAACCTAGAAGGCAGCAAGGGGAAGCTCTGGAGGCTAAAGGCTCGGTGTTTCTGCTGTGGGCACCATTTCATACCAGTAAGAAACACAGAATGGATCTTCTCCTTACTGCAGCCATCGTTGTCCCAGAAAATTCCAAATGAGCCAGGCAAATTTTACTTCTTATGAAATTATCGGCTGTTAAAATACATTTTCTATCCCCCTATAGAAATTGCCTTTCAGCAACATGGGATAGGCATAGGTTTCCAGTGCCTTATGATGGTGGAAAACATTTCTGATGTCCCTGCATTGTCAGACTGTCAGGGGCACAGTTATTATGATTTAATTACATTTAAAAGCATTTAACTTCTAAAAATCTCTTACACCGTCTCTGTCATAATGTTTAGAATGTATCTATACCATACTGTAGTTATTCTTTAAGCCTCCTTACACCTAGAAAAACTTGTAAAAGAAATACACTGTATAGCAAAATAGGTGTTCATTATTTAATGCTGAACTAATTCTTAAAGCTGCGTTTGTGATTAATCATGGTTGTGCTGATGGAAGTCTAGAAAGGGTAAGAGACTTTTCCTCCTGCTTTTTCTCTGTTGAGATGGTAGGAAGCCTGGAATATCCCACGTTGTGAAACACTGAATCTCATTGCTGCTGCTTCATCGCACTGTCTGAACAGGACAGGGATTTGCCTGTGACCGCCCACCGCTGCTTCCTAGGGCTGGCGACTCAGGGCTGTTAGAAACCCGTAAAATTCAGGGATGCGGGTGAGTGGTGTGACAGAGCAAGTTTCCTTCGTAGTGCCCAGAGGGGTTATGCAAATGCAGTATCACCTGCAGTCCCTACCAGAGCTCTGCACGCCGTTGCTGTATTGAGCGTGGCCGTTTTCTGTTACCCGTAAGAGTGAAATCATGGCCCCGGTGAAGTCAGTGAGATTCTTCCATGTTCCTTTCGGTGGAGCCAGGATGCGTTGCAGCTTGAGCTGCCCCATTACGTAGGGAGGGCTATGTTACGCCTGCTGCATTTACACACGTGCATCTGATCCCACCTCTCCAGCAGCGCTGCTCCTTGCAGCGGGGCTGGCACCAACTGCTCTGCTGCTGTCACCGTCACCACAGCCTCGAGGGGCAGGGGCAGGTGCAGCACTTCCCTGGGCTGATGTAGGGGAAAGGATTTACACTGAGAAAATAGATACATCCTGCTTATTTTAGAGATATTATTTATTTTTTTAAAATAACTAGATGTACTCTGCTTTAATATCAAAGGGACGTAAAAGTTATCGTATGTATAATTTTGCCCAATAGTGGTTGAATGAAGGTTTATTTTGGTTTTTTATCTCCTCATTTGAGGCGGTTTGGACGTCTTTTGTGAAAGTTTATTAATATTGGTTAGAAATCATTACCCTCTCCCATTTTGTCTAGCCCAGTTTTAATACCAGCTTAGAAAACAGTTCGTTCCTTTGTGGAGCTGATTAGGAACTGGCAAATTGTTAAAGAAAATGTATTTTGAATTAAGAAATTTAGAGTGCTGAAGCTGCTGAATGGCAGAACCAGGCCTCATCCCTTGTATAGCCCTAATCCAAAGCTGGTTTAAAACTTGGTCAAGTTACTCAATGGGAGAATAGAGAAACAATAGATGGTCAATTTGTGTACACAGGTGCTCTCAGAAACGCAGGTGTTTTTAGAAGTAGTATATGTGAATAGGAATTGCTTGTTCAAAGACTAAGTGTGCTTGAAAAAAAAATAAAAAAAGCACACCCAGTGGTACCCACATCTGTGTAAATTTCTCCTTTCACACAAATCTGGTGTGTGGTTCAGCAGACCTCTCCTGTGCTGGGCTGGGCTTGGGCTCTTGCTTGCACTGAAACCAGGTGTAGAATTCCCAGTCTCCGTCTTGGTTGTGCTTTTCTGGTCTGCTGCAGCACTGGTGTGCCAGTGGAAGCTCCTGCACTGAACTTTCTCAGTGCTGTGAACTTTCAGAATGGAGCCTGTATTTGCTGAAGTACAGAAAAAATAACGGAGCTTGTTCTGCCCATTTGAAACCTCAGTCTTCTCCCTTAAAGCTGGGTCAAATAGCCTCTGTATTTGCAAGCCTAGCACTGATTCATGTGGCTAAATTGACAGCAATGAATGAATAGTAAAGGGGGACGGTACTGTTGCCCTTTACATAGGACCTCCATTTACTTTAGTGGGATTTTCACCAATTTCAGTGCTTGGAAGGTCTGGTTTTGCGTCCTTCACCACTTTGCTAACCTAGCACCTCTGTTAGAATTCTTAGCCAGTTCATTCCTAATGGCCACGTCATTAGGACCTTTGGGTTGTAGTAAGATATTGATGGTGTGGAGGGCAAGAAACTGTAAGAAGCTAAACAAAAAATCCTAACGCAGATCTTACCTGACACAGATTACAGAAATAGGTGTCGCATCCTTGGTGGTGCTGTGCTTGCTGTGGCTGCCCAGTTTAATGGCCAAACTAAATGTGCTCTCCTCTGCCCAGTAGATCTAGACCAGTCGAGAGCAAAGCAGATTCCTTCCCCTTGCTCTCCAGACTTCGTAACTACAATGCCAATTATCTCGCCAAAGAGAAGGTTCTAGGGGAAAAAGGTAACGCATCACCACGGTAATTTCGGAACATAGCTCATTCCTCGGGACTTGGTGTGGCACAGAAGGTCTTATTTTACCTCTAGGTCCTCTACAAATAGAAATGCCTTGAACAGTGAGCCAGCAAAATGTATAATTAAATAGGGGCAAATATACATTTATTCTGCATATAGTCACATTAATGAGATAAATCATTTTTCTCTGGAAATGACTGTTTCAACAAAAACAAAACTATAGTGGTTTTAAAAGTAGGGCGGAAAAATACTAATTGATTTTGGTTTGTGTGTTTTTGTTATTTTTTGCCTAATTTCATGATATCTTAAGTAATAATGCATGTCTTACTGCACATCAATCAGTTTTTTAGACTGCAAGAAACACTTAGGTTTAAGGAAGGTGAAGGCTCGGTAAGCACTAAGCTAATGCTTGGTGACATTTTTCGTTGCGCAGAACACTGCTAGTTTTTCTACAGTGACATGCAATAATGTGAATATAGAAATAGAAAAGATGGAGGGGCTTACTTGGAAATTCTAATTCACAGAATTTTCAAAACAAATGTATTTTTGGCTTTTTAATTATGTGGGAAGGTTCAGTGTAACTTCTTTCTGAATTCTGACTTAAAGGAAATGAGAAATCAAATTTCTGCCTTTAGTTGTACCTCTAAAATGCCACAAAAGGCCCGGTATCTCAGCAGCAAAACTAATGTATCATCCTAAGTTTAAACTCCTTGAGGCACGAGAAAAAAGATCTGGGATCTGTTGCATTTTGAGATCCTGTAGCGATGAATTGTGTGCTCTTTGCAATGCATGCTACAAACCGCATCTCTCTCTAAATTTCTCTTCAATTTTCCACATGGTTCTTGTGTCTGGGTACATGTAATTCGTTGTCTTCTCTTGGGTCTCAAATAGAAGGATTAAGGTGACAACCTCCCTTTTTGCTGACGAAGGCTACTATGATAGACAGATGAGTATTGCTTGTGGGTGCCAGGCGGAATGACTATTTTGTGGACAGATACTGCAGTAGACAGAAGTATTGATTGGATTTCATTGTAATAAACATTGCCAGATGTTATCTCAGTGTGTACTGTTTGCATTAGTAAATAAATAAATCCTCCAGAGCACAATTATTCCCTATAATGTTCCTTCAAAAGTTTACTATTATCTCCTTTTATATGCCTAAAGTGAACTTCCTCAGCTTTCTGTGCAGCTTGAAAACTAATTGG
Source organism: Falco peregrinus (assembly GCF_023634155.1). Classification (NCBI taxonomy): domain Eukaryota; kingdom Metazoa; phylum Chordata; class Aves; order Falconiformes; family Falconidae; genus Falco; species Falco peregrinus. The sequence continues at coordinate 87,512,148 of NC_073726.1, read as the reverse complement.
GACATGTAAAGCTAATTGTAAAATTCAAATCTTGCTCTAGGTTCAGATACCATGTCAAGGCCAAATCTAGTAAGTGTATGTGGTGACATCTTCACTTTGGCTACTCTTTCTTCATCTGAGACTTTCTCCTGTAGGAAATTTCTGAAGAGGGTTGTTTGGTTTTTTTTCCCCACTGGTGTGTTACTGTCCATACTGGTGAACACCTTGTCATGGGAATGTCATGGTAAATATCTGCATCCTCTGACTCTTGGCAAAGACTCTCAGCTTGTGGGTCACTCGGTACCTAAAATGATGATCTGATTCCAATGTGCGTGTAGTCGCTGAAGATGGCTCAAAGCCAGTGCTTGCAAGCCCAGCGTGTCACTTACCAAGCTAAACCAGCTCCGAGGAAGGATCTGAGCTTCCACAGAGACCAAGAATCCTAAGCATCCGGATTCACTGATCAGACTGTGACAATCACATCACATCAATGTGAGAAGTGCCCCGGTGCATCAGCATTTTTAACCTTAAAACTCCTAAATTAAGTCATCATTCTCTGTGTCAGATCCTAAGTTTAAATTCATATAAAATATGATTCCCCCAAAAAAATTCTTAATAGTTTTACTAGCTATTGTTTGTCTGCTTCTTCCAGTTTATCAGCTGAACTTAACTGTACTACTATCTCCTTAGCTAAATTTAGAATTTTTTACACATTTTACTGGAACTTGCTGTGATAAAAAGCATTTACATGTGTGTATGTATTTACAAGTATCCTTTACAACTTTTAAGGCTACCCCTTCTTAAAGCTTTTATTTTGGACAGAGACCATCAAACCTACACTTGTTCATTTTTCATTTATAAGCATCTTCCCTTTTATTAACAAAAAGGGAAAAGAAGAAAGAAATAATGAAGAGCAAAGGAAGGGGGAAATGTCTGAGCTTCCCGCCAACTTTTTCTTGTTGTGTACGTGAATATTTCCGGTGGTGTCTCTGAAAACTGTGAAGAGAACTACTTGCTTTCAAAAATCCCTGTGTAAAATTAGGAGTACTTGGCCATTTAAAATGCAGCTCCATTTCTCACCTCACTTGCCTTTGAATAGTCAAGTGCACGTCCAAGCAACAGCCACTGAAGGAACAATTCCAAGTTGCATGCAAACGTGGCTCGTCAGCTGTGCATTTTTCCTGTTTCTGAGGAATAAAGATCACAAGTGTGAAACGAAATGTAACAACGAAGCACTGAAGTGCATATCTGAAGGTGGAATTTGTATTGGCTGCAATTTAGCACAGAGAGTGGAAAAACTTAATTCTGCTCTTGGGTCCTGAGACCTTTACCCGCCTCAGGTTAGCAAATGTATCTAAGGAAAGAAGCTGGAGTAGCTAATTCCCAAGTGATTTTAATGATTCATGCTTCCTAAAAGAGAGAGCCATGGGAAATATGCCTGAGCATCACTATTTTGTTTATGCTATAGGATGTTTGTTTAGTGAAATAGCTTTGCTAATGGCTTTGTTAATCAGTCGTGTTCCAAATAAAATAAAAAGCGCCACAGAGCCCTCCTCAGATTTCGTTTTCTGCAAAATTAAACGCCTCGTTTGTTCCTCCTACCTAGGCAGGAAAAGTGAAGCAAAGAAGGACCAAGGAATGACCAAAGCCTGCAGCTGCTCTGTGGGCCTTTGGATTTTAAGGGATAAGGAGTGCATAGGCTTGCTGCTGCCTCCCCAGGAGTGACGATGGAAAACCTTGGCTTTGTTCTGCTCTCTTCCTACCCTCCCTGTTTCTCAGCTCTGAAGTGATACAGGAGCCCACCATAAGAGACCTTTTCAGTTTTAGGGAAGGTTAGGACTGCTCAAGTCTTGGAGAACCAGTTCCCACGTCAGGTAAATGCTGCAGCTCCTAGCTGCTGTGACCACAGGTGAGTTGGCTTGTTCTCTGTGTAGTAGATGGGATATATACGTGTTTCCTTGCGCTCCACACTTGTGTGAACCCACCCTGGTTTTTTAATGATCAGTTCCAGGATAAGGTGGGAAGTCTGTCTCCAGGACCAGTTTGCTTTTTGGCACCTCCTCTGTTCCTGTGTGCAGCGATGTCGGTTAATGCTCATTCAGGCAGTGGATTTGTGATTCTGGTTCTTGGCCTCAAAGTGGATTGAGATTCATAAAAAATAATTTCAAATCACAAAGCCACCATGGGAGGTTTATAGCTTCTGTGACTATCTCACTTGGGCTAGATCTGAATCAGCAATCAGAAGGTGAATGGTTTTGTTCTTATCCCACTGCCAATTTCCTGAGCTAACATAATCTCTGTGTGTGTGTGTGCTACAAAACTTTATTTTCCAATTGAATGCATCCATCCTTTAAAAACAGGTTAAAAAATAAGAGAGAAAATGTAAAGGAAATTTAATATCTAAAAAATAGAGAACAGTGCTCAGGACTTTAAAATATAGGTAAACATCAGTTCCTGCCAAGTTAGTCATTACTAAGAGTTGTTAACACGGGGGATTGATTGAGAGAATGATTGTTGCTGTAGAATGATGATTTAATAAGAGAAAATCTGATAGATTTGACATGCTACATAAAATGTGCAAAACGGGTATTCTTCGGGAAATTGCAACTTTCGTTTGTAGCCCTTAGAGTCGTGTTTGTTCTGTGCCTTGCCACATTCTCCTTTTTCCCTGTTATTCTCGTTCGTTGCTAGAAATCATTGGTGTGCACCATTGTTACGCGTCGCCCAGAAAAACATGGGCAGACTCCAGTTTCCTTCCCCTTCTTGCCTTCTCTCACACCTTCACCTGGTCTGTCCTCGCCCACCGCCTGCGGTGCTCAGGGCACTGCGAAACGTCCTGCTCCCCAGCTTGAGAAGATGGCTACGGATGGCTCCATTTTATTTGCTCTTATTTGCGCTTTCTCCATACGCACCCACTGCTCGCTGTTCTGGCTGATTATTATTTATCTGTTACTTAGTCTTAACAATATGCTTGGTGCTTTATAAGCCAGAAAATGAAGGCTGCCTCAGCTCAAGGAAGTTGTACAGGACAAATGGATGATGCAGCCCTTCTACTGTTCCCATCTTTGCTGGTGAGCCGTGCTCTGTCCTTCCATTTTTCAGCAATAATTGATGAGAGGTGGGTTGGTGGGGTTTGGGGTTTTTTTTAAATCTGAAATGCCCGGTGCCTCTGTGAAGATCCTGTTACAGGTGTCGGTGTGTTCGGTCTTCTGTAAAGCCTGGTGGTTCATGGGGACCATGCCCAAGTGATAGTCATCACCTTGACCTAAACTACTGCAGGTGGGGTCAGGGACTGCTCGCCACGTGGTCCTCTGCTCGCCTTGGAAAAAATGTAGGGCTAGCCTTAGTGCTGGTACTCTATGAATAATAATAATAAACAACAATCCTAGAGTCTGATTACAACAAATAAATTCCATAACACCCTCTGCACTATATCTGTTATCGTGCCAAAGAGCAGAACATAAAATGAATGAGAACAACAGCAATTCAAAACAACAGCACACAATAGTGTAATTGGACCCTAAGCACATAAAAATAATGGTTTAAAAGAAAGAAGGAGCGGGGGGAAGGCAAAAATGGGACCATGGACTGGCATCGGGGATGGTGTCGTGAAACTGCAGTAAGATGTATGAGCCTAGTAGGAAGAAAAAGAGAAGGGGGAGGGGGTGTGAGTTACTTATGAATCAGTACAACTGTGCTTTGTTCTGCATGAGTGTTTTAATAGAGCAAGTGTAATATAAGGATCAGGTGGGCTCGTGGGAATGGAACAAAAGGTTTTGTAAAATTAAAGCAAAATAATTATAGCTCTAGGTGTAGAGTGAGCACACTCCATCAGTTGATAGCAGGAACCTGCTCAGAATGGAGAAGGGAGGAGGGAGGAAGATGCAGCTGGAGAGGGGTTTTGGTTTGTTTTTTTGATATATACGTTCATAAAACACTCACATACATATACGTGCATACATAATACAGACAGATTTGTATATGTACGTTAACAAAGACTTTAAATCAGTGACAGTTGTACGCAACTTTAAAAGTGACTAATATACCCACACACAAAAATGTATTAAAATGAAAATTCTTAAATTTAGAATAGTCTCAAATGAATTAATTAACAACAACAACAGAAAAAGACCCTCAACCACGTCAGAACATTGTCGTTCAAATGGAATAAAGAACTAATGTCTAAAAGAGGGACCATCCTGTGGCACAGGATTTGAAGATGTTCTTACTGTAAATCCCCGATAAGGAATATAGACAAGAGTGCCCAGTACACTAATAAACCAAACTTGAAGTTCCAGAAGTAATGTGATTATCTGGGGGTCACATGAAAGCTGTCAGCAATGTGTTGTGTTACGGAATCTCCTGTATTTGGGCAAAAGACTCTGCTGTGCTCTTTTGCAGAAAAAGCTGATTCCTACCTGAATTTAAGAGTACAGGCAAGATAAGAGCTTGGTTGATCACCAGGTGGCCTCCCTGTATCTGGCTGTGTGGTTTTTCGTTCCTTTACCATCCGCATGTATATGTACCAAACTGCATGAGGATGCTGGGTAAAAGGAAAAAACACAAAACAGATTCCTGTCCCAACACAAGTTTTCTGAGTTGCTGATTGTCCTCAAAGGTGTAACTAAAGAGGAGATGCCCAGCATCCAGGAATGTAGGCAGAGTGTACCCAGGTGTGCATCCTTCTCTTTCTAGGTATGTCGTGTTGGGTTCAAAAGGTTCAGAATCTGTGCCTATTTTGGGCAGCAACTTCCAAACAAAGAAGTTATTTTTGGTTTTAAGTTGAAAGAGAAAGAGCTGGTGAATTTTGATGCTAGCCCCATTAACTCCACATGGCACCTGTGGGTTAGAATGGGAATCCTTCCACTGATGTGCTGCTGTATGGAATAAGGAATAGGAGCAGCTACCTGTGATAAAATGCACCTAAAGTGAGAAACTGTTACAGGACCCAAATTACTACCCTCCTGTGGTGGATAGTTTCTGATGGGCAGGACGACCGCCACCTCACCTCGGTGCAGGTGGTGGAACGGCGGCTCAGTGGAGCCAATGGACCACAGTCGCAGCTACTACAGATGGCTGGCGTGCAAGATACAGCCATGGCAAGGGAGGGGGGCAATGCGCCTGCCTCCCACCACATTTCCCCTTATTCTGTAGTCAGATTTCCCTTATTCAGACTTTGTTCAGGATAATTGTTCACAGACAATATATTTTCGTGCTGGTGGTGCAATCAGAGGCTGTTCTCACTTGAAGCAGAGCACATCTCTTAGGTAGTGCTTTCTGCCAGAATGTGGAGGCTGAGATCAGAGTGAAGCTTTATGAGCTCCATTTGGTGCTTTTTACTTCCGTCTTGTTTCTCTCTCTGCAGGGGATGTGAAACTAGATTTGTCCTGTTTCCACAGCAGGGTTTTGGTTTATTTTGTTTTTCTGAAGCATTTCGTTCAGTGGCACAAATCCAGAGGAGAGTGTGTTGCAGAGATGGATTTGAATGTCAGACAGAAAGAGTTGTGTTTAATAAACTCTTTGTTGTAAATTATAGAAACTAGAGAGCAGGAGGCCCCTGTTTAACACAAACATTCTGTGGTTAAATTATCGCTTTAAGTGTTTACTCCTTAACATAAAGAGCAATGAGACGAGGTAGCTTTGCTGAAAGGGCTGCTTATGGGATCCAAAGCTGAAGACTGAAATTCTTTAGTTCTCAATAGTCCTTTCAAACTCTTGTCACCTTCCATCTGCCTTTGTCTTTTGGCTTAGAGGTAGCTGCCTAATAGAACTGAAAGTATAGGATTAGTTTAAAAAACAACAAAAACTCACTAAAAAACCACCACCCAAAACAAAAAACAAACCAAAATTTTATAGGCTGTTATGAAAAGAGAGATAAAAAAGATGCTTTGATAACGTGATGCAGTACTTGAAGATGGTAGCCAAACACATAGCTCCCCTTATGTGTGCTACTCCTGCTTATCTCCTGTGCTCACCAGCTTTTGAAAATTCCTTTCTGTCTGTATCGTAGCATGAGCTGTGTATCTGTGTTGATCTCATTTCAAAGTGATTTGTCAACATGAGCCTATTATGAAAGTTCAGGTCAGTAGCAGGCCAGGCATCCAAGGGGGTGACGCTGCACATTGGAAAGGGAGAGGTCAGGAATAGCTGGTCACAGATGTGCCTCAGGAGCCGTGCGTTTTGCTGTTCGGGAACAGAGATGCTGTAAAGCTGTAGAGTTGAGCTCTTATTCACAGCAAGACGCAATATGCCAGTATCTGTCCCATTCCAAGTTCCTGCAACACTATTGAAGTCAGAGAATTCAAGTCCCAGATTCTTGGCTTATTTTGAGATTGACTCATTTTCTTCCTTGCCATTCCAGTAAATCCAACATACATACATGCACGTGCATGCTCATATAGACATACTGCCATTTTTTCCGTAGCATGAAATTAAAAAAAAGGAACAAAAGCACAGGTCTTTCTCCCTTGTCCTTTAGTTTTCTGACAAAAAGGAACTTCAGTATTTTATATTCCAGCTTTATCTTCTTCCATTCACTCCGCTGGGAACAAAGTCTAAAGGATTAAGACAAGAACAACTCTGTACTATATCTCTATATTATTCTAATGTGTATTATATATACTATTTATATAATAAAACGTATTCCTAATTGTACTACAAAAAAAACCCCAAACTTTTGCTCAGAAAGAACCGATGCAACACTGCTCACATTCCCCTGCTTTCTCTCCATCTATTTTGGACTTTGATGAGCAATAACATACACGCATCAGTAAAGACTACTGTCCCTCCCTTTGCTCTTTTGTCTGATTTTCCTTTTCCGAGTCTGTAGGAGAATGAATCTAGTCTGTCTAGAGAATTTGCACCCTGGTTTTCTCATAAGGCAGATGAAGTTTTTTAGATAACAGTAGGGACAATTTCTGGTCTTATTGAAGTTGTTGGCAGTTCTCCAGATGATTTGTTATGAGATTTGGCCTTGAGAAAAAGGATCAGTCACACTCATCTCCTTTTTATTCTGAACTAGAATGACCCATATCGCTACCCAGTGATGGCTGCCTAGGATACTAGCAGTGAATGTTTGGAAAATGACCAAAAGTTCAAATATATGCAAGAATGCATGAAACCCACTGTCTAAGAGACCAGAGAGAATGCCGTTGGCCGCAGTAAAATGCGTGATTAAGTAGAACCAAATAAAACTGGAAGCTTGTTATGAAATACCATCTATGTCTACTTTAATACTTTTATATATAATACCATGTTATGATGAGGCCCCAAACAGTTCTCCCAAACATAAACTTATGTGTATGTCTTTCTGCATTCCCTGAGATCTTTTGATTGCAGAGCACTAGAAATGGTGCAAAACAAAGTCCCTTTTCCAAGTTCCCTACAGTGAACAACTTAGGAGCGTTTAGTTTTAGCTTGTGTTAGGACTTCGTGTCCTCAGAGAACAGCTTCTGCGCCTTTGATCTCTAGATATAAAAATCACTGTTTCCCATGTTTCCCAGTGGCTACAGAAAGACCAGTGGGGCCCCAGAAAAGAGCCAGGGAGGTGTGGAATGAGGACCTTGCAGCTCCGGTCGTTCCCGGCATTGCTGCTGACTTCTCGTATAATTGGAAAGAAACTTACAGTTATCTCCAGTAATCCTTATTTCTGTGAGAGTACTTAGCTGCCTTAACAACATGTATTAAGGAAGGAAGAGGTGGGGAAAAAAGTTGAAAAAATAGACATACTCTCTAACCTTAACGTAACTTTTTTCGTGTTTTATTTGTGTGCGGTTAGTCCACAAAGTAAATTCACAGGCATGTGTTTTTATATGTCTGTATCCCATGTAGTGCCCCTTCCTATGGGAAAGGAGTTGATCAAAACCAATGCTCAAATCCGACAGATTTCCCTGTCTTTTGGAGGGAAGGAGAGGTAGCAGGTCAAAGAGAATATAAGATTTCATTACAACACAGTTGTGTCTGCAGCTGAAAACATTTCACTAACTTATTCCTATCCAAAGTTTTCCCTTTGAACATTTCTTGTAGGAGGTGAATTTTCCAGTTGGTTTGACTTTGTTGTCAAAAAAAGTCAAACTAATTTCTTTTTCTTCCCTCTGATTAAATGAATAAAATGTTAAGAGTAATTAAGCCAAGGTAAGTTTTATGTCTGGGTCGGTTTTTTTCTTAATTCCTAACCTGGTAAACAAACCGCTTGTATCCATCTTTACAGAGATAATTTAAAGCCACGGTGCTGGAAGTATGGTGTAAAAATACCAGTTCTCACTTCGGAGACAAAAACTCTTTGATGACCTTCAAACCTCGTGTGTTAAACTTGCCAGTAAAAATCATGTTTTTCATTATTCTTGTTACCTCAAGGTTATTCAGAGCTAAAGTTTCCGCAAAGATCAAACAAGAGGGTTTCTTTCAGTCTCGCATATCCTCGCTTTTGCCCAGATTATGCCCCCTGTGAAAATACTAAACCACAGACATCGTGGCCTTGAAGCTGGAGGGAGGATTGCTTGGGTTTTGCGAGGCTCTGATCATCAGACCAGGAGAGATCCAGCTTCTCTTCTCCACCCTGGCTCAGTAACCTTGGAAAAGTCAATAATAAATCTGTTCCCCGGCTGTAAAAGGAAGGGGATGCCATTTCCATGGGGCAGAGGTCCTTTGAAGATAAACCTGCACTCTGAAGCTGATAGCGAGCCCTGCAAAACGCCCGTGTGGGCCAGGTGCCCAGCTTGCACCACATTTACCTCCTGGCACGTGGTTATGGAGATCCACCGGGAAGGCACCTGAGCTTCAGGGCGATCACGGCGGGCCCTCCTGAGCACACCTCATCTGCAGCTGCTGCGGGGAATGTCCCCGTCTCCCTCCCTGCTGAGCGGGGCTGGTGTCCCGGAGGAGCCTCCTGCACACTTTGCCCACCCCGGTAGGATGCTGTGAGTGAATTGGTCCAGCCTGGCTCCTTACTTTGGAGTTGCTGATCCCTTCTGCAGGGTGAAAGCGGTTGTTTTAGGGCTGCAGTGTAGCGATTTTTCTGTGATTCATGATGCAAATGATGATGCATGATGATGCAAATGCTAGTGTGCGTGATGCCCTTCTTTTTAAATTTTTTGCTGTAGCCTTATTCACATAGGCTGATGGTATGTGCCCCAGATACAAAGAGGAAGACAAAGTTTCCAGTTCCATCGGCTGCAGCCTAGAACAGTTTTATCCACCATTCACTGGGAGAAAGCAGTTCTGATGTAAATGGCACATAAGCTGTGCGTTATTAGTCTGATAGGATAAAGTATTACAGGTTTTTTTCCTGGTGGGTTTTTTAATCTGAGCTGGAAATAAGTGTGCTGTGTGAACTCTTAAATGGAGATGTCTAAAACAAACAAAAAAATGAGAAATAGTAGAGACTGGAACCGTACAGCAGTGATGACTGCTTAGCACCTGGACTATTTAAGTCTCTTCTGAATGAATCTTCCATCAAAATACCTGGCCAGCTTTTCTTCAGCAACTTTAAGCAACTTTCAGCAGAGGTAGGCAGGAAACCCCATCAGAAACCAGCCAAGCGAATGCAATGCCCTTGTAGCCACCACTGTTTGGAAATGAACCATTCACGAATGCAACCTCTTCACTGATGCCCTCAATTCCCTTGTCACTTAGCTCATGCAAACTACACCTCCGTGCCTGCCCAAAGTTATATCACGTTGTCGTGTTGTGGAACAATCTATTGTTGAATGCGTACAGGAAACGGATTATAAGATTTATTCAGTGGCAAAATCATTTTGGATTAGAGAGCAAGATAAAAAGTTCACGTGCCATGCTTGGACTGCAACACACGTCATTGTGTATCTCTGTAGCTTCCTAATACTGCTAATGGGAAACAGCAAGGGTGTGTATCGCCTCCGAGGGCCTTATCCAGAGCTGTGCTGGGCTGCAGCGGACCTTGGTGCCTGCCAGGAGGCAGCTTCCCATAGCAAGCTGTTTCTTACTGGTCACCTGGGCAGCCTTCCCTAGGGCATCGCTGCCTTGGGTCGGGTCTGGGGCACCCTCACAGCTGAGTAAATCGGTGTTAGCGGTATCGGGTTTAGTAGTAGGGGCTCAGGTTTGTGTCAGTGTTACTGACCAGAAGCTTGGCTGTTGATTTCAGTAGGAATTTACCTGGATAAAGAAATAATGTTGAGCAGCTGAATTTTTAACTGTTCTGGACCAGTTGAATCTTTTATGTTACTTGGTTCATGTAGGTAACAGTGGGCTTAATTTGCTGGTGGTTTTGGTTTTTGGTTGTTTTTTTTCTCTTGTCCTTAAAATTCATGTTTTCTTTATTGTTTGGAGTCCTACTTTATTCATTTGTGAGTAGCTAAAGATGCTCAGCTGTAGCTAGTGCGTAGTGGTGGTGGTACGTGTTACACAGGTAACGCTGAGGCTGGATTGACTGGGGAGATGGGATGGAGTTGTTAGCTCCGGGAGCCTTTGTGACACAGAAAAAAAGCACCAGCTTGTTTTGAGAGAGATTTTTCCTGCTAGAAATATCCCCCCAGAATGCCTGTCTGGCTTCAGAAAATAAAAATACCTTTGAAAGCGAAAGCAAATAGGTGCTGCAAGCGGGGAGAAAACAAGTGGGAGGTTAAAAAGTTCGCGTGACCACATACCGGGTTTCCTGTCAGCTGGATTTGGAAGGGATTCCTGCCGACACGCATGCGTCGGGACGCAGGGCCGCGTTCAGCCCCGCTGCTCAAGCATCGTGCCACGTGAGCGCTCCCTCCCCGGGCTGCGTGGAGAGGAGGGACGAGGGCGCTTGGCTGGCGTCCCTCGGGGACCAGCGTGAAGGAAGGAAGCGGATCACGGCGTCTGAAGTCTGAGAAGTGACAGCGTTTTGCACTGGAGGCAGCTGCGTGAGGTTACCTGAGGACAATGTCTGGCTCTACTAGCTGATTGCTTAGAGCGTTTAAAAAAAAACAAGAAAAAAAACCAAAACAGTTGATGGAGGCACCTCCTAAACAAACCAGATATCCCTTTTACCGTGCAGTCCCTGTTGAGAAGAGTATAATTTTACATTAATTACACTGGATAAGTAAGAATTTGTTATGTTCTGACTTTATCCAGTAAATTCCCATTTAACCCAGTTGTTCCTATTAAGTGTGTCAGCTTTTCTTTCAAAAGCTCTGCTGTGCAAAGAGAAATTAGTGTATTAATGTGAAAGTATGTAATTTAAGACAACAAAAAAAGCAGCAGCCCTTATCCTTTTTTTTCAGAAAGAATTATTTATTACAGAATATTACAACAAACTCTGCTTGCTTACAGTTGTTTATTAAAATTATTTTTGTTGATACTGTTTATTTTTCACTTCCAAGCAGAATTACGACAGCAGAATTACATTTGTCACTTTCATTTTCTTTAATTTGCTCTAATTTTGTTTAAAGTTGATTTAAAGTTTCATTTTCAGATTCTCCTCTAAATACTGAAAATTTGACCTGAAAGTACCTTCTAAGACTGATCTACTCCTTTCTACCCTTTTCTTAATTTATACATAACGTGTACTAGACAATAGTCAGATTTAATTCTGAAATGCTTTGTTTATGTCACTTTAAGTCAAAGCCTAAGGGAAAACAATTAATTTGTCTTACATACGATTAGTATGTAACTGTTTATACTGAAGTTTAGTGTTTTTCGAAAGACTTTCCTTCACAAACGGCCGTTGGAGAACAGGTCTACTGCTGTCGTCTTGAAACCCGCCGTGGTAACTGTTGTTTACATCAAAGGGCACGGGACGGACCCAACCCGGGCACTGGGAAGTTCTCCTGTTTGAAAGGCGTTGGGGTTGGGAGGAAAGTTAAATAATTTCTAATACGAACTACCAATCCATTTGGGCGTGTAGCACCGTAAAATACATATGCACAAGAATCCCAAAGATAACTGGGGTTTTTTAGGCATGTTTCTAACTTGTCTGATTTTTAGCAGCTGATACATGGGATATACATAACATGAATGTGTTTTATTAGGGATGTTTGATGCCCCTGGTGCCGTTTGTGCTCAGAACATGGTATTTTAGAATGCATATCTGTGTGTGAGGAATTATTATTGCATTTTATCATCCTGTGGTTTGAATTTGTGGAAATCCCATGTTTTTCTACAATATCGCTGCATCATACGAAGTGCACACAGTCCTTCTAAATGCAGTGAAGTGTCCATGATGGGATGTAAATTTTCAATTTTGGGCCCACAAGTTGTTTTCACTCATGTAAGAAGTAGCCAGACCCAAACTGGTTTTGACAGACGATGCATTTCTATCCCAAAATGGATTTACATGGATTCCTTGTCATACCGTTCATCCCCAGGTGGGCCATTTTTCTTCTTCTGTTCCCTAAAAAGGTGTTCTTATTTTGTATTTCAGAATGTAGATTTTCATTTAGCAATTAATGTGGGTGATTCAAGTCACTCCTCCTGTATTTTATTAGTTTTTACCAAATATAGTATTTCTCTGCCTGCGGTAGATTGAGCAGAATGGAACTTGCCTACACAATATTTCTTAGGAAATACAATTTGCACATCCAGATTTCTAACTACACCTACTCTCCCCATTGTTGTAAGGTGTTAATCTAGTTGTATGATGCTGCCTGCACAGATGCATACATAGGTACGTTTTCTTAAAAATAGGTTATGTGCCTAAACCCTTACAAGAGAGCTCAGATACTGATATTTTTTTTCCCCTAGGTCTGTGTGCTCACTGAATCTTTAGCTCTTGTGGTTACTGCAACAGAGTTTTTGTGAAGGCTTTTCCATGTTTTTAGAAGGTGCTTTTAGTAAGTAGTTTAATCCTAGATAGTAACTCGGTTCTTTTGCAGCAAAAGCAGCTACTTAATTTTAAAAGTAATTTTAAATTTACACATATCCATTTTAACAGTACTTTTGATCTGAGCAGCTCCCTTCCAGAAATCTACCCTGGAGAAAATGTTTTTAATCAGGTTAAAATGGAGGCAAGATAGGGAAAAAAAAAAATGTTTGCTGTGGCGTGACTGCAGCAGTGCTAATGAGCTCTGCTCTAATACATGATGGAACATATGGCCCCCATCTGAATACAAACTGGACACAAAGCAGTAATTCAGCTGAGATGTCCTGAATATTGTAAACTGGGTGAATGTGGTCAAAGGTGTTTATAAACGGTGGCTGAATCCCACACACTGACTCACTGCCTTCGAATGTCGGGGGCTCAAGGTGCTGTTTGTAAGAGTATAGAAAATGACCAGTAGAGGGAATTCTTAATTAATGCTAACAAAATAGCAAACTGAAGTGTTGTGTTATGAAGAAAAGACTTCTTGTGCTCATGACGCAGCAAGAGACGGATTACGGAGAGGGCGAGTTAGGAGAAGAAAAATCACAGGACAAGCAAATTGAGTATTTACTGGCAAATAATTGCTCTCTTAAGCTGTGGCTCTCTTCCTAAATTCTTGGCATTCCTGAGCACTAGAACCATTTTCAAAAAATGCATCGTTACAGAGTAGATGTAAAAAAAAGCTCTCAAAGGCTGATGGTACAGACTTGTGCAGGTAAGAATGTGCATGTTACTGCATATTTTCTTCCGAAGCTTTAGATCGTCCGTCGTTTACAGGACTGCTGCTTTTTTCCGTTCCTGAGAGAGCTGCTGTTCTGGTTTCACAGCTATACTTTGTTGTCTAAAAGTTGGGGAAGTGGAGATGGTCTTTTGGGCTGCGGTGTATGCTTTTCTATCAGCACAGACGTGTCGATGTAGAAGAAAGTGAAACAAGCTTGTGGGAGAAAGTATACAGCCCAGTTGTATTTAGTTTAAATGGGTTCCGGCTTTTATAGAGGTGCCTCTAATTAAAAAGCTACACATCAGCTTAATGCGAGGCAGGAGCACAGTGCCCGCGTGTGCTTACGTGGCCAGGCAGCCTGGCTTCACGCAGGGATGCCCGTGAGGTGCACAGGGAAGGGACGTGCTCGGAGCAGCAACTCAGCACTGCCTGCATCCCTCGGGCTTCCCGAGGTGTGGCTCCCCAGGGATGCGGGATGTCTGGGATCCCGCTCGGAGCCTGTGGACAGTTCGCCTGCCTGTCGCCTAGTCCTTTTCCTTTTCAAATGTGACCACTTCCAGGCAAGTTTGATGTGGGAAAGTCTCCAAGATACCTCAGCTTCTATACGTTGTTTGGAAGGAGGCAGCTGTTTAAAGGGGAAAAGCTGTTTCAATGACCCCACTGAGGGAGGGGCTGCCTCACAATTAGACCCAAAATTACACATCAGAGACCAAACGTGGACCGAAATCCATAAGAAAGGAGGCTCCTTTGGACCTTGGTGAGCTGGCTGAAATTCACAGAAAGTTTTATTTTTTATTCCACTTGCAAACTTTGTTTTCTAACAGTAAAAATTCTGTTAGGGCATAGAGGTGTATAGGGGTTTAAGAATGCTCTGCCTTAACATATGGCCCTTATTCACATCTTACTCATCAAATAACAAAACAGTAACATCACCAGGTGGTTGGTTTTTTTTATCAAACGTACAGAACGTCATTCTTCATTTCTGCTCTCGGTACCATCACGTTCATTAAAAGGAACGGCCAAAACAATCTCACCTTTCACAGATAAATGCAGTTAGCACATACCCCCAAGAGCACAGACGTTCCTTTGATTGTACAGGGATTTTATTTCGGTCGTACAGACCCTGATCAGGTGGGGTTGACTGATGGGCATTTACACGTTGTAGAAACCCCTCTTGAAAGCCGCACAGTAAACATCACACAACCCAGCGTCAGGTCCTTCAGCAATAAATGCTGAGTTCCCCGTAAAGAGTAATGGTGATTTAGCCTTCCCCACAGGGGCAGTTTCTCCTTAATAGTTATCAAATTGAAGTTGGCCTATGCCTTTAAACATGGGCAGTTTTCAGTCCTTGAACTTTGTTGTACCGTAATTGTGGATATTCTATTTATTCAGTGCTATGCTAATTATTTCTAGAATTATGATATATTTATCATTATTATAATGGGGTTTATTATTGTTATTATTATTATGGCAATAATTAGTCCTTTTTAAACTCATAAAAACTTGGCCCTTCTGATGTCTTGGGTACAGAGTACTGCAAGTTAATTATATAGTATGTGGATGAAAAATAATAATCCTTTTATTGGTTTTAATGTTCTGCCTTTTAGTTTTAATGACTGTCGCCTCTTTTCTTGGGAGGTCAGATTTATTTTATTTTCTCTGTGCAGTTACATTTATATCATTTCCAGTACGTTCAGTCTTTTTCATTTTCTCTGTCAGTTTGAAGCTTTTCTAAACTTTCCGCACATGGAAAGCTCTTGAGGGCTGTAATGAGTCTTTTTACTCTCTGAACCCTTTTTGTTTCTTCTCTATCCTATTTGAGACAGGGTGATCAGGGTTGACTGCAGTATCCAAGGTGATGGCATAACAGCCACTTACGTAACTGCATTATAGTATTCTCAAAAGTATTTCCCTTGGACCCCCCCGTCCCCACCGTATCCCTCAGCTTCCTTTTCCAGAGTTGGGTTCCATGAACTTCTGTGCATTGAGAGATGGAAGCAGTGCAAATTATTTCTTTACTGCTGGTTATGGTAAAGGCTGACTACAGAATACTATGCAAAGGGTGTTTTTTTTTTTAATTCAAAAGAGAGATCTGTGGAGATGGATCCTTGTACCTTGTGTGCAGCGAACTGGAAGGTTTCCATAAGATGGGGATGGCTGACATGGGAAGGAAGTACAGTTTGTTCTGTGGCTTCTAGACCATCTGCAAGTGACTTGAAAGAGATGAGAAGGTGCCAAACAAAAGCACAATTGTGATATAGTGGAAGTATGAATCAGCCATTGGTCTACTCTTGCTGGAAGAAACAGGCAGAGGCCAGGACTGTTCCTTGGGTGGTGCTGCGATACTTCATGCTTTCAAAAGATGCATCTTTCAGGCACTAATTCAACACCAGAAGTCACATTAAAATGTCTGGAGAAAGCTTTTTTCAGTTTAGATTGTCAAATTTTATCTTTTTGTTTCTGCAGATATATAGAGGCATGTTATAGAAATATGTAATACGAAGCCCCCGGGTCCAAGTAGAGCATATCGAGTTGACTTTTGCTGGAAGCAAGTGAGTTTTATTCCCATTCCTCTCCTCTCGCTTCATCCTCCCTTCTTTTGCTTCCTCTTCTTGCCCCTCCCTGCTTTCCACCAGGAATTTTTCTTTCTTAGTAAAAGTTCTGCCTGGCCTAGTATATTTTTCTAGTGTAAATGATCACTTTCAGCATTAAGGTGGTAAAACATACTTTATGCCTTCTTGGTTGCCCAAGAGATAGCAAATAGATTTTGAAAAGCAGATGGTTGACTAGAGAGCCCTGAGGTATTGCAGAGTTAACAGGTGCAGCTCCCTGTGCAGATTCTGCATTGCAAAGAACTCCTGTTTCCCAGACAAACCAGAAAAAAAAAACAAACCACAGGATAAACATTGAAAAGATGGACTTTAAGAGTCAAATACATATGTTTTTAAATTATATTTATGGTAGGTGATGCAGGGACAGCATTTGTGCGGTGAAAGTAGCCATCCATTGCTAAGAACAAGGCAAGCTTCATGCTGAAGCGGAGTGCTGGAGGGTGCGGCTCCTGCTGAGTACGCTGCTGGAGGTGCAGAGACCTGCGCTGGATTCTATTACGGCCATTGACCAGCTGAGTAATTTGCAAAACTCGTTTTATGTCTGTTTCCCGCACAAAGGCAGGACAGTAGCGGAGGAGTAACTAATGTATCCTACAGCTCCTTGTGAACCCTGGATGGGAAAAGCTAAGGAAGGAAAAGTCTATTACTGTTGGAATGCTGGATACCAAGGCAGCTCAAAACGTGTTTCTGAAAGTGTGAATTGTTGAATTACCTCAAGCAAAACAACACATGTAGGTCATTAGCAAAGAAAAAATCATACCATTATCATTACCTCTTTCTAGTCGCATCTGCCCTATCTTACAGGTCGAATGCAGGGTAATACTGCGAGCTGTTTATAACTTCAGGCACAGTGTATTCGGGGTTTTGTTCATACGACCGTAAATCTCAATTCAGAATGAAAATGGCGGGAGAAGATAAATGCTTCGTTACTAATAAAGTTATTAGGTCCTAATTTTGTGATCTTAAGCTTGAGCCACATCCCTGGTGTGTGCTTACCGAATCAGGGCCATAGTGCAGAGCCTGGGAGTGCTGTGTTGTTGTAGGTGCTCTTAAGCATATCTCATCTTGGCATGTCAGAGGACTTTGAAGTGGTGTAACCTTTCTCTAGAAGGTTTTATACAAGGCGTCAAAACACAGCTACAAAACTACTTTCTTGCGTTGCTGGAAGTAGAAGAAACAAAGACCCTAACTTCTAGCCTGCTGATCTGAGTACTGGAGAACTGTGTCCTATTCAGGGCAAAATAAAGGTAAAGGAAACCAAGGGGATAACTAATCAGAATTTTAGCTAGTAGTGAGACACTAGAAAAGGGCAAATAATGGGCATGGCTCTTACTGCCCAAGCATTAAATATTAAAGCCTTTAAATTCTAGATTGCAAGGAAAATGTTTCAGTGTGGTTAGTCCTATTAGAAAACAAATTCATAATAACCATAATCACATTTTAAAATCGATGAGTACAGGAATAAGGAGGTATTCTAGGTCAGTAATCTTAGGCAGAAGTTCTAGGAGTTATGGAATCTGGTACGTCATACTCTTAGTTTTTCCATAAGAACATTTTTCCATTAGTCGTCAGATTGGAGCAAAGTTTATAAAAATCAATTGGAAAATCAAGTCATAAGAGCTATAAAGCATTTTCAAAAGTGAAGGTGAAAAAGATGAATAAGGTGGAAAACCTTTTGCGCAGTTGAGAGAAAATAAAATAATGGGGAGATGGTTTTTTTTTCTGCTTTTGTTTAAAAGGTGGGGTCTTGGTGGAGAGTTAAGCAGGGAGAATACTGTAGCCAACTGTGAATATGTGATACCGTTAGAGGAAAGATTGCTCTGCTGTTTCTATTTTCAGACAAATTGCCTTAGTGGTCCTGGTCCTTTGGTGCCACACAATTATCAGCTGAGCTGAGGGAGATCTCCCTATAGCTGTGACTAGTAATGAGGCTTTAGCATTTCTTTGCACATCACTACGAGGATGTGACCTCTCTCACTAGAAGGCTCACCTTTTCATTATAAAGGTGTTACTTCTTTTCGGCATATTTAAAGCATCGCTCAGGTTACTATACAATCTCTTCATTGCGAAGCAGTAGAGATTTCAAACCAACAGAAGTTCCAGAGAGCTTCTTTAACCTTGGATATGAAAGGTGGTCAGCGATGGAGGTTTCGGTATAACAGCGCAGGAGTTTTGAAGGGCAGCAGAAGCATGGATCCATTTAGGATTGTACTCAGAATATTGTATAAATAATGCAGGAGGTGCAGAGAAATGCCACAAACACATCCACATAGGGACATGTGAGAGAGAGAGGGAGAATGAGTCCAACGGTGTGATGACATCTGAAATGTAAATGTAAGGCAGTGCTAATGTCCTTTGATAAAGACTTTTGTTCTTTCCATGATGATTTCCCCCCCTCACACCAGTTCACGTACTCTGCTGTGACACAGAATTGATGTGACCTCGTGAAATTCCAAGAAGAGTGGAAGTGAGACAAAATGGATGCTTCTACAAAGGGCAAATTACCCGGTCCTCTTAGAAGTAAAGGACATGGTGGTGTGAGTCAGTCCTTCAAAAATTATACTGGAAGTGAGATGGATAAAGGTACTTGGGCACAGCAACTCTGAGTGCTGTGAGGAGGTGATACGGCGTGGCAGATTTACCTGGGATTTATATGCTGGCAGGAGGACAGGTTTGGGGGTAGGAAGGCTTTTTATGATCAAGCGGTGTAGCTCAAAGCAGCATTGGTTTTATGTATGTGAATGATAGACAGTGGTGAAACACGGAGTACAGCAGAATCCTAAACCAAGCGATCGTGATTGGGCAAATTATAGGGGGATTTATGCTCTCTGCAGCTCTATCTCAGATGATTTGGCTATGCTTTTGCTTTTTCTCACCTTTTCCCCAATTTATTTTGTATTATGTATCATGCCTATAATTGTGTTCTCTGTTGTTTCTCTCCTGACATGTTTAATCCCCCAACACAGTCTAGTCTTGATGTTTTCCTTTTCTTTCAAAGAGTCCCAAGAGAGAGAAGCAAGGAAGGTAGATGTATTTGACTTTGGAAAATGAGTTGATGCCAGTTGCAAAGGAAATAAAATATATCATAGGGGTCTGCTGCAGGGCGGGGAGTGAAAATATTGCTCGTTTGTGACAAAAGATTGCATTGAAGACTGCTTCAGCTTGATCAGTCTGAAACCCATGTCTCACTGTTTCCATTACAAAGGCTTTTATGTTCCTGTTTCTTTTGGAAAAGGACTTAATCTATTTTGAAATAAATCCAAGGCTCCCCAAATGTACTCTCCGCTCTCAGGGCCAGCACATGAGAGCTGTGCATCAGGGTCACATTGCAGAGGGGTTAGGAGAACATACATTGTTTAGGTCGTGAGCCAGGATAGCCAAGGAGTCCGCGTGTGACCAGCCCGACGGAGGCGGGGGACCCACGGTGTTAGGCTGATACAGCCCGTGCGGCGTCTGCAAGGGCTTTGAATGTGGGGACACTTGGGCAGCGCAGTCGTATTGTAGTACAGGGGCACAGCTCCTCCCCAGCCCTGGGCGATGGTTGCAGTGTTCTTGGCACACCAGGGGACAAGCTGTCAAGCTGTGCCTGGCGCGAGGGATCACAGGATGGGGGGAAGCTGGAGCCATCCCCTGCGCAGGTGGGTGACTGCAGGGCTGGAATCAGGTGTGGGAATCCCAGCCTGAACAAGTGAAACCCAATAGATCTTTATTTCATATGGGGCTCGTCTGGTTGGCATGTAGGAGGCAGGACTTCAGACTGCATGAAGGCAGAACAGTATTCCTCTGATGCCTTCTTGCTTTCAGGTCTGTACCTCGGCGCTAATCGTTCCTTTGGAGGAGCTCACTCTGAGCATGTTCTTTGGAGTTGATCATTGCAGAGCTTTAGTACATCAATCCAAGTTCTCAGCAAACAGAGGCTCGATAGCCTCCTGAAACTCCCCTGGCTTCCCATCCTGAAGATGTAGCTTTCTGACATGTTTTGTCTTTCCCTGCTCCTGCGATACCCCCAGTCTCTTCTGAGCATCCATCCCCACTTTACCGTTTGCAGCAGAGAACTTTTTCAGTGCGTACCTGTGAAGTTCATTCCTAACCTATCATTTAGGTATTAATAGTTTAACCTGGTGTTAAAATACTGCTACAGTCCTGATACACAGAAAGAAAATAAATGCATTCTCTGGAAAGAGGCGGTACATTCTTTAAATTAGTGGTGGCCATCCCTGGTGGTATCCCTGGTGATACGTTTTGAAGTTCAAAGATTTTTTTTTTTCTTTTTGTTTCTCTTTCTTCAGCATGTCTCTCTAAATGCGTCAACTGTTGATGCTTTCAGCTTAGGTTTTTTTGTTTAGAAATCTTACAGGGATTTTTGACATTTCTGTTCTTCCAATGCAGCTTTTAGAAGGAATTCTAAGAAATAATTTTAAAAATAATAATAAAAAAGAAAGCAACTCTCATGTCAGATCAGCTCAAGTGAGCTGCTGCCAGCTGGTGATTTCTTTGTACTGTAAGTGGACTTTGTATTTCACACGGGCTGACCATCATGGCCTGCAGTGACACCGGATAACAGTCTGTGAATCCAGAAAAATAGGGGTAAAGGTGACAGGGGCATTCACACCGGTAAGTTACTGGTATGAGAAGCTGCCTCAGTCCTAGGAGACCACTCTTCTCCCTTGTTAGCTTGAAACCACCTAGTTTTAAGCAAGGTTGGCAGAAGGGTAGAGGCTGCGAGGAGAACGAATTCCTACAGGTGTTTGTTTTGTTTTTTGAAACCAGAAATGAGGCAGAAGCAGAAATTACTCCTTCCCTGCGAAGGAGCCTGCGGTGTGCGCTCCAGAGACCCATGTGAGGGCTGCGCTGGGTCAGTCGCATTCCCAGACCGGGGGAAGCACCAGTGCTTCTGGCTCCGGAGCTCTGGCTGGGTGCAAGGAGGGAGCTGGCGGTGCTGTGAGCACTGGCCGGAGCAAGGAGGGAAGAAGAAGCAGTAGAGCAAGAGAGGGCAGTCATAGCTGGGAAGGCTGGGGGGATCATACATCCCATGGCTGGGATGTCATACAGAAAGAGAACCCAAATCCAGGGGAAGCCAAGCCCCACTGATGCTGTTACTTGTGGGATTACTTGCTGAATCCAGATACCATCTTGTCTGTCGCCGTATCCAGAGGTATTTTAACAAAGAAGCATTGCTTTGAGATTAAAGACTGGAACTGGAGGGGAGAAAGGCACAAGTTCTGGTCTTTGGATAATAAGTGTGAACTTGACAAACTGATTGTAATGTCTGTGTCTTGAATTCTTTATCTCTGAGAGAAGAATAAAAACTCATGTGTGCTTCAGAGGGGACCTGAGATACTTCATCCATTTGGAAATGATTTTTCTCCTTTAGGAGACAGATGCTTTACCTTTTCCATGAAAAGTTGTAAATGTTTCAGAAACAATTAATGAAGCTTCCTGACATCCTCTTGGGTGAGGAAATATGATTGCTGTGGGAAAACTGAGGCAAAAATCTGTCATGTGAATATTTTATTTTAATAGTTAATGAACAGGGAAAAAGAAAGTATTACTGTAAAACACATGAGCAAGACTGTGGAAAACTTTGGCAGAGAAAGGTACTGAGATAAATTCTGTCTTGATTGGCATCTCTTGAAGGTCAAAGTGTCTACCCAGTGTATAAGGCAGGATTAAATTTGCCTTGTGGTGTAAATGTAATCAGAAGACTTACCTCTTCGTATACTTAATTTCAAAATGCACATACTGCATAAGGCAGGCTTGTAGAGTAGGTGTAAGTACTTTGGAAAGTGACTACATGAAAGATAAACTTCTTTTGGTTTCACATCACCAGTAATACCATTACTTTTTACATGAAAACCTGCAGGTTTTTGGTAAACAAAACCTAATCCCCAGCAAGCCCGCCTCCCCAGGCAAGGGCAAACCAGCTCGATCAAAATCCACCGCACCGTCTCGGGGCGTTGGTGGTGGGGATGGTTAGCGTTTCCTACTTAAGCGTTTGGAAATGTAGGCACAGAGAAATGAAGCAGGCCGTGCAGCAAGTAAAGTGACAATTGAGTTAAAAAAAAATCACGTGCCCTGACCTTTTTCCTTGCTGTTTAAATCAGAAGGTCCGTAGTCCTTGGAAGCACACGTATGTCCTTCCAGTTCAAGCTGATTTTTTTTTTTTTTTCTTGCAGACAGTGTTTTATCTCAGATGATCCAATTATTTTGACTCTCTCACCCCAAGACCCAAGTCATCAATCAGTAATCCTAGGTAGTCTCGCTTCTCCATTAGGGCCAACCTCCCCTTTTTTAAAAACCTTTAGCAGATTTTGGACTAAACATATACCAGGCAATATTTTGAACTGCATTCACATTGTGTTACTGGCAGATTGCAGTTATATAAATATGTAGGTACCAGTATGCATTGAACAGTTAACTGTAATATCTGTGGCAATTAATTTCCTCCACTAGGCTTCTGTACCTTTATATCAGTTCGGTCTGTAACTACATCTGTTAGTCAAGCATATTATAAAAGAAGAAGAAAACAGAAGCTCCAGCTGGTAGGAAATGAAAAATTTATGGTGAGAAAAGCCAGGACCATCCGTAAGCATCAGATACATACTGACACTAAATTATTATCTTAGATTTCTGGGGTTTTTTGTAGGGTAGACTTCTCAAAAGTCAGCAATGACTTCATGTCCATGGAAATCAATATGGGCTTTACCATACACTTAAGATGAAATATAGACTGATACTGCATATTGTGAATATCTCACCCCTAAATAAAACCAGATTCATATTAAAACAAACAAACAAAAAACAAACAACCAAATAAAAAAACCCCACAATGACTGAATAACTCATACCCACCGTTGCCTTTATGTTCCTGAGAAGGGAAGATAATGAACAGAAACAGGCATTATTTCATATCCAGGCAGAGCTGGTGCTTTCCAGCACACCAGCCTTATTTCAAAATGGCTTAGTTTTTTAAGTGTCTTGCAGCCCAGCTCATCTGTGCATCCTGAGGATTTTCCTCTGGCCTTTTAAAATCCATAAGGCGGTGGAGTATGCTAGACAAGAATGCTTTTCTCTTTCTGCTTGCTTATGCCATTCCTAACCGGCAAGACAAATAGAAATAAAAAGCTCATTGTGAGGTGAGGAGGGCACGCTCTAGCCTTCGGAGGTCGCAGATCACAGGCTCGTTCCCCAGCAGTGTCTCCAGCTGTGGACCCCTTGGGAGCTCCCCCTGGGCAAGGGCAATGCTCTCCAGTTCTCAGGCTGTGTAGGTGCTGTATGTGCTGATGATGGGGTTAGTTATGATAAGAGTTATCCTGGTTTTATTGGTTTTCCAGTTGTTCAGAACCATAGTTCATGTCCATAGGTATCTCTGGCACTCAGAATCTGAATGGTCCCTTAATTTGTAGACGAGGGGAAATTCACTTGCAGGTGGTGTTCATGGCAGAAATATGTGAGCTTTCCACTTCAATTATGGCCATATTGGAGTCTGGATTCTCTAATAACACTATCAAAAGCAGGCTTAAGATGGAGGAGATTTGGCTACCAACTGGTCTTCACTCCTAAGAAATCGACATTTGCATTCTTTATATCCCTCAATTGTATAAATCAGGAGAGAACAATCCTCATTCTGAATGCCATGCTTATTCTCAGCATGATGTGTGTGGTGAAGAAGGTACTGAAAGAAAGCATTAAGGCTAGGATAACATCAAAGAAAATGCTTCAATTTTTATTCTCCCTTCCATGGTGGATTAATTAAAACAGAATGAAACACCAGCTAACTTGAAAATAAAAGCAAATGTGTATGTGTAGGCTATGGCAGTTTATTCTGAAAATCAAAGTAAATTCTTCCCTCCCCCAAACCATAGCTCTAATGACGTAATGCTCTAATAACATAATCCTCTACCTTACTTTCTTTGACATACCTTCCGAAATTCACTGGCCACCCTATATGGTTGCTTTGAGATTTTTGATGTCCCGTGTCACTTGGCTTTCAGAGCTGTAGCAGGTAACTGCTGGACCCGTCTGCTGATAGTACATTGTGCTTGGCACAGGATGTGAAGGGATATAACTTTATCGCACCGACCCTCTCATAGGCTTTGAAATAAGTTCAAATACATCCCCACTGAGCACTCAACATGTGGTTGTGGCTATAGGAAAATGGGAAGTAGGAGCTATTCAGGCAGGAGTCTAAGTAGACAACCTCAGTCTGTGCCCTCCTTTGAATCAGAAGTTGCGTGGTGCAGTGTCCTTGTTATTCCCCCTCCCCCCCCCCCCCAAAAAAAAAAAAAAAGTGTCTGATCCTTTTTTTGTTATATTTTATTTTACAATGACTACACTCTGGCCAGGTACAGTGACAACATCCCATCCAGCAGGCAAACAATGCTGTGGAAAACAATCCGAAGCTCCACCAAACCATTCCCAGAGTCCAGACAGGGCTGCCTCCTGCCCTGGGACACATCAAGACAGGCCCAACATTGAATTTCATTCAGCTGGAACTGAACAGCTTTTACTATATGACAAAACCAATTCCATGAGTAAGTAAATGAGTTCTTAAGTAGCAGTCAAGGTAAAATATGTGTGCATGAAAGGGGCGTAAGAGTCAAATCCCAAACCATGTAATGAGGAAGCCAGTTGGAATCAATAGATTAGTTTCCAGGTGTTCGATGAGGAAATGTTTGTTTTCCCAGCTTTAGGAGGCAAGATGCTACTGAATTCCTCTCTAGTCTTGGGCAAGTCAGTGATTCCATTTGGGTTTTGTTAGCTGACAAGAGCAGTACAGGTTTCTGCTGCAAACAGCTTGTGAGAATTGCTGATATATTAGGGGACCAAGCACATTGATCTGACTAATACAGTTGCCTGAATAAGTGCATCAGGATTTGGTACATTGTTATTAACACATTTGTTCACTCCTTTTCTTTCTCAAAGACAACGTGCATGCATACAAACAAACCTACGTTTCCAAGTTTTATTTCAGTGCATGAACGTGGGGACAGAGAAGAGACATCCAGTTATAGAAATCTACTGAATATGTCCTCCATTATTTGTGGCAAAATTGGTTTTTTGGACTCTACTGATTAGAACAAGACACATAGTTATTACTGAGGATATCAGCTGTAGGAAAGAAACACTCTCTCAGCTTTATACCACACATCCCATTCTTTTGTCGGCTTACATTATAAATAAATAACAAAGCAATTTGACACATGCCCATTGATTAAAAATAAAAGTTGTCAGAGTGAGAGGAGAAAGACAAAAATATGAATTATTAATAACAATATTAAGCAATGCAAAAAAGATGCTTAACATGCAGGAAAGTCCCTGAAAAGTCACTTAGTGAAGGGGAAAGAAAGGACAGCCATGAAGACCTTCTGTCCGCTACTGCTTTGCAGCCTTTTCTTTGCTGCTTGGGCCCTTGGAGGTCGGGGTGACCATGTGAAAGAGAAGGATGATTCTGTGAATTTATATAATCTTGTTTACTTCATCTCTGGTGTTTCTAACATGCACCACCTGAAAACATGGAGACGTCCTGTAGGGAATGGAGTCATTTTGAAGTGATGATTGCATCATGATTAGGATCGGCCATTTTATATTTTTGAGCAATCTTCCTGGCAGTGGGGTTTGAATGACCAGTTGACAATGCTGACACATCAATTGGAGAAATTAAGCTAATTTATACTCTTTCCAAATTTCGATTATGACAGATACCAGTGATGTAGTATGCAGATATTAGGCATGCAAAAATGCTAGTAGTAGTTTGTGTTCTGTGTACTTTGTGATGCTCCAATTGATAAAATATAAACAGTACCCTAGTAGCTGGCATAATTTTGCATTCCTTTTCCCACCTTCTGTTGCTTATTTTGGTTGCAACTACTTAAATGCTTTCATTTATCAGACCAGTTTGAATGGCTGTTGGGTACATTGACCATCCTGGCAAGTCTTAATTTTCCATCTGTGAAAATCAGATTTCTTTTTTCACTGAAGAGGAAAGGAGGAAAAAGATTCTTGCAAAGAGCAAGAGAGACAACTGTGCAACTTCCCCAAAAGCTGTAGAAGCTCCCTGGGTGACAGTCCTGTTTGCTGAAGAATGCCTTTGCTCTAGGCAGGGATGGTGTGTGCTACTGCAGCAGAAGAGCTAAGTGGAATTTTTCCTGGTAGAGCAGCACCAGAGTTCCAATTGTGGTTCAAGTGGTGATGTCTCTAGTGGAGCATCCTACATTAGACTTTCTCATGTCCAGTCTGAATATGGTATTACTTGTAGCTGGAGAGATGACATCATCTTTGGGGGGGGGGGGGGGGGGGGGAAGAAAAAGACCGCAAGGCTGTTACCCTGTGCTTATGATGTTAATATTTTGAATTAACAAACTGTTAATGAATTCTCAACATGATCTCCCAATTATTGTGCTTTAATTCTGGAAAGCTTCTTTTTATGCATCTTTGGTTCAAATAAGGGCTAAGCACTTATAGCGTTTATGGATTTCATTAGATGCCAAAAATGCTCAGAGCTTCTGAAAACCAGGGTCAAAGGACCTTCTCACTGGCATTAGTTGCATATGGTGCAGGTGCCTCCATCCTCATTTGGAATCCCTTTACAGTCAGTTGGAGAATATTAGGCACTTAGAGGTGTGATTCATCCTGGCGCAAGGAAAGGCATCTGAAATAGACCCTCATATAAGGGCTGACTTCTGTTCATAGGCTGTAAAGGAAGTCTGGATGATGACTGTAAGCAGTTTAAAAGTTATTTGAGATTCCTCTGTGCATGATGCCTCAAGCTGAGTAACCGAAATTAGGGAATTTTCTGAGAACTGTTAGTCGTCTTTATGTTTCTGTATATGAAATGGGAGTGCTGTGCAGCTTTGCAGGTTCTGAGAAGATGGACTTCTCTTACTTGGTGCATAATTGTAATGATGAGACTTCTTATTAGCTCCTAAATGGTTTGCATTTACATTTTATGAGCTCTTTTTAGTTTCACATATACTATGAGTAAAAATCGGCACCGAGTGGATATGTCTGTTCATCTCAGCATGGGTACCTTACGCTATTGCTAAATTTGGCTGTATATGAAATTATTGGTGTCTCTTAAATATTAATTGATGTAGCCTGACTCCCCTTAGTACTTCTAATCTGCTGCATCTGATCCTCAGGGTTTTGGTGAACATTAATTTGTGCATTAAAAGACTGAATTTAAGATAATTTTGAAAAAGTTACGCAAACCAATAGTTGCTTGACAGACCCCACGCACAGACCAAACCGAGTGAAACAGAACGGCGTGCGGGGCTGGGCTGAGATGAGAGGGGAACAGCAGCCCTTTCTCACACATACCCAGAACTATAAGCTAAAGTCAGATAAAGACATGTAAAGGGACCCTAGCGTATTATGCCCTGTGCTGGGACTTGAAGGCAATAATTTCTTGAATGTTTTTGTCTACTGGCACCCTATGTAGCCTTATTCTAAAATCTTGTACTGTTGTCTGCAAGGGAATCTTTTGACATCGGAATAGATTTG
Organism: Falco peregrinus; assembly: GCF_023634155.1. Taxonomy (NCBI): domain Eukaryota; kingdom Metazoa; phylum Chordata; class Aves; order Falconiformes; family Falconidae; genus Falco; species Falco peregrinus. The sequence goes on along the minus strand of NC_073726.1, from coordinate 87,484,532 downwards.
TCCTTTGAAAAGGAGATTCTTAAGAAAGTGAGTAGGCTTTAAAATGCAGCAAGGAGGGTTAAGAGAACCTTTGATAAGGAATTTTTAAAATCTAGGAGAAAGCACTTTAATAATACCGTTATAGTACTTTTCATCAGTCTTACTACACCCATGTGCAGTATTTCAGCTCTGTAAACTGAAGCTTATTTATGTTAAATGATTTGCCCAATATCTGATCACGGGTAAGTGGCAGGCCAGAAATGGAGCCCGGGAGTCCTAATTTGATTTCTTGTTGAATTCGGAGACAGTATACTGCCTCTGAAAGGAAAACACTCAAGAATTCAACCATAGCACTCTGCATGAGGAGTCTCCCATTTCAATAAATGTGTGGTTATATTATGTCTGTGCTCCGCTGACCGAGGTCCCCGAGGTTGCTTTCAATCCAAATCCATGTCTCCTTGGTGGGTGCACGTTGCACTACCAAATCTCTCAGTGCTCTAAACCAAAAGTCTTGTGCTTAATGGACATACTGGGGAAAATTCAGCCATCGAAACGTACCGCCACTGCCCGTGAAAAAAGCAAGTTTGGGTGAAATGAAAGGGAGCTGTGGAGTCGTAAGAATACGGGCTGCAGTTTGAATGCTTCTACCAGTGTTGGGCTGCTTTTTCTAAAGTAGCAAAGATGACAGCAGATGATATTATTTATCTTAAACCCCCTGTCTAATAGTATTTACTGTCTCTGTGCGATCCTGAATAAGTACGGCTAAGTCTCTGTGTTTTTAAATTCAAATTTTGAAATTTGACAACGCACTGGCTGGGCTTTACAGGGAGGTATTTCTGGGTTTTTGAGAGGAGTCTAGTCATGTCAGCTCAGCTTCCCAGCAGCTTTCGCAGTGTGTGAAGATGGAAGGTGAGAACAAGAGCAAATAACGCCAATCTGCAGCATCTGGGCAAACATTTGAAATCAGTGGGTTAAGCGTATGGGCTGGTGTAATACAGCGCAGGCTCTGGGTCTAGTCTGGAAAATCCAGTGTCATAATCTCGAAAGGAAAATTCAGGAGTCAGGGGAAACGCAGTCCAACACAATTGGTTCAGTCAGGACTTTGTGAATTCTTGTCAGGATTGAGTCCGGTGTATTTATAAAACATAAAAGTGATGTTCTTTCTTAGAATTCCAAATTTTCCCTCAGTCAGAGGAAATTTTGCATGTGTTACAGCCAGTTTAATTTGCAGAGCTAGAATATGAGATTTCTTCAGCCAAGACATGGAGGGCATAAAGTGGAGTTCTGTCAGCAGAGTTTTCCGTTACTATCTTCTTTTGTGTTTAGCCAGAAACAGAAGAATTTGATTTTCTTCCATTTGTGCTGAGCATAAGGAGGTCTGAAGGCCGCGGGTAGAGGGGAAGGCATGCATCTGCTGCCTGGGCAGTGAGGGCTCAAACACGGGGATTTGTTACTGTGTGAGGTCCTGTAGGATGCACCTCCTGGCCTTCAGCTGCTTTTCCTAAAAGACAGGTACCCCAGAAGTGGTAAGTCATCCCTGTTAGCCGTGGCCAGATGTGCTTAAGCCCTCGGGCTTTTCTGATGGCACTTGAAAGCTGTGCTTAATCAAATGCCTTGAGCCCTAAACCCCAAACTTTACGTACTTGTAACCACGACTCGTGTATGATTTATTAATGATAATCCTATCATATAGTACTTTAGGAGAAATCCTTTTATAGCTGTTATTAGAGGAAGTTCCCGAGTCAATTAAAATGGTGTATCACATAAAGAAGGGAGGCCAGATCTAGACCAGTTGATTTCATTAATGCTGATTTGATTACAGCAGCGATCCTCTGGCAATTTAGAAGAGCCCATAGGCCAAGCTTTTTACCTATAACTGCTCATTCTAATTGTACCATATGATGGGGGTGTGATGGGCAGTTAAGAATAATTGACATACAGTTTAATTGTTCATACACCCGACACAGCATAAAAGCTCCCTCACCATGTTTGCCGAGTTGTGGGAATACAACCTGGGTTCCCAGATAGCCATTTCTCCATGCCTACTAATTGTAGAAAAATTTACTAAAAATTTACTAGAAGTTGAATTGTTGTACTTAACTTCTGCATTAATTGCAATACATACCAAAAAAAAGTGAAAAACAGAATTTATGTCCGTGTAACTGAAGTCTGTGCAGGATAACAGAAGGCAGGATTAAACATCTGCGGTTTGTTACAGAGTACAGAGGGAAAATGTGTATTATCTGAAGTTACTCAAGGTGTACACCATATGTTTTAAACAGTTGGATTATAATTCTGGACATGGTGTAGGATGTGTTGATCTTGTCCTATTCTACAGGTGTCATAAATGGCCTGATTTCTTTTAAGCTGGTAACATAGGGTTATATATCATGTCAGATATCAACTAATTGGACATGATCTGTCTGGTCTGCTGAGTCTTTTTTTAAGATGTAATCCTTATTAGAAGCAACACTCTGAAGTCTGAACCTTTTTCTTCCATTTCATGCACTGATATTTTTCTGCAGCTGTTTTCTAGCATGAAAATAAGAAGAATGTCTTTTACAAACTCTCTTCTCAGCCCTTACTCCAGCAGAGCTCCCGTTGACTTCAGTAAGTATTTTACCTAAGTAGAAACCAAATCAGAAGTTAGTGAAGTCTTTCAGGGTTTGGTGCTTTATTTAGAGGGGCTTGAAAGGATAAGAGTTCTTCGATGGTGAAATCTGAGGAGCTTTTGAATACCACCAGTCCTGTTTAAACCTTGTCCAGAAAGCAACCTATAGATACTTTCAGCAGAAACCTGTATTTCATTGGCGATCAGCACTGAAGGGTTTAGTTTTCATGAAACTTCACCTAGGACCAAACTTGGAGAGTAAAAATTAGCAAGATCAGTTTGTTTATTTTGTTCTCCAATCTGTTAATCTTCTACTTTGGGCGGTCTCATATGTTGCCTGTAAGCATAGCACGGGAGGGAGACTGCAAACCTGCCTAATGATCGTGTATTGGAATAAGATACTGTCACCCTGGCAAACTTGGTGTTAATTTAGGAAATTATAAGTTGTGCTTTTTTATTTCCCCCCCTCATTTTTTCATTTTTGATATTTCGGTTTGGTAAAGACAAAGCTTGTGATCTTTGCTTACTCTGACAAATTGATTTTCGTTGTGTTCAGTACTTGGTGAATTGAGAAAGCCACTGTCGCTCAGTGTTATTACTCGATGATTTGTCTTCTGGTTAAGATTTGGGATAGGAGATAAGAAGAGTGAGGATCACATCTCCAGCTGTCATCCAGGGTCACTGAGTGAACTCCATCCGGCTGTTTCCAATGCAGAGATGGTGATAGCATTGATTAATTAATTATCAGAACGTACTTTGGGTTCCTGGGATAAAAAGCAGAATAGAAGTGCAAAGTATTATTAATGGAACGAATGCTTGACATACTTAGTATATGGTGTTAAATATCATTTGAGGATGGGTATGTTCTGAGAGTGTGAGTGACTCAACTGAAATAGTTATGTCTTTAATTGAGAAAAACAGATTCTTAATCAATGCATCACAGTTTCAGCCTTCATGATAACTTCCTGGTTAGGTTTATGGATCAATTTAGTTCATCTGACTAACATATGGCCTAGGAACTGGATGCTGACAGCATCTTCTGAGTTTGGGGAACATATGCAGTCACTTTTGGTATTGACAGCTAGGAATTTCTCTTCCTCTCTTAGCTGGACTAATCCAAGCTTTCAGCTGTGATTTAATTTCAGAAAGCAACATCATGCTGCAAGACATGTGTTTTTCCCGTTCCCAGGTGGTTGGTGGAAGAAATCTGTAGTTCTTCAGGAACTCTGTAAAATATGGTATTTCCCACTGTGTCCCCAAAGCCAGGTTTTGGCATTTTAAGGTCCATTCCTATGTAGCAGGAAGCACTTGTTGATTGACTACTTTGTGAAATGATGGATATCTTATGGTATCCAGCTTTTCTCCAGAGCAACTCACAACTACAAGGCTCTTTTTGTGGAATTTCAGTGTTTATGCATGATGTGAAAACCAGCGGGATGTGCACACCTAGATTAATGTTTTACTTTGCTGGCAGTGGTTGATATTTTACTGAAGGTGTCATAATATCTGATGTTTTTCTTAAAGATTCCACTCTTGAAGTAAACAGATAATGTCAAGATCTTTGGTTTTTTCGTTTGTAAAATAAGTTTCTAGTCCTTGTGATTGGAGAGAAGACACTGAATTTATGATCAAAGCATAATACAAAGTCTCAGAAATGAGAAAAAATATAAATATAAAGGCTGGTACTTACTAGATTGGTTAATAATGTTTTAAAAACATGTTAGAATTTTCAGAGGAAAAATGGGGGGAAATGGTGAAAGGCAGGAGGGAAACAGCATGAGATCAGGATCAGCAGTAGTTCATTTGCATTTTGTTTTCAGTTTGGTCTGAGGAATAGTTTAGTGGTCTGAATACTAGCTTTGAAACCCCTATGCAAGTCAAATCTGCATCTAGAGTATCAGCAGCAGGGCTAGGAATAAAATTCTCACCTTCACACCTCCGCAAAGAACAAGTATAGCAGTGAGATTTTATTACATGTTTTGCAAGCCATTTAATCAAAGATTACTGAAACTGTTCTGTCTGCTATTACTTATCTGTGTCTTTATTAGTTGACCAAGACACGCACTATTCATCATTCATCTGTATGACGTTTCTGTGCCTCTGCCTGTTTGCTTGCCTATGTTGCCTCTTCTCTCCCCACTTAGAAGTGTTTGGGCAGTGAAAGTACTTATTAAAACAAATTTCCAAGATATTTTGTGATATTGTGCTGGTTTGACTCCTTAAAGTGAGATCGTATGCGTGAGTAAAAGGTATGTGCCCATTCAGACACTAGTCATTAGAATTGCTATGGGAATTCCTGGGTGGAATTGTAAGTTCTTTATTGTATGGGAATCAGACTGCGTGATGCTGAGGGTCTTCTGTGTCTCTGAGAGCTGTGAAATAGCTTTCAAGACTTGAAATGAATGGTTATGAATAATTTGGGGTTTTTCTCTGTAAATTCCATTACAAAAATAACAGTAACAATAAAGCATAAAACTGCAAATAAAATCATTTGTTTGCCTAGCGAATTGTTTAGTTTGTTATTTGGATTGCAGTACGACTCAGTCCCCAAACAGAATTAGGGTCTGTTTCTAGTGAGTGTTGGAGTAGAAATTAGGAGATTGCCCCTGCTTTAGGTCTTCAGAATCTACGTCGAAGAGTCATGCAAATGACAGGAGACATTGCTATAGGCGAGACGTCAAACGGCATTTCGGAGATTACTCTGTTGCAGAGATGGGCCAGGCTATTCTGAATCACACTGGAATCGTGCAGATTGTGGTAGGCACAGGACTGTTCTGTGGGTGAAACAACGCAGTCTAAGTTGTGACTTCTTTTTTATTTTTTAGGGGGAAGGCTACACATTTCAAAGGGACTCTGTTGAAAAGTGACTTCCAGAGAGAATACTTTTGATTTTCAGCTGAGAGTTTTCCACAAAAATTCTTAACATTTTCACTAAAAGCATTTGTCTCGCAAAACCCCTGTTCAGCTGCCAGTAAATTTTTTATTGAAGTTTTCCCAAATACATTTCTTTTTTTATCAGCCTTTGTTAGGGAAAAGTTGGAACCCAGTAGGAGTGGCCTGTGGCTCACTGGTTTTTGTGACTGCCATGGCTTGAAAACTTGTTGAAAGGAACCTAAAAATGTATATGACTGCCTAAGGGCAAATGCCAAGCCACCCTCCATACACTTTTGGAAGCTGTTGGGATTCTTACTGGGATATTCCCCCTAGAGCCTAACCAGAAACGACGTTATCTGCAACAGATTTTAGGTAGAGAGTATCTCCAGAATTTGAAATCTGGTCTGTTTTGCTGATGGGAGGGAGAAGCGGCGTTATTCTTTCTCTTTCATCGATTTTTCTGTTTCTTAAACAGAATGACTGCTTGCAGAAGAAAGTAAAGAGAGATGCACATTGCTTTTCCCTGCCTTGCTTCCACTTGTAGATAATCTCCTCTAGTGGGTAAATCAGGGCAGGTGCCAGGAATGCTGCTTCCCCAGCCAGCAGCATAAGGAAACTGTCTGGCTGTACAGAGCAAGTTTTCCCAGCTCTGTGTTTATTAAAATTGTGAGGAGAAACAGGAGCATTGAAAGCTTTTTGGAAACATTTATTTAAAAAAAAAAAAAAAACCAGGAAAAAAAGGCATCAGCTGGCATTTGGTGTTAGGGATTTTACACAATGCTGACACAAAAACAAAATCTTAAGACTCTGTTTTCATCCAGTAAATCTTAGGAGCTCCTTGAAAGCTTGAAACTTGATTTGCTAGCCCCTTTAGAGCAGCTATAAAGCTATTGTCTTTTAAATTTGTATTGTTCTGCCTCCCAAAATCAGGTGGATTTTTTTTGGACCCTGAAAAATAAGGGTAAAGCTACAGAGAAAATTGTGATTCTGTCATATAGGTACAGCGCAGTTTTGGATGGGGGCAGTTTCATGTTAACAGGTCTTAAATAGACATCTTCGTACTGCTGCAGAAAGACAAAGGACACTGTAATATTTAAATGAATCTGAATTCCGTCCAGCTAAAAATAAAATAAAGGAAATGGTGCAACTTGGCAAATACATCTTGACCTCGTGCTATTTTTACAAGTCAGACAGATGTGCAGCCACCGATAAGCTGGTACCCAGGACGAGCTATCGAATGAGAAATCTGTGGACTCACTCTTCAAATCCCAGCACTAATCGCAATGATAAAGAGCTACCTTTCGATTAATCCTGCCCTGGACTTTAGACGAAAGATACTGCAGTTTAATTACTGAGTGAAATCCACTTTGTCTGATCTGCCAGTCTGCACTGTAATGTCATAATATAATCAGCTTCACCCCTGTCTGAAGCTCCGGGGCTGTGAAGTCCAAGGACTTGTTTGATTGGAAGAAATAAAACGGTGTTCAAACAACCACCAGCCACAGTGCTGTAATTACCAAAATCTTGTTTGCATCTGTCTGTCATTTTCACCATTGGTTTTTTAATGACACACAGAGGCAAGGAGAGATCGTGGTGGATAAGAGCAGTAACCTGACAGGTGACAAATAAGATGTGGGAGGGGTTGCTTGTAGAAAATAATAATTGTGAAATATTCAGGCTAATTAAACTGGGTGTCTCTCTTACATATATTCCCATTGGCTTCAGTGACACATGCCGGTTCGAGCAAAGCCAGCCATCGCTACTGTCATTGCAGAATTAAAACCTGTAACTGATCTGGGGGTGTCTCCACCAGAGGTTCCAGTGCAGGGATGGAGTCGTGCAAGTGTGAGAAATCCTATTTCTACCCATGTGAGAGAGGCAGCGGGGCTGCCACCGTGTGAAGTGGTCCCTCCCCGCCCCGGGGGAGATGTTATCCATGAGGAGGGAGTTGTCCCTTCAGGCAAAGGAAGAGCTCACTAAAACGCATCACTTAAGGAGCCTTGCACAGGTGTGTTGCTCAGTTCCTGCAGCTGTGTGGGAACTCGGTCACAGCAAGTCCCACAGAAAGCAGAGGGAGGATTTGGGATGTTTCTGGTCTCTCAGTGTCAGGTCTTCTTTCTCCCTGGCCTCCTTTACTAGGGGTGCAATCAGGGAGCCTGAGGAGCAATTAATTTTCAACGTACCATGGAGAGTTTTCTCCTGGTAAAAAGTCCATTACCTTTTCCAGGCTCATTTCGCAGGGCTCACTGTATCCCATGATGTCCTGTCACCTCTGGCCTCAGCAGAACCAGATCATTAACAGGAGGTGAGAAGATCCAAAGTTTCTAATACGTGCTGTGTTTGGGTATTTTTCTGGCCATGTCAAGGAGGTTGTGGTAGTGGTATAGAAAGAAGAATAGCTGGCAAAGCCCTCAAAAACGGTTTTCTCTCAAGTTATTGCTCGATGTAGATGCTAATGACCGGAAAAGGAAACACAGTTTTTATCTAGCTGCAGCCTTCAGGGAGAGCACTCCATCCTGCCCTGCTTGGATGAAGTCTGGTTGAATTTGCTGACATCTTTTCAATGCTTGGGCTTTCTTCCCCCAACCACCCCCAAAATCCTGATTTGTCTCATCTTACTTCCTCATCACTCAGTGTTCTCTGCTCTTCCCTTTGCATCTTTTATGTCTTTTGACCGTCTCAGTGTTCTCTGCTCTTCCCTTTGCATCTTTTATGTCTTTTGACCGTTTCCAGACAGATTGTCCTTTTTCTTCTTCCCACGTGATGCATTCTGTACAAGCCATACCATTTGAGTTGCACTCCTTACTCTCTATTCCACCCTTCTAGCACGGAGATCTTGAACTGTCACTCTTCTCCCAGCTCCTCTTCCCTAAAAGCACTTGCAGTTTCCATCTCTGTCCATCTGCTTTTATAGAATGAGGTGGTAGACTATCATAGTGAATCACAACCACAGTTTGATGATGATTCCTGTGCAGCTTCCTCCTCAAAGGATGGGCTTGTGCAGCACCTATGACTACAGAGGCCAGGCAGGGGTAAGACGGATGCTCCCTGGGTATCCCGGCGTGACAGCCTGGGGACACGGCTCCCTGCAAAGACCGGTTCTCCTCTGTACTGCAAAATCAGAACACGATGTCTTGGGGCAGAGACTAGGGGTGAGGAGGAATATCAGACAGCAGTTGTTAGCAGTATGTGCCTGTGCCTTAAACTTGCAATACATTTACTTTCTTCCTCTTCCTTTTGTACCCTGTAGCTGACAGCGATGCCTAGCGTTGCCTGTCAGCAGGGATGGCATGCAGGGTGTTTTGCAATGGAAATCTGGCTTTAAACCTAACTGGGTTTGTCACTACTGTTTTAACTTCTGAATGGTATTTAAACATTACAGTCTGCAGACTCGGCTCCAGCAGGCTCTATCCAGAGGAGGATGTCTAGAGATTCTCTTCTGAACCAGCTTTGACCAGCAGCAATGGCCCTGACGCTTTATTTGTGCAGTACTTCTGCCCTCAGTCTAATCCTTTGCTTTAGAAACAGAAATGTCAGAAGGAGGATGTGCTTCTTTTCAATCCCAAAAGTATTTTTCAGCATGAAGGAGTCCAGCTAGTTACATGGCCTTGCTAATACCAGCCCACTGCACTGATGATCTTGCTTCCCAGGGGAAAAATATCAGGGGAACCTGAACAATATTTGTATGGCCAACTACAACAGAAATTATTTCTTTTCCAAATGTGAGGATAATGGAGGGCATAGGGTAGCGTATAATAGCACTTAAAAAGAAAGGAAGAAATTAGTGTATATCGATCAGAATAAATTGTGGTTTTTTACAACAGGGAAAGGATACATGCAGGTGGAGTACAGGTTTAGTGTGGGAAAGCCTTGTTAAAGCGTCCAGAGACGTGAAGTTCCCACCTTTCTTTAAGACCTCAGTTCATGCTCTCAGGTGTTAGGGATGCTTACAAATGTAAAGACGGGGCATTCTTAATGCAATGGCTGTCACATACTTTGATGTGTGAAGTTTTGTGTCCATGATGCTATACTGCAGCCCAGTTCTGGGGCAACTGAAGGCTACCGCCACGTGACTGGGACTGCCATAGGAATTTGTCAGAAGGCTCGAGTCCCAAGTGTTCATGGCTGTATGGATTATTTTAGCCCCTTACTTGCTCTGGAGAAATAAGTTTATCTTGTCTCTCTCACTCAGTGATATTTGTAGGTCCCAGTTGTCCTGGAATAGATGCCATAACATCTTCTAAGAAACTGCACTGCTGCTAGCCCTAGTACTGTGTGAACTAATGATTTTTGCAGTGCACAATGAAAGCAGCAATGATGTGTACTTAGAGGAGGTAGCACAGCTAGGAGGAGACTATGGGAGGAAGAGGAGAAACAAACAGAGGAGTGATTTGAGGAGAGGAAAAGTGGTAGGCTTAGATCTTATCCTTCATCACCCGTGTTGTTGTCTGTGCTGGTTCTTTGGTATTTATTCCTTAGCCACCAGACTGCTTGCTCACTTGTAGTCTTGTACCCATGATCGTATTAGCCCCAGAGCTCAGACTGAACTCCACACGCACGTGGCTCACAAGGACATGTTTACAAATACATTGGTTTCAGCTTCCCAAGTTGATGTCCAGTTACTGAGACAACTTCAGTTAAGTCAGGGGCAGGTTTCTCCTGTATTAATGGAAGCAAAATTTAATTTAGGAAGGTGACAAACTCAGAAGAAAAAAAAAAAAAAAACAACCAAAAAACCCACCAATATTAAATAATACAAAGTGTTATCAGCATATTCCTAGGCCCCACATGGCATAAAGAAAATCTATAGGAAGTAGAGCGATACTTATATGGAGTATTTCCACTCAGATGCGTGGATCAAATCCAGCGCATGGAGAATCAGGAGCAAGAGCTGAATCTCAAGGCTGCTCCTCAGACATGCCAAGTTACTGGAAAGTAACTCATTTTCAGATTGAAAATCACATCCTGGTTCCGTCTGTTGTATTAATTTTAGAGCTGGTCAGAACACTATTGACAAGGTGTCATTTCATCATAATCCTCCCTTTTTAGCGCAAAGGCTGTGATGAAGAGAACTGTTGGCCATTTCTGGTGACAGAGAGATTGAAAACTTCAGGTTTTTAGGTCTAAAGGTGTTTGGCCAGCTTATTTTTTAGAATGTTTGAGACCTGTTATTTCTGTCCCAGTGAAGAAAGCAAAATCCTCATCAACTGGCCAGCTCTAATTAAAATTACACCACCGCCGCCACCAGCAACAAGCCTGGTGGTAGTTCGCTCTCCTTTTGGTTGTAGCACACCCTTGTGCACCGGGGAGAGGTGCTGTGCCAGGAATCCCGAGGAAGGAGGGGAGCCAAGCGCTCTGCTCTACGTGGAGAACATAGAGCACACCCTGCAACCGCACAGGCCAGCTCCGCACGCGTTCCCTGAGGAGCACCTTGCTGACGTGCTGTGGCCATCGGCCACCTTGACGTTCATCAGAAGGCCGAGCTATGTTTATATTGCTTGTGTCCATGCTTACCCCACTTTTGAGGTGGAGGTTGGATTGAAACGCTCAAGATTCTGCAAGAGCCAGAGGAGAGTTAATATTTTTGGTCTCTGGTCCTGCCGACGCTGCTAACAACGTTTTCAGGGCAGAAGGCAACTGCTAATTGTGATGTAACTTGAATGATTTCATCACCTTACTCCTCTCACCCGACTGGGACATCCATCAACTCCTTCTGGTCACTGGTGACCTGGGCTGCCAGCAATCTGGCAATCTGGAATAGCAACTTAGCCAACCTGGAGTTGATTTATCCACTCAGGTCCATTTCTGTAGATGTTTTTTCTTACCCGGTCGTATGCAGAGTATTCTCATGCTTAGAGTGGAGACTTCTGATTTTGTTGTGTTTTATCGTTGTTTTTTTCACACAGTTAAACTATATCACGTCAAGGGTGAGGAGAAACCTCATTTTAACGTTTTGTTGCCAATCCCCCAAACTATGCTTTCTTCCCTAAGCCCGCTGCTCTCATAAATCATAAAATACCCTTTTTGGAATCGTTATCAGTTGTAGAATCTTTCTTCCCTTTAGCATAAAGAGTAGTTGAGAAACCAGGGGGGCAGCTTGCTCGGCTGTCAGAGCCTCTATTGAATTCATCCACAGGTCTAAAGAGATCAAAATGGTTTGAATTGACCCTTTCTGTTGCCGGTGTGAAGAGAAATCCCTTAAGCTTTTTACTTTCTTGTCATGTACGGTCTCCCTTTGTCAGTTCGGGTCCAAGGTCCCCGTTTTCATTTTTCTTAGGGATAGCGGGAGCTCTACCAATATCTGTCTTTATAAAGCTCGCAGTGAGAGAGCAAGAGCCTGAGCAGGAGGGTGTGGGGAGAAGGATAAAATACACCAGGTGAGTATCTGACCCTCGAGTACCTTAGGCTGTCTCTGAAAACCGCAACCTTATCAAGAATCACAGTTGTGGCTTCTGTGGTGAAGGATGACAACAAAAGCAACTTTGCCCGCCACAATTATTATTCAGATTTGAGGCCAGGGTTTTAAAACAAATGCATTTGGAGCAGAGATGTGGAAAGGAAGAGAAACACAAGTGTTGCTTATTGGGGGCCCTGCAGACAGAAAATTATTGTGTTTCTAACGCTATTGATTTTTTGCAGCAGCTGATATTTCAATCTGGGTGCAGCATGTCTGAGAGTCTACGCACACTGTCAAGAAGAAATATGATAGTGTCTTAAAAGATTAATAATATCGCTGGTCCTCAGGAGGCCTGTCTTAATTCACTGGCCTGTTCCTTGGCATGTACTGTAATTTATCTAGTCTGATTTGAATAGCAAATGGCAATCGGCTGCCATTAGGGAAATAGGCATCAGTCTTATTGATCCAGGATGGGCTGGATTTTATTTAAGGAGAGCTGCAAAATGTTATTAACTTCCGGATGAGAGGCTGGAGGTGGAGAATTTTTTGCCATGTTCCAAGGGAGGTGAATTACACTGAATCTTAGAAGTCCTGAAATAGATAGTAAGAGGGGGGACCTGGAGCGGGGGTTCGGGGGGGCTGGGGGAGTCAACTGCCACCACTTTGTTTCCAAAGACACCAGTTATTTCCAGCACAACTGTTTTCTCTCCTGAGCTCTCTGGTGTGACGGTGTCAGTGATGTACTCGGTCGCATTTGGGTGGTGAAGGCAAGGGGCGCTTTGCTTTTGGGGAGAAGAACAAGTGGTGGTTGATCTTCCCGTTGATTCAGATAAAGCTGGAGTTGACTCTTCACTGGGATGAATTGTTAGTTTTCCAGCGCCCCTCGCTGTTTGACGGGATATACACAATTAACCTCCAGGCATCACGGAGAATACATAGCCCTTGCTGATGTTATGCTTTCTGTGTGTTGGAACTGCCACCAGTGCCTCCTGAGAGAGGGGGCTGATGTGGCTGGGGGGTGGTAACACTGTGCTGGTTGTAAAGGTCTTGTCCTGGTTCCCTGTTCATACCACTTCATGTCAGAAGTCACATAAAAAACAGTTTTGGGATAATCTTCAGATGTTGCAAATCCAGCTTTTTTTTTTGCCTTTTTTTTTTTTTTTTTTTAAAGTGGACAGCATTGTTAAATATCACGCTGAGCTACAGATGTGCGGAAGGCTGGTGCAGTTCCAGTCTCTAGTAACAAAGAAATCAAATGGCAGCATCAGGAGTCTGGAAACTAAATGTAAAGAAGTAAAATTACACTGAATACCTTGGGAAATTTCCAGTCTCGTGACATACCACTGTGGAATAACCTCCCCAGGGAAGAGGCGGGGGCCCAGTTCTTTGGCACTCTTTATAAAAAGTTGGACTAGATAGAACATCAGAAAAAAATAGTGTAAGGAATACCCCAGCTCAGGTGGGAGGATGGAGTAAATGATTAAGTACCATAGGTCTTTCCAGCTTTAATCGCTGTAATTCTTTGATACATCAGACTCTCCCAGCAGGAATCACTAGAAAGAGAGATCCAGGAGTGCTGTCTATTAAAAAGCTTATAGATACTTCCATTCCGGCAGGAGACACCGTAAGGAACAGCAGAGGAGTGTTGTACGTGGGGGAGTTCAAAGCTGTGCTCCAGTCCCACTCCTGCTGGGAAGCCGGCTCTTCAGCAACGCTCTGGGGAGCTCGCAGTCCTGCGCCAGGCTCCCCGCAGGAGGTACTGGGAGCACTGGGCAGGGGTTGCTCTCTCAGGAGATGGGAAGCGCATAGTGGGGAAAGGGGTGGGGAAGGGAGGGTACTTGCAGCTGGCCAGCATTAGATTTTTACCTTTGCGAAGCTTCTTTAGGTTTACAGGAGGATCTTACCTACACGTTCTTCCAACAGCTGTCACAATAAGGAGAAAAAGGTGCAGGAACGTTTCAGAGATGTAGCTTCTCGTTTCCTGCATTCCTTTTCTTTTGCACCTAAAACATGGGGATAGAGAATAAAAGCGCTACAGGAAAGGGCCATGCACAAAAGCAATAAAATAAATTGAAACTGACTTTGGGGTTTTTTTGAGCAGCGGTAATTGCTATACATTGTGATGTTTGCATAAGAAATTAGTTAATGTGTAGGAGAATGACATGTGATACATTTTATTTGCCTGATGACTGTAGTCTCTGAGTGAATGACTTATTAAGGTTAATAAAAAAAAATTTGCTTGTGACTTGTAGTAATCCAATTGCTAGAATTTAACATCCCCTTATGCATAGTTGCCTAAAGGGGGGAAACTAAATTATACATACGTTCTAATGACCAACTGGCTATGCTTTTATTTATTTCTTAATAGCGGTTTGAGAACAAACAATGTGTTCTAAATTGTTGGTCTGTCTGTCTTTCTGCCTGCCTGGGCAGGAACGTTATGGCTTTCTTAATTCTCCTGTGTGATTTATCATCCCCAATTCATTGTTTTGCATAACTCTGCTCAAAATGAAGAAATGTCATTATTTTGCAGTGAAAAAGTTGTCATTTGCATAATGCCTGCCATTAATTATTGTGAGACTAATGCAGTTGTTGATATTTTTAGGGCACAGTGGTACATCCTGCACCTTGTATAATGTCATTCTGAAAACATGGGTAGTTAATAGGTGCCACAACACTGCACAAATGCAAGAAAGGAGGAGAAGAAGAGGAAGGGCACTTAATGGAACAGGCTGTGATCTTTATTTAGATTTTTCTTTTCCTGAAATACATGGTGAGAGACGGCTATAAACAGAAGCAAAAGATAGGAAGCTGTGACACCCAAGAGAATGAGGGAATGAAGAAACAGAAACGTTCCCTTCTACATATGTTAGTCAAGATGGACCTAACAAAAACTCTCTCATGCTGATGATCCCTGAAAATTGAGAAAACTTGTGGCAGTAGTTAGTGACTGTTATCCCATAGCTGGCACTTCTCCCCCTCAGAGAAGTAATTTGTTACTTGTTTTAGTGGCATGCTTATTTTTGCAACGGAGTTATTTTATGGTTCCTTTTTCAAACAGACAAAGGGAAAATCCCTGCATATACATGGGAAATTGTTTTATAATGTCCTTTATGTCCGTAAGGAGAGAACATAACAAACAGATCTGACCTCCATTAAGAATTTAATAAATGTAGTTACCAAAGTATAGCTCTTGCTCTCATCTTTGCATTCAAAGTTCACCACCATTTGAAAGGGTCACTTGACTGCTTGCCACCAGTGGTTGTGGAAAAATATCCTTGCCCAGCTAGGCTTGCATGTTGCCAGAGAAAACATCTTTTTCATTACTTTTTCATCATAAAGGTAGTGGATTTGGCCCACAGATGTTGGAAGTGGTGAGAGAGAAGGGCAGTATACTAGAATTCTATAAATTCTGGAAATGAAGAACGTGGGACAGGACTTCTTTGGCTGCCTTTTCCAAGGACTTCCATTGCTCCCTGAGTAAATTAAGAGCTGCTGTTCTCTGAATAATCTGTGCACATCTATAAACCGTAATAGTTGAGTGAAACAATTATTTGGGTCTCAGGCTGGCAGGTGCTTTCTTTCCTACATCTTTTGTGCAACTCATATTGCTCCTTCAGGATAGCCTTCATGCCATAGCCTTTCTTCTACCCTATTTCTTTCTCAGGCCTTGGTAAAGAGAATTGTAGCGAGCAGCTTCCGAGGCTGTAGTCGTGATTGAATGCTAATGGGAAGAGATTAGTTCGGAAGCCATAAAACATCAACAGATCCTAAGGCTTTTGGTATCTTTACCAGGAAATCGGAAGCTCTGCATCCCTTTGCCATTCTACACAACTACTTAGGTCCTTCCTCTGTCTGCTGATGTATCTTAAAATGCCAGGAGGAGAAAACACGGCCCTTTACTCTTCAGATCCTGAGATTCACTGCCTCCAGAGGGATGTTGTTTCTCCTCCTGTTTTCTGCCATTAGAATTAAAACAACAACAAAGAAAATTAAACCACAAAAGTTCAAATAATGCGAAGAGTCTAACTGAAACCCACAAAGGGCAGGAAATTCATCTCCAAAGATTGCCAGTCTGTCCTTAGCTCACCCTATTGTCACAGAGAACTGAAAGTTGTTCCTGCAGTGGGTGATCTTACAGACCACAAATGCTGCAATATGTAGGCACAATAGGAAACACAATAGAAGAACAGAGACCGAGCTTTATTCTCAGATTCTTGGATTTGGTAGGTGTGAGACAGACCCTTAAGATAGCAGTACATCGGGCTATTATGCTGTGTGGGTTTATGCACTTAGAGTACAAGTGCAGCGTGTAGAGGGTTTCATAAAGTTGTAATTCATAGTTAGGAACTACACCACAACTATAAATTGCAGTCTTTAACATTACAGAAACAGTCCATGTGTCAGTTGTTGATTTCTTACACCCGTACCACTGCCCCTGCTTGAGACGGTTTGGAAAAATATAATACAGAATAGCTGATGTTGGCAAGAATGCGGGAGAATGCAAATCTGAAGGGCAAATTTCTGCAAAAGATTGTAACAACAAAACGTCGTAACTTTGCCCTTTGTCGTGCTGATGATCTGAGAATCACCAAGGGCTTTCCAAATCTTGCAGCCATTAATCCTTAGAGCCGGTTTTCCCAGTTCACAGGATTAGATACGTGGTGTGGTGGGAATGAGATCCCTGTCCATGGTATCTGCCCCGTTGGAGGAGTGTATGCTACAGATGAACTGCTGGAAAAGCACGAATCCTCGGAGTGCTCCTTCTGTAGGACAGTTCAGGCGGTGCTTGGTGCCCCTTAGAATGGATATATCTAAATTGCCTTCCTGTCTTTGATAGAGACTCCCTGTGTGGCCACGAAAAAGTCACATAATTTCTCTCATAATTTTCTTCAATGAGGAATTAAAATAATTCCAGACATCTGAGGGTACATTGTGAGGATTAATTCACCAAGATTGTTGAGATATTCAGACGCTATAGTGATGAGTACCACAGAAAAGCCAGAAACAAAAAACCATCTTATTTCATGCAAGACTTGGATGCCACTCAGTAAACAAGGCTTGGGGCCACACACTGAACGGAGAGGATAAAAAAAGAGTATTTGAATTAGTCTCATTCCCTGGATGCTATCCATTATACAGAACACAAAATATACAATCATAACATGGAAGATTGTATTGTAACACTACAGCTGTTGTGACAGACTTCATTTTGATATTTTCATACTTTAGCATGCTTTGCTTTGTGACCTTAATGTTTTACTTAGTTTTTAAAAGGCATTTTTGAGTGTAGCATGCACAATAGACTAACTGTGGCTCCCACAGAATCACTCCATGGTGTGAATGTTGAACACCCATTAGAACCAAAGGGAAAGTCATCTCTGGTAACTACATAAGGTAGATGGTTTTCATTTCAGGAATAAATATCACCTATTGGAATCTCAGCCAGACAGGAAAACCTGCTGTGTCTAGGTATTACAAGTCTCCTGAAAGAATACCTTGTTCTCCAAACATCTCTCTCTCTCACTCTTAACTCTCTGTCCTTAACACACACTTTAAGTACGGTTGTACCTGGAGAAGGATATTAATCAACATCCAGTACATTGACAGTGCAATAGTAAATCATCACTTGTAGCCATAATCCATGTGTTCCATAAATTCATTTTAAAGCCAGAATCTCTGTGATCTATGTGTTAGCTATGTTGAAGCTTAGCTGCTGTCTCGATACACGTGTCAGATTGGTTCATTCTGCTCTTCAGAAATGTGCAGATGAGCCTTCCCATTTCTTAGCGTGGGGTAATGTTTTCTGCTTTTGCATCATTGTGTTTAACAGCCCTGGCAGAAAGGGCTATTGCAGCCCAAGCTTTCTTTTCTGATTTTGTCCAATTGCTTTTTGAAATTATTTTTGCTTTTGGCATCAAAAACATCCTGTGCCAGTGAATTCTACAATTTAATTACATACTGTGTGAAAACATACTTCCTTTTGTTTGCTTTAAACCTGGTGCTTGATAACTTCTTTGGATGCTTTCTACAAATATGTAGTGAGAAATAGGGAGCAATTATTAACAGTTCACCTTGTCCTTGTTTGTTACGATTTTATAAAACTCCTTTATGTTTTTCTCAATTGTTTATTTTCCAGGCCAAAGAACCCAACTCTTTTTAATCTGTCCTTGCAGAGAAGTTATTCCATGCTTTGAACATCTTTGTGTTCTTTTTTGCATCTTTTTAGACTGCTTTTATGCTCTTTTGCATTGAGAGTTGAAAACTACGTATAGTGTTCAGTATGTGAGTCTACTATGGATTTATTAGAAGGATATAATTAAGGTTTTAGGTTTATTTTCTAGTTCTTCCTTAATAATTCCCAGCGTTGGGGTTCTTTTCTTTGCCTTCATGATCCGTGCTGAGTATTGCACTGGTGCGTTCATAGGTGTCTTCTCAAGGGCTCTGTGCTGTCTGTCCTGTGTAGTAATAGCTAAATTAAATCCTACTGTGTTGAATATTTAGTCCCTTTTCTCTTATGTCATCATAACTTTCTTTTAGAGTATTTGGTGAGTGTTTTAATCTTTTACTTAACCACTAATACTCTTTGACTCTCTCACATGTATGCCCATTGACTCCTTCAGAGAACTCTGGTAGATTTGTGAGTCAAAATTTCCCTCTGCAAAAAACTCATGTTGAATCTTCCCTGTTTTATCTACCCAACTGTCTGTTATTATTTATTAAATTTTCTACCAGTTTCTATGGCATAGAATACAGACCAACTGATCTATGTGGGTCTTCCTAAAGCCCTTTTTCTCCTGTTGCCATTAAATCACTTTCCATTCCTTTGTTGCCCAGCCTGATAATGTGCAAGAGTTATTAGTTAAGCTCTTTCATGTCTCAGTTTCTTTATAACTGTTAGATGGGAAGCATTTATTCTTTCCACTATACATTTTCTCAGACTTAACCTTTCAGAAAAGGGGTTTCATTTGCAAATCTTTTTAAACTTCTCCATAGCGAACACAAGTATAAAGAAATAATTTGGGATTTTTGTTCTTTGAACACTTTTTACACCTCAGCTATTGGCAGAAACAGATTCTATGTAAGGTGTTTAGAAAGGTTATTTATGGCTCTAAAAAGTTGTTCCTCAACATTTTCATGGGCCTGCCTTATTCTACACTCAGTTTCTTAAAAATAGTCACCAACATGTACACCTTTTTCTGCTTTCTGCACTTCAGTAGGATTTCCTCTTTTTGGATGGTGTCTTTTCATTTGGCTCAGTTGAAAAATATGTTTTTTTCACATGTTGTTGTACATTTGTTTTCTGAGTTCTGAGTAATGAGTAGAAATGAATTACTGTAGGACAACTTTAAAGATTCCTGAATCTAAAGGAACTGTGTCATGCTTTTTTCCTAGAGATTTTTGCCCTCTTGCAAAAGATTTTCATCTAAAGGGGCAACTGACTTACACCAGTTTACAACCTAGCGTATTCAGGTAAATCAGAACTGTTTAGGGATCTCGTTAGCACCTCAGGCTGTAATTTGCTGTGTCTGCCAGACAGACTGCTGAGATGTTTCTCAAAATGATTGAGACAGACAACTGGGGGTCAGGATTATTACAGCTATTCTAAGGTAAGGCTTTCCTGGTACTTGTAAGAGACACGCGTCTCTGATAACGTATCTTCTAACAGTAGCATCTTAAAGCATTTTACCCTTAGCTGCCTCTTTTTAATTTCCTTTTCTCATGTTCCTTATTTTAAATAGGATTTTTTCCTGAAATTACATATTGCTGTAGTGGATTCTGTTGTTATTTTTTCAGTCCTGTAGAGAACTGAATTTAAGTGTATTAAGTTCATTATTACAAGGTGATTCTTTAATACGCACATATTAAAGTAGGTTCAGTGATCTTAGCGCTAAAGCAAAGTTGCTCTTTCTTTCACAGGTTTTCCGACTAGCTCCTGCCTCTCCAGTCTTCCATTTTGCATTCCATAGTCACTGTCAGCATTTTGGTAGGATGTTGTGTAGTATGATTGTAACACCATTCTCTTTCTTTTTAGGCCTGGAATTAAAAACCACAAAGAGACAAAGAGTTTGTGGTACTTTTTATTTTTCATTTATTTTTTTTTAATATGTTTTAATTCACAGCAGTAGTCCCTCACCTGTGCATTCTACTCTGTGATTACTATGGAATGCACCCAAGTATTGCAACGTGCGACATCTTCTCCAGCTGTTGAAGTTGTGTTTTAAATATGTCTTTTCTTCGAAAAATAGGCGCTACCCTTCTCTTACCTTAGTCCTTAGGTTTTGTATTGAAGTGCTTACACGTCTGACCTGGCTATCTGCTTAGGTACGCTGCTCCAAGTGGCAACAGACTTTGCTTGTCGAGGCAGTTCTTTGCCAAATTTGGTACCTAAATTTTATCAACTTAAGTCCTACTATTCTTTTACAAAGAGACAGAATGCTCGTGGTTTCATCCATAGGTGATGCATCATTCTGGCCTGTGTATAGTTCTATACCTCTAGCCTTAAAATCTCTCAGTCTTTTTAAGTCTGGTGTGTTTTGCTCTAGTTGGAACCCCTTCTCCTTTGTAGGATCCCTCACATCTAAAGAATTCTTCAGCTAAACTTCTCTTCCCTTTACTAGAGACCAGTCTCAAAAAAGAGCAAGTTTAATGTAATATCCAACTTGCTAGCATCCTATTCAGACAACCAGTCACTCATTCAAACTAATATACTGCTGGGATTAGAAATCGTCAGATTGAGCTCAAGAAATAGTTTTGCTTTTGTGTTACATACTGGCTGACACACTTTCCTCTCTTTCGGCTTGTCAAGAGTGCTGCCTCCCACAATCTTGGGGATGCCTCTACCCCAGAGGACCTACAAGACCTGGAAGCTCTCCCAGTAATACATGGTAAAAAATGCTTTAAATGGTTTTCAGAGCACACCAGAATCTCAATTATCTGAAGAACATGGAAGAGCACTGAATAGAGCTTCATAATCGCGTTTACCAGTAACCAAAATGCCCTGCATGCCCATGGATCTGTGGAAATAATTAGTAATAGAAGCAATTTACCATATAATTAATAAATGACAAGGGGCAAAACCTTGTCTGGGTTCACTGAATTTGGATAATTGAGGCTCCACTGTATTTTAAAAATCTGAAATATTAACCATTATTCTGTGTGCTTGAGATAATAATCGTTTAAAAAATGTGCACGTAACAGGATCTAAGTCTAGTTGTATTATTTCTATAAAACGAGGAAGAATTTCTTAATGTCCTACATGCAAAGATTTGCTCTGCAAGAAAAGATCACTTTTTTTTTTTTTTAAAGTGTCTGGAATTGGTGTCCTTAAATACGTAGATTTGTGTCAGCTTTGAACCTATGACTACATTCAGGAGCCAGTGAGGAATTTCAGAGGGTGGTGAATAAACCTTTCACTGGCAGGAGTAAGAACCAGCACAGCAGAACATCTTCAGACCGGTTCTTATCTTCAGCTGCCCACAAAGGATTTGAGATTGATGGAGATAACTTGAATTTTGTAATGAAATAAGAAGCAGATTAGAATTGGGCCCCACCATAAATAGCCATTCAGAATACGCTGTAGCAATTGGATTGTGGAAGGCTGGGACTGAAGACAGACGTTCTTGGCTTATAGTACATTCTAATGGGTTTAACTGATCTAAAGCACTGGTTTGCTGCCTCTTCAATTATAAGTCATTGAAAAAAGAGTTCCAGACTTCTGCCTTGCTCTGCTTCACATGTATGTCGTGCCATCTTACAGGTTTAGCAGCCCCTGCCTCTGAGGCACTGAGGCAATATGACCAAGGAGCAAGGACTGAGCCCCCAGAAGGCAGCATCCTTAGCATCACTCTTGAGCTGTCAAAACCCAAGGTGATTCCCTTCTTTCTTCTCCCTCATGTCGTTTGTTGCATTCGATTATTTTTTGTTGTTGTTGTTCCTCAAATCTCCATTCTGGAATGGTCCTAAGGGATATTGCAAAAGAAAGCAGGTGTGGTCATAAATGAGACTCTGTATTTAATTCTGAAAGTAGGGACAATGGGGTGAGCCTAATCTCCTTCAGAAGGGCTGCCCACTGCTAGAAACCTGTTGCTGGGATCATTCTATCCCTGTACCCAAGAGACTTACTGTAAATCAGTTTAGTTTGTACTGTCCTTTTCAAATATACAATAATCATCAGAGGATGGGCAGTCCTGGCAGAAGTTTAATTCCAGCAGGTGTCAGAGGGTTCTGTCTTTCGCTTCTGAAAAGGGGAGTAAAAATAGAATCGGTCATTTCAATCGAGTTATCACTGTGCTCACATCAAAATATCACAGAGTTTGGTATGTAGAGTTGTTTCTGCTCAAGGGATCCGTTACCAGAAAAGCGGGGAGGGTTGCATCAGAAACGATGAGTTGGCACCATTCGTGGTGGTAAGGGAAGCTTGGTTGTGCAATGAGCCACATCCTGCGCTCCTAACTCTGTGAGTAGCTCTGTTGAAGTCAATAGTAATTACATGTATTAAAATCAGTGGAACTACTTGCATCAATAAGATAAGTAGGATTTGGCCCAAAGGTTGGTTAGTATCAATGTTTTTAATCTCTCATTTTCATAAATGCTGTGTTCATTCAAGCAATATAAAGTGAGGTGAATAAAGAACATTCTGTGCTTTGAATAGTTTGGCATCATATGCAGACAGGGCATGTGATTAATACCATATTGTTGGCTTTGTTCTTTGCTTTTCAGTTGTGGCTGGCAATGTCCTTTTCATAATTGCTGGTATCCCCCTGAGCCTATATAATCACTCTCTCCAGCTTTTCTACGATGCCCTTAGATTTTTCGTGTCCTCAATGTAATATGTTTCTGTGTTCGCTTCCCTTCCCATCAGAACCATAATGTGTTTCTGATGTGCTGCTCTGACATGGTTAGAGCTGACGTGGGACGATGTATTCACCTGACAATGTTTCCCAAACCAGATATGTTATCTGTATTTCCTCGTGCATAACCACCACACTGCAGAGTCGGGCTCGGTAGTTGTGCTTCTGGGCAAACCTGCGGCACTGCAGCGCACTGGTTCCGTTGGTGGTATTAGGAAGTCGGGCTTGAATTTCAGATAGCATCCTATCTTGAAGTTTCACTGTCCGAGTTTCACTTGGCTGATGAAAAGAATAGAAATAGGGGCTAAATAATAAAAAATGGACAATCCTGTCCTTGTCATAGATCTGCAAATATAGACTTCTTGTTGGAGCGTGCTGATCAGATACTTTCCACTGGAAACAGTCAGTATACATGATACTGCTGTTAAAGTAGAACTATGATTTCTGCCGAGACGTGAACCAGGAATGAAAGCACTGAAGTTACGCTCTAGTGCCAATGTTCATAAAACTGCATAGTTAGAGGTATAAGCCTCATTCTTTCTGTGTTTCCATAGGTAATACCTAGTGTGGGTTTTTCCCTCCAGTGAACTTCCTGACAGTATGTAACTTCTTGGATGGTCATTTGTTGTCACCAGGAAACTTCTTCTGAAATAAAAGACAGTAAGGACTGGTAGTTCTCTGTGCTATTTAGCATGTGTCAATGAAGTGAAAGCCTTACCGCAATCAGGAAAGATTCATTAATGTGCCATGAAATTCTACAATGCCTTCTCACGAGAGATTTCCATTTTGTTATGTTCGCACTGATGTGACATTCAGGACCAGATTCTGCTTTCAATGAAATGTGAGGTCATTTGACTGACATTAAAGGATTTTAACTGGTTTAACAGCAGAATGCATAATTTACGACTACACAAGGGTAAAGGGAGAAATAGTGTCGATATTGTAGTTGTTACATAGGTAGAACTTGCATGCGTTGTCATCCATTCATTGGTTAAGTTCCTTCAGGAGATTCACAAATTCCCTCTACATACATACTCCCTGGTTTTCCTTAGGGTGGAATTTCCTACAAGGTTTAGAAAAACTGAAGCCATACAGCTCCCTACTGGTGCTAGCTATGGGAGTTGATGGTCCATGTGTCACAATGGATGCAATTTACTGAGTTTTCCTGGATGTTTGAGATATCTGCATGTACTATGCAGGAGAGGGAAATAAGGTTTGGATCACCAGCTAAGGGATGAGAAGGATTAATCCTTGTGAAAACAGAAGACTATTACTCAAGTCTTTGCACAATGAAGTATTATGTGTGTTCATAGCTGCTGTAAATAGCCTCCTTGCAAGTTCTTTCTTGCGTTGTTTACCCAGCTACACTTACATTGATGACACACTTTATAAACAATTCATAAAAGGTTATTTATGATTTATCAATAGTCTGAGAACATTTTTGAGATGGATAATATGCGTTACACATTCTGTAAGCACATTACAGATCTATCTATAGGTTATTATAAACATCAATTGGCTTGTTCCACTCAATCCTTTATAACAACTAATAAGCCTTTATTGAACCCTTTATTAATCATTTTCTAAACCTTCAGAAGTAGCCCTTGTAGAAGTACGACCTCCTGGCCACATAAGGAATTTAAAGGTTCTGATTTGAGACTAAAAGATGGATATTAACGATGAAAACTCTTTCTAAATTACACTGCTGTCCAAGCATTTCTTCTAATCAATTGTTGTAGAGCATCTCACATCTAGCAATCAAAGATTCTCACTTGTAGATACTTAGAGAAATCCCAAGAAGCTAAATTTTCATTCTGAGCAGCTGAAAATTCAGTAGCACTGTGCTCTAGTAAAAGCTTGCAAAGCTTGATGTGCCTGAAAACACTGTGTTTTAAAATTAGCATTTTTTAGATTGGTAGGAAAGCCAAAGGATTCTGACTCTTACTATATTTGCTGTTTAATGCTTTTCCCCGTGTTTCTGAGGGGATCAGAGGACCGGAGGCCATCAGGGAAGCAGCTGGCCTTTCCTGTATTTCTCTTCATTGCTTTGGCATGTTTGACTCATTTTAATTGTTAAGAATATAGGTGGTTCTATACGCATCCGGTTGGGACTCTACAAATTTACGTTTTCTAATTGGGATTTTTAGTATCTCCCTGCGTTTTTCTGGTGTTGAAACCTCAATGGAATGATTATTGCTTCATCTCTTTCTGTGCTGTAATTGCTGTGACTCTTTCTAGTTCTTATTTGTACCAAATAAAAAGAAATACTGGGAAGACTTCTAAGACTTTTAGGAATTATATCGCTATTTTATGTTGGCCTGTAAATAATCATACTTTTTGGAAATTTAATTTAGGGTAGGTAAGAGCTTGTAGATTATTATTAATGATGTAAAACAGTTGGGTTGGATCATTCCATTCACATGTTGAAATTTCAGCAGTTTCTGTTAGCCTAGAAAAAAAACTATCTGGTTGAATGTGTATGGAAGAACATTACTTCTTCCCTGGACATATTTACATCAGATGGATGAAAGAGTCTTTAGGCTTTGTTCAGATGCAGAATGAAGATTTGATTTCTAAAGGAAGGTGTCATGCAGAGATAGAGAGATCTGATAGTGTATAGATTATGGTGACCTGAGTCTCTATCAATCTGCAGCAGCTATCGTAAACAAAGTACATGACAAAGGACGTGCCTTTTGCTGCTCCTGAAGGCGTTACAAAAGCATACCGATACTTCTGCCATCTTTTCTGTTAATCTTATACAGCCTGGAGTCAAGCTTTGTATTTCTGAGCAGAACCAAGTCAAATACAGCCACACACAGGAATATATTTTAATACATTTTGGTGTAGGTCCTAAATTCATATCTGAAAAGAAAATTTCACAAAGAGGTTGGAAGGGGTCGATGGAGAGCATCGAGCCTCATCCTCCAGCTCAAAGCAGTGTCACCTAGAGCAGGTTGCTCAGTGCTGTGACAGATTAGTTTTTGAGTGTCTCCAAGGATGGAGACTCCAGAGTATCTCTGAACAACCATTCCAGTGTTTGAATACCCTCACCATCAAAACTTTTTTCTCATGTTTAAATGGAATTTCCTTCATTTCCATTTGTGCCCATTCTCTTGTTATCCTTCCACAAGACAACATGGAGGACAGCCTGGCTCGGTCTCCTTCACTGTCTCACATCAGGTGTTTATACACATTGCTTCAGGTTCACCCTGAGCCTTCAGGATGACTTCCCAAGATAATTATCTTCAAAAATCTTGCTCCGTAGCTTTTCAGTGCTTGCTGCAGGTAGAAGGATACTTTTATTGTGTAAGGAGGCAAGTAATTGGCAACAGTTCTCCAGGAAAACTGGGATGATCAGTTTTATAGTGATAGGATTAAGATAGTCAGTTCCTTAGGTTTTTGCCAGCTTTCTTTTGTTGCGGTAATTCATTATTTTGGTCAAGATGATCTACAGAGTTAAACACTTTCCACCCCCCCCACCCCCCCCACCCCTTGTTGTAATGTCCCGTGCCCCCTCCCCTTTCTCAAGAATGTGTTCTTCTGGCTGGCAAGGAGGAATAAGTCTGTTTTCTGTTTTCCGAGAATCACTGAGTATTTCAGGGTTATAAAGAACTAGGAGCTCCTGAAAAGATATATCAAACTCCGTGCTAAAGCCCTGGAGCATTGCCATTTGGGAAGGTCCTTTATAATGTTTTAAAATTAATCTGTTGATATCTCAATTTCAAGAGTGTATTTTGTTCTTAAGCCATCTATACTACTTGGAGTTGCTTTAAAAAGGAAAAAAGCAAGAAAAACTTATGTATTGTGCAAAGCTAGGTGTTCCTGCATCATTCCAATTTTAGTGCAGCTCTGTCGTTACTGTTACTGACTTAGGAAAGTCACATCTTTAGTCTTCTGTTAGGGTAACGGGTAAAATTGTTGGGATGGTGGTGGAACGGTGTATTTCAGAAAGCATGCTACCTGCCCTGTTTCCATATTTTAGGTGTTGTTGGCTATGAGGGCTTCTGCTACACAGAGTCGATGGTGGTGCCAGGTGGTACTTGTGTATCTACAACTGACGTTGTGTTTGTTGGGAAGCAGCACTGATTGGTTGTTGCTGATGGGATTTCAGCCCGTTCTGAGAAGAGCTGCTAAACAGATTTGGTTGGTTTACAGTGTCCGTGGCGCTCTTTGAATTTGGGCCACTAAACCCAACAAAGGAATTCTCTTTTATCATTTCTCATTACTGTTGACAAATTGAACAGATACTTTCTTTAAACCTTTAAATGCTCATTGTTGGTCTCTGGAGGTCTGGTCCTATGTGGTTAGTGCACGGCCTGCGTGGTTTACTTGCTTTAGATCTGATGCATTTGGGGCAGTTTCAGCTTTGTTGAGATTAATCAGGAATTGTGACCATTGGAAAGGACAGCTGGTCGTCACCCTTTTGTCTTAGGAGGTCTCAGACACCTGCTAAAGCCTAGTGTGTGCATAGACTTTATACTAAGATAGTTGTTCTATTCAAAAGGATTGATGTTTTTACTCAAGTAATTACACTAGATCAACTCCATGCGTGGATATAGTTATACTGATATAAGACTCAGTTATAAACCCATACAGTTGCATCCACATAAAATGACATGAGTCTTTTGTTGAGGCAAGGATGGGGCTTACGTTTTTATATTTTAATTTATTTGGAAGTAGAGGGTTACTTTATGTAATTTGAATTTTAACATGCCATTAAATCTTCTCCAAGAAATAATGTAGTGTGTTTAAGATCATAGATACCGGTTAGCGTATCTGATAGAAGGATTCCTAAGGAGGGATAGATGTATGTCAGATACTAAGATCCTTCAAGCAATATAAGATGTATTAGATGTTTGTCCCAGCCTAAATTATTTTTGGTGCATCCTATACAGAGAAAAGGATGTATTTCTTGAACTCCGGTAATATTCACTGTCTTTGTCATAAGAAAGGAGAGAGTTTGCATTAAACAGATTCCTTTTATGTTCTACCTACAGAATTTCAAAGAATGCCGAACAAATGAGGTAGGAGTTTGTACATTTGTGCATCAAAGAAATGCTTAAGTAGTTTCTTATATGTATAAAGGTACATTGTAGGGTGCCCTCAAAGAAGCAGCTATATTCTGTAATCAGTCTGTTGCCACCTGAATAATTAAATAATGTTTTTCAATTTAGGAATGCTCTTATACACACTAAAACTATAAAATTGCCTGCTGAGAAAAAAATGGATGGACTGGTTGCTAAATGGTCAGTGCTAAAGATAACATAAATACAGAGTCATTACTGTTATCACAAAGCTGTCATTTTTTGCTGTATGGTAGTATTTTCAAAATAGACCCTCCCAGATTGTTGGTGTCCAGATAATGCAGAAGTTAACTCAAAAGCCTTTCTCCTCCCTCTTTCAGACTAGCATTTTATTTCTAGATGGCAGAACTTTTCAAGTAGAGTGGATCCCCTGTTACTATGTAGGTTGTGCTTAGCATTAAAAAAAAAAAAAAAAAGTTAAGAGGATGGAACTATATTTTTTAATTTTTAAAGTGGTTGTGTCAGCCATCGAAGGGGAAGGGGTAACTTTAACAGTGAGGAAAAAACGAATGGAGTTTTGTTCAGTAGCTGCAGTTCAGTGTAATGATTGAGAAATGGAAATATTAAGACCAAATAGAAATGAAATGAAGATATCTAGAGAACCTGTCTACATGGGGAAGTATTTATAAATTATATTTAAACACCTTCTTGTCTGTATTCTGGAAACCTTTTCAAATGGACCATCTAATACCAGAGAAGCATAAAATTACTACTGGAGCAGTTCCTCAGTGTGATCCAGTGAGTGAATTATCCAGAAGTCTTTGATTTAGGAATAGTATTTCTGGTTTAGTTATCCAACGTGATCTTGACATAAAAAGTCTTCTTAAGGTTTGTTGGTTTTTTGCCCTGATGTTATGTTGCAGAACTTCTTTCGGGGTATACTCTTAAATATACCCTAATAATGTGTTTGTCCATTAAGCTACTAGTTAATATACTTACTACCTGGATTTCAGAGGAGGCTTTTTTGTTTAGACTTGAGTATAGTTTTTTTATTCCTGTAAAATATCAAGAAATGTTGTTTGGCTATATTTGAAGTTTTGCAGGACTTCAAAAAGATTATGGGTAAGGTTGCCTTTTTCAGCTGCCCTTGAGACCCAGTGGGTTCTTTGTATCTTATTTTTTTAGCCTGTATATTCCATAGGTTTTGGCTTAGGGATTCCTGCTCCTTTCAGAAGAGTCCGGGGGTCATGTATTGGATCGGCAGTTCATTTTCCCTGCCTTATGAGCAACTGGGAAGTCATAATACAGCTTCAGCGGTAAGGGACACAGAAAGAAATCCCCAGTGACTTTGTTGGTTGACTTTGTTTTTATTTTGTGGAGCCTCCTCCTCCAGCACACCCTGTTGAGATGGTAGGATGTGAACGAATCAAGCACTGAATGAAGATCGTCCAGTGGAGACATGCTATAATGTTTCCATAACTGGCCTAATGCAGGCTTTATCCCATTACGGCACCACAGAGATCTCAGTATCCCAGACTTCAGTTCCGTCATCTCCTTCGGCGGTTCTGACAGACTTAGCAGAAGCCCAGCTAGCAAGGAGAAAGGGTGAGGCAAGACCTGGCTCCAGTCTAAGTGATGGGACAGAATACCTGCAATGCCGTCTGGTGATACGGGGGAGTGTGGTGGGCTGGTTTCTGCTCGTGTGAAGGTGAATGACCCCATTTATGCTCTGTTAATTTGGGAAAACTTTGTTTATTCTTAAGGCCCAGGGAATGCTTGGTCTTATAATTGCCTGATTGACCTGGATCTGGAGTCACCCCTTGTTCCTTCCCTCTCGGGAAAGGTCTCCTGAACTGGCACAAGGTGGCTTAGCTCTGGCCTTTTCAATGAGCAGCCTGAGGGAAAATTCTGGTGGTACCAACAGGGAATCAGTCTAAAGACAGGATGGCAGCAATTCCGCAACTGTGCCAAGTAAGCTTACGCAGAGAAATGTCCAAGCAAAATAACAGCAAAACCTGCCACTGTGCACACAGCTACAGCAGCAGTGTAACGTAAAGGAAACGGATTGTATACAATCCTCTTGACTTGGCAGCCTGCTGAATAATAAAACTTCCTAAAGCCAGCAAGGCATGTTCGTGTCATTGTTTATGATTTTCTTTGTGCATGTGTCTTCATTTATATTGTGTATACCGCATATGTTTATGTTTATGCAAATCTCACTGTTGAACAGAAGCCCACTGTTAGTCTGCATATTCTTGGGAATGCCAGGGTATTACTAAAAGGTAAGAAAACTTTCCAAGGTGAGCAGCAATTCCGACAGAAATTTAGATTAGAGACATTACCGTCTCTAATCGTTTGCTTAATACAAGTCATTGTATACTTTCTTCTGGGGTTGAATTCAGAGGATGGAAGCAAAGCATAACATTTCTAGTTTCACCTTGAAATAAGTAAATGAAAGAAGAATCCCAACCCACAGTCTGAGAAAGGGCAACCCCTGGTTTCTGTTTTACAGTAAGCCTCACGCACGGTGTCTGCCAACTCGCTGCCTCCGCTTTACAACAGCTCTTCTTTGCTTGAGGTCCTACAGGCTCTCCAGATGAACTTGCTTGGCAGAGGGTGGGGAAGAACATTCAAGTTCGTGACAAAATTAACTCTCAGAAATAATGTTGTGAGTGTGTGTGTACATGTGTTTATCTTAGCCTTCTGTTTGCAAGTCTCTGATGCCTGTTTTAACAGCTTTCTCTCTGTTGCAGCAATAGCGCTTCGGCTAATCCATAGCTGTAATATAGGTAGTGAAAGTCAAAAAGGTCTAAATCTTACTAGAATCTAAGGAAAACATTAGAGCTATTCAGAGGAGCCTGAAAAGTCAAGTTTTTCTTTTGATGAGGGTGTTCAGAAAATTGTCAATAGTGTGTTTTGTTTTTCTTTGTATATACAGGTAGTATTGAGGTGTTTACAGCAAGAGGCTAGCAGCTGAGAGTTTGGCATTCTCTTTCCAGCTGAGAGTTTGGCATTCTCTTTCCAGCTTGACCACTCGCTCAGAGTGAGATCTTGCACAAATTGTTTAAAATCTATGTACCGATTTCCCCGTGAGTAGAATTGATAATAATTATGTCACAGAGCTGGGTGACTGAATAATACTTCGTTTTGTTAATAGGTCGCATGATTTCATTGAAACTACTCGTGGAGCAAGGTGTTCAATAAGAATACATCTCTTTGTAAAATGTGGTCTGACAGTCTTGAGGAAAAAGGAAGAAATAACTGTAGAAAATACTATGGCTGATGTTCTGTATTGTGTTACAAACAATTCACTTATTTTAGTTTATTAAATTGTTTTCAAAATATGCCATTAGCTGATGAGTTTCTGTATTCTGAGGAACTCACAGCAAAGCAGAAGGGTAAACACCAGCATGTATTTACTCAGACCAACAGTACTCGATACGCCAAAACGTAACCAACGACAGAAAATAAAAATGTTAAGTGGTGGAAGCCTTGTGGTGTTCAGTTCATGTAACACTAGTTTTCTTGAAATATCTAGTCTAAGCTAATTTTTCTCTACAGGTAAAAAGAGAAAGGCAGCTCAGAACATCTGGGTTCTGCTCCTGAACTCGTTACGTGGTTTAGTGCGAGCCATTTTTTATTCAGCTTTCTTATTCTGATACCTGAAAATAAGCTCTTCCAGGTATATTTTAACATTTTATTTGGATTATGCAAAGTGCATGAGTATGATAAATTACAGTACTTCAAAAATCAACTCGCCTATCCAGTAAATTCTTCTGAGTCCCTTCTCATCTTTTCCGAGCCTGCTGCGTATTATAACAGCCACACTTGCTTCAAAATCATAAGATTTTGCTTTTAGGGACCAAAACAAATATCAAGGTTTGTTGGACATTGATTATACTGATCCCCCAATTACTACAGAAATACGGTCTTTTCAAAATGTCATAGGGAGTATCTGGAAGGGCAGTTGTGCTATCCCAGAAAGTATTCACTGTGAATTCTGAATTTTGGGTTCTGCTTCCCTGCTCCTTTCTTTCCCCAATTCTGAAAAGTTAATGATTCCTTACCTGATTAAATTCTAACACTAGTTTGTATTTGCAGGAGGGGAAATACTTATTTTATTTTTTTTTAAATAAAAAAAAGAGATTTTTTTTTCATAATCTAAAACCTTGCATGTGTTGATTTCAGTCTGAATCAGGTCATTGCAGCTGACTTATTATGATTTTGAAAACTTGAGTTTTATTACGGAAACACTGACATAACCTCTATTCTTTTGGTTCTGGCAGCATGGCAAAAATATCCAGAGATTTTTTTTTCTGACTCAGAGTTCTTTCCTAGTCTCCTTGGACTTTGCTTTCTGCATCTTTGCCAATTTTACTGCCATTCATTTTGACTAAAACCGTTTTGGAAATGTGTCAGTCTGTAGGGACCATTAGGAAATAACACCATTAAACATGTGTAATAGGTTGGTTGAGGGGTGGGGAAGGTTTAGTAACTTCTGCTGTGTCATGGTCATTCCAAAACAGTGGAGTCCAAAAGGTTCATGTGAAAGAGAAGTTGGTAGGAGAAAAATAAGCATAAATTGCCAAGAAAAGCAATTTGTTGTGAGTTACTTTCATTGCAAGGAAAGTCATGTTGCAGAAGGTCTGCAAATCTTTATTGATTCTTTAACTAGCAAGAAGAGTTGGCAAGCATCTCTAATGTATTTATTTTTTGTGTCTATCATTTTAATATTTTTTTATTATTCATTTTTGCCATTAAAAGCCCATGGCAACCTAGCACTGTGCTTATCTCCTCCTACAGTCATTAAAAAGACAGGAACTGTATTGAGAAACATTAAGCTTATATGCAAAATCGTGAAATCCTAGAGTAATAACTTGTTTATAACCTTAGTCTCTCCCTTATGATACAGTCTGTACTGAGAAGTCCCGTTGTTTTTTTCTGCAAATACAGAGCTATAGAATCTCTGTTACATGCAAATGGCATCTGCTATTAATGTGGTTTGCTAATCAAAAAAACCAAAAAACAACCCAAACCAGCTGTCTAGGACAGTGAAAAATAATGCTACTTTGTAGGTATGTTGTCTTGTAGGGAGAATATGTATCAAAGAAGTTAAAGACTGTAACATACAGTTACACACAAAAAGGTGATTTCAGGATTTTCTGACCTAAGTGTATCCAGGATGCTCTTCATAAAATATTTGGTAGGATGTCTCATCTGTGTGGACTTTTAAAACCTTTACTATTTTCATCACAGTAGGAAACTTCTTAAAACATGGACCTAGCCAGTATTGACTTTATAAGCTATGAGGCCATTCGTGTGTTCAGTTGGTAATGCTTTTTAGTATAGATAATCTCCCCCTTCCCCCCCCCCCCCCCCCCCCCTTCTCTTAAATATCTGGCTGTTCTATTTTTCACATTCCCTACATGCAAAAAAGGTGAACTTTGTTCATTCAACTTTTGATGAAATTTCAAAGTAGGTAAACATTAAGAATAGAAAATTTACATAGAAAAGTTTCAAAAAACTTTGAGTGATTGAAGACAAGTTGATTATAATGGAAACTTTACTCAGCTTCACTTGAAAGCCCTCAAGTACAAAATATATCAGAACTGAACTCCCGAATTTGTCTCCTCATAATTTTAGGGGGTTCAGATCTCCGGTCAAACCTGCTATGTAAAATCCACAGCCAGTTGCTTATAATCTGACATGCAAACTATGTTTTGTATGCAAACAAGTGCTTAAATAGAAGTGTACTCTGAACAGTGATAAAGCAATCCTAGCAGTGTTGGAGCTTGGTTTCCCTTAGCTAGTATTTCTTCAGTTTTTTTCTGTATCTTTTTTATATAGCATCCAGTAAAACTGATGCATTGTAAACTTCTACGCTGCATCCCGTAAGGTGAGGACATACGAAACATGGAGACTAACTTTTAGTGTGTAAACGGTGCTGAAAAATACGTTCCTCTTCATATACATTCTGCTCAGAAGAGTGCAGGTTTTCATTCTGTGTTAAGCTGGTCCTATGGTCCAGTCTCCTGAGACACTCACCTGGCATAGCATCACTCAAAGTTTGATTGTGAAGCACCACTTCTAATGACTGCATGACAGTGAAGTAGAGTTCCTGCCTTCTGTGCCTCATTTCTTTCCCCCAGCGTTCTCCTGGTGAGCAAAGACATGCCTGGGCAGGTGTTGAGGTGGCCCCATCTGTATTACTGATATCCTGGCTTCATCCAGGTTGCATGCCTAGGTTCCTTTTTATGAAGACCTTACTCTTTTCCTTTAAGGATCAGTTTCATGTTAAGACAAAGCAGACTAATTAGGC
The DNA here is from genome assembly GCF_023634155.1 of Falco peregrinus. Lineage (NCBI taxonomy): Eukaryota > Metazoa > Chordata > Aves > Falconiformes > Falconidae > Falco > Falco peregrinus. Next base: position 87,450,475 of record NC_073726.1, on the reverse strand, counting down.
TACACGTGACTTTTTGTGCAAAACTTTTCTGAGTTACTTCAATGTAATTCCATTTTTTTTTTGCAAACAAAATGAATAAGCATGCGCAGGACAGTGTATGACACTTTTCTTTTTCTAACATCCTGACAGAGATCCTGACTGTGTGTGGCTGGTAGTATTAGAGTTAATGTTAGCAGATGTGGATCTGGGGGAAAGAAAAACTCAACAGAATAGTCAGAACCTTTGCATGTATGTGGAATTTCCTTAAAATAAGGTTTACCTTTCTTTATAACATGAGGGGGTTTGTTTGCTTGCTTTGCCAACTTAGGACCTGTAAAAATGCCTGATGCCAGACGTGTAAACAAAAAGCAGATTGCCAATTACACAGAATTTGAAGAAAATAATACGAGACATGCATGTCTTCCAGTAAAGATAATGCAAAAGAATCTTTAAAAGAATCGACAGTTGATTTTCGTATGGTTTTTTTTTGTTTTTCTCAGCACACTAAGTTTCTGATACTAGGCTAGATGTCTGCTGTGATTTATAATAAACCCTCTTTTAGTTTTAAGTCTTTCACTGTGCTGTAGAAATCATGTTAACATGTTTTAGAATCACATTGACAATATTAGCAAAATCCCCAGCCCAATATGAATAAATAAATGGGTGCCGAACAATCCCATGTGCCAGCCTGGTGGTGTTCCCTTGCCTTATTAGGACCTAGTGGCAAGTGGGAGCAGACGGAATTTGGAAATCCCTGTCTCACCTTGGAGGCAAAGGGTTCAGCAATGTGGTGGGCAGTCACCTGTGGGAACGAGAGGATTTTGCCTTACTGGCTCAAAATTATTTTGAGCTAGGGGCCCGTCAGTGTCTGAACCGAGGACTCCAGGTGTGTGCTTGTGTACAGGAGAGATGAACGGGGATATTTTGGCAGCCCTAATGAGTGAGCAAAATAGGTCAAGCGTTCCTCGTTGCCAGTCTCCAATTCCCGTATCCCCACGTCACCCTACCACCTCAAAAAAATGCAGGGCTGTGTATTACACACTGTGCATAGTGCCTGTGATTTTAGTGCTCCTATGAGACTGCACCTCCTGAAGGAGGAAGTCAAAAGGTGATCTACAGTATATACTAAAGAAAAATTTCTCTTGGTAACCTTAATGACCCTCGTGGCTGAAGCTGAGCTTGCTGTGCATCTTTTATACCCAGCACAAGAAGTGCCACAGTGGCAGTAGTATGTATTTTTCTGTAGTTTCTAATAGGATTTGGGTGTGGATGTGGGAGCAGAACCTTGCTGTTGGACGGAGGGGTTCGTGGGTTTTGGTAAGCATCTGCTCTTCTAGCAAAGGGCACAGAAATGCAAAGGTTGGGAAAAGCATGTTTGGTTTGGAAAGGCATCATTCTTTCCAAACGTTTTGCTTCCCTCTTTCCGTGGTGCCCCTCCTCACACATACCTTAAATCCGCATCTCACCACTCTGCATTTCTTCATCTGCGTCTCTCTCTTAGAGCTCTGAATTCATTATATGGAGTAGTGTAAATCAATAGTAAATGCTAACCGCCCACTCTGTGCTCAGTTACGCAATATCACATACCGCGTACACAGAGACAAAAAGGGAAAAAGCACACACAGGCTTTACATTCAAAAGCTCTTGCATAATTTTGCTTTTCTACAGCCAAAAGGAAAAAAAAAAAAAAGAAAAAAAAGAAAAAAAAAGGAAATAACAGATGGGGAGACTTGCAGTTTTTTTCCCTTTTCTCAGACTGTACAGAGGGGAGTTAGTTGAACATCCATGGTCATTTCTAATTGCCCTGTGCTGCAGATAAGCAAGGCAGACTTACTTGTGCTTTAAAATAAGAATTTTTTCCAGCTTCCATGATGTGGTGCACTTTTCAGGTAATACGAGAAAAACTATTATGAAGTGTTAAGGCTGAATTGGTTATTTGTTTAGTCTTAATGGAAAAAGGAAAGGAAAAAAACGTCACTTCAACTACACGATACATGTTGCAAAGCGAGAGGGACGAGGAGTAAGGAAGGTTGGATTGAATTCTCTGGCGTGGTTTTGTGCTGCTCTTTTTTTCTTTTTTTTTTTTAAATCTTTTTTTCCTTTCTGAAAAGCGAAATATCTCTCAATGTAATATTTATGTAAAAAGCCAGTTATGTAACTCTCGCCTGCCTTTCGCTTTTGTTACCTCTCTGGACTGCACAGCTCCACTGTTTTTCCTCACGACAGATTGTATTAAAACCTGCGAATCCTGATGAAAGGAAAGGACGACCGGGTGCCCACAGCACAGACTTTAATTTCGAGCCTTTTTAAGGGCTTCGGGCTGGAAAACAATGGATCTATTTAAGATCTGTTTTTGGCTGGAGGAATTCTTACTGAGTATTTTCTTGTCACAGTGTGCTCTGGAACATCCCTGGCTTCTGCACAGTGTTTCTGTATCTCTCCTCCTCTCCCTTCTCCGCTCCCTCCCCCTCGTCCCCAACTTTGGATGTATACAATGAAAGCTTTTTCCCTTTCCTCTCCTGACCTTAACTTGAGCGTCAGGTCCATCTCTGTATTGCAGCAGCAAGTGCAGAAGCACAGTGAGATGTTACGTGGCGCTGAACTTTATTCGTTTTCATTTCATTTCAGTGATTGATGTCTGCAGAGATCCAGAGATTCTTTTGGTTAGGATTGGTTGAGATATTTTGATTGATTTCTGTCAAATGCAAATGAAAAAAAGTATAACCCAGCTAAAAGAATTAAAAAATGGGGGATTTGGGGTGTTCAAAAAAGGGAAGAAAAGGGTCAATACTAAGTTCATACTTTTTGATCACAGGAGGAAATAGTTTCTGCACTTGCTGCAATCGATTTATTCCCAGTTATATCCTCTGAGGGTCTGACCTGTTTGTGGTTGTGAGCACTGTGTCGGGGTTTGTTTTCTTTTGCCCTTTACAAATCGTTCTTGCCTGCGTGCACATTCTTGGACTGGTTCTTCCCTAGTGTAATGCTGCTAATTCTGTTGATATTATGTCAGGAGTCTATTAGGTCAATTATAAAGTTATGGAGCTCGATTCTCAGTTACTTTAAAGTGTTTTTCTGGCATTGGAAAAAAGAATCATAAAAAGAGCCTGAGTGTGAATTATGCCCACTTCAGGCATAATAGAACAAAATAGGTAACGCTGACATCTTTCAACGGTGATCCCTGAGACACACTTTAAATCAAATAGGGTTTTGTGAAAATAGGAAGTGTAATATTTTAAGCTCTGTAAGTATGTAGTAAGCTGTATATTTCACCAAATTGTTGGGGAGTACATATATATCCAAAAGTGTATTGGAACACCTGGATTCCCTCCTGATTCTGAAACCAGCCCTTGCTTTGGCTCTGGGCAATGAAAAGTTCTGCCTCTATTTCTGTCTCAGTGCAGAATCTCATGGGGATTACCGCAGTAGATACTTGGTTTATTGTGCCCTACAGAAATATTCTAAAGCTTTTTTATTAATGTTTATAAAGTGGATTTAAATGCACAGGAAGAAGGTGCTGGAATAATTCGGAGAGGTTAAAAAAATAATTTAAACTTTAGGCCGGCGTTGCCACAAAGACCAAATTGTGGGCACCAACCATATATAAATGTTAGCTGGAAATAAGATGACCCTAGTCATCAGAGCATTATATTCTGAAAGACTCTCCTATAGGAATTATAGGGCCTGGAAACCTATCTAGTTGTAAGATGGGGCTGAATCAACATATCAGTAGCAGTTTATGACGTGGTTACATGCAGTGGAGGAGAGTAACCCCCTTAAAATCCCTTATCCTGGTGCCCCTAATAGCTGTCAGCCCTTTATAAAACGTTTGGAAGATGTGTAACTTTACACAGAACATGATAAATTAATGATTCCAGTGTTTAACCTCGTCAAAAGAGTGGTCATATGTTTTTGAATGAAAATTACTTTCTGTCCCTCTTCTCAGAGTTTTAGTCTGTAAGATTTTTGTCTGCAGTAATTACAATGGAAGACTTACTTGGAATACATGTACAAAACCTGATAACTTTTCAACAGTAGGTAAGCAAATATCCCTCTTAAAGGCATTTGCATGCTTTTCAGTTACTGAGAAGTTTATTTACATGTCACTAGGTTAGCTCTAACTTCCCAAGCTTCAGTCCCCAGCTTTCCTTTGTACACTTAGGTGGGCTTGTAAGAAGGCACTAACCTTCCTTAATGGTCAAGCACACACTTGATTGTTTTCTGAGCGTTTACTAACTAAACAAGAAAAAACCCAAAACCAACAACAAAAAAAACACCAAACTTGGAAATGCCTGCTGCTAAAAGTCTGGTTATATATACACAGTTGAACAGTGACTGGAATGATGGAATATTGTGTTTTCTGCAGAATGGAAATCTGATTTTAATTTATGGAAGAGAGGGTGATTTGACTTGACCAGATGCTAGACATGCAACCTGTGAAACTTCTGTCTTCCTAAATTCATAAGCAAAATAGGCAAAAGGGATGGTTTGAACAGTTTCTGAAATGAGATGTTAATATTCAGTTTTAATTAATAAGTCTTCGTTTCACAACTTAAAAAGACTCTGATATTTTATTTTTAAACAGAAGCTGTTTGAGTCCTGCCACTATGAAGATCTGTGCCTTAGTTCTCTTAAATATAGTTTGTTATTTCGGAGAAAAGGTTAAATATGAATGCTAAAGTTTTAAAACCCACAAAAATTAAGAGAGCTCTACATTATTTTTTATTTTAAAAATCTTGTTATTTTTCTTCCCTGATACATGCTGGGGGTTGGGTATATTTGAAAAATAGCTAGCTAGTATGATTTCGCTGTATCCAGCAATGTGCTGAATTAGCTACAGTAGTCTTTTTTATCTAGTAATTACTCTGCAAGGTTTCCTCCCTTCCTCAGAACAGTGTTTTTTTGTAACTCTGACACTTTGGATGAAGTTTATGACAAGTTTGTGTCCTTCACTCTCAGTAATTCATAGCTAGTGCCTTCAGTAGTTTCACGCGTCTTTTTGACTTACAGAAGTCCCTAAGAAACGAAGCAAGAAGCAGTATTTTTATAGTTGTAACAAAAGTATCAGGCTTAGCGGCGCTGAACGTTCCTGCACTCCTCCTTTTTGAAATTACTGTCTTACACGTTCCCAGCAAGTGAAGCAGATGGTTCATCTCTCCCATCTGAAAATCTGTATATTCTTGTCTTTGCTGTTAAACCCCATGTGTGCAGGTGGGCCGTGACACCGACAGGGAGGGATCGCTGAAGGCCAGCGGTGTAGAGGGGGTGTCAGGATGGGCGCAGTGCTTAGAGCAGAGTTAGCCACCTGGTGTTCCTTGCTCTTTCTTCTGTATGGTGGTTAATATCTTCCCCTTGTTGCTAAATGAAGAGGGGTCTGTTCAGCTCGGGTGCTGCATCCAGCATGTATGTATGGCATCCTGCATGCCATACGTCATCCCGTGGGAGGGTGCCCTGTGCTGTCTCTCCCACCCGCTTTGGGGAAGCAGCACATCCTCATTTGCTCGTGGGGTTGTTTCCTGGACATCTGGTCTCATTGCTGCCAGCTGCTGAACGCTGGTGGCTGGGTGGGAAGGGTGGATGAGCTCTCTTCACCTTATCTATGCAGAGGCTTAAAAACAGTCTTTAGGACATGACGATTGTACTTGTAGTAAAGGAGAGTGGGGAACTAGAGTTGATAATCTGGAAAGTGTGCTTCAGGGTAAACAGTTTGGTTTCCAAGAGGACTTGATGTGGGGGTATTATTTCATAATTTTGACTGAAGAAACCTTCTGACTTATATGGCTTTTAGGACACATGATGAAACTCACCCCTTTAGGGAAGTTCTTGCAGTGACAAGATACAAGGAGAGCTCTCCTCTGTAAGCAGCAGAGGATTGTTCGCTCTGTTTTTGTTGATTTATTTATGACTGGTTGCAGCGGAATAGATGGGCTCACTGGTTTCTCTGTGCTGTGACCAAGAGAAAAACACACTCCGTTGATAGTGGTTTAAATCAAAGCAAATAATAATGCTTTTTGCAGAAAGACTGTGGAAAGAGATTAACAGAGGCCAGCACAGAAAACATCTGAAACCACCTTTGCACATAGCTTTCACTACATGTGTTTCTTAAACTGTTTTTTTACTTAGAGTTTTTATTAAATAGCCTGGTTGCCTAAGGCCCCTTACACGACTGAAAAAAAAAAAATGACAAAGCATCAATCTTGTCTTGTGGGATCCACCTAAATACACATTTCTGATTAAAAAGTGTCAGTGGCTGCTGGGGCTGGACATGGTCTGTTCTGCTTTGAGGAAGGGAGAGGCAGATCCGTAATGGTTGCTCGGGCTGTCATGTTTCTGAGAATCAGCTGTTTTTTTCTTTATACTGCAAAGATTAAACAAAGAATGTTAAACATTTCCCAATTTAGCATTTATAATGGAAAGCGGCTGTAGGGCCACAGCTCGCTGCTCCAAGGGCAAGCATTCGTATGAGGAGTCGCTTAAAAAGGCTTTTATTTTCTTTGAAGGCCTAGCCGTTCCTTTCCCAGCCTGGCTGCTGTGCTTTGCAGTCAGGTGGAGGCAGCTTTAAATTTTTACTTTCATTTAAGTAGGAGCTAATTTACTTTTGGAAATGAAAGTTAAAGCAGCTCAGCCATCTGCAAAGTGGAGGAGGCGGCAGTGGGTTTCTTTAACTTTTCAAATCTCTCCGATTCTGTTTCACACCAACAGGCAAGCAAAAATTACCTTCCTGAGCTCCTATTAGTAATAATATGTAGTATTAATGATCTAATGTCTTACTTCAGCTCTTCATCTCAGTTTCTAAAAAATACCTGTTGGCTGTGTTCAGTTGTCTTTATACTTGCATCCAGCTCAGCAGCTTTGAAGTAAAAAGTTGTGGTCTTGAGTGCAGCAGAACCACATTTTTTTGACGTACTGACAGCACAGCTTTTTTCCGTAGCATTTCATTAGTGATTACGTGGAGCCCTGTGACTTTCTGTTCTCCATAGGAAAGGCAAAGAACGCTTAAGGGTGACCGGTAAATGAAAAAAAAGGGGGTGTGTGGGTGTGTGTGGCATTTTGGAATCCTGGTGTTATATGTGCTTTTATTGTGGTTGTTAATCATTTCCTTTTTTTTTTTCCTTTTTTTTTTTTTTTTTCCTTGAAGAGTCCATAGTGGAAACAAACACATTGTTCAGGCTTTGTTAGTTAAAGGTGCAGATAATTTCAGTTTTAAGCAAATATATATTTTATTCCCTATCGGAGTGAAACAAGTGTTAATACAGTTAGTTTTTTAACAGAGCAGCTACGAATGTGCTTTGCCTGCCTCTGCATTGGCTGGTTTTCAGAAATGAGGTAGTTCTCTGTCATTACATGGGGACAAGATCAAAACATATAATTTAAATATTGTCAGAAAAAAAAAATCTGGTTCCTTGTATAAATTGCAAGCACTATAAAGAAAGCAGATATCCATTTTCTGCCTTCTCTAGCCTGCCTGCAAGTAGTTTTGGTCTAAGAAAAATAGACTGGCACTCAGAGCTCACAAACATTTGTGTATTACTTAGGTATCTACATGAATATATTTATTGGCCTCTTACAGTAAATTAATATGTTTGCAAATGCCCACCTTTTTGTTTCTTAAGGGAACCTTTTTACATTTTTTTGTGGAATAGGTCAAAGTTGGGTTTAAAAATATTTCAGTCTTCTTGTGATTGCATTTCTTACAGAATGTTGGAATTTTTGGACTGTACATCTGTTTAGGCACGTGGAGAAAGACAAGACTGAGATCATGTATGAAGTTCTGAAACTGAGGGTGAAGAATCCATACTTTGTTCTCTCACCATTTTTACAATTTATACCCAGATGCAAGTAATAAACCAAAAAGGGGGGAAAAAAATCTATTTGGCTTTTATTTTTAAAGTGATTAATGAAAAGCAAAGTTCAAATGAGGCCACAAATCCTGGTGGTGCACAATGGGTTGATTTATTTTGTAAATAGACCATGGATAATTAACCATAAAACAAAACTTTTTTTTTTTTTTTTTTTTTTTTGAAACTTGCATAATGACACTGGTTTCTTTTAGTTGCTGTGAGTTACACAGAGGGATAACGACTTATTCACAACTGGTTGCAACTGGTTACAGCCAAGAAAGCAAAAATCCCAGAGCAGCTAGAGGGAAAAGGCTGTTAAAACCCTGCTACACTTGCAGTTTTATAGCAAGGCATTTACTAATGGCTACAGAATGGGCAAAGCTACCCTCATATGATAACAGCAGAAGGGTAAATATGTACGTGCTCTGATGGGGATTGCCACGTTACCCGTGCTTTGGCTTAAAACCTGTAAGCAAAAGACAGCCCCTGCAGCTGGCCGTGTAGTCCACGATTTTGTACTGACTTCTAAAGAGCATTAGTTTATGCTTTGTTACAAGCTTCCATGATGCCTGTATCTTACTGCTCTGTCACTGGGGGAAGAGTCCTCTGGATAGTCAAAATAGTCTGACTTGCTGCCAAGTCCTCTTGTGAGCCAGGGAGTGATGGTAGTATTTCAGATAACGTGATACGAGAAAACTGCTTGCCCGACGTCCCCCAAATTTGTCTCTTCATATTCCACAGTCATCTGTGGAAGGGATCTCTGATGCCCAAGAAGGAGAAGGTCCAATATGTTGTGAAAGTACATTCACTACTAATTAAAACTACCAGCTGGGATTACAGCCCTGGAGACTGTAAATAAACTAGAGCATGAGATGTTCAGATGACAATATGGCCACTTTTGTGGTGGTTTGTATTAGTTGCCTGTACTCAAATTTGCTCATCTCATGCCAGCTTTTTAGAACGAAGAGAGGGGGTTATGTAGGTAACAGTCAAGATGCAAGAGGTTGGATTTGCCATGCAGTAACTATCTATGAACGCCTTAGCTTGCTCTCACACACCACAGTGTGCTTTAAAATACTTTTGTTCATATACATAAGGTCTGCAGTTCACACGGAGCTACAAATCTGATCACCGTGCATTCGTGTGAGAGTCAGCTGTGGGTGCACCTGGGCTGTGTTTCACGGATGGTGACTCTAAGGTACTTGCAGAAAGCCCCCTTGGTTCCAAATGATAGCTTGGCTAGGCAGAGCTACCGGGTAAAAACACTTAAACCCAGTGTTCTACATACGTTGAATCAGTTTATTGCAGCGGTGTTACAGACTGATGTTTGTAAGGGTTCCCCATCCTAAATCGATTTGTACGCGTGCGGTTTCTTCTGCAAATTCAGAGTATTTATTTGTCAGTAATGTACTGCAGAGACCGAGCAGAGGAGAAGCAGATCGTTAACGTCACACCGTTACCTGCTATCTGCACGAGCTTAATGCAGATAACTGGGGGTCAGGGTTGTGTGTTTTTATCTAGATCCCAGTTGCAAGATGGGGCCTTAGATCAATGCTTTAATCCCATAACCAGAGAACTGCTGAGCTCACACTGTGTTACTGACGTGAGTAACTACAACACATGGGCTGCCACTTACAATCTTTTTTTAGGCCAAAGAATCAAGTTCAAATAGCACTTAGTTTGAGCAAGAGGCTTCTGTTGTGGGTGGGAGTCATGCTGGGGGCAGCATTAGCATTGTACTTCCAAGCGACACTGCAGTGAAGACAAGACCCCAAAAGTTAAGTTAACTCTCTGAGGCTCAACACAGTCTTTGGCTTCTCTTCGGGTCCTGTTGGAAGGGAAACCAGCCAGGTTTCACTGTGGTGGTGCTAACTGGATGTGTCTGTCCCGCAGGGTCTCCCTTGAAACTGCTTCTTGTCAGGCTTTTGCTTCTGGGAAGTGTGGCAATGTATGGAATCTGTTGCGTGCTGTTTATAAGTTACAACTTGATTTTATTGACTAACTGAACCCTTGTATCTTGTGACAATCTTTTTCTGTGCTCTGCATCATGCCAAAGAGACAGGGGAGTGGTGTTGGCATATCTTTGTATGAATAGGTCTGTCATTAAATATTTGAAATAGAAACATCTGAAATAGATCTTGCCTGAGAAGAACAATGGGACAACTAGAGAAAGCCAGTTTTCACCGAACTAGCTTTTGGTGGCTGGAGTTTTAAGCAAACAGGGAAAAAAAGAACAAAGAGATCAGGTATTAGGACAGGGCCTCAAAAACAGTAAACCCTGGGTGGCACCAAGGGAGACGCAAGGAAAGTTGAGAGAGGAGAGGGGAAGGATGCTTAGCAGAAAGAAAGGGGGTTTTGTTTGTTTCAATAACTAAGACTAGCTACAGGAGAGGGGAACTGGTAGTAGAAGATTGGGAGCCCCTCATTTGGAAGAGGCAGTTTTAGAAAAGGTAAATTTTTTGCCTAATGTGGCTCTAAGCCTGAGGATCATTTACTGCTGGTGCTGAGGATGCTGAGGCTTTTTCTGTTTTCTCTAATCTCTAAATCTGTATTTTTATTTTGTGAAGACTGAGGGAGTCAGGCATCTTCCTCAGGCAGCTGGGCTCTGAAATCATACTGCTGGGAAGGGGTTACGGACAGCTGAAGCCTTAGCTGAGGGCACACACGAGTTTAAGGAGAGAGTGTTCAACTCCTTTCAGATTGTGGAAGGTGTCGGGACATGGGCCCAGTATGCAGAACACAAATCCAGCAGTCTGCTTGGGGTGCAGCAGGGAAAGCTCTCTTAAAGGTAATTGCTTTTGAACAAGCCTTTGTATTTCTCTGATATGGCAATAATCTATTTGTAAAGATACGCAGTCCAAACTTCTTTTTATTTTAGCCACCCGATCTCTTCCCAAATAGCTCTTCCCAAATCTAATACTTAAAAAAACCCGGCTGGTGAGGTGATGCCGACAGTTCTCCCTATGACTTTCCCCATCTCCGCTTTGGGAAGCGTGGCATCTGATGCTGTAGTAGGGAGGTGCAAGTTCCAGTTAGAAAGCAGTTTCGTGGAGGACTAGGCAATACAGGTGTTTGAATCCTTGGACTTCTGCTCCAAGCACTATGTTCAGAGATTTGCTTTATAAGAAATAAAAGTTATTTTGTTCTTACTGAGATTCGGTTCATGTCACGAAAAAACCCTTCACCAAATGGCACGGGAGGCAACCACTTCTTATCATCCCAGTGCTGGAATAGCCGGGGGATGCCAGTCACTGTGAATGACGTGCTGTCACCGTTGAAGGCATAGCTGTACTTCAGCTCTCCTCCTGCTCTTCCCAAGTGAACAGTTCATGTGTTGGCACTCTTGCTGCTACCTGATCTAGGTGAAATCCCTGAACTATTCCCGTTTCAGGCCCAGATTTGTCTCCCAGCTACAGTCAAGCTTCACATGACTTCATGGTATTTTGCATTTTGTTAATTTAGAAATGTATGAGCAGTGATCAAGAGCCTTCTTAGCGATTGGAGCAAATGGTGAAAGAAAAAGGAATTATTCGATGTTAAACATCATCTTAATCTCACCTGCTCTTACATTGCTTTACCAATGAAGTTTAAGGTTACAGGGTCAGAGCAGAAACAACCAGCTTTCCCTCATTTCTCCTTACTCCAGATTCTTCTGTGGGACTCTGACTTTCCGGCTGCTGCTTTATCCTGCTCAGAACTGGTTTTGATACGTCCCCAAATGGTGATAGTAATGAAGGGTACTTCACCCAGCAAGGCATGTGTTAGTTGTTACATAAATGACTGTCTGAAAAAGCCTCTTACCTTTCATACATCGGTAAGCTCCACTGGTTCTTGGACAAAACCAACATACCAGCTGGATTATTAATAATAATTAGATTGCCACTGATACATGGATCGCATTGCAGAGGTATTGCGAGCTTCTGAGGCTCACTGAAGAGTACTGAAGGTCAGGACTAGAAGCACTAAAAAAAATACTGAGGTGGTATTCTTTTTTGTGGAAATAGTGGTTGATTAAGAAAAAAACACCAAAATACTTCCAGGACTCCTATTTTTTTAATTATTCCTATTTCTAGATAAAGCTTTTTGGCATTTGTGGAACAGAAATGCTTTTATTTCATAATTTTCTTTAAAAAATATAATCTATGATCTAATATAAAATTTAAATCAAAACTGAAAGTAACAATCAAAACAAAATTATTTTGTCAAAACAAAACATTCAATTGATTGAAAAGATTATTTTTGTTTCATGTGCAACTTTGCAATGCAATGTTTAATTCAACTGTGAAATAAAAGCAAATTTTGAAGTATAGCTATCCTGTAAAGCAGGAATGTTGGGTTGTGTTTGGGCTCTTCTAGGTTGCACTTAGGGGAGTACTTAATCAGAATTCTATTAAAATTCTATTCTATTCTATTCTATTCTGGGTGGTTTTTTTAAAAAAATCTATTAAATGTGTCATATTCTCTTAAATCAACAAAAAATTTAAAGTGTGTGAGAACCCTTAGACGATGCTGAGGTCTTCTGGTATTGTTGTTATAATGGGACTTTCTGTCTCTGTAACAGTTAATCAGAATCTGTCTCTGCAAGTATATGTAGATCTCCCTTGGAAAATACACTGTGTTTCTGCTCAGCGAATTGGGAAGCCTTTGAATACCGTTTCAGCTCTCCTGGCTTCCTTCTCTGTGGGCTGGTCATGGACCAAATCTTTCAGATTCTGGGTGCCTATCTTGGTCCAATTGCTTGCAAAGTCAGCAAACAGTTGAACGTAATGATAGTGTGAGTATAAAGCCTATACAGTTAATATTAGTGTATTCACTTCTGTTTGTTGCTGCTTAGATTCACTTTAAAAGGGACCTTCCCTTAGTAGAGCACTTCACGGTTATTTCTTTGAGTCTTGCCTTGTCCTGTGTAACACCCAAAACATTCTCTTTTTCTTCCCAATGTGTGGGAAGTTTTTTCCTCTCCATTCTCATGTATGATCTGTATACTTAAATAGTAAAGTTCTCCTGGCAGCAGTCTTGTTCAGGGCTACAATATGGTATATGCCTTGGAGACATTACTTTAGATTATGGTTTTGGCTAAGGTTTAATTTCTTCAGGATTGGCCTAAATCTGTCTCAGTGGGAGCACCCTACAGAAGGAAAACATGAATTTAAGGGGGGTATTTTGGACAAGTAGGGCAAGGATGAAGATTAAAAGCAAAGAGCATAGTTAAGGGTTGCTCTATTGGTGGAAAATATAAAGCATCTGACCTTGACTCAACAGCATGATGATCCTTCTTTTTTGAACAAGGACTGAGATACTAACCCGCTCATGTGATACCTTGGTTATTCAGATCTGGCTTCCTTAAATGTGGCTAGCTATGACGTCGTATTCCTTCAGAAGGTCAGCACTGCAACTTCTCTAAGTTAGGGGTAGAGCAGTCATCGCCCGATCACCCATTCTGGGGAAAGTGTGGCTCTGCAAACTTGGGAGGTCTCGCTCTGGTTGGAGGTAAACACAAGATGACAAAGTAATATGAATTGAAAAGCTTTTCCGTTCGTTAGACCATCTGTTTCTGTTTTTCAAGCCTGGAAAAGGGGTATTTTGTGATACAGAAAATCCGCTTTTAAGTAAATATGTATTTGCACAATAGTGTACTCTGTTCAGTATTTCTCAGCTCCAGGCTTGTGACAAGACAGGCAGGAAGATATGCTTTGTCCAACAGCTGTCTCCTGTATTCATCACAATTTTTTTACGTGACTAAGCATGTAACCTGCTACATCAATATAAATTGAATTTAGTCTTAAGAAGGCTGATCTAATCTGAAGAATATATTTTGCACTGGTCTCGGACATGAAGAGCTGGAAAATTGATGTGTTTGAGGCCTTAAAAAAATATAAAAATAAAAGCTCCCCCACCTTGGAGTTCTGCAAATAAATAAATAAAATAGTTTATGTTGTGGACACGCTCACAGTATTTCCTGCATGCTAGTGGAGCAGCACACATCAAAAAGATAATAATATAAGCAGTAAAATACCCCAAGCAAACAGAAGGCATCTGTAGATCTTGCCTTGCTGGCTAATATTATTGGGACGGTTGTTTTTAGCTTACCCTGCCATTAATGCTTTGCAAATGTATATGTGCATGCTGAGGGTTGGCCAGGAATTGAACTGTCTTTATAATGGTTATATTCAATTGCTGCATTGTGCCTGAATGCCTACAGACATGTAAGAGAACAGGAAAGGTACTCAAGAAACTATTAGACCATGCACGATCTGGTCTACCAGCTCTGGTCACAGGAGAATGTAACGTGCTATAAACAGGATGTAAAGAAACATTTATAAAGGTGTTTGGCGAAATCCTGGGATGTAGCTCAAGCGTTTGTTAGCTGGTGTCCCAGGATCGGTAGCCCGTGTCCCTTTTGTTGTGCTACTGCCTTTAATAAATAACACATCAAACTCAGAGATATGATTTAACTGGAAAGATTTGTATCGCTTAGAACTTGCCGTCAGTGTAAAGAGAATGTTGTTCTGCCTCCCCTTCTCTTTCAGTACCTTTGCTTTCTCTTGCTGTTCGTGATAGCCAAATACTGACACATCTAGAGAGATGCGCCTTTACTTCTGTCTGATACTTACTGGTCTGTCTTCAGAAAGCCGGGGCCATTTCTGCAGGGTGTGGGGGTGAAGGTTCGGGGGTGTAGACAGGAGGTACGACTGTACGGGGATTGAATGAACTGTGTTTCGCTGTATGTACTGTTTCTTGTAGAAGAAAGACAAAGTTTCTTTGGAATGTGTATTCTCTCCTTGGCTTTAGCGGGCTGGGGATCAAGTCCATATTGGAAGTTCTCCATTCGAACTGCTGGATGCGGTCAGAACCCGTGAGTGTCATTCAGGCTGTTGTAGTCCTTAGCCCGGAATCAACACCGGCAGTACAGCTGCTCTGACTGCAAAGACAGAAAACTTCTGATGTTAACTTTATATTAAGTGTTACTTGAAGCCTCTTGAGTTTGGGGATCCCTGAGATTTCCTGAGCTGCTTTTTTATCTTTCCTTACCATCTCTAGAGGTAAATGGGCCGTTTTGCTGGAAAATTGTGATGGTAAGCATTAATCCGAAGGGTTTCCCAGTGGTAGGGTATTGGCAGCACAGGTAATAGAGCCCTGCCAAGGGGGCAGGCCCCCTTTCAAGAGGCAAAGGTTTTCAGGTAAAGAAGTCAAAGACACTTCCCCAAAAGTTAATTTTGCATCAGTACATTGTGCATTGAAACACTTCCAAAAAGTATTGTCCTTCACAGGTCCCAGTGGTCTCATGTTACTGGAGACCCTACTGCGTATAGCGTTGCTGCCGGTGGTAGTTCCCGGGCAATGAGGATGAGTTTATCCCACCAAGGCTCCCACAAAACCATTAGCAGCACACCAGATTTAGAATCGGCTCACCCTGTCTCTGCTGTGGATTCAGGTTAATTTTGGATTCCCTTTCCACATTCAGCTGTTTAATAGTGCTGCAGTGTGGGCTTCAGAAATCACTGATTTCTGTCTTGGGGATGAAACATTTCACAGTATAGTCTTTAATTCCTACTTCTGTAGGAGTTCGTAAAGCATCTTCACTTCCAGTTTTCAAATATTCCGTGAGAAATAAAGTTGTGACTAGCGTCCTTCAGGAAGGACCCTGTTGCAGAAGTCCTTTGATGATTACACTGTACAAAAACTTAGGATTTTTACGATGGAAAATTCTGATACAAATAGGAGATTGCTGTGTTTATGGGGAAATCTTGATATGATCTTGCTCTTACGTTGCGCATGTAAGAAATCCTGGAGTATCTTTACAGATGAAACAATGGGAAGCTGCTTACCTCATGGCATAACAAGGCAAAATAAGGTCATGAAAAAAGTCATGGCTGCAACTCCAGCAACAGAGCTGCATGAATGATTTGCCACAAATAATTTAGTTGCCAAATACAGCTTTTCTTGTCCTGTCAAATATCCCCAAGTTGATCAGTCTCTTTGATTCAGGAATCGTTGGAATTTATTTGATGACTACCTTCAAAACTTATAGTCTATGGGCTCTCTGTAAATGGAGGTGAATGAGGGGTGGCTGTGGTTTTCATACTATTTGCAAAAGCCTATTCTGTAATTTTCCTCTCTGGCATACATCTTGTAAACTTGCATTACGCGATGCCAGGCGTTTAGGAGTCTACAGTTTCGATGAGAGGGGGGGACAAGTTTGGTGTTCGTACAGCAAGAGTTAATGTTCATACAAGAGTTAATGTTTAGCAAATAGGGAGGCTTCGCACAGATGCCTGAATCCTCACACATCCTTCACATTACATTTATTTTATTAACCCTGTGACTGAAATGGTAAAACAGGAGGAACAAAGCAGGATAAAGGAGATCCTGATGCTGCAGGGGTGAAGGGGGGAAGGGGGTGCGATTATTTCATGAGTGCACTGATTCAGAAGATCAGTGTGAAGCGAGATGCTTCTGTTCACTGCACACAAGGGCAGAAAGATGTCAGAACTTGTTGCTGGTAGTGTTGCATTCATAAAAGGAGCATGGCATTCACTTCCCAGCCACCAGAGAGTAAAGGAAAGACAGAGCTGCAGACGTCTGTTATTGTGTTTGCTTACCTACCCCTGTTCCTGGAGGTTTTGAAGTAGGATTTGAAAAGCGCAGATGACAGTCATTGTTTTTGACCATACTGTAGAATGTCCTACTGACTTTAAAGAGCCAAAGTGCGGACCTCCGTGATTTAGCCAGCGATACACACAGGGCACTCTCAGGGAAAGGGCTGGGAACAAAACTTAGTTCCTGGTTTCCTGCCTATTATTTAGTACATATCTGATTTGAAATCTGTTTTCTGCATACCCTTGCGTGCATATTCCTTGGCACATGTGCTTCTTGCCATTATGGGGCAGATCCCATAGATTTTCTGCGTCATTAGTGGAGAGAGCCAGTCATTAAAAAAAAAAAAAGCTTATTTGCCTGAGCCGTTAAGATTTTTTCTCACAGTTCTGCCTGTGGCGCCTGTCACTAGCAGTCAAATAAGGACAATTTTACCATTCTCTCCTGCTGCTCTAATTTTTTTTTTCAGTGCCAGTACATGTATTTGTTATTCTTTATAACTCCCTTTGAAGTTGGGAATCCAAGGGGAATCTAAAACCGACCAGATGTTTCTGCTGCTAGAGACACAGAAGACAGCAAGGATTAAGTTTAACTGAAACTTAGTTCTCTACAAAACCCATTACAGTGAGAATTCTTCCTCAGATAGTTTTATTTATTATTTATATTTGCACTTGCCATCCTGGGTAGGTGATACCTCGAGTCATCTTGCCTGGGAGGAAAATGGATGATTTATCCAAGTAAATAGTATATCAGCAGCTGCCTGCGTTGATTTCCCTTATGGGGTTTCAGTTCCATTACACTGCATATTTCCCACCCACACTCTTTATACAGTATTTCATGTTGAGGAAAATCATTCCCATCTCTGTAACTTCAGAGGACAGATACGTGGAACCATCCAGAGGGAGGGCAGTGTGACTTGGTGCGTGCGTGGAGAGGGGTGACATACTTGAGAAGGTACTGGCCAGAAGGCAGTAAGAGGTTTTAACTCCTTCTTCTGTCACAGTTGGAAGATCAGAGAGAGGAGTGCAAGCCAGCATGGGAGACTGGCTATGGGAAGGACAGGATGTGCTAATATCCTAGAAGTGGGGGTAGGATAAGTCTCTCAGGTGGGAAAGGACAGGGAAAAAAAATGCTGTTATTGACTTCTGAGTTCAAGTTAGATGTTTTTGGAGGTGGAAGAGAAGAAAAAAGGAAAAAAAAGGTTGAAAATAGTCGATGATATGAAATATGTTAGGTAGCCCTGTGGGGTGTCCGTGTCCACACTCTGTGATGGGAGATCCTGCTGGCCTGCTTTGCAGCCACGGCCGCAAGAGAAAACAGCGCAGGGTCAGACCTCGTGGAGCTCCAAACGGGAAGGCAGCAAACAGAGAAAGACCTTGGTCTCTCTCTACCTTAGGCATGGCTTAAGCTAAAGTTCAGAACCACTTCCAGATTTCAAACACCCCATATTTCTGGAGTACTTGTTGCCAAATTATGTCACCTAAGTTTATGGGACTGCCTGTCCCTATGCCTGCCTGTCACACCCATACGTAGCTGCTGAGTGTGCCGATTGCTGTCAGCCAAGTCATAAAGAACTGAAAAGATAATTCATTTTCTACAAAACGGGTATCTAAGGAGAGAAGAAAAACTCAAATTAGTGCCCCTGCTGAGGGAAAGACAAGCAGAACTTCTCAGCTAAGCTTGTTCAGCAGAGGACAGCTGGCTGGCCAGCACAGGCTTTGCTCCAGAAGAGCTCCAGCACATGCTGTCTTTTGCTCACCGAGAATTTTATCTTTGTTGTGGGAGAGGAGACCTACAATAATTGCATTGTGTAGCGCTCGCAGGCTCCGATCACAAATCTGTAGGAAGGCAGGCGTTATCAGTGTTTGTTACATGTCGGAGCTGTTCTGTTCCCTTGAAAGTCCAGCCCCCATCCTTACTGGTAAGTCAAGGTGCATCCCTGGCTGAGAGCATCTTCCCTTTCCTCTCTGCTCTGGGGTTACAGCAGCTTTTCCCTGATTTTCCACCGTGTAGATTCACGTCATTGTTTCACGCCAAATCTCACTGCTTCTCAGCTCTCCATCTCACAGCCACCATAATTGAGAAATAGTATCGGGCTCTGCCTAAGTTACTCTTTAATTGGCCAGATGGATCACTAACGCCTTCGCTGAGGCACTGTCCTCCATCATTAGCTGTTGGAGTTGCCTCCTAATATTGCGAGGCCCTGCACACCACCCTAATTTGTTTTTAAACAGGAAAATCAAAACCTCGGTAATTATATAGAGCCTTCTAATAAACATGAGGTAAAAATGCAGGCACTGTAACGAGCTCTTTTCAGAACAGCAAAAGAGAGCGGAGAAAATAATTTGCTAGTGCCTACACTTACTTAAAGCTGCTTTTCTGATTTTAAAATATAAAAAGAAATCAGGTCCTGAGAACACCAGGTGATTTTGGATGTTCTGTGAGGTTTTGAGGAAAGATAAAAAGAAGGTAATCACGTGTTTTTCATTTGATATTTTTAGGACCTAAATTTCCCAGCTTTACGTTAAAGGGAAACAGGTTAAAATCAGAGGTTTGGACCTACATATTTTCTCCTCTTTATTTTTTTGTCAAGGCATTGAGGCAGATGGTATGAAAAGCATTTATATTGCTCTCACTGCTGACGGAGCTTAACCTAATAATCCAGGACTTGGAACTGGGTGCTTCTATAAAAACACTTTCTGAGAGATTTTTCCATTCAAAACACCAGGAGAAGTTTTTTAATTGACAACATCAGAAATTAGTATCCTGCCAGGACTACATTTCTTTGCACCTTATTACTCAGAACAAAAGAATAATACATACTCTTTCCGAGCATGAGAGTTTTCAATATTTTTTTCCTAAATGAAACCAAAGATGAAGTGAAATGGTTTACCACAGGACTGTGAGAGTGAAAACAGGGGGAAGGCCCCAGTTCCATGTGAGGGGGGCTGACCCTGGCTGGGTGCCGGGTGCCCACCAAAGCCGCTCCATCGCTGCCCTCCTCAGCTGGGCGGGGGGAGAAAATACAGCGCAAGGCTGGTGGGTCGGGGTAAGGGCAGGGAGATACCAGCCGCCGACTGCCGTCACGGGCAGAACAGGCTCGACGTGGGGAAATTAGTTGAATTTATTACCAGCCAAATCAGAGTAGGGTAATGAGAAATAAAATTAATTGTTAAAACACCTTCCCCCCACCCCTCCCTTCTTCCCGGGCCCAGCCCCACTCCCGATGTCTCTCCGCTCCCCAGTGCAGGGGACGGGGCTGGGGCTGGGGTCAGTCCATCACAGCTGTCCCTGCCGCTGCTCCCCCGCAGCCGGGGGGTCCTCACACTTTCCCCTGCCCCAGTGTGTGTGTCACCCACGGGTGCAGCCCCCCAGGGGGTCCCCAGCCCGGGATCCTGCCCCGGTGTGGGGGGATCTGCTCCCCCATGGGCTCCATGGGCTGGGGGCACAGCCTGTCCTGCCGGGGGTTCCCCACGGGCTGAGAGGGAGCCTCTGCTGCGGGGTCTGGAGCCCCCCCGGCCCCTGCTGCCCTGACCCCTCCTGCGCTGGCCTGGGGGCTGCAGGGCTGTTCCTCCCACGTGTTCTCACTCCTCTCTCCAGCTGCTGTTGCACAGCGGTTTTTCCCCTTCTTAAGCCCATTGTCCCAGAGGTGCTACCAGCATTGCTGATGGGCTCAGCCTTGGCCGGTGGTGGGTCCATCTTGGAGCCGGCTGGCACTGGCTCCATCAGACGTGGGGGAAGCTTCTAGCAGCTTCTCACAGAAACCACCCCAGAATCCCCATCCCCACGCTGCCCCCACTACCAAAACTTTGCCGTGCAAACCCAGTGCACCGTGTCAGTTACTACTTTGTCCTAGTTTAAGCACTTGACTCTCTTCTGATGACTGCTTCATTTGCTTGTTTTTTATAGCGTGCTAGAGACTTTGAAATCTGCAGACTTAGCTCAGTCTTTGAAAGGAAGATATCTCAGCTCTGAAAATGCCAAATTAAACTGTGATTCTGAGTCCCCCTGAATTGTGAGCAACTTCACGTACAGAAAAAGCAGCACTCCAGAGTGGTTCCCCTTTGTTCAGCTTCAATCTGAACTTCATCTCATAACCCAGCTGTAATGGGCAAACTGAAAGACCAAACCCAACATGCAAGCAGATAACATGGTTCATATCTAAAACACAGAGCTCGAGCTCAGGTCTATACAGACCCCACCTGCATTCTTAGATTTTTGCACATATGTGTTCTTGAGACATTGTATTTTGAAATATATACAGGAAACTAAGCCTAGCTGAGATTATAACTTGTAAATGTTTTCCTGTGTATGTTTTGATAAGGGGTGGGGGGTGGGGGGGCAGGGCTGTGAATTTAAAATATATTTTTGCACTTTTGTAACACAATCCATAGTCCCTTTTAAGACTTAGTTCTAATTAAACAAAGATACTCAGATGTGACACAGAAGTTAGCAAATAACAAAACAGGTTCCTCAGCATTGTGACACCAACACTCTGGAGCAGCCTGATAAAGTGAGACAGGACACACACTACTTTTTGGATCAGTTTGTGATGGGTTTTTCCCCCCAGCTGCTAAACAGTCACTTTAAAGGTTATTTCTTTTATCATGTACGTTTACCTTCATCCATATAGGAGCACTGCAGGGAAGAGTGTGCAGTGGAAAGGGCCAGTTCGGCAAACAGCAGGTGCAAGGACTTGGGTTACCTGTTGTTTGTAACATACGGTCTTATACAGTCAAACAGGAATCTTTCTTTAATCTGTTGCAGTCTTGGGTATTCGAATATATAGGCAATGAGTCTAAACCAACAGGGAGCCAGAGAGCAGATTGCATATCTGAGACTGAGTCATCACCAGGCCAAGTACTCCATCAGGCCGGTTGGAAAAGCATCTTGTACTCAGAGGTAGGGCTGCACACTCTTTAGGGAGGGAGGATTAGATAGCCCATAATATCGCTGTTGATACTCTTGAGCATCAAGGGGTTACTAGTTCTGTCTGCTGCGCTCAGGGTAAGGAGCGTGTGAAAAGGGTGAGGACTTGGGTGCAGCCCCAGCACCCCCAAACCAGCTGAGTTATTCCAACAACGTACCATAGACCTCTGCGGAGCATATTCTCTGCTGATTGTCATGCGTTTATGTTCTGTTGGTCTTGGAAAACATTGTCGCTCCTGTGATTGCTTTTTTAAACAATGCTCCTACTTCCCTCATGGTTTAACAGCTGCCTTGCAGTTGTGATCCTTAGATCTACCTTTCTTAGATCTCCAGTTTGCCCCATGGCCTCTTTCATCTTCCTTTCCCAGGGCCTGGGACAGATTCTGAGCATCCTGCTAGCTTGCTGTTGTTTTGCATTTTCCCTCCGATTGCGGATGCTGGTGTTCTGATAGTCTACCCAAAGCCTTCGTTGCTCAGAGGAAATAATAACTTTCATTCAGCTGCTTTCTTAGCATTTATTGTGACATCCGAAGACAAATGCAAACTCATCTCTAGAATCATTATTCTCTTTGAAGAACAACGGATTGTCAGGGGAGACATTTTTTTGTGTGGATTCACTTAGAAGTTCTGTCCCCCAGTGTGGTTCTCCAGCTGCCCCTGTCATATCCTCCGTTGTTGTTTATCCAACTTTTAATAATTTCCTTTTCATGCTAGAAAGGGCCACATAATTTTCTCTCTGTGCGTGCATGTATTTGTATCTACTTCATGTTTTTTCATTTCTTTCAATTCACGACATACAAAATATATAGGAAAAGGCATCCTTTGCACAAAATGCATGTATTATTTATGCATGGTTTATATATATTTTGGCCTAAATTTCATTAAATGCCTAGGGATTTTGTGTGCTTCCATTTTAAGTACTCTATTACACTCTTTAAGCTATTAATCACCTCACATTATGACTAATTTTTGGAAGAGACATACTGATATGTGAATAGCTAGGCTACACCTACTTCCATGTAGAAACTAATGGAGGGGACTCCTGAAAGAGGTAGAGACTATGGATATTGTGCTCCTTAATCAAAAGAAAGAGTATCACTTAATATATTACCAACAGCATATACTTCCCACACCTGGGCATCACCTATTTATGTATGTTTTCTGAATCAACAAAGTTACTTTGAGGTAGCAGTGTAATACTCAAGTGGCTTTGGTTAAATTATTTTGATTTTGACTCATCTCCATTTCAGATGGCAGATCAGGTCTGGCCTGGAACCAGCCCAAGGTGGGGTGAAACTGCATCCCTTAATTTCCTCTACTAACATGAAGTTTCACCTAAAAGTCTTAAGATGAGATCAGCACAAGGCTTGCCATTACAGCAGTGTGCACGTATGTAAGGGTGTAAAATTGCTCACAGAAACTGTCATTCAGGTTCTCTGGGTAAAGTGGGAATGTTGTCGGTTCTCCTCTGAATAACGATGGCACCTTTACTTGTAGCAAAAGAAATAGAAGGAAGCAGCAGGGAGAATGTCCTCCCAGTCATGACTTTGGGTTTGACAGTCTCCAGTGAAATGAATGTTTAAGCATTGACTAGCATTCTAATTAAAACAAACCAAACCAAAACACAAAACCGAAGAAACAAAAAAAAAAAACCCAAAGCAATGACTTGCAAGTAATCAGATGCATCGTCAGTGGTTGGGGCAGGGGACAGGGAGAAGATGAGGAAAGGCAGTGGAGAATGTTAGAAAGTGCAGCCCTTGCCCTGCTGGAGCGAGCGGAATTTTCGTTGGCATCTTTTTTCAGTTCCGTGTCCTTAAAAAAAAAAAAACTTCGTGGCATGCATTTGAGAGAAAAACTGGATGGTGAAGTTGTCAGGGTGCTAACCTGAAACATGAAAGCCCTGGGCGTTCCTGTGCTTGGCCACTGCTCGCCCGGAGGACCCTGGGCAAGCAGCGGGCTCTGCCTCCAGGAACGCAGGGGCGTGGAGGCACTGGGGGTCAACAAGAGCTCAGACATGACGGTAACAGGGCCTTCCAAGGAGGTTAGATAGATACCAAGGTGCGATGTGATTAATTATGTTAATTGAACTGAAGGAAAAAAGTGGGGATCTGTGAGGAAAATGGTTCCTCGTGCTGGGTTCTGTTGTGTGTGCACCAGGTATGTGCCTGGCTGTGAGCTGCTGCACAGCGTTTCTTTCTGTTTAAAATTTATACCAAAGTGTTTTCAGTGTAGTAGTGATTTTTCTTTCCTGCATTAACGCAAGTGTAATCTACATGTAATATTTATAAAATAAGGATTTTACAGGTATGAAGGACACCCATCATGTTACATAAACATAGGTACCTTTTGGTTTCCTTTTCCTCATCTTCCCATGTTTGTGCCACACAAAGAACTTACTGAAGAAGCTACAGTTACAGAGATTTTAGCTTTAATCTGCACAACATTTTTAAACCTTTTCTCACGCCATAACACATTTAACTGCTGCTTTAAAGGCAAAGAGGAATTCTGTGGCTGGGAGCAGAGAAATGTGAAAGGCAGTGTAGCTTTCCTGTGAGAGGAATAGGATAATATTCACTGACAGGGGAACTATGAAGAATTATCCCAAGCTATGTCTTTCAGACAATGCTGTCAGATTTTCCACTTCCGTAAGACCAACTGGGATGTGGTACCAGGGTGAGAAATTCCACAGCAGCTAGAGGCTGAGTGCATTGGGTGCTGCCTGGCTGGCAGTGCTGGAAGTCAGGAGCTGAAACTGGAAAGAAGGATGACTTACTACAGCTTTGAGACTGGAAGAAAAAACCAGGTTGGGAATGTAAGGAAAGAGTCTTTGAAAGATGTCCCTTCCCAGACTGCTGCTCCTCAGAGGCTGAGTTTGATCTTTGTGTTCAGGTTCTTACTGTACCTGCACTGCCTTTACAAGACATTTGCTCCTCTACGTCCAGCCAGGGGTTTGGTCTTGTGCAAATTTGCAGCTTACTTGTGTATCTGTTGAAAGCTTGAGGATTGATTGATTGATTGAATTTTCTGTACCACTGGTCCTTTACCTAGGGGTTTTGTGTTTTAGGTTTGTTGTTGTGGTAGGGTTGGGTTTTGGCCAGGGTAGGGGGGGTTAATGGGGGTTTGTGGTAATCAAATTACTTGGCCAGTGTTAACTAACTGAATCTAGGAGCTCTGAAGGATAAGGAAGTGATTCAAGTCATCATCTGGTGGGCGCTGGAGTCTGAGGTCTGTTTGAATGCAGTTTCAGTCCCACCTGGCTCATTGGGGTCAGCCAAGGATATTGACTCTGACTTACATATATAACAGCATTTGTATTAGCTAGATGTCAAGCTGATCAAGTTGGTGGGTTCCAGAGAGGCAAAGAGGTGAAGAGGTTCTGAACAAGCAAGAGGGGAAGCAGTGAATTCCTTATTTGCTAGTGCTCCAAGTACTAGAGACTGCTTCTCTTGTATACATCAAGTTTTATGTGTTGTTTGAAATATAAAATGGTACAGCCATATGTTACACCTTCTGCTTTAAGCACTGTGTGCTGTTCTTCAGAAGTTTCCAGGTTCCTAGTTGTTTAAGAATGGTTTACTGAATACTTGAGTTTGATAATCTTTGGGACTCCGTCTAAACGATCACCTTAAATTATCATATAGATTGCTTGTTACATCAGATTGCTTTGACTTTTACCTACTGCTTTGTCTTAGTGCTTGGAAGGAATGGTCTTTTTTTCTCATTCTTTGTGTGAGTTGTTTCATAGAGCTGTTCCCTGGTCTACCTTTTTAATGTTTTCTAATTTCTCTGTTGAAAACTTGGGAATTCTGGATAATTCCCTAGTCAGTCAGAGAGCTCAAATAATGGACCCCAAAATGTAGGCTGTTAATTATTTTTCAGTGCAATGGCAATGTAATGTGTGACAACGGAGCTTTTTGGTAACAAGTGAAATTATTTTGGACATACTGAAGACGAGAGTGATTAGCACTTAAATAACACCACACTTCTGAGGGTATCAAAACACTTCATAGCATTTAATGAAGGAGGCCTTCCTCACGTACCCGAAGGATGTACTTCACCGTTGCTAGCTCTCTGCGTAGGGAAGAGAGGAAACTGGTTCAGGGAGAGGTGAGGGACGAGGCAAAGTTATAATTAGTGACTATATTGTCTGATGACAATCTCAGTCAAACACAGACCAAACGACTCTGCGTTTCAGTCCTTTGCACGAACCCTAGAGGGGCCCACTGCCAGCAGGGAATTCCTGCAGCATCCACTGTCTTACCAGGGCTCTCCACCACCTGTCCGGAGTCTGGGGGGGAGAAAGACCCACTGGGGACTCATGCGATGGCTGAGGAGGGAAGGGAGGACCTGAACGCCTTGTAAACTGTGGGTAGATAGTTGGTTATGGACAAAGAGGTTGGAGGAATGCAGGAGTGAGGGAGAAAGTAAATGAGGCTGTGTGTGTTTGAGGGGGAGAACTAGTGCATGTGCGAGCCAAAAAAAACAACGGACAAAGGAGAGGAAGATGTGGAATATGATCGTATTTGCTTTCAGCTGCTGGAACAGAGAAACTCCTTGCGTTTCCCGTGTAATCAGCACTGCGAAACTGGGTATGTTGTTGTTAATGCTCGGCTCTGAAAAATCAAATTCTTTACCTGTGTTTTGCAACACCTTTGGACGGGACACACATAATAAATATCACCATGCGGTGGCCTAACAGGATTATTTTAGGATAATGGGCAACTTGAATTTTTTAGCCTTTATGTGGAAAGGCATGAGCCCGTTGCCTCGTGATTGCTCTGGCTAATCTATTTAGTAAGAGTACTACACTGTAAGCATCTTCCTTGTGTGCTCAGCCTGTCCATAAGATAATGATAGCAGACCCTGGAGTCTGTCTTAAATTCCTTTTTAAATAGGTACAACTGGTTTGCTATTATTTTTTCCTCAATAATTACAGTAAAAATGTACTCTTAAGTTGTATCGAGCATTAATGTGTTGCGTCGGGGTTTTTTTCCACTTTAGCTTCAGCAGTATTTTTAAATCCGTGAACTAAGGATTTATTTTTAAATTTTAAGAGAAAACCCCCTAGGCTTAGAAACACAGGACTAAATTTGCTTTCTGGGCATTAACATAGCCTTAAAGTGGGCATGGAGAGCAGTAGCTGTGCATGACTCTCAGCATTGATTTTGCTGTATTAAACAACCTACCTTTAAAATTCAGTATTCTGGTCTTAGGAATGGCCAGTGAGGAAGGCAGGTATCTTCAGGCATATATATGTGTGACATTTTAAAATTGTATTACTTGAAAAATACCATCACTGTTACAATTTATTCACTGCTGAAGCATACATACAGTTGAAAAAGGTCTGTGCTGATTAATGGGACAGTGATACGCATTAATACCAGAGCAATCACACCTCATACTTTTCAAGCACCAACAGAAAGGCACAAATATGTTTTTGAAAAGCATTTTCCTATCTGTAGTTGTCACTGACTAGTTTGGCTGAGATGCACATAATGATAGTTGGACTTCATAGTACTAAAGCGCTGTCTTCTCAAGACATGTCTTGGCATATGACAAATTAAGAAGAATATGAAGCACCAATAATTTGAACGACTTAACCAAGCACATGAAGCGACTTTCCCCCCGGTCGGCAGCTGACACTGGAATGCTGCCATTCCTACCCATACCACAGGTTCTCATCTTTTATGTTCTGGGTCTTGAATAGGTGTGACATGAAAAGTCTGGAACCAGGACATTTTATCCTGTCTTAGGGATCCATGTTTTGTAGCATCCTGGGTGCCTTTTCCTAGTCTTTATGAAAACTATGTATCTCAGGCATGTGGATTTGACTCTGATATTAGATGATGTTGAGGTGAAATAATGAAAGTTTTATTAGAGAATCGGAGGCTATCAGTGTTTTGGCAAACATTCAAGTCCCACTACTGCAGTCAGCCAGCACAAGGGAACCTCTGAAAGCCCACACGTTTATTAGGTAAAACACATTCTCAGGCAGAAAAATGATGTGTTTCTTTAATTCTTCCTGTGGTGGAAGGTGGCCCTTGGCCTAATTTCATGTTGTCTCTACGCTACAAAACTGATTAACCTTGAGCCTATAGCATTTGCAGATGAGTTTGAAGGCAATCTCATTTAATGCTGAAGAACACTAGTGTTTCTCATCCAGGGGATTCTTCTGCACAACACTGTTGTGTTTGGTTTTGAATATCAGGCTGCACCACCATCCTTCAGAGCTGGCCTTAGCACGCTTCCGTGGCTCCTCACCAACTCCTGAGAGGCCTTATGGCTGTCAGTTTCCTTAGTTGTATTTAGTATTTTCAGTCTTACTGCAGTTTTCCTTTTAAAGAGTAGGCAGACCCGACTCACTGCTGTTGACTCCATGACCTGCTTCCCATTTCAACCCCCACCTGCTTAAAAAATTTAGTAGTTGGCAGTATTGTCTCCTGGGACTGATGTCTGAGCAATGGACCGTTAAAAAGCAAAATGAAAGGTAAAACTCCTTTTGGCTTGTGTGGCAGGAGCTCTGGATCTGCAAATGAACACCCGCTTTGCTGCTTCCTGAGCCTGGGGAATGGAGGAAGGAGGAGGAATCTCCTTCCAAGCAAAACGACCTACTGGAAGTCAAAACCCTGTCTTCCTTGCTGTATTAGCTAGTAAGAGTATAAGTGAAAAATAGGGGGTTTTTTTTGTTCTTCATATAAAATACATGGAAACGTCAGGAAGAAACTAAGCAGTTTAGTGAGGAGTGAGTGGTGTGTGCAGACTATGGATTTTTTTTTGGTTTTATCATAAACTCACTGTGTGACTTTGATCATGTGTCTTAGTTTTCCCCTGTATTAAGTGAAGGCTGAAAAAATACGTACTGTAGTTTTTGATGCTACACTATATTTATATAGATCCCAAGAGACCCTGCGGTGTTTTTGCTACTGTCCGCCTATTACGGGAGTGCTGTGTTAGACTTCAACTTCTTCCAGTTTAACCAAAGTGTGACAGGTAGAAACTTCATTATGCTAACTTTCCCCACAGCTAACTTCTCCCATCAAAAGCAAACCTCTGCTTTAAGCCTCAGTGAAGGAACAGCCCATTTTTGGATATCTGAAGAGGCTCAAATATAGCTGAATGGATTTATTAACGATGTATTCCCTCGCAGCAAACACATTTGTGCTCTCCCATAATTAAGCAATACAGAAGCAGTACTTGTCATCTTCCCTTTAGAGAAAGTGGAAATAACCGCCATACAGTGTTAGACAGTTTTCTCCAAAATTAAAGTTTTATTGTTGTTGAATCCTTGCAAGTCTTACATTAACAAAAACATATGTTTTATTTTCTTACATGTTAATATAGTTTTTTGTTTGCATTTAAATGTTCTTGTGGAGTGTTTATACCACTCCGAGGGAAGAGCATTGTTCACCCATGAAAATCTGTAAAGGAAACCAACTTGAAACAAAAGTAAAGCTAGCACATCTGTTTCAATATCTCAGAAAGTAAACCAGCTGTGTGTATATGTAATATATACACGCTAGTAGTAGATGTTAAATTAGATTTTTAAGAATTTGTTTCAGCTTAATAGCCTAAAATGTTATTAGTAACATAGATAAGGAAATTACTTAATAAAAAATATATGATTTTTAACCTGACAATGTCCCTCTTAATTAAGTTATGAGATCCTTAGATGAATGATGTTATAAAAGTGCAGTGTGTAGCTTCTATTATTTATAAGAGAATGCCAAAGAGCTAGCTAAAACCGATTAAAGCAAGGAAAATCTCATTGAAACTTGCCATTCTGAGCAAGTGAACAGTGAGTATTTCTAGAGAATTCGTACAGCCCTAGCATCTCAAACATAGTACCCACCTAGCTCTTTTGATGCAGGAATTGCATGCGTTGGGAAAGTAATGATAATAATATTAAACTAATAGAAAGGATGGTCTTGGCAGGTTCTGGAATGTGAACAAAATTCTAACTATTTCAGTGGTGGTGACTCTGACAAAATTTAAATTGGAAGTCTGGATATCCTCACCTACCTTACGAAGTCAGCCTTGCCCTGATTTTTTTTGTTTTTCATAAAGTCTTCAAATGTTCCTGTTAGGCAGCTAATTGAGCTCCCCTGTTCAAGACCCCGTGGGGCTGATTTCTGCCTGCCCTGAGCTGGCCCAGGTGGATCTGCCCTTCAGCACAGCAAGCGGTGTAGAGCCACAGACCTTTAATCTACAGGGCTTCTAAGAGTGATAGCAAAGATTTTAGTTTTCAGGCATGCGAGCCCTTTTCAGCGCAGTTGCAGGGCCGAGGAGGGATGCTGTGCGGTGCTCAGCAGGGCGGTGCTGGCACAGGGCACTGCTGAATCATTTCCGTCCCTCACTGGGGGGACCAGGGAGGCCAATGTGAGCAGCTCACCCAGCATCCCAGCTGCACGCTCAGCTCAGCCCAGTAAAACAGCAGGACCCTTGAGAGAGTTTGTGATCTCCAGGCTGTGTTTGGAGGTCCCGTACCTCATCTCTTTGTCTGTGGGATGTGCGTTGTGGCTTTCAGCTGTATAGCGGTTAGGTACGGTGCGTGGCTTTAAAGGCAGGAAGGCTAGCTGCTCTTGAGGTAAGATCATTACAGGGGTAAGTACTGGTTTTGGTGGTGGTGAACATTGTTAGTGAGCTTTTACCTCTGCCCAGTCACTGTCAATTAGGGACTTAAATAAAGTTACCTACAATTCAAGCAAATAAGAAAGCTGAAATCCCAGATATGTTGAAACCAGTGGTAAATATTTTCTTTCTGAGTCCGTGATTTCATCCTAAATACCCGAATCATTGAGGTAGGATTGATTAATACCTCTTACTTTCTCCTTCCAGTGCTTACCACTCTCTTGAGGGCTATATAAATCATAAATTATGTGGAATTTCATTCAAAAAGTATGCAGCACAAGTAGGTTATAGGGAAGAACTTGTAACATACTTTTTTTCTATTCTGCCTCCAGAAAACTCCTAAGCAACACAAGTAACCAAGCAGTTCATTTTAAAGGCTTGATTCTGGGAGTATTGTTGAAGCACTCAAAAGATGGAATTGCTATGCACATCTTTAAGAAAATACATGTAATATCTTTACATGATTATAATTTTAAGCTAGTTTTCTGTAGTAGTTCAAGCTATAACCCCTAGAACTGATAGAATATAATCGTGTCTTATGATGATCATGCTTGGCATGGAAAATGAACGTATGCAAGGCTTTGGCTTAGATTAACCATGCACCACAGATGTGTTCAATGAGCCCATTTCCTGTTTTGCTTTATAAGACCCCCCCCCCAGTCCAATCCTTTAGAGACGTTTTTATCTGCTAATAAGCATAATTACAGTCATTCCTGCTGTCATTTATAAAATTATAAGACATCTATTTAGTCAGTTGTGGTGTTTAAGGCTGCTAAGTTCCCTGACCAGAATGGAAGCTCTGCTGGCATATATTTCTTTTAAGACTTCAGCAGCACACCTGGTCTCCCAGTTCTCCCTCCAATAGATCATTAGCTGTCATGAGCCATTTACCATGTAGAGGTTTGCACCAAATATGCAAAAAGTTCTGGTTCTCACCTCTATCCATTTCAAACCAATTATAGTTGAGTAGAGAGGATCCAGTTTTCCCCCTAGACCCCGAAGCCTGAAGGGTTTCAGTGCCCTATATCTCTGCAAGAGGAGATGCAAGTCCAAGGGGCTTAAAGCAGAGAAATGGGGGATGTGATGTCTTGCAAATTGGGTGAGACCCTTCCAGAAGAGTGGAAATGTGCTGAGGAAATTGCCATAAATGGCATGTCTTGAATGACCTCAAGGGGAAGGAGGCTGTCTTGCAGGTCTTCTGCTTCTCAAGGTAGCCAGTTGTGCTACACCTAACTTCAGCCGTCGTTTCTCCTGTAAAACATTTGAAGACTCCTCTTTTTGCCTCCTACCATGTTCTGAAGCTGCAAATAATCAACACAATTTGATGACTACATCAGGAGACTGGAATTTCTTTATATTCTGATGTTATATACAAAGTGTCTGACACTCAGGCCCAGTTCCCTATTTCAAGAGTTCAGCATATCTTTTCAAATCAATAGGAATTTTGCCATTGACCTGAATTTAAATTGCTGAACGGGCCCTTGTTTTGAGGGAAAATATGCAAGAGCTCCAGAATGAGCACATCTGTTAGCCAGACATCACTTCAAAATCCTGAGTTTAGTAGAAAGTTTTAAAGGTTTTGTGGGAAATAATGGACTGCTCTGGGGAACTGCGAAGTATTCAGATTAATCATCTAGACAGAAATTTGTGAGTTTAGGGACTCTTCAGCATAGAAGTGCTGGAATCATGAGCAAAATTTTGTGGTAGGTCACTCGGTTCTACTTAAAAAGTACATAATCCTTTTAACTTGTGAAATCCTACTGTCTAAAGGTGTGTCAGAGTGAAATAGTTCAGGCAGGGGCAGCATCAGTAAAAACTGTGACTGTTACTAATTTCACCCTCACTGGTATTTGTTCCTTGCAACTGCTGTTTTCCTCTTCCTAATTCATATTATAGTTGAGGTTTTTTTTGTTTATCCACATGAATAGACAAGCTCATGAAATGGTCTCAAGCAGCAAATGGCTTTGGAAGGCAGACAAAGTGAACTAATCTCCAGTTTATAAATGTATGGCGACAGGGAAAGAACAAATGCTTCAGCAAGCAACTTTAAAGAGGAATTGGGGTGTGGAGTTTCTGAAGGAAAAGAGTTGGAGGTGACAGAGCACAATACGGCCTGAGCACAATGACACACTGAGTAGAGAAGTTTAATTATATAAAGAGAGATAAAGGATGAATCAACTAGAAAAACAGACACCAGAGAGAGCAGGGAGAAAAGAAAAAGAAAAGAACCATTTGACTGTAGGAAAATAAAATCAAGAGGACTTTGCAGTGTCCTACTAGCCAGCCTTTGAAACTGAAGAGAGTATATGAAATTTTTAAACACTCATTTGTTTCTCAGAGTGCCAGGGAAAGGAGGCTGCAAGGGAAGAAGTGACTCTGCTATCAGACGACTCGAACTGCTTCAAAGGTCTGCCCGGTGTGATAAATAGTGCAAAGCCCTTTGTGATCTCTGGATGAAAGTCATGATAGTAAGTCCAAAAAATCATTCAAAGGCCAAGTCCAGCAATTTTCAGCTCCGATTCAGGCAAAACTGCCATTGTTTCACACATGAGTGTCTGGAAAACAGAGGCTCCAGGGGCACCGAGCCAACTGTTCTTTTTTTTTTCTCCCTCTCCTTTTTCTCCCTTTCCCCTTGCCACCCCCCCTCACCCCCACCCCCCCCCCCACCCCCCCTTTTTTTTTTTTTTTTTTTTTTTAATGTATTGTAGAAAAAAGGCTGAACAGCTTTTCAGGTTGGGGAAAATTGTGAGAAAGTGAGGGGGCCACCCACTTGTAATTCAAGGCTGAGCAGATCCTCCACTACTCTCTTTTCACCTGCCCCCAATTTGCCTTATACTTTGCATCATTCATTTGAGGCCAGTCTTTCAGCCCAAAAGCAGAACTGTGCAGAAAGTTATGGGCAAACAGTCTGAATGGAAACTGTTCTGCAAACTTAATTACAGCATTTGCAGTTAAATGCAAACTCCTAGGAAAGCAGTGGGAATAGCTGGGCATTCAGCAGAGAGAGGCCAGGTACATGCTTTGATAGTTAAGATGGACCCTGATTAGAATTAAACACCTTTTTAGCATCTTAAAAGAAACAGCCTCACCTCTGGTTCCGGATGTATAGCACACACCCACACCCCACATACACCCCTGCCTTGCCCATGTGTACAATGAAAGCAAGCAGCTATGTTTGGTTCTCCTTAGGGCTATATTGAAATCAATGAAGCATCTTCGTGATCTATTGTTCTTAAAAATGTACGCGCTGAGTCACTCCCTCAGCATCATCTCCTTGCAGTTCAGGGTAGAATTTCATCTTGTGTTTCAGTGATTGTTTGGGAGGCTGGGGGAGGACTGTGGCTGCTTTCCTTTTCCTTGGGAGTAAGCTTTGCTAGTGCTGGTAACCTTTGCAGTTACTAAGTAATAAGAAAGGCAGTTATTTGGGTGCCATTCTTTTCAGGCACTGAAGCCACCGCGAGTTTGGAGGAGCTCAGCAGAACGCCTAACACATGGCAGCGCCAGGCTTCACGCTGTGCTTCACAGGCAGCCTCAGCTCAGGCAAACTCGCACCGAAGTCAGCTGAGGTTTCCCCTGAGTGAGAAGTGAGTTAAAAACTGAGGCAAGATCCTGATCTTTTACCCAGGCACAACTCCAACCACTTCAGAAGAGTTGCTTTTGACTTGCAGCATTGTAACAGAGATCAAAATCTTGAGCTTCAGTAAGGACTTCGGCATTTGGCCTCACTCCTGTGTAGGTCTTTATTAATTAATTTATTTTTTATAATGGACAATTGCATTGACTTTAATAACCCTTACCTCAAAGTTCACTTGAAAGAAGACTAATAAGACTTTTTACTTAAAGAAGGGGGGGGGGGGGGGGGGGGGGAAGGGGGTAACCCTAAAAATAAAAGTTTAGCTATGGTCAGCCAGGGTGGGAAATTCCATTGTGGCTGCAAGCCCATGGCAGGTAGAGTGGAATTTAATGAAGGAAACTGCTGTGTTTTTGTGTCTTTCTGTATGTTTTTCCTTTAAAACCAAGAGCTGGGCAGGCTTCCCATTTGACCTGATGTGACCCAAGCAAATTGCTTCTTATATAAAAACAACTGCAGACTTGGAGAATGTGAAAATGCACTGTATCCTTTTTCCAACTCGGGGAAAATGAAAGCCTGAGAAACAGGACGGCCCTGTCAATACTCGTTGAGCAAAACTATCACTCAAGCCCGATAAAGAGAGATTAGAACAGGCTTCCTTATGCCAGAGGGATTCATTATAAGTTAGATCTCTTTACGTGTTTTTTTTTTAAACAGACACACTTACCGTCAGTAAGAGAAAAATCCATTTTTCAGATAATGTTTTTTTGGTGAAGGGAGGAGAAAAGTAGCGCGTGTGAAGGAGGAGAGAGAAGCGGGGGGGGGAGGGGGGGGGAAGTTTTTAACTAATGCACCCAAACGAAAAGAAATAAATAGATAATTGTTAACATGTAGGCAAAAAGCCCAGCTTTTAGCTTTTGCTGTTACTTGGGAGAGCACAGGCGCAGGGATTCAGGGTGTGTCTGCTGATATTGTATTCAGATGTGTTGCCTTGGCATGTGTACTGACGGATTTATTTAAAAAACAAAGCAAAAAAAAAAAAAAAAAAAGCATTGTGTGCTCGTGAAATGACTTCATAAAATCCTTCCCTTTATGAATTATTTTGATCACAGGGCTTGTTGTTTAAATTTCTAAAGTACTGTGCTTTTTTTTTTTTAATTGCCTTCTTTTCAGAACTGTCTGTTCTCAAGTTGGCACCTTCTGCATAGCAGCATGCAGAGATTAAAGGAGAGGGGAGGGAGGGGAGGTGTGGAGGCTTTCATCAGACCAAGGAGGTGACGCAGTGCATAAGCAAACTCACATCTTCTGTGGGTCACCCCTGAAACGAGTCTTAAGCTCTCAGCCACTCTTCTCCCCTATACGTATGTCTAATCTGCAACACCTACTCCGAGGAACGACAAGCAAACACTTGAACCATCGCATTCTGCCATGTCAGAAGAGACAGAATAGACTTTTGTTTGCCGTGTCTTGCTTAAAATGGAGGTGAAGGGCTTCCTACTGAGGAAAGCAAGATGCTGTAATACTTCCCAGGTTTGGTGAGGCCTTCCATTCCAAAGCACAGGTTTTGCTTGTGCTCCATGGGCTTCTGACTATTGCTTCAGGTTTTTTCCTGCTGTGGCTCACGAGTGTAGCTGATAAACACTGTGAGCACTGCTGGCATTGCACACTAAAGGGGCAATGTATAGAAGG
The DNA here is from genome assembly GCF_023634155.1 of Falco peregrinus. NCBI lineage: Eukaryota > Metazoa > Chordata > Aves > Falconiformes > Falconidae > Falco > Falco peregrinus. Next base: position 87,415,240 of record NC_073726.1, on the reverse strand, counting down.
AAACTGTTGGCTGTTTTGCTCCAGACATTGTGTTAAGGATCTGAAAAGTCAGCCCTGGTCCCCAAGATAACATCCACCATCATCATCACCCAGATCCTGTATTTATCCAGAAGTTCCAATGGTATTTTCAGACTAGTTTTACTGAAGGAAAACATATTGGGGATCAGGATTGCTGAGGTTCCATTGCTGTTTCTTCTTTTTATTTACTGGGGGAAATTCCCAAGGTCCTTATATTTTTTGTTACTTGATAGAGTCTGAAGTAAGGTAGTACTTGTGACAGCCCTCTGAGAGTATTTCTGCTTGTGTAAAGGAGGAGGTCGGAACAGTACTGACCTGAAAAGGGCCGTGAGCTTTTCGTTGCAAGGTCATATTTGGAGCATTGGGATTTCCAAAGAAAGGATGTATCTCTGTCAGGAATGCTTGTATTTTCAGAAGGTGGTACACAGATTCATGAGCCTGGCACTGATTTGAGGGTAGGATTAATGTTATGTGTATTGATTTATTTGGGTCTCTTCTCATTGCCCTGTCTGCTGAGCAAACAGATGACAGCTGCACATATAAATGGGTGTAAGGTGACAGCAAACAATGATTCAGTATTCCAGGTTATGGTGAAGAAGATGCTGATACCCATGGAAGCAAAGAATCCTTGTTAGGCTACCTAGATGCGATGTTAGAGCTTTGCCTTGGTACAGCCAGTTGATCTCAGGGTACCCAGCCCCCTGAGCTGGAAGAAAGGGATGGGGAGCAGAATGAAGCCCTCATAATCCAAAGGGAAATGGTCAGTGATCACTCAGACACCTGCAAGTCTATGGGAGTGGATGGGATCCACCAAAGGGCACTGAGAGAGCTGGTGGAAGTGCTCGCCCAACCACTTTCAATCATTTTTCAGCAGTCCTGGCTAACCAGGGAGGTCCCAGCAGACTGGAGGTCAGCAAATGTGATGCCCATCTACAAGAAGGGCCAGAAAGAAGACCTGTCACCCTGACCTCGTGCCAGGGCAGGTTATGGAGCAAGATCATCCTGAGTGTCATCACGTGGCACATGCAGGACAATGGGGCCATCAGGCCCAGCCAGCAGGGGTTTATGAAAGGCAGGTCCTGCTTGGTGAGCCTGATCTCCTTCTATGACATGATGACCCACCTAGTGGGTGAGGGAAAAGCTGTGGATGTTGTCTGCCTGGGCCTTGGTAAAGCCTTTGACACCATCTCCCACAGCATCTCCTGGAGACACTCATGGCTCGGATGGACGTACTGTTGGCTGGGTAAAAAGCTGGCCGGGCCCAAAGAGTGGTGGAGAATGGAGCTACCTGCAGCTGGTGGCCGGTCACAGGTGCTGTTCCCCAGGGCTCGGTACTGGGGCCAGTCCTGTTTAATACCTTTACTGATGATCTGGATGAGGCGATGGAGTGCACCCTCAGTCAGTCTGCAGATGACAGCAGGCTGGGGGGGTGCTGATGTGCTGGAGGGCAGGAGGCTCTGCAGAGGGACCTGGGCAGGCTGGACGAGTGGGCCAAGGCCCCTGCATGGGGTGAACACGGCTCAGCGCCGGGTCCTGCCCTTGGGTCACAGCAGCCCCACGAGCGCTACGGGCTGGGGAGCCGCCTGGGGGAGACGGGCCTGGGGGTGCTGCCTGGCGGCCGGCTGGCCACGAGCCAGCAGTGTGCCCAGGTGGCCAAGAAGGCCAACAGCCTCCTGGCTTGTGTCTGAACCAGCGTGGCCAGCGGGACCAGGGAGGTGACCGTCCCCCTGCACTGGGCACTGGAGAGGCGGCAGCTCGAATCCTGTGTTCGGCTTTGGGCCCCTCAGTGCAAGAGGGACGCAGAGGGGCTGCAGCGTGTCCAGAGACGGGCAGCGGCGCTGGGGAAGGGGCTGGGGCACAAGGCTGGTGAGGAGCAGCTGGGGGAGCTGGGGGTGTTGAGCCTGGGGAAAGGAGGCCGAGGGGAGACCCGACGGCTCTCTGCAGCTCCCTGACAGGGGCTGTGGGCAGGTGGGGTCGGTCTCTGCTCTCAAGTAACAAGCAAGAGGAAATCGCCTCAACTTGCACCAGGGGACGTTTAGATCGGACGGTAGGAGAAATTTCTTCACTGAAAAGGGTGGTCAGGCGCTGGAATAGGCTGCCCAGGGAAGTGGTTGAGTCACCACCCCTGGAGGTGTTTAAAAGATGTGACACTTGGGGACATGTTTTAGTGTTAGGGACTTGGCAGTGTTAGGTTAATGGTAGGACTTGATGATCTTAAGGGTCTTTTCCAACCCAAGTGATTCTATGACTTTGTGATTTTTTTCACTGCATGGAATTATTCTGCAGGCAGGGCCTGATAGACTTGCTTTGAGCTGTGTACAGGAAAGCTCTAAGGAAACAAATAGTGGAAACCGTGTGATCTCATGGTAGAGAATTTGCTTCACACTTTAGACACGCTTTTTTCCCAGAAACTCTTTCTTATAGCCTACTGTATCTTCATTCTGAAATAGACAAATAAGACTGTGTGTAGAAATTTTGGGTTTGCTTCAGGCCCTTTCCCTTTGCAGATTAGGCATCACTGTCATCTTCAGAACAGCGGTTTGGGTGACAAGAGATGAGTGCCCTTCAACAAACTTTCCTTGATGGCAGCATTTCTTGTCCCTTAGCAAGGAGGGTGTATTATGTTTGATGTTATGAATTTTACATAGAACTATACTGATCTAAATGTGTTTTTTACTTCCTATGTGTAAACAGTACCACTTTTGTGCATACTCTACCACAGGCTGGAGACTCGGCCAACTTTTCAGTGTACATATATTTCTGCATTCATCCAGTAACAGCTGACCGCGTACCTATCATGAATTATTTGTTGTAAACGTGATTTTCTGTTGCTCATGCAGTTGGTTTTACTGGCCCGTTAACAGGTATAAACTATCCACACAAATGATTTTCAGCCTGGGCTGTTTCTGTGGCATCTAAAGAAAAATTCAATATAGGCATCAACAAAATGTTGTGGCATTCTTATTGCGCAAACTTCACTGAGAATTCCTACGTCAAGAGCTTGTTAGGACATAGAAACATTTCCATGAAATAAACCTTTTCTTAAAGAAAATTAAATAAGTACTGCACTCCAGTTTTATGTTAGTCTTACTGTTTCTTATTGCTATTTGGAAATACATAATTTCAGCAGTTGAATGCAGTGCTGAGGCTGACAAATCAGTCCTTTTTTATCATTTTACAGGACAAAACATTTGGCAGAGTGGGGAGAATAGTTAGGTACACAGATGTCTTTCTGAGATTTAAAAGCGAAGCACTGTAAGGTGTATTTTTAATGATGTACTTAAGAACTGTTTTGAATTCCAGCAGAAGGCCGAAGGAAGTCCCTAAAAAGAGGTCAGAGGGCGTTTGGCAGGTCATGGAAAAAATCCTGTTGCATGTCAGTTCTCCCAGTTTGGGCAGACTGTCACAGAATTGTGTCACCAATGCGTCATTTATTTGAGTTAGATAAATTTTCAACTGCTATTTTTAGCCAGTACTCTTTTATTGATCTGAGGGAATTTTGCCCGACACAGAAGTGAACAGTGCTTCAGGATTCAACACTGGATTTTTATGTTCCTGGTCTTGACCAAGTATGTGACCAGACTTCTGAGTGAAAGTCAGGACAAAATGAAGATTTGGGTTTATGAAAAGCAGAAGAAGGAATTTCTGGTTTAAAAATCGAAATTAAGGTATCAGCAGGGATTTGCAGTCTGTTCTGAATATTGCTAATTTGTGCAAGTCCATGTGGACTTACTCCTTCCTCATTTAATAGCACACCCAGAACTTCCGTTGGCTTCAGTGCAGTTCTTCTTACAGCTCCAGGAACTTTCCCCATAAGCCTGCACTGAAAACCATTTAGCTAAGTGGGAATGGTTCCAGTAATATCTGTACGCCCTGGTCTGGGCTGTATGGGCAGGTGCTTCTGAACTGAGTACTATTGAAGATAGTCTATGCTCTTGATTAAAGGATATAAACTAAATTAAGTTCTCTCATCAATGGTACTTTTTCAATGTCAAAAGTAGCAACAACAGGAAAAGCTATTATATAAGAATTATAACAATTATAGGATAAATACTGCAATTTGCAATATGTAATGGCTCAGAAAGGAGATTTGTTTCTTCTGGAATTTGAGAATGTCACTGGTTTTGGGACATCTCTATACTGGGAACTGCATTTGTAATTACTGCAATAGTTACATTACCTATGCATTTTATCTTACATATTTGTTGTATTTTCAGAGCAGTGACAGTAACATAAACACTGGTATTAGTATTTTGACTTTGCATTTATCTGAAAAAAATTCTAATGGGACTTATAAACTTAGGTCTTGCTCTTGTGAATACCTACCACTGCTTACTATTTAAGTGTGTGACTGGTCCTGTAGGACTAAAAATTGAGGGAAATAGCTGATCAGATGTAAGCTGAGTATATGAGTGCATGTTTTCATAATTGGGGTTTTAAATTTGTAAAGAAACTGCACAGGAAACTTACCATCTACTTCAAAATAACAGGACCACTTTTAGAGTAAGTAACAAGAACATTATTCACTAACCTAAAGTAAAGAGGGAGAAGACAGACTGTTGAAACTGCAAAATGGACTGAAATGAGAAAATTGTGTTTACCCAGTTTGGAATCTGGCAAGCACATTTGAAATACTTTTTTTTCTTTCTTTCTTATTCACAAAGACTTTCAGGATTTGAGTTAAGTCTTAATATCAAAATAAATATGATACCTCACTCCAGAAGAACTTACCTCTCTTATTTAAGACTTCATATAAAGCATTTGACAGGGTTGAGTGGTATTTTATTTGGTTAAATTAGGGTTTGAGGTTTGTAAAGTTTAAACTTGGTCCCCTTTTGAGAATGATTTAAGACAAGAATGCTATAATCATGTAGTTATGTGAGGCTGGAGCAGGTGCAGAATATGGATAAAATGTTCTTTTCTCCTCCCATGTCTTCTCTGAAGAACTATTTAATTTTTCTTGCAGGAATCTCTTAAAAGCTTTTCCTAAGGTTTCCCTGTAGGCAGACAATTCACTGCAGAAGCCCACAGGCAGTGTGTTTGGATGCACAGGGAGTAACTTGTGCATAGGCTTTTTCTGTTCTCCAGGTGGAATGAGAAAAAAAGGAGAGTACACTTAGAGATGCTCTCCATACCTTTCCTCTGAGTACAGCGGGGATTGGACTGACTGAAGAGTAGCATCACAATCCATTTCTGCTAATGGAAATAATACTACTCTCTGTTGTATTTAAAACAAGGAATGGAATTGGGTTGCTTTCCCTCCTGTATGGGCATCTGTCAGTCTGTTCCGATTTTGGGTTTTGAATATCCAAGAAAATGATAAGTGAACGTGAAACCATCTTGAAAATGTATAATTTGTAATAGTTTCTGCCTCTGAATCAAGGCAACTTGAGTTTATCAGGCTAGATGTCTTGGTGTTGGGGAAATAAGCTGTGCTGCGTTCCTTACTTCTTTGTTTGTCTTTGTGACAGGGGTCCCCAGATGCCTGAGATGTGAATTTTTTTAAACTCGGGGTCATATTCCCTTCCTAGTGCAGATTTCTTCACAAGACTTCTGCTAATATTAATGGGATTCATACATAAATCCCTTTTGTAGATATAGAGGAAGGGATCCCAAACGTTTTATTCTTCCCATCTGTATATTGGGAATGCCATCAGATGAGAAGGAAGGAAAGAGTACCAGTTCACAGCAGAAAAATATTAGAGGAATTCCCCCAAACACGCACCTTCCCTGCAGCAAAACAGAGACATGTGTGTACAGGAAACGTCTGTCAAGTTTGGTGTGAGCTGGGATTTAAACTTCCTCCAAGCTCTGCAGTGCTAGAATCCAGCATTTGGATCCAACCCATCGCTACTTTGTGAGCTGACAGGGTCGAAGTTGCAGCTAAGGATAAAAAACCTTCCTGCTTAACCTTCGGAATCTGAGAGTCTGAATTTTAGATTTTTCTCTAAAATAACTGAAGGGAAATGGGCCCTTCCAGAGTGTGAATTCTTGTCCTTTGATAGACGTATTATGATGGGACAAATTTATCCTTACAGGTTCCTGTCTCTGTCCACTGGTTAGCAAAGGTACCTGGCTAAATGCAGACTTTACAGATAGCTAAAATAAGTGAGTTGAATGCTACCCAACGTTGCCACATTTGGATGTGTTCAGAAAAATGATAGCAGGTCTTCTTGATTTCTAATTTGAGTTTTCCTGTTGGGTTTTCCATGAGCCGACATTGATTGACTGAAATGGACCTTTAACCCAGATAGTGATCGGGCTCACAGATAGCACAGATTTGAATGCAGGGAAATCGGAAATCCTCCATATTTCCAGAATGTTTTAATTTTTTTTTTTTTTGTTACTCTTTATTCCCAGAAGTCTTGGTGTATCAGAAAACATTTAAGCAAAAGACACCGGGCTGCAGTAATGCATATGCATGTTGCCATTAGATATTGCAGCAACAGTCTGGATTGGGGAAGTTAGTCCAGAAGAGATTAGAAAACTGGGCACTACTGGCACAGTTCAGCACAGTGCAGAGGACCCAAGTTAGTGGCGAACAAGCCACCCCAAGAAAAATGAAGTGGCATAGGTGTGACAGCATGGCACTCTGCCCAAGCTAATAAGCACTGCCTCGTCAAAGTATTTATTTGTTCTGGTGCACCATGATGCTGTTCTGCTTTTCAGATCTAGGTTTGATCGTATATATTGCGCTGTGCATTGCTGGTTGGTTGTACAACCCTTAGCTGATTGACGTTGGGGCTACCTGTGGAAATGAGCAATAGCATTGCCTTGGAGAAACAGTTCAGTTAGGTATTTGTAGTTCACAAAGCAGTTTTTCGATACGACATTGCAATATATTTACTTTCATTTTGTTACCACCTCAGGATATTGTCTATGGTTTAGATTACTAGCTTTACTGGTTGAATTTGACCCCATCTCAAGGTTAATAAAGCCCACGGTTTAATTTTACGTAGTCCTGCATGGAGCAGGGAGTTGAACTTGATGATCCTTATGGATCCCTTCCAATATGAGATACATTATGGTACAAGCCCATCAATTAAATCACTGAAGGGAAGGAGAATATTCTGGGAAGGTGTGACAAGAGGCTTGCTTTGCTTTTATACCTGTCTTTCCAGCTGCATACTCTTGGCCTCCATTGGAGAGGGAGGACTTGGCTAAATGGAGCATCTGCCCACATATAGCCCCATGGTATTCAGGAGACTTTATGTACAGACACACATATCGAGCCTTTCAGTCTCCCAGGTGCTGTGGGTAATTATTTTCATCCCTTTTTTAATAAATAGGTAAGTGGAAACACAGGCTTATCCTATGGCATGGGTAGCAGGTCCCAGGAACATATGGATCAAGAACCCGAAGCCTCTTGGCTCCCAGTTCAGTTCCTCCTCCTAACATACATCCCTCCTGCTCAAACTCTTCAGTATACATCATAAGGGAAACTTGGACTCTCTAGCCAGGAGGTGGGGAAGGATGGTTCTCTCAAAGAAACTCCGTGTGGTTTTCTTTGACCACTACATGGAACTAGACTGCTATATGGCCTCTTAAGACATTACTGTGAGAGGAGCGCATGTAGTTGCTCGTCTGGCAGGGTACTGCTTTCATGCTTTCTGGTGGTTCTTTGCAAGTCCAGGAGAGAGTTGAGCCTGGTCATGGAACAAGTCCCGTGTATGCAGTGCTGCTACCATGCCACAGAACTGTACGTTAGTCATTTATATTGTGTGTGCACGCTCAAATATATGTAGATGTACTGTATCTGTAGTTTATGTAGAAGTATATGAAAGTATACAAGCGTACCTACATGCACCCAAGGGAATCACTACATTTAGGAGCTTCACTTCGAGTGACCTGGTAGTTAAGGCTTGAAGGTAATTTGGACATCCGTAGCAGTCCTTTCTTCTCTATAAAAGGACCATGCATGTTCTTTCCAGACACTTTTGAATAATAGGATAAAGGTGTATTTGTCTTAAAGAGGTGTAGGTGACCTGAGCAGTTATTTCTGTGATAATGAAAGCATGTTTCAGATACAAGAAAGAATTCTGTTAATCCTGATTTCTAATAGTGCTGTGTCTGACAGTGCTTTCCTTTGGTGGCCTTGGCTAGATCGCATCACCCCTTTGCCACTGTACTCCCATCTCAGAGAGCCATTCTGAGCCTTGACTAACACTTGGAAGGATTTTTGCAAATGAAAGCTAGTTGTGAAAATGCATGGGTAGAAAAGCAAACAGTATGAACCTAGACTGGTGTTTTCCATAGGCATCGTGATGAACTTTACCTGAAACTTAGCTCTGTCTGTATCTGTGAGCTTTAAAAAGCAGAGGCAATAACTGCAGTATTACAGTTAGGTTTATGCATTAAAGAGTTGTTTGAGATGGTTCTGTTTAGTCCAGCAAGCAGCCCCAAGTTAGGTGATGTTATAGTCTGCTTTGTGGGACAAAAACACAAGAGGAGAAAATACTCTATTTTCCTTTTCCAGTTTTTGCATTGTGACCTGACATTTATGTATATTGCATAAAGCAAATTCTGAGCACTGCAGCTTCACAGGCTTGGGGCTGATGAAGATTTTTTTTATTCTTTTAACTTGCTTTTTGTCATTTTCTAAGAGGTTAAACATACTGTATTATGAAGCTCTTTCCACATAGCACAGAAAGGCTTGGTCAGAAGCTTTAGATGAGGCTGGACTGTAACTGTTTGTTCATGTCCAACTTTTCAATATAAAAGTAATGTGTACCTGAGTTCAACCAAAACGGTTGTGTCTGCCTGATTATATCATCTAGAGAAGCCAAATAATCTAAAGTATGCATGGTTTGATAGGCTAAGCATCCAACAAAAGCTGCCTTAAAATGAGTCATATCTTTGATTCAAGAGTCACATTAGTTGAAATGAATCAGTCTTCCTTTTGCTGGCACTTGAAAATTTAAGAAGAAAAGCAAAGGAATTGCTGCAGCATAACAATGCCATCCATTGTAAGGCAGTGCCAGCCAGAGATACCAGGCAGCAACCAGCCAGGCCAAATCAGCACTTATTTGTTAATTCCAGGAATGTCTCAAATATTTGAGGGCAGTTTCCGGATAGAGTGGTGATGGCGGAGAGTTCTGGCATTACAGTTTGTTAAGGCGTGATGGATCTCGTCTTCAGGAGTGTTCACATTAGGGCACTCATTTCATTACACTTGAAGTAATTGTCCTTCACACTCTTCCAGCAGGAGTGGCAAAAAGCTGCACGGACAAATAAAGCAAACAGCACTTCTTTCAGCATCTTGTCTGGAGGCCAAGTTCATTTTTCCTTTCTCTCTTTTTGAAACTTAATTTTACATCGAGCAAGAGGTCAAAATTCAAGCAGGATAGTTCAGATGTGTTAGTTACAGATTAGAGTCACTACGTCCTTGGTCATTTTTAGGCATAAAGGGAATTTATCTTTATCTTTCTTTATTCCTTTGCTGTCCTCGTGCTGTCTTCTCTGTATTTGCATGACAGATTTATCAGGCCTTTTGCAAGTACCTCCACTCAGTGTACTGACACCTATTCCTTCAAGTGTTTCTTTCCCTTCATTATGTCTCCTTAACTGACAGTTATTCTCCCATGCCAGGTCAAGCTTTCAGTTCCTTCATCTCTCTCTTATCTGTTTTCTTCCTTCTGTTCTCACGATTCAAAGAAGGCTCTCACCTTATGCGTTGAATGCAGACATAACCAAATTTAATGCCACGGCTTACATTACTTAGGAGGTAAAACCCTGCTATTTGGGCAGACTGCTTGAGCCACCAATCTATTAACTTACTTATTTTGATTCCAGGGACAAGCATTTCCTTCTAACCTCTGTAGTTACATCCAGACTTTTGCATGAGCAATGTTTTAGATTTCATTGGGCAAACAAGATACATACACATCAGGCAGTTCCAACCTTGGTAGCATAAATTCGCACAGGAAAAGCAATTTCAATGTAAAGAACAGTAAAATGCAAGGAAAAAAGGCATGCCTGAAAAGAAAATTATTCGGTTCTATTTTACAGATCATCATTCTGCAGTCATCGTGTTTCAGCATGTCCCAAAAGTTCATTAAGCAATGCAGCTTAATATCTGCATCAGATATATTAATATCTGACATGAATTTATGGTCTTGTTTGGCTTTTGCTTTTCCTCATCCAGCAATAGAATATGGTACCCAGCTTCTACCCTGCCTTTTGTCACTGTGCCTTCTCCAATTCTGTTTCTGGTCTGTCCTGTTCACTCACTTCCCTCAGCTGTTTTCCCTAATTTGATGAATATAGGTCTAGTGTGTTTCCTAGAGATGTGGTTCTCAATTTCTTTAAAGCAACCTTTCTGCTGTGGTATGAGAAATATTCTCCTTGTCCACTTCTTGTGTATTCAGGTCTGGTGTTAGGCCAGACCCATTGTGCTTCCGAACTGAAGGAGGGATGCTCGTTGTAGCCCATTCGGCTGCTGAAACATTGCCTCCTGCTCAGTTTCCCTCTGGAGGCTGATGGAATTTGGTTTTGCACCCTGCTCCAAACACTTGTCAAGGATGACTGTTTCCCACTTAACACCAGCCTGGTCTTGTCTGCTGTACTTCTCTCTTTCAACCAGCAAGTGCAAAGAAGGTGAACTGCTTACCCAACAACAGCCTGCATTGCCAAGCAAGATACCCGAGATAAACAGTTTCCTTCAAGTTCACAAACTGACTCGGCTTGGAGCTATGTGGGTTTGCTAGAATCAGTTTGGAGAGGGAAGGCAAATGCAGGGTGACTGCAGAGCTAGCCAGAGATGGAGATTGCAGTCTGACTTGGAAAACAGTCCCAGGAAAACCGGTTAAAACTGAGAGCAACTATAGCTTAGTATTTTTTGGGAGTGGTGGGGAAACCATGAATATTCTTCGTTAGTAGACTGTTGGCTCAATAGAATGTAGGGATTCTTTCTGGATGTATACGTAGGTCCCTGCCTGAGCAGGCTGTCTTGTTCCCTGTTTTTTAATGTATTAATCAAATGTGTAAGAAATTAAAACCGTGCAATGAGCAGCATTTGCTCTGTGCAAACTTGCAGCGCACCAGCTGTGAGAGGTTGTGCGTTCCTGGGGATACGCAGTTTTTATACTCTTCTCTGACTATATTGTTACAACTTCAGTCAACAAATGTGTGTGGTTTTTACGTACATATATACACATGCACATATATATCATTTAAGTAAATACCTGTGGAAAGGAGGAGAAATAGTTCTAAAAATAAGCATCTGAACAACAAACAAGCTTAGTGTACAACTGAAGGAAACTTTGAAGAAATAGGCCTTCGTGAAGGAGTAACATTGTTGAAACCGTATGTTTTCCATGTACCAGGAGACAGTTTTAATAGTTTACAAATGTATTTAACCACAGAAAGTCTAAAATTAGTCAGTGTTTTAAAGGACTAAAGATTAAAACAAGTCTTTGCAGTTACTAAAGGACTTCTTTTCATCCAGATCCAGTGAATAACCTTATGTGACTGAGCAGGAGAAGGTGTTTGAGGGGACTGGCGTGTCTGTGGCTGCTGACCTGAGTTGTACAAAACTTCACTGCTAATTTGCAGCATCCATTTTCTTCAGGCGTTGTGTTTGGTGGGAAGTATGGTGGCCTGGACCACAAGTAACCTGAGTTCTGTCCCTGCTCTGCCGCTGGTATGTTAAATGACCTTGAGCAAGGCATTCCTCCTCGTTGTACTGGTTTTGCCCTCGTAAGACAGGAAATCCCTTTGTAAACTACTTAGAGAACTGCTGATGAAAGGTGCTGGCTAGGGGCTTTGCCAGCCTTCTTTCCCAAAGTTTGCTTGAGTTTAGTAGCCTAAAGGAAAACTCAGGTGAGTCTTTAGGGCTTCCAGGGTTTGTGGTGAAGTTGTGCAAAACCTTGAATACAGCATGTTTTCATTTTAACAGCTCCAGGGTTAGTCTGAGCTGGGCCCCCCATCGTTAACAGGGCTTGCAAACCTCAGGAAATCCTTCATCGTCTGATCTGAATTACGAATTGGCAATGAAATCAACATCTTCTGTTGATCAGCAAAGGTTTTACGAGCCTGTGCACCACTGTCTCCGCAAAACCTTAGTTCTCTTTCGGCTGTTCTCAGACGCCAGCTCTGCTCTGTTGCACACCCTGTTTGTTCTCCAGTTCATCCTTAGATGAACTTCATCCCATATGGCTTCATCCTTAATTGATCCTGGACTGTGTGTGACCACAACTAAGGCAGGCGTAATGATGTCACCTTGTTCAGTGGTATCACAGGCCTCTGCTGGACATGATCTGGGTTCCTGCATCTGTGATACCACATCCTCAAATGCAACATAAGTTTGCCCTTTCAGTCCAACTGGACATCTTCCTCCTCCCAACAGCTGTTTTCATTGTGGTTTGAGCTACTTACAGAGAGAACTCAGTCACAGAGCTACCTGACAGTGTCAGAATCGTTGGATAGTGTTTGAGCTTGCTTTCCTGCTAGCTGTTTTGCTTGCTGGACTGTTGGTTTTTTTTTTTTTTTTCTCAGTGGCTCTTGTTGTGGGTTTCTAGTCTGTAAGGAACTCATTTTTTATTCTATACAGCCATGGTAGAAGCAAGCTTAAGAAAAAATGTACCTAGAAGAAGGGAGGAAGGTGGTTTTGGTCCTCAATATGTAGGTCTGGTGTTTTACCAGAAATTTGGATGGGATCTCCTTCTTTCTCCATGGTGAAGATGCACTAGTGCAAGCAAATGTGCAAGCAGAAAAATCTTCTCGTTACTAGAATTCCTATTCAGGTCTTTTATTTAAGACATGGTCAAAATGAACCTATGAAAAGGAGCTGTATTAGCTCCTTTAATAAAGTATTCCTTTCAGTGTCTGTCAAAAAATGGTCACATGGTAAACATTGAACAAAAATTTGAAATGTTAAAGGAATAAAACTCTTCAGGGAATAAATTATTTTTACAACTGGCCAATATAAAATAATACAGTGCAAGTCTCTTAAAGTAGTAATTGATAAAGGAATAAAACTGCTAAAAGAGTGTATTTTTCATTCGCTGGAGCTAACTATGTAATAGCACTCAGCTGTATTTAATCTCTAGGGTCCTACGGAACAGGCACAAAAATGAATGTAACTTAAAATCGACATGAGTGATCTTTCATGAGATCTGTGCTGCTTGCTACCTACTGTCAACAGCCACGTTCCTGCAGCAAGCCTACTCACTCAGCCCCACAGTACTTTGCCATTCTGAGCCTTTTTTTATCTGGATGTTAAGGAGATAATTCCCAAGGCATCCCTATTAAGTGAAAAAGAACGACTTTCTCAGCCTGACACCTGGGGAGACTGAGATACAGAGAGGATAAAGCCTTTGCCCTGGTGTCAGACTGATTTTTTTCTACCATGTAATGTGGCTGTAATGGGCCTCGCCTCTTCCATACGAGTACTGAATGAAACAATGCTAGAATAAAAATTTTAAAGGGTGATTTCACTGGACACTGCGAAACAGGATTACAGCTGTGTTGGAACCAGGTGCTTCAGCTTCCTACAGTGCGCACCTGAATCTTAGTGGAAACCAAGTACCAATTTTATATTAGTGACTGGTTAATTAAAGAGCTGTTATAATATATTGTAGAGCTATGTCAGTGGGCTTCAAGGCTGACCTTACGTGGACAAAAAGAGAGTGTCCCGAGGAGGGAGAAAACCTCCCTCTGTGTGGCTATGGCATGATTCTTGTTTGCCTTAGAAACAGGTCTGTCACAGAAATTTTTAAACTTTCATTGAGGAAAAGAAGATAAATTTTTCATTAGGTAGATAACATTCAGAGAGATCCTTGGTTGAGGAGAATGGAAAGAAAGTGAAGACGTGAAAGAATGCATACAAATGGCATTTCATTTATCCTTTGTATGTCTTGGTGGGTCTTTGAGAGGCCAAGTGATTTCTAGCTTGTGCAGGCTTCACCCAGTGATGTTCTCTCCCTGAGATCTCAGGTTCCTGTTTTAACATCCACCGTTCAAACCATCTGTCCCTGCAGAACTAGTTTGTTCTTCCCAAGATCAGTCACACTGGAGCAATTGTATAGAATTAGGCTTTTTAACTGTCTGTCAGTGAGTTTTAGGTTTGCTGGTGCTTTTCTCCCACCACCTGAGAGCTCATTCTCCATGAATTTAATCAGAAGTAAAACCGAGAACTTTTATCTGAGTAGTTTAAACTTGGGATGTATTTAAAACTGAATCCTTATTTCTATTAATGTTACAAACCTACCTTATTTTCATAGCCCTTCCTTAAAGAGCTATTGACCTTATTGTATTACTTTTTAAAGATATTTGAAATTTAGAATTGGGTCTACATTTTACAGCATTTTTGGTTTTGATAGCCCTCCAAAAAGGGAAATAACTGCCTTTTTTATTTTCTTGCACTGTTTACTTTGTTTAGTTCCAGAGGAGAATCTGCAAGAAACTTTGATGAGTGGGTAAAAATAGTAGAAGGTAAAGGTGTCTTTGTAAAGTTCTGCCCCATGCATACCCCGTTCCCTTACATCATGGAGTATACTTTTCTAATCTGTGTATTGTAAACAGACTACATTAATTCAGGAATAGTAGCATGCTCTTATCAATCGTACAGAGATGGTTTCCCTTTATAATCCGCAGTATCAGTTACAGTTTTTTCTCACTCATTATTTTAGGATATAAATTGTTATACTTTGAGACATGGGGGGGGTGAAATAAAAAAAAAAATAAAATAAAAAGGCTAGAAAAAAGCTCCAGTCTTTTTTATGGTGGTTTTAAATATATAGAAAAAAGTGAGGCAAGCCAGAATGAGAATAAATTGCAGTATTCCTAACATACCCAACAATATATTTTGTTTCTGCCTCGCTTCAAAATGACCCAAATGAATGTTGTTTAAATTTGGCTTATTTTGTAGATACCCTTGAGAGCCTCATAATAAATCAAATGCCAGACAAGTTAGTTCAGTAGATTCGAAGTGGTGTGCATATGTAGCATATATAGACTGAATACCGCTTGTGCCTGAATGTCACTGTTTTTCTGAGTTGAGATCGGTCTCCATTCTCATGGAAACCATCCACTGATTGACAGTAATGCTGTGAACTTCCACTTATTAACTAAATCGACTTTTCATGAAAATAGGAGCTGAGCAGAGCATTATGGAATATTCATGGAACAAAATTCCAGAGAGAGAGGTCTCAGGGTCAGGAGGAGGGAGGGAATGGGAGACAGATGCCAGATTGCCTGTAGAGAGTCCAAGCATGTGTTTTTGTTTGTAGCAATGATGCACATGCCTTTTGCGGGTGCAATTATTGCTTCTGCCTTTGAAAGTTTCACCATAAATCTGTTTCTCAATCTCCCTTCATTTTTGACCCAAATTAACCTCATCTTCATACAGTTCTGTTACTTAACCTCAGTTTCTCTTGGGAATATCCGTGCACCACCATGCTGTAGGTGTTCTCTCCTGAATTTTAAAGATCACTCTGAATTCAAATCTGTTTCTGGACAGATTTAATTTATTACGTATTTTTGTCTTTTCGTGATCTTCATGCACTGGATTTTGTATTTCACTGAGCCATTGCAATGAACACTGCCACATGAGTGAAAACAATCATTTGCCCTTCATTTTTCATCTCTGCCTACCATCCAGCTTTAAGCAAAGGCATAGGATCTGTACGTAGCTGAAAACTGAGACCTAAAGTATTTGAATACCCATTTAACATATCGTGACACTTTCCTTTTAATCTATCAAATGCTTAAAAATCTGATTTCTCTTGTTCTAGCAATAGCTTGTCTTATTTGAGTGATGCCTCGGGTCTAATGAAGCTGACTGCAGGTGACTCACAGCTAACTGTGCAACAGATGCTGGGTGAAAGCTTTTAGCAGCCGTGCACCTCCAAGTGGGAATTCCCAGCCTGTACGATCTGTGACATTGATACTCAGGCTTTATTGTGGACCTGACAGGTTCAAAATCACATGAGCTACATCTTGTCATAGAGTGTTTCAGAGAAGAGGGATTTAAGTGTATTAGCATTTATTAGTTTTATTTGGGAAATGGACAAAAAATTGCATCTCGGTATTCTTTTAGTCTTGGGGAGCTTTGACCCTTCTGTGAATTTTCTAACTTGGGCCTCATCCCTAGGCTGGGATGCTAACAGATGTGCTTCAGCTTGCTAGGTGAAGTGATGGCAGTGAAGTGATCACAACTGCTAGTTGTGCAGTATCAGACTAAACAGAATATGCACTGGTTTTAAATGTAGTCTAAGTTACCGTGAAGAGCCAAGTATCAGAATACTAATACACTATGTAGAAAGTCAGGAATTTTCTGTGTCCTCTCCTGGAAAGAGAAGCTCTTTGATAGCTTAGGAGCTTGTTTAGGGGAGAAATTGCACATTGCCTACAGGTTTCCCCAAATGCTTGAGGTGTGTCCCCTGTGGTCCATCCTGCAATGGGCAGGACTGGTGCTGGGAGAGTAAGAGCTGTGGAATAGCTCACAAATGTGAGCCTTGCAGTGCTGAGTAAGTCAAGGAGGGTCAGACAGGTTGGCAGAGTTTCATGCTTTCTGGTGTGCTGCCCACAGTGGTTTGAGGTAACTGCAGCTTGCATTAGTTCTGTCAAAGCTGAGTGGTAGACTTCATCCCACGTGTGATGCAACCAACTAAACAGGGTTGGTCGCTTGGGACAGCTGTTGTATATGGATACCTGTTGTCCTAAAGGCACCGTGAGCTTAGCGAGTTCCAGCCAAGAGCTCTCTGCAATGCTATTTATGAAGAAAGCCATTCTTTTGAGCTAGAGGTGTGTATCTGAGCCCTCAAAATAGAAGTGATTTAAATGCATATATATGGCTTTTTTTTATTTATTTTATTTCATATGGGGTGAAGTTGCCTGAAGCCTGTTTATTAGTTAATAACCCCCTCCAGGTTACCGTCTCTAATCTTGTAATGAAATTGAGTTAATAAATCCAAGATATTATTAAATAAAGTAAGTATTTAATATTACTTGTCCTCTTTGAATCCAAGTTGCAATACAACAGAATTTCATTTTATAAATAACACCTTTCGTGCTAGCACCACAGGGCATGATTCAAAAGAATCTAAATAGAACATGAATGCTGTAATCAAATGCAGACCCCAGGAAGGCAGATTAAAAAGGCATGTTGCTGGTTAGCACAGCAGACAGGGTAAGTATAGCAGGTCACAGCAGAAAAGCTAGTTACAAAAACAAGGGCACCATCAAATGAAAATTGTTTGCTTGCCCACTCCAAACCATGACTGGACTGCTTCTGTGTCCATGACCTATTTTTTTTAATAAAGGAAGATTTTGAGAGGTTGTTACATTTTACTTGCTTTGTACTAAACAAGAAAACAACAAAAATCTCAACCCTGTGTTTGCATCTGGAGGACACTAGGAGAATATTTATAGAGACACTACATCTGGAAAAGCCTTTACCACTAGGTTTATCTCATCTCTCTCCGTTTGTCTCATTTATTTGCACCCACTGCCAAAGTCTGTGTATCTCCTGTACAGAGGAGCATACAGCAGAGGGGAAAGCTGCAGGGAACTGCCATGAAGCTTCCTTTGCAGAGATCCTGCCGGTGTTTGGTGCTGAGGGCAGGAGCAGCAGGAACGAAGGAAACTAGCCTCCAAATCCTGTGAAGCCCAGGATCCAGAGGCAGCCCGATCACGGTATGAGCCCCCTTGTAGTGCTGCCTGGCCTGCTGCACACGCCTGCCTCTCCTGCCCGAACCGTCTTGCTATCTTTCGTGCTCGAGGGTGTCACCAAGGTGGAGCAGAGGTTAATGGAGCAAAAAGCAGAATTAACCTTCATGTGCTTATCAGCAGCTGCTTCCCGAGGTCTGGTCACAGCGTGGCCTTTCTCTGAGCACAGAGCCTTAGCTGCGTGGAGGGATGGAGAGAAAAGTCAGGGTCTCCCAGCGCTCTCCTGCCTCTGCTGGGTTTGTTCCCCCTTTCTTTGCTGAGATGGGGAGAGCATCAGCCTTTTTGAGGCTTGCCCTCTCTAAACTGATGCAAGGCAGGCAGAGAAACCCTTAGGTCATAACTGTTGTTTTTGAAAGGATTGTTTAGCTCTGTATTTTTGTGTGTGCATATGTCGAATTGTAGCCAAACACTCAGACATCTGGTTCAAAGGCTAACAGCCAAGTCAGGAGGTAGAAATAAAACTGAAGATTTTATTTGTGTATGTATGTGTACAGATGTATACATTGATATTTGTGTGTGTAACACTGTTATGAATATTACAAAATATTATATAAGGAAAGCATGTGTTTTAGTTAGGTACCACCTCCAAGACTGCCAGTTATTTGAGTACAGGTCCCAGGAAGAATGAACATCAGTACAGTTGCCTTACCAAGCTACATAAACTATGCAAATATTTCTGTAGGCAGTCTGTTGCTTTTACTTTAACAGGTAGGATCAAACTAGCCTAATGCAAATAATGAATTGTAAAAACTAGTCTGTAAACAGTGTTGCGGACAGAAAAAAAAAGAAAAAAAAAACCAACCACAAAACAAACCCAGCCTTCCAGAGTGGTCTGCTGTAGTCAAGGTAAATGAAATATTTAGTGGTGGCAGCAGCAAAAAATGAAATATGAGATCTTGCATCCCAAGTTATTAGTGACCTGCTAAAAGACAGGCTGAAAAGTGCCTTTACCAAATTAAAACTTTGAGAAAGGGCACAAATGGGAAATGTCAAAAGAAAAAATCGGAGGAAAATGATTGTCCTCCTGGCTCTTACTATTTTGCAGTTCTGAGGCAGCAGCCACTGTTAATGGTAGCGAAACAAGAATGGCACGGCTCAGTCTCCTGAAATCTGTAATGGAAATAGTCTCTGCAGAAAGGCAGACAGTTGGAATTTGCTGAGATTTCAATCATAATTGTGTGATCTGTTCGTTGCATGTGTTTTTTTGTTTAGTCTAATTTTCAGAAACTTTGTAGGATTATTTTTTTTTTTAATAGAAGATTTCATTTGGTTCTCTGCTCTCTGTTTCTATAGTGCAGCCATCCCTGATGCTTGATAATACTAAATAATAAGAATGCCAGAGTGCTTAATTTAATATCTGCTATTGATCTCTGGACTGCTTAGTGAATGGCTTATTAAACACAGAGGGCCCTTGCTTCCATGTATGTCAATCTCCTAAAGGTATTGGGAACCTCAGGTTAATTGATCAGCCTGCTTAAGAATGTTGAAGGTTTTCCTCGGCATGGATGGGATTTAATTTTTCAAACTCTGTTCCATTATCCTTTGCGCACCGCGCTGCTTTCTGAGCACCTAGCCCCCTGAACACCTCTCAGTAAAAAGGTTTCACTTGCAGGAGCTCCAGTTTGTCTCAATTTTCTTACTTATTTCTGGTGATGCTAGTAAGCATACAGGTGTTTAGAGGTGAATGATGAGCTGATCCGTAAATGAGAAGAGCAGTTCTTAGAGACCTCTTAGTGAGGTCAGACCAGGCGACAGCTTCCCTCTGTTGCCCAAAGTCCTTCCAGGCTCAGGACCTCTTTGGTATCAGTGTGTAGGAGCTAGATGGTCAGATGTGCAATTTGCCAGTGGGTCTGGTACAATTGATCAGTCTCCCCTCCTTCCCACAGCTCCCCCGGTGCTGTATCGCTGTTGTCAGTTCTACTGCTCTGTCTTAAGAAGTCTCTTGAAAATGCTTCCTCCTTTTTTTTTTTTTTTTTTAGTAAGATCACCTTGGTATTGTAGATGTAGGAATTCTTTAACAATAGCTTCTGCAAAAGAACTGAGCCTGGAGGAGCCGTGATTTACTATAAATTTTGCATTAAAGGCTCTCAGCTTTTATTTTCAACCATACGTCAATCTTAAGCTCGCCTCTGCCTTATCCACCTGCATCGTAGACTGATTGTCACTAACGAGTCTATGACAGCATTGCTTCGCCAGCACGAGCACACAGATGTAAGACTAATTAGTTTAAAAAACATGTTTTCATTTGTGTCTTGCGAATAAGGTAGTCCTCAGGAATTTGACAGACTAGGCAATTTTTTTGAGATTTTGGGAAGCTGAGTTTTGGGGGGGGCACTATAGGCATTTGGCACTGCAGCTCTGTCTCACATGGAAGTGTCCCTGAGAAATGAAGTGCAGTTTGAGACCGCCAGGATATTTCCAGTCATCTCCCGATCTTTTAGTCTTTTATCCCACTTCTCTTCTGAAGTAGGTCCTCACCTGCTGCACTCTGCTTTCCTAGCGATGACCCAAAACACAGCATTGCCAGGCACCTTGGTTCTCATCAGCAGTCTGTGCTCTTCTAACGCTGCACAAGCAAGGCAGGTTTAATAAGCTCCCTAATAATGACTTGTAGCATACTGGTTTCTCGTAGACTTGGGCCATCCCCCATCCTAGGTCTCCAAATGTGCTTGATAAATTATTTGAATTACTCTTTCAGTTGCCATCTGTAGCTCCTCATAAAGAGACTGCTATTTGCGGTGCGTTGTGCCAAATCATGCAATAGTTTTTTTGCAGAACTGGGGACTGTACTGAAATCGCCAAACTCATGTCACTTGTAAGCTGCGGTATGATAACATGTTAGCTTTAAGGAGACTCCAGTTGCAGTCTTGTGAGATGAAAACAAAGGCACTGGAGTTCCAGCCCGTGAATCTCAATGTTTATGGGGAGGTATGAGAGAAGAGGTGTTCATGTACCTCAGGTTTTTAAATAAATATATGAAAATATTCTGATAAATATGCATCGTACCATGTTCGTATTATGCATCAATAAATATACACATATAGACATACACATCTAGACCCACGCAGATCCATACTGTGACCTTCTCCTCCTTCCCCTTGCCTTGAACTTCCTCCCTGAATCCGTCCTAATGGCGGAGCGGTGATCAGATCTAAAGAAATCTAGCACTGCGTGAAACCTTGGCATAGTGACATCTGTTGAATTTGGACAGTTTTGTTTGTCTACTGGGAATCGCACGAACTTCCCCAGATTTTTTTTAAATTTGCGCTGCCCTCCACACCCCCGTCAACCCCACCCCCCACCCCCCCACACCCCAAGGGAGGGTGGCTTCAGGAGACATGGCTGCTTTCTTGCTTTCTGGTGTGGTGTAAAGTTTTCCGTCGAGAGACAATAATGTACATTCCTCTGGCAGGACGGGATGGATTTTTTTGTTTCTGTTGCTGTTGTTTATTTATAAGACATTTCCTCTTGCTTAGTGGAAGTTTGATCGTAAGAGGCTCCAGTGATTTTCCTTCCCACCTCTCCCCTCCCTAATTTCTCTGCCTCGGCACTCACTCTGGAACAGAGCAAACTCAAAAAGCCCATCGGCGCAGGGCGAGCTTTGCAGCCAAGCCCTGCCACTCTCCAGAGACTGTGAGGTGATTCTCCTTCGTCACCGCTTGGACCAGGAACCACAGCCCTGGTGAGTGGTGAGCTCCCAGAATTTGATGTGTCAAGGCTTCTATTCTCGGGGCTGCCGTGGCGAAGCAGGAAATAAAGGTTGTTGGTTTGTTGGTGGTTTTTTTTGTTTTGTTTTTTTCTGTTGTTGTTGTTGGTGGTGTGTTTTGCCTTTTTTTATTTTTTTTATTTTTTTAATATAAAACCAAAATCGGCAACAAGCACGGGGGAGTGTGGAGCTTGGAGCAGGGGTTGCCGAGCTGAGGGCCACCAGCGGGGGTCGGGCTCGGCAGCCGCAGCAGGCGGGGGGGGGGGGCAGCGGCCGGGGGAGCGCGGGGAGGGGGGGAAATGTTAATCCGTCGCTTGGAGTTCTGTCTGGCAAGTTTTCATGCCTCTGTGTTCTGAGCATTTACATTATGCTCTGAATACCTGATTGCCCAGCCAAGCAGAAAAGAAACTCTACAGTGGATGCATAGTAAAAGAAAATGCTTCTGTGGAAGCCACCTCTGGGAATAGGAAGAACTAGTTGGTTTAGAGGCTGCTGGTCCATTTGAGGGGGAAGGAAGGGTTGGATTTTATTTTTTTATTTTTATTTTTTTTTAACTCTTTTGCTTCTCTTCTCTTTGTGTCTGTGTGGGGAACGGGGAATGGGGCGGGGGGGAATGTACTTTGGAGAACTTTGTATACAAAGTGTTGGATGCTAAAGAATCAGGTGTCTCAGCTAGCATCAAGGTACTTGCGCAGTTATTTCCAGCCGTTGGATAGGCAAGCCAGGGCGTAGAAAGGTGCAGTGATTTGCTCGTAGCTGCATGGGAAAGCCAGTGAACGAAAAAGGAGTAGGAGGTGCATCTCTGGTTCCAGGCCCAGATTGCGCAGGGTCTCCTTTTGTCCTCTCCTGCCCTGCTCAATGTACAGCTTGTGTTCATCTTTGACTTCTGTAGAGCTAAAGGCGGCCAGGGCCATGCATGGACTGCTCCATTCATCCTTCGTCACCTCCCGTATTATTTGACTTGAAGAAATGAATTATTTCTTGACTAACATTTTCTACTTTTAACAAAGCAGCCATATAAGAAACAAAGGGTAGCAGTCAAAATACTTGTATTTTGAGGTATTATCCTGTTCTTTGAAACATATGGCCGGCGAAAGAACGCGATGTTTAATGGCACCAATGTAACTCACAGGGATATTAACTAGGAAGCATTCTGCTCACCCATGTCTTGCCTTTGAGTTGCATTCATCCAGCAGGTGTAGTGACAAGCATGCCTCTCTGACCCCCAGGGGGACAGCCCCTCGCCAAATGCCACTGGTCACCTGGGACATACAGTGGAGGCTGGTCACCTTTTCCCTGGTTTCGTGCCCAGCATCACTCACGAGAACAGTTCCTGTAAAGGCTGCCGCTGAATGATCTTGCACTGAAGTTCTTGGAGGCCTTGACATTGACTTCAGAACGGAGCTCAGTATCGAATCACATCCAACCGAAATTAAAGTACTTGCTGCTTCTTACAACCAATAAGTAAAGTCATGCAAGGTTTGGTGGTTTTACCGCTTGGCAGTTTTTGCAAATATTTTCTTTGGTTGCGATCCATGTGGGGTTTTCAGTCCCTCCCCCTGCTTCAGTTTCAGTCTGAAGTTTGACTGAGCCTGAAAGCTTCAAGTGGAAGATAGACAAAACCTCCGAGTTTGATCTGGCTTTGCGTTAGAACCATAAAGAACTGTGAACTCCTCTTTTTTCACACACAAAACCGTAAGTTGACCACAGACCTTTTTCAGCACTGAGCAGCGAGGGTTAGCTCTTTCTCCTCGTTCCCTGGTGCAGTGGAACCCCTCTCTGAACCTAAACTAAATCACCAGCCCTTAACAAAACCCGCAATTAAGTTGGCTGATCCCTTCAGTAAAGAGCCTTACATACACAGAGAAATAACCTTTACGTACATCAAAGCCCCAATCCAAATGGTCCCAGCTTTTGGCTAAATTGGTGTTAAGATCCTGACTTGGCTGTTGCATCACCTTTCTGCAGTGTACTCAAAGCAGCTGAGAGATCAGAACATCCCAAACTTTCAGGCAGTTCACATCACAGATAGAAACATAATGGATTTTTTTTTTCTTTTTTCTAAATGGGCTATACTGAACGCCCACACACACTTTTGGGTCTGATCTTTGAAGCTTATCTCTGATTTACTTTCTCCCTCCAGGCAGTGTAAGTCTGAAAGACATAAGTACTTCTGAAATGGAAAGTTCTCAAAGCGCGGCGCTAAATGTCTGAAACTTCAAACTTCTGCCTGTGTAACACTTGTTCTCTGGATATAGTGAAGTCAAGGGCTGTCACTCTGGCAACTTTCACTGAGAAGGCAAAACAATGTTTAATCTCTTCCGTTAAGAGTCTCTGTGTTGCTCTAAACCTCTCGGTGTTTAAATTATTTAATTAATATATTTATTCTGCAAGTCTCTGTGGTAGAAAGGGAACTTGTCTTTGCTGGTATTTATGTACAGCAATGTGGAGAAAATCAGCAGTCTTTCTTGTCGCGGTGTAAGCTGCTTATTGACTGTAGTCCAAGGTTATAATGGCTTGTCCATGGTCTAAAATCATTAGGGTGAAAATGGGCAATTTAACATCATATTTTAACCCTCTATTTAAACACTTTGGGATGGTAAGATGATAAATTGTCTCATTAGCAGTACTTCTTTGTCTACTGTGTAACAGTTTACCATAGGTACTTTAAGAAGTGGAAATAAATACATAAAGGTTGTTCCTTTATAGATGCGCTGTTTGCTTCTAGCAGTAGCCATTTTAGTTACAGCACGCCTTCCAACTAGTAATCTAACAGTGCTTCACATGCACTGCCAAATTGACCCTCTCTCTTTTAACCATAGATAAAGAGAGAAAAGTATCATCTCTTGTCTGACAGGAGCAGAGAGCAAATGGTAGTCTTCTGCTCCTGTTCAATCCACCAGTTGATACTTTTGGGGAAGAGAATGTATATAGATATATAGATATTTATGTAGTAGAATGAAAACGATTGTTTTCTGCACAACAGTTATTTTGTTTGATGTGATATGCTGCTAGTTCTGTGACTGTTAACTGCATCAGACAAGAACAAAGCACAGAAAAGGATGTAATGATAAAGGTACAGAGAGATTCAGAAGTACTGGAACACTTCAGAAGTACAGGAACTTAAGCTATATACAGAGATAAGTTTTGTAGTAAAAGTACCTAAAAGCAACTGATTTGTTTTCAGCATGTTGCTCATTTTAAGGTATTCTAAATGTTTTTTCTTACGTTATATTCTAAGCCTGTCTTTTTTCAGAAGTTGAACAACAGCTTGTTTTCCAGGGTCACATTGAAACAGCACTGATTCCCTTCCTGTAAATCAGAAAAGAAAGTGAAAGTTGATTTTGAATTAAGTCACGTGACAGGGAAAGCTATGAAAGTAACAGAGATCTGCAAGTTACTGAGGTAAAGCTACCGCTAACCAGAGATCACTAATTACCAGTTGCAGAGTGTGTTGTGACATGGAACATTGGAACAATTAAGTCATGGTCTCAGCTCAAGGATAAAGAAGTAGCAAGGTGCACGAACGGTAAAATGAAGGATTTTTCTTCCTATCCCGGGCTGGGAAAAGGGGGTGGGTGTATAACAAGAACGGAGGGAAAAGAAATTGGCTTTAGGAGACCTGAATCTGTATCCCAGATCCATTGCTGTGTGATCTTTTCCTCTATCTATGTCTCACTTACCCACCTGTAAAATGGAAATATTTTTTTCCTGCCCTCACAGGGCTGCTGGAAAGGAAAACTTGATCCGATTTAGCCAGGCTCAGGCACGCTTAAAAAAAACCCTGCAAATATAGCACATAGATCCCCCCCCCCTTTGCTGCCTTGTTTGTTTTCTTCCTCCGTGCATGCTTCTAGTTCCTGGAACCGAGGCGAGTTCCAGAGCTAGCATGGGTCTGGGCTGCTGGCAAAACAAAGCAGGTGCAAATTACGGTGGAAATTAAATAGCTGGTGCTTTGAGGCAGTGGAGTGCCCAGTTCACCTCAGGGTATATGTCTGCATTCACAAAACATGGCTATCATGCATACCCTGATTCATTAGATGTGTTATCCAGCAAACAAGAAGCCTAATCATATTTTAGCAGGAACATTCTTATGATAAACTCTGCTTTAGTGAAACTCTGCATATAGTGCAATTTCTCCCGGCCGCGTATATTACACGGTGAAGAAAACCTACCCCGCTGCGTATCAGAAGGCTGTAATTTCATTTAGGGGTTCTATTGACATCATAAACTGCAAGAGCAGAGCTCAAGTGGCTATTTAAGTCATAGGAACTTCAGACTGAAATTACTGCCTGGCAGTAACCAGCCCTCCCCCCACGGGCCCCCACATACGTACTTCATGTTTTCATCCCTATGCCTATAAATAATAAATCTCTTCAGTGGCTTCAGAAGAGAGCGGTTCCAAAATACCAGCGTTATCCGCCACCCTCGCCAGCGGTGGCGACTTCCCGACAGGCAGGGGAAGCAGCGGGAGCCACAGACCAAGGTGGGACCATGCCCGGAGGTGGCCGGTGCTCCGGGGATGCTGCTCTGCTCCAGCTCGGAGGCGTCCACCAGCTGTGAGCAGTGAAAGGTGAATACATCCGTGCTTGCTAGTGAGGCTGTTTGTTGCCATCATAGCTGACATACCTGACCTTTCCCGCTCGTACGCTGTAGATATCCACCCTGGCGCATGTGAAGATAAATGCACTGTGCCACCTGTGATCATCTACAAGGCTACAGCACATCTCCTATTTATACCGTGCCTCGCTGAAATTGCTCCTTGCAGCCCCACGGCTGCCCCACTGCTGGGAGAGGGGACGGGTGCGGGCAGAGGGCTTGGCGGTGTCCCAGCTCCGTGCCTGGGAGGGCAGTGCCAAACTTCCCTGCGGTGCAGCTTGATGCACCTAAGCAAA
The DNA here is from genome assembly GCF_023634155.1 of Falco peregrinus. NCBI lineage: Eukaryota > Metazoa > Chordata > Aves > Falconiformes > Falconidae > Falco > Falco peregrinus. Next base: position 87,388,951 of record NC_073726.1, on the reverse strand, counting down.
AAAAAAAAAAAAAAAAAAAAAAAATCCCCCTTTTTATTTTAACATTTAAGTAATGCACGAAGCAGTCACATTGATAGAAGTGCATATATTTCATCAGTATGGGCTTGTTTCAAGAAGAGTGAAGTCAGGGAGCATTTGCTTTTTATCAGGGAAGTGAGGTTAACCGCTCATTAGAGCTTGTCAAGGAACCTCACATTTCAGCCAGGCGCAGGAAGAGACTTTCAGTAGGACAATGGACAAGAATTGTTGGGTTTGTGCGCTGTAGATACCCGGTGCAGGCATTTTAATTCGGCTGTCTGAAAACCAAAGCATGTCAAATTCACATATATGTTAATCTTTTTTTTCCCTTCTCTTAGTTTTTTGCCAGATAGCAGGAAAAGTGTTGTTTGTACTCTGTGCTTCCGAGACCTTGGGGTGCAAGATAGGTGTTACGTTACCAGCGGGAACAGAATTAATATTTATTTATTTTCTCTGAGCCAGTTTGTCCCTTCTTACATTTCATTTCACAGAATGCTCGTTCACCATGTTAAATTTTAAAAAGCACCCAGTTATATTATGACTTATTTCCATTCTATATAAAGGAAACTTTTATTTTGCTTTTGGACCTAGCTTTTTCCTGGAAAATCAATTAAATCGTTGCCTCTCCTTCTTAAATGCCACCATCCTGTGATTCCTGAGACCGTGGTACAGCTTAAATGAAACAGCAGCTTTGAAATTAAATAAACAAGGTTTATATAGTTATTAGACATGGCAGCCTGCAGTAGCAGGGCAGACTTTTCTGCTCTGAAGGTAAGCTGTTCACGCTTGTATTTCATCTGGCTTTGAGCAATAAACTACACTTCTGAGTCTGGATAGACAGTTATCCTGGAGAAGATGCTTTCAGTATTCTTCATGGATCTGTGAGAGCAGCTTACACGCATGCACACAGCATAAATAGGAGAAGCGAGTTTTGAACTCCGTGTGGCTGACTGTGGGCCTCGGCATGCAGGGACTGGGAGCATCTCTGCTCTTTCTGCGGCTCTCCTAAAGTGCTCTAGCCAGGTCCTTTTGTGCTGTTCCTTACCCACTTCCCTCTGCTTTACGGACTTCTGAACCTTGCTATGACAGAAGTTATGATGCTGGCGGCGTGCGTACTGCGAGGGGAAAAAAATAAAGTCCACAAACTGTGGGTAACAGCGGATCCCACAATGCAGTGAAATCAAAATAGGATGGTGTATGCCAAACACAGTGTTCTCATGGTCCTTATCGCTCAATGGAATAACTGGAAATGGTTACAGTTTCCTTCATTTAGTATAACTGAATTTATCAAGGGCTCAATGTCTCCGGTGAGATATTGACTGCCTGATGGCATGCGTCCTAATTTCAGGACGTGATGTCCTGGCATGAAGATAGGGTAGCCTTTTGTCCCACTGCGTCTTGAGTGCCTGAAATCTAAAGCTATCTAAAGCTATGTTACTGTATTGGTGTCTGTCCAACAAAGATGTGTGTTCTACTTGTACCATGTGGAAAAATGAATAAAATATCTAAAGTTAAAAAACAATTCATAAACACCATATGCACATACATACTGCATGCACAACTTCTCTTTGAAAATATTACAATGGGACACCCTTCCAGATTCTGGTTTTAAAAGACTGTAACTTAATTTCATCTACAGGTTTTTAGTCAAAAAATACTGCAACAGAGTCTGTTTTCTTTCAAATCAGCAAAAGTATCATAGAATAGAGATTGTTCTTTAAAATGAAATATCAATCTGTCTGTCTAACATACCGTGCTTCTAAAGCTACAGACCTCTTAACTTGGAGGTGCCAAAAACTGCATCACACTCGGGGATACTGAGGCAGGAATTGGCGAAGTGACTTACCTAACGCTCTGCCCCGATGGGCTCTGTCTGACTCAGTCTCCTGCATTAGCTGCTTTGATTAACTCACCAGAAGAGCCGGTGTAGCCTGGATGGTGGATGTGGGTCTGGAGGGTTCTGCAAGTCCCCGAGTCATGTTGTGGGGACAAAAGCTTTCTGCTTGGGAGCCAGAGCCTCTTAGAGCACTGATACCGGGCCCTAGGTGAGGAAAGGGGCTGCTCCCAGCTGTGAAGCACCAAACTTCTCGTGGCACCTATCTGCTGGGAGAGGCGTTATCGTTCCTGCTGAACACCTGCCTCGCCAAAAAAACACAGGGAGAGGCTTGGATGCTTTTTTGTTCCCCTTTCCTGTTTGCTACAGCCGTACCATTGTTTGTTTTGCTGGCATAGGGCTGCAGTGTCTTTGTAAAACTGGAGAGAAGCTGTGGCACAGGGTTAGAAATGAGATGGATGACGCTGCTGCGGCAGGGAAAGAACAGAGAATATCGAACGCACTCTTTCTTCCCAGCCCTGAGATCTGCATCTGAGTTTAATATTAGATAGGATCACTGAGGATAATTGTGGTTGGCAATTTTTACTTTTTAATGACTTAAAATGACCTGTGATGTATTAGGCACAGCAGTGTCGCTCCATAGCATGACTTCATCCTGAGACTTCCTGCCTCCACTGGAACGAGGGGCGTCGATGGTACCACTTCATCCATATTGCTGCTTCCAGCATGTGGTACCCTGCCGGGTGGGGAATGCTGCAGCTGTTTTTACTTTAGAAATATTAGTAGGATGTCTGATATTATATCAATGGGACTTGCTGCTCCATAAAATTGACTGCTCTGTAGGGCAAAGACACAAGTACAAGGGCAAGCTGAGTCATTGGCTGTATTTGGATGTGTTTTCACGTACTTTTGTGGGGAAAAGACGTATACTTGACAGGAGGAAGGCTAATTCTTCTCTGTCAGTCAGTGGAAGGCAGAAGGTTTAGTGAGAAGAGATCAGATGGGCTTGAATGAATTTTGTAATTCTGAACGTATCAAGGAAATAGAGCTGAATGATGTATAGAGAACTCCTCTGTCAGTGTGGAAAATTAGAGATTTGAACAAGATGAGTTTAATGCTGAAATGAAACGAGAAGAAGTTTATGATTAATAGGGTCTTGCAGAGACAGCATACTTATATATAATTTTGGAGGCTTAGGAATTGATCCTTGGGTAGATGTGGGTCTGAGGGCTTAAGGGGAGAGAGGTGCCCCCACAGGGAACCCCAGCTGGCTTGTCTCTTTTCAAGGAAGAACCCAAAAGTTTTACACAGCAGGCATAAAATCAGGTAAATCTTCTATTTCATAAATTCAGAGCATCTTTTAAAATATAAGGTTGAAAAGATAAGTGTTTGTTGAGCTGAAACAGGCTTTTGGTCCTGCTTCAGGGCAAGACGTTTTCCTTCTGGATACTGCGTCCACCCAGCTGAGCAATACCGAACACTGGACATGGAGGCCAGGTTTTCTGACCCCTGTGATGATCAACCTGCATACTGAAACATCAGTTTGCTCCATTAGCTCATAAATGGTGAAATACACAGATAGAGAAAATTTGCCTCGTCTTACGTGGCTACAGATGCAGCTCATAATCATTAAAATTACTCATTGGCCTGTGAGGAAAACATAAAATTATTTTGTAGAAACTAACAGAAAAAGGTAAGATTCACAGCTCACTTGTTATCTTTATCCTAGGCAAATAATTAGCTGTTTTATTATATTCTAAGGAACTTCAGAAACTTGGGTTGTATTCTTCCCTCAGGACGTGATGAGTTCTATATATTTTGCCTTGCGCGCTCCTATTTTGAAATTTTCCTTCAGAGTGAGAATTATTTCTCCTTTGAACACCTTTATATTTTTTCCCTGTGCAAGAGAAAAGCTGTGTTGTCATACCAATGTTGCCTGACTTACAATTATCTGTGTAAAGTCAGCAAACACAGAGTAATTACTTCCAATACAGAATTTGCAATAAGCAAGTTTTATTAGAAATGGGGAGAGCGCAGCTATGGTCTTTGCCTACCTTTCTCCAGAGCCCCATCCTAGTGCGCTTTTCTTTAGGTGGCACTCCCACATCAACTTGTGTGTGTGACCCGAACAGCTGTTTGTCATCTGTCATCGGTGCCTTGAAATATGATGGAGAGACTTAGAAATCCTATTAATTGTGGTGTCCACATCCTCTCTTCATTAAAAGTTTAAAATTGCTGTTCAAATATTTCATAATCAAAAATTAATCCCAGTCTACCTGTTCCAAATCATATATTACGCCCTCTGGGAATGAATCCCAAATCCCTGTTACAATTTGGATGCTTTCTCCTCTGGGTATTGATTACAAATTCTGGTTATTGTTCACATACTTTGTCATAGGGGGAATTAATCTCAAGTTCCCATCTACTGTTCTGGGACTGAAAGCTATCTATAATTAAGATTTTTCTATTAAATGGATATTGACGATGAGTTTTTCCACCTACGTTTTTGGGGTTATCTTCTGGCAGGAAAGCTCCGTCTCAGCTCATGGAGAGATTCTTCATGCCGAGTATCCTGACTAAGAGTTTTCAGGCCACTGTGAGTGCAGGTGTTTCGCAAGAGCATAACAAGGTGGCATAGCTGAGGTGTTCTCGAATGCTGATGTCGGGTAAGGAGACGTGAACATTTTCACAAGGACTCAGCAAAGTGGAGCAAATAAGGCAGCTGAATAAAATCAAAAGCATTGCATCAGAAATGTAGAGGAAGATGCAGAAGTGCAGTTTAGCAGTCGTGAAGCACCCTACAATTGCAAACCAGTTGCCACACGAAACCATAACAATCTTAGTTATGTAGAAAGGAGGAATAATTTGTCCTTCTTTTCAGCGGTGGGTGGAATAAGAGTGAAGATACTGTGGCGAGAGCTAGTGGTGTAAAAACACCAGAGAGACCGGGTTTTTTTTGATGCATGAATCTGCGTTCTGTCTGATTAGTTTCAGCAACTTTGACTACAAAAACAACTGCTATTATTTCCACATAGATACAGTCATTTTCCAAATAACGCTGCAAAGCACAGAGAACAAAAGTCTTTAGTTCCATAGCTATGTCTATCTCTTTTTCTTCATGAGTGGAAAATCAGATCAGAACAGCCCTGAATTTCAGAGAAGCTGAATCCGGACCTAGGTTTTCGTGTTTCAGACCCACCGCTGCTGCTAATAGACATGGTGTTTCCAGTGGCAACAGTTGGCTCACGCATTCTTTCACACTTCAGAAGAGATCCCCGTTTCCTTTTTTCCCCTCTTCTTTAGCAGTGGGCAGCCCTGCAACCTTTTGATCATACCGACTTTGTACGTTACATGACTGAACTCAGCTATGCCAAACATCCTTTTAGAAAGTTTGACATTCGTGCCATTTGAAAAAAAAAAAGGGGGAGAGAAGGAGAGAAGGGGAAGAATGAATCCCGGCGGTTTCCTCCTGCCCTTTTGATTAAGAGTGCAGTAAGTCAGCAGACGAGGTGGGACTTTTAACAAGCAGCGGGGTGTGCAAACTGGTTGTGATCTGTGATGTGTGCACACACATGCACACGGAGGAAAGGAAAGAAAAAGATGGAAGGTAGACAACAGTAATCAGAAATGACTACAACAAATTAGTTCATTGATGGAAAGTGTACAATGACAAAGAGACTGGATGAGACAATGGAGATGGCCTTTGATACTATCCTCAATCAGGTGAAGAAGATTGAACTCTGAAACCTTCAAGGTCCCTTACAGATCTAATAATTTCAATTCTGTAACAGCTTTGTTCCTATTTGTTCCCTTGCAATTACTATTTTGTGTGTATATTCTATTTTATTTTATTCTGTTCTACGATAAATTTTGTGTACTTCCAGTTCTTCCAGATTTTTGCCCAACTCTGTTATCACAGTCTTGGGGATGATGCAGAATTTATGGAAGTGAAATGGCTGTTGTAATGTTAGCAGGCAAAGAGGACAGGGACAAGACTTCACTATTTGCAAAAGAAGATGAGGAGACAAGGCTATCGCATAACTTCAGAGAAGTCATAAAACTGTTGTGTCTTGTAACCCAATCCTTTCCTTTAGCAAAAACGCCAAGGTCTCACTGGGGGGCTGGGGGGGAGAAAGTGTCCTAGCCTTGCAGTGAGTTAGAAGATTGCCCAGCTTGCTCCCTTCCCAGTGCGCTCACTTAGAGTTTTGCTGCATTTTAGAAATTTTAGCTTCCTTTTTCTGTTCCTCCAGAAAAGAGACAAATCTCCTAGGAAAGTTGTGTAACTGGCCGCTGTGTGAGCTGGTCTTGGAGGAGACGGTGTTTGCGTTGCCTGGGAATACACACCCCACTCCTGGGGAGGGATGTGTCAGGTGGGCTCTGGGACGAGCCTGCTGTCCACTGGCATGTAGTCAGGACATGAAGTGACCCAAAGAGACGTCGTCATGTTGGTATTGCAGAGTCGGGGTAATCGACCCTTGTGAGGGGCAACTTCATAGCTTGGGCACATGGGCTTCTCTGTGCCTCCAGGGGTCATCCCACCCCGCGCTCCACTTTAGTCTTCAGACTGAAGCTGATCTCTGCTGAGTTATAGGAAAAGGCTTCTGTAGAAGGGGAATACTGAGGGGTTTTACATCTTCCTTCAGTATGCCCAGTGCTGGCCTTTGCTGAAGATGTGCTACTGGGTTGAATGAATGGCTGGGTTAGTGGTCTGTGATAGCTCCTCAGTTACTATTTTTCAAAAAGAGGGAGAGAGGAAGAAAGGAGAAAGGAAAGGGGACGTGTTAGGGGAAATAGCAAGCCAGAAGGGGCAGGAACATCAGACAGGTTCTTTGAAAGTCCTGAAGAAAAAGTACTGAGTGTTTTAAAGTAAGTTTGCAATGATGTGTAAAACAGTTCCCTGTGTGAAAATCTATATCGATTTTTTTTTCTTTGCTTGTATTAGAGATTGTTCTCAGAATAGAAAGGCTTTGACATTTTGCCTTCTCATGCACTTAATCAGTTGTTTGTGTCATCCACTCTTACACGCATGTGTGCTCTGTCTTCTCTCTGGCTGTCGGCAGAGGCTGGCTGCTTGCTACTTCGTCCAGGTAGTTTGTAGAGCTACGGGTAAAGGATACTGGTGTTGGAGACCCTGCTGCAACTCTGGTGGTCGTGGGATGTGAGCTGGTAGGGATGACAGGCACTGGGTGGTGACAAGAGTGCGTAACACGAATGGCTGATGGCGATAGTCCATGATACAGTTGATTGCTGCATGTGCCAACCTACGGAAGTGTGTTGGCTTTCAAAACCGAAAGACTTCTATGTCTTCAGGGCTGGAGGTTACCGTCAGAGCACTTGCACCTGTTCCCACTCGGCTTCACAGTCACAAAAGGTAGCTTTGTTTTGGGGGAATTATTTTTTTTTTCCCTGTGGCAAAGGTGGTCACAAATAAGCTGACTGACAAGATGATGTGAAAACGAGCTCCTCTTGAACACTGCTGGTGCTGGTCCCTGTTACTACAGTGAGATTTTACAGCTGCTGTGGTCAGCAAAGCCTCCTGTGGCCAGAGACAGAGAGGACTTAGGGGAACAGTTTTTAGTGAAGGTTATTGACTTTTCTCCAGCAAAAATCATAGAATCACAGAATGGTTTGGGCTGGAAGGGACCTTAAAGATTACCTGGTTCCAACCCCCCTGCCGTGGGCAGGGACACTTTCCACTAGACCAGGTTGCTCCAAGACCCATCTGACCTGGCCCACTTCCAGGGATGGGGCATCCACAGCTTCTCTGGGTCGTCTGTTCCAGTGCCTCACCACCCTCACAGTAAACGATTTCTTCCCAATATCTAATCTAAATCTGCCCTCTTTTAGTTTGGAACCCCTTGTTTTGTTGCTACAGGCCCTACTAAAAAGCCCCTCTCCAGCTTTCTCATAGGCCCCTGTTAGGTACTAGAAGACCACTATAAGGTCCCCAGGGATGGAGCCTTCTCTTCCCCAGGCTGAACCACCCCAACTCTCTCAGCCTGTCTTCACAGGAGAGGTGCTCCAGCCCTCTGATCATCTTTGTAGCCTCCTCTGGACTCCAACAAAGTGGAGAACCACAGGGTGTTGCTGCTTGGCTTTTTGTACAGCGCTCCCTTTGCTTGTCGGGATGCTCTTAGCTTCTCCAGCTTTTCCTGTGACAGGCCTGGCCATTGTGGTGGCAGCAGCTTCCCTTTCCCTGTCAGCTGTGCTTTCGAGGGGGAAGGGGCAGCTGGCCGGGAGCTGGGCTTGTTGGTGCTCACTCCACGCGGTGTCATTGCATTGACGAGAAATCCTGCAGGACAAGCCGAGGGCGGGGGGGCGGTTGAACCTTGCAGGAATCAGCGACTGTTCCTCTGGGAACAAGGGAGCAAGCGGCTCATGGAGCCCTGCTTCCAAGTGGCTGTGTGCAGAGGGGCTCGCTGAAGCCATGTTTTTAACACAGTTGGGTTTAAATGGCCCATTTTTACCTCTGCACACATCATCTGCATCATCCCTTCACTTCCTTCCTCTTTAAGTGATGTCTTATGCATAGATTTGTCATTTACGCTCCAACTGCATTTTGCATTATTACATTTTAATGATATTTGAAGTTCTTGCATACATATTTGAGTTCACTGATACAAATGAAAAAAGAGAAATAATCAGCATACTTGGTTTATCTGATGCCATAAAAATGTTATATCATAACTTGGGCAATTTCTTGGATAAGATCAAATGCAACATCAGATCCTAAGAGAGGGTCCAAGTACAGCTGTCTGTCTGAATGACTCTAAAGTTAGGGTCAACAGCTGAACTTTGCAGTTTGGCCCTGTTTGTACCTCAGATAAAAAACATTTAACTGATTCTACCCCTTAAGCTTTGGAACTCGTGGGTTTGGTTAAAATGAAACTGAGATCTGGGTGGCCCTTGACCCTCATATTTTGTAGAAAGGAACATCTCACGTATTGGCTTTGTTTGAGGATGCTCTGCATGATCTAGAGGGTCTAACCTCCTCCACCCCGTTATCTCCTGCCGATTTACAATCTGTTATAATCTATTAGGAATCTTGAGGCTTGAGGGCAGAATTTTGTGTAGGGATAAAAGATGCTTTCATGTTGATGCTGTGGGATATATTTTTTTTTTTTTTAATTCTTTCTCTCATTCTCCGTTTCATGAAAATTCATTAATCTGTGACATTTAAAGACTCTGTCTGAGAGGTGTCTGGAGCAGCGGCCGGCTGCATACATCAATAGTTTCTCAGAGTCTGGCACTCTGTCAATATTTGGGGGCCTCAGTAACAGCACTTAAATGCACTGCCTGCCAGCCGTCACGCTCTTAGCATGTCTGTAAGAGTCTGAATGAGCGGATATTAGCACGTCAAGTCCTTTCACAACTGGCAACACTTTAGAGACAAACTGCTTGGTAGGTATCTCTCCTCTTCCCTCCCCTCCTGTTTTCTGGCATGTCTTCTTTGTTTATCTGATGTGATTTATGTATTTACACACAAATATGCATCCTGCAAGGAGGCATCATAAATCCTGAGGCTAGAGGTGGTATTATGGCATAATCTATATAACAATGGAAATGGGCTGAAGCTGGATTTGGACCCAGAACCAGATTAAGCTTGGGTTGACTCCTGGGCCAGTTGAGTCAGGAACAGAGTTTTGTTTGGATTTCACGGTGCCAAAATCTTTAGAGTTTAGTTCCAAATAATGAGAATCTTGGACAAAAAAATTTACAGGAAGTGCTACTGTGGCAGTATTTCAACCAGCTCCAAACCAGAAGTGGAAAACAAGCCATCTCAAGACTTGGGTTGTATTCAAATCAAAACCGTTAGAGCAGGTTCAGAATCCAGACCTTCTGTTCCTTTTCTAATCCTATCCCACTGCATAAATTGGATTCACAGCTGAATATTACTCTAGATTACCCGTGAAACCTCCCTTTTCAGTGGAAAAAAAAAAAATCAGGGAAGCAAAATGCATCTTTTTCTTCTTTCCCCTGGTAGAATAGGAAGTGCAGTAGAAGAAATTTGGATTCACAGACGCTTACTGCTGTCCTCACAGCCCCCCACCCCCTTTTATTTGATTGAAACATTATGGCCAGGCAGCAATCAGTGTCTTTTTATTGTGCAGTCTTATTTTCTCTTTACCCGTTGTGCTTCACCTCTTGCTTACTATGTTGCTGGATCTATGGCTCTAAAACCACGTTGTCTGGAGAAGTGAATGGCTACAGTGTCTGGAAGTTTAGACTGGCTTTTTAGAGCTGAATTGCGGGCAGAAAGCAGGCCATGAAACTCCATCTGAATGTTTCCATTTCTAAGTCTCCATAGAATATTCTTTTTTACATCCTGTTTCATGCCGTATGTACTGAAAGGAGATGAAGGCATGGGTGCAGAGTGAGCCCTTCATTAGGAACATTTTCCTGACTGAATTTTGGGAACGAATTCTGAGAAGAATAAATCTGAAGTCAGAAGCTGGATGAAACCGCTTCCGTATTGTTCCTTCTTCAAAGTCCAGTAACACCAGCCGGTGCCCCTCAGCTGTGACCTCCCGCACAGCCTTCGGTGCCAGTTAGTGTCAACAACTTCTTAATCCTTTTCCAATAATGTCCAGAAAGTTGGTGTTTTTTTCCTCAATAAACTTCCAACTTTGCCCTGGTAACACCTGCAGAAATCTGGCCTGATAACTGAATAGACAAAATTATTCTGCTAGAGCTACCTTGCAAGAGTAAGTCAGAAACAAAAATAGCTAACTACCTCTTCCCAATCATTTCTCTGCTCTTTTTAGCACTCTCTTATCTTCTGCCTTTATCATAATTTTTCCCATAATCCAACTACAGCTGCATCTGATCTCCATTTTCCTGATTGTGTCTCCAGAGCACCTGCAGTTATATAGTATTTTGTCACCTGTTGGAAAAAAAAGGAAAACCCTGCGAAAGTTTATGAACGTCTCCACAGAGGCAGTGAGTAACAAGGGATGCATTTATCCCTGCGTCAGGCCAAGCAGCGAAGGGAGAACAAACAGGCTGAAGGCTTCTGTGAATATCAGAGATATGTCTGGCTAGATGGCAGCAATGGCCAATAAGTACAGACAATCGACAGGGAGGAGGATTTATTTTTAATTATAGTCATTGCTCCTTTAGCGTGGCGTGGGGGCACTCATATGTGGAGGGGAATGACCAGCTGCACTTGCTGCCCTTGGGCAGAGCGTGATGCCGTGGGCAGCGCGGTGCGGTCGGTCTGGCTCCAGCGGGCCCGGCGCAGGAGGCTGGGGGTGAGCCGCAGCCGCTGGGTCTCTGGCACGGCACCAGTGTCCCCTAGGGCTGAGCAGCAGCCCCAGGGATGGAGACAGAAAGCTGCGGTGGGACTCCAGGATGCCTGGAGCACCCAGGATCAGGCCTGCACAGTAGGAATAACCACCCCGTACACGCTTATGGTTGCTCTTTCTCAGCCTGTACTTTGCGTTGCCTTTTACACTCTCAGCGAAGTAACGCACAAGCTTACGGTAACCCACGCACCTTTTGTACGCGGGGAGTACATCGCAAGGCATAATGGGGCACATTTGCAACTCTGTCCCCAGTGTTTTAAAAACGTGACTGACTTTATCGTCAGTGACAGCTGTGTGTGCTTTGAGAAACCTCCCCGCCCCCAGCCCCCAGTGCTGCACAGCGAAGTTGGGGGTTCATAGTGTCGCGTTCGTTTCTGTGTCACTTGTGTTGATTCTCTAACAGCTCTAAAGTTGTCTTTTGATTAAGCGAGTCGGCGTTGCGAGATGCAAGGGGTCTCCAAAACGGAGGCAGGCAGACCTTCAGCCTCACGGGCTGTTCCCACCTCAGTGCAGACATTGAACTTGTGCTACCGGTGACAATCGCGTGCCTAAAGCCCCATGCAGAGATTTTGGAGGTTGCCTGCAAGGCTTTCCACTAAGCAGCTCTTTAAATCCAGCTACCTTTCCTTCCCTGGAGGGATGAGAGGATTTGTCCCCAAATAACAGTGGCACAAAAGTGCTGAGGGGATCTTGGGTTTCAGGCTTCCTTCAGTCCACATCCCTGTTGGTTCTGGTGGCTGTAAGGAAGATGCTTTCTTTGAGCGCTGAAATTGATGAAGCAGGAAAAATCCAGACTTGTCGTCCGTTCATATTTTACCTCTATTAATAAGTAATTAATTAAAAAAGAAGCTGATGTTCCCATGATGGGCCGCTAAATATATGCAAGTGAAACTATTGGCATTAAAAAGAGATTTGACTGCAGTTGAGCAGTTATTTATATTATACTAAATCATATAGGCCCCAGTTGAGATGAGCAATCTATTGTGTCAAGCTCTGTACAGACACACTGTAGGAGGTGCGTCTAACCCTGACGAGCCCAGAGACAAAAGTGTGGACAGAGAGACAACCTCAAAGACATGAAACAATAACTCACCTTGGTTGCAAAGGCAAGGGCTGAACCGAGAAGGGAACGCAGATCCCCTGCCTCCTTGCTCTTTTTTCGTTGACAGCCAGTCGACTCAGTTCAGCCCTTAGATTTAGAACTGGGTGAAACTGTTGAGTCAAGTGTTTTATTTGCTAAAACCTGCTTGCCTCAGATATGGGTTAGCCAGAACTATGCAAAAAATAAATAAACGAGGAAAAAATTCAAAAGAAAAGTTCTGGAAAGAGAAAAGGTATTGTTTTGATACTTCTAAACAAGGTTCCTGTTTTTGTTTTGAAAGAAAGTAAAATGTAATTTCAATGTATCAAACACAAACAAAAACCTAGCCCATTTTGTTAAACACCTAGGTGGGTTTTGGTTTTGGTTTTGGTTTTTTTTTTCTTCTCCGTGTTTTCAGTTTGGTCAACTAGCCAAATAAATCAGTTATTTACACAACTGTAATTCTAATGAGAATGTTGGACCCTGGGGACTTTGGCTATATCTTTCAATACAGTACAGATTTATAATACCAAGTATTCTGCCTGGTTCTCCATATACAATAGCGAGCAGTCCAGTGCACTGGGGAGATGAGGGCACTGGGGAAGACCCAGTGCCTTTTAGCTCTTAACATTTTTATTTTCAGTTGTAGTAGTATTTTGGAGGGTATTGCTTACAAGATAAATTTTGCATTTATTTGAGCAACTCACAAATGGGATTCACTGCAAAGCTATCATTAAAGGGAAATAAAGCAGAAGAAGGAACAAAAGATACATTCTTAGCAAAGTCTGACATGTAGACGTTTTCAGAGAACCTTGTCGCCACAGGAAAAATGCCATCTTTTCACTCAACACAACCCCCAAAAACACAGGTAAGTACAGGGGCTGTTCTTACAGTGCTGCGACTCAAACGCTGTTCAACTGTATTGTTGTCTATCTCTAGTGTTCCTACCTTACCAGCAATTTAGTCATTTCTATGTGATCATTCCTATCTTGAAGCGGTTTCGTCTCGCTCCAGTTCAAAACCACAGTGCCCATTTTCTGTGAGTGACTTCTGGGGGGGGGCTGCTCTGGCATCAGGTATTCCTGATGTGGTCCTTGCTCATGTAGGTGTTGCCGCTCCTTGGAGGTAGCTGGTAGGGACGGAAGGAGTCACTTTAAGTTTGTCTGTATGTTGCTTTTCATTTTCTCATTCTAACCTGCTTAGTTCTAACCCTCTAACTAATATCATTGAGTGTTTTCTCAATTTATATATGTCCATGAGAATTAAACCCATGAGCTTATTGAACCCTGTAACCTTGTTAGAGAAGCGCTTACAGCGCTTACAGGGTGCGGTGCTTTCTTCCCAGCACCGTCAGTGAGCTATTCCTTCTGCTCCTTTCTTGCAGGAGAGCCCCATGGCCTGAGCTCTGAGAGCCCGAGCACTCCCCCACTCGCTCTGCAGTGCCTCAGCCTGCGGTTTGGTGCTCGTGCTGCTCCCTCCAGGTGACGTTCTCTGCCACGTGCAGGGACGATGCTGCTTGTGGCTCTGCCCCAGCCCCAGTTGCAAGGCTCGGGTGTACATCCCAGATGACCTCGCTGTGATGAAACAGACTTCTTCCTACAAACCTAAGTGGCCTGCTGAGTTAGTGGTGGAGAAAGATGCCTGTAGGATTGCTAGGTCTTGACTGCTAAGTCCTTGAAGATTAGGACCAAGCTTTGCAGTGGAGAACTCTTCAGCATTCACTTCCCTTGACTGAAGAATCGTAACTGTAGAATCACTAATGCCAGCCTTGGTTGGAGAGTCTAGCTGCAGAAGGACATCCAAATAGGGAGCCATGGATAAAATGTAAGAAATAAGACTTGTCCGAGCCCTCTCTGACTCCTAACAGGTACTCTTTGATGAGATTAGCTTTGTGCACATTTTTGGAAATTTCTTTTGACATCTGTGAAGGCTTCATATCACTTTGTCCTTACCTCCAGAAGTCTGGGGCACTGCCAGACAAAGCGAGGGTCTGTTCCAGGCTGTCAGGTTTCTTTCTCCCTTCCATTACCTCACAGCTACCCCATGTAATATTATCTGGTGTTGGGTGCCCTAGGGTTCAAAGTGGAACTGTAGTAGGAAAAAAGGGTAGATAAGATGGGTGGGGCCGGAGACTTGACTAGGGGAGCTGAGGGTGCACTGTAGCATGCAGGAGGCATGGGCAAACATTTTTGCTGAGTACATATGCGTGTAGGGAGTAGAGAGGTGCCTTCATTAGTTTTCATTTCTTCTGTTGCATTTGGGCAGTCCTAGTACTCAACCCTAACGCTCAGAATATTCCCATGAGATTACTTGGTGCCTGTGAGACTTGCAGCCCCGAGACGAGAGGTGCAGGCTGTTGCCGCCAGTGCCCTGGTGTAGAAAATTGTGGAGAAGTGAAATTTTTACCTCTGGTGATTGCTGTTTTCTTTGTGTGCTGACTGCTACTGTACCAAGCGAAGGTTTGTCTAGACCAGAGCTCAGGGTTACTTATTATCCTCATAATCCATTTCCTTTTGTCGACAGCAGTGGCTTATGTGGGCAGGTCAGGAGGGAATGCTCACATCACGGGTAACATCTTTTCTATGATCTTCATTAAGCTTTGGACCATTAGCTTAAGATGCGTGATTATTTTGTTTGTTCGAACAGCAAGACAAGCAGAGTCTCCTCTGAGTGTTTCTTTCAAGCAAACCAGCATGACTGAAAACTGGGAGCTTGCCAGAAAACGTTACGTGAAATAGTAGTGGCAGGTTCATCTTAGTGTGGGCGGAGAGAGATCTGTACCCTCGATTTTACTACTTCAGACATGCAGTGTCCATATGCCATAGTTGAGCTGGTTTTTGGATGGAGTTTGAAGGCTACTACTTGACGTACTTTGTGCAAACACTGTGTGAGTGCTGTAGATATATGGTCTTACGGATATGAGTATCAGCTGTTGTTGCAGTCCCAACACACAGCATCAATATTCAGTATGCTATAGATGGTCCCGTTTTTCTCCTTTATTTTTAGTGTTAGTAGACCGAGCCAAATACTAAAAGGGGGGTGGGGGGTGGGTCACGTGATTAAATTAATACCATTAATTATTTAGAAACAATCAAAGGAAATACAAGACATCTGGCTTTAAGCCCAAACAACTCATGGCACTGCTGTTGCCTTGTAACCTCATCAGCTCTTAGTCCAGTCATCTCTCTTCTTTCATTATGGACACAGGAGATGCTCCCCCCCCCTCCCCCCCCGGCTTCTTTCCTGCCTTATTTCTGGCAACTTGGAACACAGATCATAAGACTGGACTACGGAGTTGTCTGGTTTTGTGTGTATAAACTCTGATTAGTTCTGTGATGAAAAGGCACCCCCCCCTCCCTGCCCCCCCATCCCCATGGTATACAATAGCGTTTGATTAGCAGTGCACCGCAGCCATGAGTTGCGTTTTTCTCTTCATCCATGTGTTGGGAACTAGCTGCTGTAGGAGGGAAAGACACTGCTGTTCCTGCGGTGCTGAAAGTCGTTAAACACGTGTGTTACAGCGGGCTGCATGCAACGTGCAGCAGGAGACGGTTCCTGCCCTGACGTGTGGGCAGCCGACCTAGGCAGGAAGGCTGGAGGAGAAATGGCATCGCGGAGCGTGGAAGCGCTTTGCCCGTGATTGTGCAAGAGGGCTGTGGCAGACCCGGTCCGCTGACCCTGGCTCTAACCTTCCCCTGGCTGAGGCCAGTGGTCCGATCCTTTGTAGCCGTGGCCAGGTATTTCCCATTGGAATGATGTTTTATGGTGGAAACTCTTCTTTTTGAAATAAAGATTTTCCTTGGGCATAAATTTTACCCAAGAGAAGTCAAAACAATTATTTCCTAACTGCTGATTCTGGAAGGCTCTTTACTCCCCGCACACACACACCGCACCCCCGCCCCCCATCCCTTCTTTTTCTAGCTAGTTGATGGAAAAATTCTGTTTTGGTTACCTGAGAAGTGCATTTTTGTGGAAACACCTTCTCATGTGGACAAAAGACCCGCTAGGCTGGTCTTTTTATTCCATCTCAGGAATAGGACATTTGGGGGCCCCTTCCCCTCCAAGTGCTTACATTTTCATGATAAGGTAGTTCCATTTTCTCTTCAGCTCAGTCTTTGTTAGTATAGATGATTTAATACAACCTAATCATGCAGTTCTCATCATCTGTAGGTAAATTGGTATATATATACAACTTTCTGAAATGTTTTTACATTTATTGGGGCTAAACAAAGTTTCTCGCTGATCATTAGAATTGCACTTTTCTGTGCACTGGTGAATGTGGACCCATTTTGATTACTAGCAGATGTATTGAAGTCATTCTCATTACGTCTACGTCAGTGGAGAGGCACAGACTTTCATTTTCTTCCTTTAATCCGAAAAGTGTAGTTTTGCTGGCTATTCTCTTAATGGCTGCTGAGAGTTTCTTTGAAGAACTCTTATTTTATGGAAAAGCATTGAGGTTTCTGCACAGTAGGGATCTCTGGACAGTCTTTACCTACTCTTGACTACTGTTTTGAAGATGCCCATCCCCAATTATCTGTGAAAAAGTATTGAAATACGCTTCCTTAGTTCTGAAGAGCTTACTTTATAGACTACTGCTCTCTATTATTTGTAGTATTCCATAGCCTATACTTGTCCTCAGAGAATGAAGGCATCAGTTGAACATATTGGGTGTGATTTTTCAAAGTATGCAGTTATCCACATTTGGTTCCCAGTGCATTTGATGTGTGTTAACACTACCTTCAACAAAGGCAGAGTTAGGCCCATGCAGAAGGCTTTAAAAACAAAAAAATGAAGCCCGCCTCTTGCACCCTGGGCTATTTGCAGGCAAGAACATATGTTCTAAGTGCTTCTGCTGCTTTGCGGGGTGTTTGTTGGAGGGGCTTCGGCTGCTCTCTGATTAATGGTGTAGTTCATTTTGATGCTATGATAGATTTGTTTCTTTTGTCTCTCTAAATGTATCATATGTTTTCAAAGTATTGTATTTCTTGGAACTAAAGTTAAACAAAACCTCTCGATATCCAATAAACTAAAAAACCCTCTTAGATTAAGCTGTTCCAAGGTTTTGTTTTACTTGTCTCCTTATACTGAAGCCAGCACACTTTATTTTGTTGTCCTCAGATGTAGTCATTATATACAGTTTGTTGTTTATGTAAAACTTATATTTTTCTTTTCCTTTCTCTCCTCTCCCTTTACTTCGCCTTTCCCTAACATCTACGTTGCGTGTTGACGGCAAGAGCAGCAGTGGTTGGCAGTTTTCCTCAACTTTGCAAGAGAGAGAGAGATTTGGTTGGAATGAAACCTTGCTCTCCGTACAGCCTGCTTGAGATGCAGCATTGAAAGGTATAATCTCATTTTCTGTCTTGAAACCAAAGCTGAAAACCACAAACAGGTAGAAATCTTGGTGCCAAACCACCTGTTGATTCATAGCCGAAAAGCCCTTGGCAATACATTTCTCACTGTATCCAGCTGGAGCAGCTGCATGGCTGATACCCACAGTATCTGCCTGTACCTGCATGTTTGGTAAAGAGGCTAATTAATTTGAGAAGTTTTGGATTGACATTTAGGTAGAGTAGGGCAAATAACTTTCTGATCCTAGCCTTGCTTTTTGCCTAGAGTAGCACACATCACTCATATAACTTGGTTCAGCATTGAAAATACCAATCCTGAAGTCCCATGCTGTGCATTATAGAGCAAAATGAGATTTGTTGAAACAGCTGTGTGTGGAGAGGCCGTATCTGCAATAGCATAATATCCTGGAGGTCAGAATTGAGGTGGACGGATAAAACCGTGAAGATAAAAGTTGCAAAACACCCCACTAGTACATCAATACTTAATCTTTTGAGAGTATTACAATTCAGAAAAATCACTTGAAATCAAGTTAAAATGCTGTTCTTGAACTGCTAAACATATGCTTCGTGTGACATGTGCATTACAGACACAGCCACCGTGTGCTAATATGGCATTAAAATTTTGGACTCCACCCACAAAAATTAATAACATTCTCGAAATAAGAGTGATGTAGGATGCTGACACATTTAAGTCCATATGTTCTTGGGCATGTGTCCTCCAGTGCATGAGAGAACTAGAAATCCCAGGTATTTTTCTTATTTCCTGTAAAGCCACGCTGGGAAAGGAGGAGAGCGTAAGTGATGGCAGGCTGGCCGGCTTTGGCCCATGGATAGCTGTACAGTAGACCCATATTTTATATTTTTACATGCCCTTATCTGTTCTTTCCTGTTAGTGGTACTAGTTGACTTCCATGGACTTGCATGAGCATAATTCAGAACAGATTTGGGCCACGCTATTGATGTTTGTGCGGACTGCTTGATGTTTGTGAAACAATGATTTCCTGTGGATCTGTAGCATTGTCCAGTGTTGTACAGTGCTTTCATATGTATATATGACTGGTTAAAACGCAAAAAGTGTTTTGAAACAACATGACAAGGAACAGTAAAAGCTGCACAGTAACTGAGCTATACTTGGCTGCCCATATAATGTCCAATTAATGTGGTTACTGCACTCTGAAGCCTTTCCAAGGCTGAATAAGACATGCTGTGGCCTGGTAAAAGACACAATTTTTTCCCAAATCTTCTAAAGATTTCCATTACAGATGCTACAATGACATGAGGACGCTGTAATCTGTATCTTTAGTAGCAGTAACAATGTGTGAAGTATATCCCCAAAATCTGAAGGTGTGAATTCTAAGCCATCAGCGAGCTGTGTGTGAGAATTCCATACAGTAAAACCTAATTCTGTGCTGAAGAGGAACACTGTGAACTCTCAGCATAAAATAAAAGATGTTCTGCTCTCTACTGCACTTTCTTGAGCCAAACTTGGGAGCTAAAAGCCAAGCGAGGTTCTTTCATCACCAGTCATAAAGATGCTGTAAGTCAGATTGTCCCCTCAGGCTATATTTTGACAATGTAGTAAATTGAGCTTTGGGAACTTTCTACCAGACCGAGAACTCTGTCACCTCAAAATGCAAAGCATGGATCCATTATAAATTCATTCTTCTGATGCAGTTTTTAAAATATATTTTGATGTGTTGACTTTTACCAGCAAGTTCCATGCCTTATCTGCTATCTTTTGTTCCGTGCTGCTAACATTAACATATATAAGGGCTGGCAGAAATATGATCTCATGCCCTCACATGATCCAGAAGAAATTTTTACTGTGGAGTAACCCATTAGTGCAGTCTGTTAATGTCGTTAATAATCAAGCGCCATCAACTCCGTTACTCCCCTGCATCTTGTTGTCTTCCTGTTCTCCCCTTTGTACTCAAGTCTACACTGGAAGGTGGCAGAGGCATCAGGACGAGCAGAATTTGATCTGTGTTCCGAACGGGATCAGAAAATGTGTTGGATTTTGTACATGTGTATCAACACTTCCAATTTGGTGAGCTGTGTTGAGAAGAGTGGAAAAAAGCTGAGTCTTCTTTCTTGCACGAAAAAAAGCCAGAGTGGTACAGGAAAAGTACATGGGCAAATTCCTTTTTGCCTGAACTCTAGAGAAGCTCATGAACAGGCAAAGCTGCAGAGTTTTGATCTGGGGACGAGTTTGGCCAGTATTAAAATTTCTCTAAAATTCTTATTGTTTTCTTCTGCCCTCCTCCCCTTTGCTTTTCTGTGTTGCGTGATGGATGTATCATGCCCAGATTTTGCAATTGTAGCTTTGTGTTTAAAAGCCACATAGACACAATGAATGTCTTACTAAATTACATTTCAGAATTCTTCCAGGGAGTTTGTATTTTGGAAGGACAGAGCTACTTGCAAAATCTTCAATTTCAGAAAAGTTGTGCATTTGAATCTATGTGTTTTCCTTGATTTTGGTGGGCCAAGACGATTCTCAATCTGATGATCTTGGTCTCCTGGAAAGAATAGAGGAAGAGGAGGGAAGAACTTCACAGTGAGGTTGCTGATACTGCTATGTTTAAAGCCTATTGTTTCCTGGAGGTTTGCAAAGTTTTCTATTTGTTTTCCTTCTCTCTCTGACCTAATTAA
The DNA here is from genome assembly GCF_023634155.1 of Falco peregrinus. Lineage (NCBI taxonomy): Eukaryota > Metazoa > Chordata > Aves > Falconiformes > Falconidae > Falco > Falco peregrinus. The sequence continues at coordinate 87,368,710 of NC_073726.1, read as the reverse complement.
TTTTACGGGATATCCCCAAGGACATAATTTATATGACAAATGAATTACATTAAAAGTTGCTGTCATGGTAAGAACCCCCTTGTTTATGGTAAATTTAATATGTTTCTCTGTGTTCTTTCACTCTATAAATAGTGATCTACCCGTGAATAGTTCGGTGTGTTTTATTTTCCAGAAAATTTTGGGTGCATAGTGACTTATTGTCATTATTAAAAATACTAAAAAATATAAATGAGAAAGGAGAAACATTATTGTAATTTAGCTGTGGTTAGCAAAAAGCTTCTGAATGGTGCTAGCTGAGAGGTAGGGCTCTTTCTGTTGACTTTTTCTTCTTCAGAAACAGATTTATGTAGAAAAGGGTCAAATAATAACTAATATACAAGTCTGCTCACCAGTTCTCAGCTTACTGTAAAATAAAAACATTAGCTCTCCAGACGGGAGCTGTAGGAAGGAAAAGCACGTACCATTTCATTGCTGCGTTCAGGACTGTCCCATCTGCAGCCTTCGTGTTAGTGAAGCTGTTTAACCCCTTGAAGCCCACGGATCTTTGTCCTATATTTTCATGCAGCCTTTTTTTTTGTATCCCCGCAACCTACTGACTCCAGGAAGGTAATACACACATTCAAACATTTACCCTCGGCTTCCAAGGCTGCACACACTTTCCTGGAGGATTAAAGAGCCACGAAGGATAATTGCCGCTCCTGGTAAAAGCAGTAGGCGTTTTGTTAATAACGAAAGCAGGAGCAAGCTCACTGTAATTTTGGGCCAAAATACAAGTTTGGAATTTATTTGGATTCCAAAATTTTCCAGTAGCATTGCAGCTAGGTGCTTACTCCTGAGGTTGAATAGTGACACTGAGTTTCCTTTTCCAGAGAGCGAAATGCAGAAAGTTGCTTAAATGAGGACAAAGCAAAGTACATGCTTCTTTAACGATTTTTGTTTTGACTAGATGGAATAATCCAAGGAAGGGAACTTCTTTTGTAAAAACTTACTAAATGGAGGAAAACATCCCAGCATTAGTTCAGCAGAATATCCCAGCCAGTGCTTCAAGTTAAGCTTGTGCTGCAGCGCTGTGCTGACGTGGAGCGCCTGTGCCCTGGCAGCGGCTTTTTGCCCCGTCGGTGGCCAGGTCCCAGCGGCTCTCCCACACCCTGAGCTGCATTTGGGGAGGATCTTTCCTTAACTGCCAGGAGCTGCCGAGCTGGTAAATTCGCCTCAGGGGATGATAGCAGGGAAAGGGTGTTGTGCAGCGAACTTATTTTGAAGCACTAGATGCACTTTTTTTAGTTTTCTATTTCCATCCTGTGTTCCCGGCTTTTCTAAAGGACTCCTAAGTAATTTCAAAATTAAATCACTTCACTAGCAGTTCTGTGGCCCTCATAAATATGATGAAGCCTGACTCTCTGTCACTTTTTCTTGAGGTGCTTAACAGTCTTACGGCATTTAAAAAAAATCTTCTGTCTACGTCAAGACAGCATATTTCTTTAGTTAAAGATTAAGGTTCAGAAGCAAATATAAAATAGTTATTTATGTTAGGTCTGCACTAACTCTTGACTTTTTTTTTTTTTTGAGATGGTATATTATTTTCCTTTCTTTAGAGGGATTATAGAGAACACGGTGCTGTCCCACAGTCCCCAGCTTCAATTTTAAAATGGATCAAGTTCAGGTTCTGACATACTTGGCAGAGTACCATCATTTTTTCTACCCCTCCCTCAATCTGGGCCATAATTGCGGATATCCTGTGGACCGCAGCCCAGAGACTGCCAGTCCTGGGAGCATACGGAAGGGAAGAGATGATGGTAATAGCTTTGTAGCTTGACCTGACATTTGCATTGTTTCTCAGTCGCTAAGTGTGATGAGGAGAGCAGAGGGTTTGGCATGAACTGTAAGAAACTGGTCATGATTTGCAGAGGCAATCTCCCCTACCTGACTCAGATGTTATTACAAGGTGCTGTTTGCACTTAAAGAAAAAATAAGACAAACAAGGGGTATTTGGACTAAGGAGAAAGCAAGCAAATAGATAGAGTCATACACTAGGTAATTCCACTGCTTACAGTGAAGTTGCACTGGGGATAGATATTAACCCCATAAAATCCCTGGGTCACAGACAGCCTTATGACAGACCCTGATAGCTTTGTGGAGACAGATTATGTCAAGCCCTCAAATTTGGAAATGTAGCAATTCCTCTGTAGTAAGATTGCAAATGAACACCCATTCGGAGATTGCCAACATTATCACAGTTTGTCAGGGTGATCTCACAGCCCACAAAGCGCCGTAAGAGATTGCTTTACAAGTTCTGAAAGATTAGAGCGTTGAAGTATGTGACACCGGAATGAAGCTTTGATGCCTGGCTTTGTCAGTCAGCCAGACAAATAAATAATATCCAGTGTTTTTATTAGTGTAAAGTCTAACAGGTAATGGAAATGTATAGAGAAACGCTTTCTTGTCACCGCTACGTGCAGCACGGAAATGTAGGCTAAACGAAAATGGGATGTGTTAATGTCAAATCCTTCGAACAGGCAGTTGTATACCTGCATGGGTCAGTAACTGCAGTGCAGCACTTACTGCTGTTTCAGCAGGTAGTAGTTTAAAGCATTAGCATTATTGCACGGCTAAATGAAACAGCAAAAATAATTTGGCGGTCTCGGGTTTTGGTCATCTAGTGAAGCGTGAAAACATGTATTCTAGTAAATTAAGGATAGAGTTTTGGCCAGGAAGGAGCAAAGGGCCTGGACTGTAGAAAGCAAGGGTCCCTCTCTTGGCTTGGGAGAGCAAGCAATGCAGGTGTGCAGTTAGGAAGTGGCATGGAAGTAAGAGTAGAAGAGTAGAAGATCCAGCATTTCTTCCCTAGCAGGAGCTGTGTAAAAGCTTTTGGGTAATATGCTGTGCTCAGAGTTTTGTTACGAGTTTCAGGTACTTAGAAACTTAAGAGATCGACGTAGGACTAATCTGTAAGCATGAAATGGGTGTTTGGGACTTTCTGTAATACCTGAACTTTCCAGGGTACCTTTTTCCACATTCCTTTGGCATTCATCCCAAATTTCCACGAAGGATACGTGGTCTGAAAAACATTTGTGGAGCCTCAAATGAGAGCCATTCGCACTGGTAAAGAGTTCCAAAGAAGGCAAATTTGTCAGTCTTTGTGCTTTGATACAAAATACTGGTCTATTTTTATATATACCAGAGTTCCACCAAAGGTTTACCATGGTTCTGATTTATGTCCATTTTCAGCCTTTAAACTTTGTGGAATCAAAGATCTCAGATGCACATTTGTTGCATGCCTTATTTCTTACAGAGCCATGAAGTTGTAGAAATGTAGGATCAGCTGCAAATTTCTGCATCTCTGATCCGTCTGTAGTGAGAAAACCATCATCTGCAGTTCTCTCCTGCCTTGACACCAAATCATAATTTGTCCTTGACCTTGGAGAGCTTTTGCCCCTATTTCTCCATCCTTATGAGCAGCAGGGTACTTACGGGTACCCAAGCATTAGTTAATGATTGCTTATGCAAACCTGGAGAAGCTTGGATAAAAGACCCTGTGTAAGGGCATAGAATTATTATGACTATTATTAACTGAATGCCTAAACCTAGACAATGTATTTGCACATGTAAGTAATTATGATGCACTTCAAGGCATTCTGTTTGTAATGCTTTGTAATGCTTTGCTCTCCATTTCCTACAAATCAAATTACTGAGGGATAGATTTGATTTCCACATCATTTTGAAAATATTTTCTTTTTCTTTTTTTAATTTCCTTTGTATTAATTTTTTTCAAAGTTCAAAACACAACCAACTGTGACTAAATGCATAAAACCAAACAAAAACCCCCTAAAGTATAACAAAATTAAAGACAGCCTAAGATGATATGCAGCAAACAATGTAAATCATACCTAACAAACATGGTTGTAATAATATACCTTATCCATGTCTGATCCACTAATAACAAATACTTATTCAGAGAACAAATAACTCATTCTTCTTCTTAGTGAGAGAGAGAGGCAAGCCCCAAATTCAAATTATATCTTACAGTCTAAACAAATATGAAAAACCTGCCAAATCTTCTTATAGAAATCCCAACAATCTTGTATTTTCTTTGTATCTTTTGGGAATAATGAGATTGGAGGGGGGGTGGGGTGGGTGCAAAAGGCCACTTTTTACTGGGAATGTGAGGTCTGATCCTGTAGCTTTTCCCTGAGAAGTCCTTGCTGCCTTCTGTTGAAAGGTTTCTGTTGCAGATACCGGATTCAGACCAAAACCTGAAGGCATAGTCAGGGGTTGTTTTTAATAATTAGGGATTTTTTTCCCTCTTCCTCATGAGAAGTGTTTTCAGAAGTGTAGAGCTGACAAATTACAAGCGATACCTCCTCTGTTCAGTTTATAAAGATTGCTACAAGAATGAAGACTGTTACTAGAAATTAATGAATGCTTTCCTCTCTGCGTCATGTCAAAATAGGTTTTTCCCATCTTCCCGTTTCCTTTCTGGTTACAGAAATGATTACTGTTTGCTGAACAGGATAGCATCATCCTCCCCGTCCTACACTGCGAGCGTATTGGCATCTCCCCCCGGCCCCTGCACCCTTCCCTGGGGTCAGTGTTCTGGGCCGTGAGTTGCCATCGCTGTGGTAGTTGGCACAAGTCCTTCCCAGCCGGGGGAAAAGGCAGCCGTTGGGGTATCTGGCAAGCCGTGGTACACCTCACGTGCCACACGGCGCTGATTTGTCGTTGGTGACCGGGTCCCAGCTCAGCTGGCAGGGATGCCAGCCTTGCTGCTGGCCCCTGTCAGTGTGAGCACGGTTCTGGCCTCCTTACCTGCTGATGGGAACTCATGGCTAATGATGTTTAAAGAAATTTTGAGAAATATTTGCTTTTTCTTATGTTAAGAGGCTTTGGAGTAGGAAACATTGGTCTGTCTTGTGTCTTTCTGTCGTCCCTGTTGCACGTTGTGCTCATCAATCCTCCCCTGTGGGCTGTGGTCACTGGGGTGAGGGGGTCTCGGTTCTCTGCCGGTCTACGCTGGTGACACCGCTGCTGTTGCAGGGGATCTGTGCTGGGAGGCGTAGCAGGGTGCCTCTGTCTTTTGATTTTACCTTGAGGCCTCTTGTCATTTGGCAGCCCCCTCACCTCCTTGTCTGCTCCTCTCCCACTGCCCCCACACGTCCCCTTAGGTGCTGTCCAACCCAAAATGCCCCCGTGCCACCCCTCCGAGTGGTGGTCCTGCCATGCCTGTGTGGCAGGAGGTGCCACAGGGTGCAGCCGGCAGCAGGGATGGAGGAGGACCCTTGGCCAAAGACCACCGCTTGTGCGGGTGTAGGGCGGACAGCAGTGCTGCGCTCGCGCTGAGTCGTACTGCTGCTGCTGGCTGGTGGCTCCGTGCCCTTTCCCCAGCCTTACACCCTGTCCGTCACAGCCGCTTAGGATATAGACACCAGAGAAAGGAGCAAGCAGCCCAGCAATGATCGATGCCAGAATGACCCAAGTGGTTGATTTGTGTTGGAAACTTTAGGGGGGGTTCTCATATATTCTCAATATCTGTATAAATGTCTAATCATTTTGGAATCCACTGTTCTCCTTGCCTAGCCTGGGAGGTTATGGTAATGAATTTTGCAATTTCCAGGGATGCTTCTTGTCACTACTATTACTTGAAGTTTAAAAAGCACCATTAGCTGAGTCCAGGTTGCTTCTTGCACAGAGCCACAGTCTAGTACATACAGGTAGCGTGTACGTAACGATGACAAATGGGAGGTGGGTAGGGTCACTGGAGTGATGTAAGGTAAGGAAGCATTTTGTGAGCTTCTCATGTTGTATTTTGCATCATGAACTTCAGTTTAAATTCTGTCTACAGCGATTTGCATTTAAAACCAAAGTCACAGGAATTTCTCAACATCATAGCTGAGAAACATGCCTTAAAAATGTGAGGCAAGCATAGCTGATACAGTATCGTGTCCCAGTGTATAAGATCCTAGATTACTGTCACTTAAATCTGTTATTTTGTTGAGGAACCCCTGATTCCACCGACATGATTTCCAGCAAAAATGTTTTCTTCCTAGGCTAAAAAAATGATCCTTATTAGCTGGAATGTAAAATGCAAAAGAGAAATGGCTGTACCAGCTGCAGAAATGGAGGTCCCAGCTTCAGATACACAGCAGTGGACAAACAGCCTTCACTGCTTTCTTAGTACCAGGGGAAAAAAATTAAGGCACTTTGTGTGTATTCTCATTCAGATTCTTATTAAATATCAGATACCAGGACTTTTTTCCTATGCAACTGTATGAAATCCTGACAGGAAAGATGGATTTGGGAAAAGGTAATAGTGTTTATAGCACATGTTCTGAGGGGCTATGGAGGGCAAATTGACTTCTGTGGTAGATGGACTTAGGAAGAAAATGGGGTAAAAGGATAAAAAAATGAGAAATTGATGTGTAGGCAGAAATTCAGTGGTCAGAAATAGATTAGAATTTATCTTATATATTCTTTCTTTTCATAGTAAAGTCATCTGCTTTAGGAAGCAATGTCCTAGGTATTTAACCTGTAGTGTTTTCATAAGAATGCATTTCCATTTCCAAAGAGACAAAGTGCCCGGAACATCGTTTAGGGAATGGAGAGAATATGTATCAGTTACATTGGAGTTGTATATTCTTTGTATTGAAATGAAAATTAATTTTGTGATACTCGTGTCATTCTTTGATTAAGAGACCTGAAGCTTATAGAATTAAGCCTATAGTGCCTGTTTTTAGTTGGGCTCTGCTTTAGTCAAGTTGGCCAAACCATCAGAGAAAAATAGGCTTCTGAATGTAACCTTTTAACCTCGTGTTTCTAGCATTGCAGCACATCACTGCACTGCCTTGTAGCACAAGAAGTGAGTTCCATGCTCAAAGTATAGGTCAGGACTTGAACTGGTGATGTGCTGGCCCAGAGCTGCACTGTGACACTTCCAGTTAATCTTCTCAGATCAGGATAGCAATTTACATGTCTCTGTTCAGATCTAGTGCCTTCTCTTGGTTTTGCATATTTCTCAACTTGTCCATGGTTATAGTTGTGTAAATGGTCTTGGATTTTAGCCTTTTTGGAGCTTCCCTTTGTAAGTTCCATTCATTTAGTTGAGGTGGAGGTGGTGTCTCTGCTGGAGCTTTGTGCGGTTTTTCATTTGCATCTGCTTTTTGAATTCTCACAGGGAAGAGGTTGCATGCATGAAATTCGTTTAAGGAGGCTGCATTCATTTCCAGTAGGCATGTCTCCTGCTGTACTGCGGTAACATGGACCAGTTAAGGTTTGCATTTGTTCTGCAAGGATTTAGTTCTGTAACTCCTGGTGGCAGGACACCAGTGGTAGAGTTCACGTAAGTAGGAAGGGTTTGCTTATGTGTTGGAGGACTGAGGCGAGGCCTTAAGATACAAGACCTCCTCTGCAGCACAGCCCAAATAGCGTGTTGTCCCCAGAGGGTGGCAATAGCAGATGTTTGTGAATGGCAAGACCAAGCCTGCAGTATGATCAGGAAAATAATTCTCAGCAGAAATTTCACTTCATTGTGCTGAAGGGAAGTGAAGCACCATTTATTGATACGACTGAAGAGTTTTACGCTCCATTGTGTTATGGATAGAGAAGAATAGTAAAACAGCGTCGACTTAGCATGTTATCAGTGCAGCCGCCAATTACAGGGAATTCACTCATGCACGATGCCTTCACACCAGGGAAAGTAAACTTCTGCAATACCTAGCATAGTCATCAAACTCTCTGCATGCACATCTAATCTGTGCAACCGTTTCCTGGGTTATGGTCTGGTATGAATACGGGTATGCATCACTGCTTCCCATAATCTTGCCAGTGGACAGCCAGAATAGATATAAAATCTTGGGAAGGCATAAAAACAAACATGCAGATGTTCTCCATCTCTCTCTCTCTCTGTGCAGTCACCACGTATCAAAAAACACGGATATGGTGATACCTCGTATGTCAGGGGAAAAAAACAGACTACACCCCATGCAGCCATCACACCTTGAAAATAGACATAAAATCTTAAGTCAATATGAATACACAGCTCCTAACAGCCCAATAGAATAGATCACACCACAGCCAGGTACATCTGTTCTCAGCACTAACCATTATCATTAGCTTAAAACACTTAAAATCACCGAGCTTCCTCAGGTCTGGGGACAGATTATACCAAGAAGAATCTGGTAAATAGATTTAGCGATGTAGCAAGCAGGGAACTTGACTAGATTAAAACGATACATTTTGCATCTCAAAGGCTGTAGGCTGTTTTCAGAGGAACAGTCCGAATGAAGAATGACACTAACACTGGATAGCAATTCCTTTATCACTGTTTAAATACAGAGCTTGAAACCCTTGGACAAACAATTATGCCAAACTGGAAAACAATTTGTGCGAAACCTGGCCTGCCTTGTGCAGCAAGCCATCCGCCATCCCATAGCGTGTGTTCTTGTCAGACTTCTGCATAGGATGCAAAGACCTAACTGTGACTGGACTTTGGACTGTGTGGCTGACAGAGAGAATCAAATCTCTCTTATTGTAGGAAAAGAAAGAGGGAAACAGAAGAAATAGCACGTTTCTCCTTGTCTCTCAGTCTTCCCAGTCTGGTATCTGAGTGCTCTGAAGTTCGAGATATGGGTTCCTGCAGAGACCTTCGAGTCAGGCAAATCACGAAAGCTTCAGAGAAGGTTTGTGAAACAAACAAAAAAGCAGATTCATACACGTGCAACAGTGGCTGCCGAGGTGGCACACTGCTGCTCCTTTAGGACTTGCTCTAAAGGAGCCGATGAGGAAGGTACATGACTGATTCAGTGGGAGTAGAACTGCCTGGCTTTTCAAAATAAGTGGAAGTGAAGACAAGGCAAAACTACCGTGAAAGAAATAAATGTATAAAATTCTATTTTTCATGCTGAAAAATGTCTGAATGATGCAGAAAAAATGCATGTATGTTTTGCACGTTAGCTGAGAACAGGTCCAAGGAAATAGGTGAAGGTTTAGCTTGTATTCTTACACTTCTTGTCAGGGTAATAAAGGAAATTGTTTGAACTTCCTAAATGACCATGAAGGACAAATACCTCGGGCAGAACTTCAGTTTGTGGTTCCATGTATCTTCACCCAGACTCGGAGTTCTTCAAGAACACTCCAGCTCTTAAGAGAAAAAGCAACAGCAGGTAGGCATGGAAGGCCATCTCGTTTTTTAATCAAGGTCACTCTTTTTTTGTGTCTTCAGCAGAGAGATGAGCTTCTGTGTTTCCACAGTGCCAGCTTTTCCGTATCTCCCCCCACCCCGTCTCATGTCCCAAAGTTAGGAGGGGTTAAGGCTGGCTGCGCCGGCCGGGTGCCAACATGGGAACCAACTTCACCCTTGTGGTAGGGTGAGGTGTCTCTGCTGCTCACCAGCTTGACCTGCAGCTTGGTAAGCTGCTTGTTCTGCGTCTGAGAGGCCACGTCATAACCTTCCCTTCCAAGGTCTGAGAATGATTCTTGGTGAGGGAGGTTCTGCAGCGGAGACTTCGAAGGATGTTTTTTTCAAGGAGTCATCTTCTAACAGGAGGAGTTTGTAGGCTCTTGACTTCTCCAGGCAATGTGAGCACTTTTGTGGTGAGATCACTTAGGCACATAAGCAAGATGCAACTAAACTCACATCTGTTCCCAGCAAGTTCAGCATTGCCCTTGTGCAGGACCCACCTCTAATGCTGTACGATGGCAGCAAAACAGAGCTGCTGTATTCCTAGTTTTACCTTCTGGCTGTCAGTTCTCTGAAAATTTTTGATAGCATTTCTTTCACTTACACCTCCCCAAATCCTGGAAGTCCACAGTGAAAATAAAAAGCAAAGTTGTGTCAAAGGCACTTGATCTGTAGTGTAGACATCTTTGTGGAGCAAAAGATAAGGTCTCACAAAGCCTCGCAGAGTACCATTTTCTAACCTCTCCTGTATTATCTGTCATCCTGACGGATAGCGCTTTCACCTTTGAGGTTCGTATCTTTTCTGCTGGAGTACAATGTAGTGTAGCTAGGCATGAAAATTTCAGGACTTAGAAAACTCTGTCTAGCAGAGCATACTGGATTGTGCATACCTGGGAGCATGGATCACTGTAAAAATCCTGGATGTCAATGCCACTTTCCCATATATGTTAAATGAAATCCTTGCCTTCAGAGTAGCCACGTAACCTGCACACAATATCTGAAGGTCCCCAGAAAACTGCTGTCAACAGCCACGCTTCTCTGGCGCAGTCAGTCTCTTTGTGCTAAAGGACAATCTGTAATTTTCTCAGGAGGCAGTCTGAGCCCATGCAGTTCATTCCCTGAGGAACTGGTGGTTAGCATATACCTCACCACTCTCTGCATCCCATGGGAAGTGTATTTCTTTCATCGTGTCTTCTTAAATATAAATACAGGGCATCAAGCACGTAAAAAAGCTCCTACCAAACCAGGCAACCATATTGCACCAGCTTCTATCTCTGGAGAAAGGTTGGAATAATTCATGGTAGGTATGTCGGATGGCATACACAAAGCAGCATCCAGATGATGCTCTGGTAGCACAGCAACGGTCAGGGAATTGGAACCTGAGGTGGATAGGTCAATACCATGGACCCTGGCAGGAGGAAAGGGTAGCTGGTGGCAAGAAATAACCCACGGTGTACGCCTGTTCATTTGGCCCCAGGATGGGGATAGGTGGGATATAATCTTTGCAAGAAAAAAACAACTAATAAAGTTGCCAAGAACAGATATTTTATAATCTGTGCTAAATCTCTGCTGGAAAACATGAACAGCAATGAAACTGAGAAGACACTAAAAGAAATTCGGGGCAAAGTGCCAGACGCCCAGACGGAAGCAGAATGTGGACCAAAAAGCTTGCGACAATTGGGTAATTATGGTTTATGAATTTCAGCTTTAATCTGTAGTTCAGTGAGTCCTGATTAAATATCTGTTAAACACAATTAAAGTTTGTTTTTGTATTTCACCGTCTTGATCAGAATAATTAGAGACTGCGTGTTTCATGTCAAAAGTAGCAAGAGGAATTTTAGTGAATGAACATCGTTTTTAAAAGCCATTTGTAGCACCAGCTGTTGGCATTATTTTATATTTTAGTGTTATCAGCATAAAGATGGGTCCTCTCGATGCTGAATGCTTTCCAGCGGGGCTAAGATTCTGGGAAAGGCGTGATACAGTAGGAACCGTGCCGGGCCATGGGGCTACGCAGAGAGCCCCGGGTGGGACTCAAGCGACGACGTTAGACTGTGCATTTAAGCGGTGGAGGGTGAGAAGTGCTGCGAGCAGGTCATGTAGCGCCCAGCCTGCACTCCTCTGCCAAAGATGCTTTAGATAGCAAGTGCGATGAGTGATAGGAAGGATCGTTGGAAAGGGCACGTATCTGATGAGCTGCATTTGGATTCTCTCGTTGCGGTGGCTTATCAGAAGCTCTGGGTGTCCCAAGGGTTAGGTGTTAGAGTGTTAGCCCAGAATGATAATTGTGGTGGCATTACGAGTGCTCTTGGGAAGGAACCCTTAAACTATGCTGGCAGTGCCTTAGCAAAGGCAACAGGCTGCCGTGATGGCCCTGTGCAGATACTGAAAATGATGGGTACGCGCATGCCGGTTGCTGCGAGGACTGAGTGTGTTTGTCCCCGTTAGCAGCAGTTTCATTTAAGTGAGGAGAAGTGATGAGGTCTTCTAACCTGTTCCTCTAAAGAACAGGAAATACGCAGTGTCATGGGGGGAAGGCAGGGTAGTTTTAAATAAAGGAAAGGCATACTGAGAGGCAGTTTCCATAGATGGAGCTTTTTTTTTTTTTTTGCTTTTTTTTTTTTTTTTTCTTCCAAGAACCTGAAATGTATCTGAATGTCACCTGAACATAGTTCGGGTGTATAAACAAGTCCTTTAAGGGGTGTGTGCACGTATGTGGCTGACCTGGTTTTAGCCTTCATCTGCCTCTGCACTGCGAAGAGAATCTTCAGCCACACTTAGTGGTGCCTGAGGAGGGGGAATAAATCTCAAGTACCATAAGCTAAAAATTGAAAATACTTCACTAAAGATACTTGAAAGACAGTGCCAGTTTCTCCTCTTGAGTAAGTGTTTGACTGCTCTATGTTTAGTTTACTCCAAACAGGGTAGTTCTTTTGGTCTTTTCAGCTTCAGCCTCTTTGCTGAGTGTCAAAAGGGGGAATGCAGGTGCCATACGTGGGGGTGACAGTCTGCAAGCACAGGGCTGGGATCACAGCCAGTCCTACGAAGGAGTCATCCATTAGTACCAGCTCTCGGTCACCAGTGGCCTTGTGGAAGGTCCGTGTGCTCATCATCCCGCAGAACCACTTCATTTGCTGGCAGCTTAATGATTCAGTAAGAGAGTTGTGCAATAAATACAACTGAGAACTCAAGGAAGGTATTAGTTTATCTATAGTTTCATTTTTTGGCAAGTGCTGGTCTGTTTTTTTTACTGCTTCACCTACCTTTTCAGAAAAGGGGGAAAACAGTGCCAGAGAAAGCAGAATTTCTAAATTAGCCTTCCAGTAGAACTAGATCTATTAATTCCTAAGTGAAATCAAGGTTAATGGTGAAAGAGTTGAACAGAACTTAAAAATCAAAGATACTTTGGAAGACAACATCAAAGGCATATCAAAATATGGTGGTCTTTTTATAAGCTGCAAGCCCTGAAGAGATGGTGCCCCTAATAGAGCTGAGGGAGGAAGGATCAAAGCGATGATCACATGAGTCTTTAAAGCAGAAAGACTATCTGGAGCGAATCTATGAAGAGACAGGTTTTGGATGAAACTTTCATAGCACTGGGATCGTTTATCAAGTCTTGAAGCCTGGGTACAGTACAAATGATCAGTTTTCACCAGGGAAGGAGGGAAAGGATATTTGATTCAGAATAGGAAAACTAGGACCAAGTGTTGTCTATCTGTAGAATAACAATATCCATGTTTAAATGTGTGTGTACTTACATATATATATATGAACAAATGCATTTTAAAAATGCGTATTTTATGAATTCTAACCATACTCCCTTTCTTCAAGAGGAGTATATTCTGTTGAAACAAAAGACATTGGTGATGTTTGCTTGAGTGTATGATTTTTTTATTTTTGCTTCATAAAGTTATGAGGAAGGGAGAAATAGAGTTAGGGCTTTTCTGTTATCTTCTGTTGCATTTCTGAATTACTCTGATTTTCCCTCAGAACCAGCTGCTTAAGAATATCTCATCAAATGGCTCAGCTTGTCCAAATCCACTACCCTTATGCCTGAGATAAAATTAAAAAATCAGGACAGTGTGTAGGTCTCCTAATACAAATATCATTATATGGGGGTGGGGATGGAAATACTGACTTACAATTCAGTGTGTGTAGGCCTTTCACAATGTGTATACAAACCCAGTGGAAAAAAAAAAGAAAAAAAAAGGAGCTGTATCTTCTTTTGGCAAAGGTGTACATAGTTCTTCCACAGAGTTTTATACTATGCCTGAGGGTCATTTCTCTTTTAAAGAAGTACTGACAGCTGTGATGAATGGCATTACCTGGGAAGAGGGGATATCTAGATGTTTAAACAGATCAAGTTTTTTTCTTATAGAATAGTAAACATTAGGTCACAGATCAGACTGTTCTACTTTCATGGACGATCAGGATCAATTCTATGCTACTTAATTGTGAACTGGAAAGGCTTAAGTATAGCTGCATGCTGACATTAACAGAGGAGGGTAGTTTATAACCTGTGTACATTGTCACAGCTATCCTTTTACATGAAGTCATGGATGAATGCCATGTGCCCATGTTGAGTTGCCTCCTTGTCAGCAAGCAAGATTGCCCGTCCATCACTATTATCTACAAGGAGGCTCATTACCTGCCAGCCAGTAAACATCTCACTCTCGCCATCTGCAGTGAATTACAAAGTGACTGGAAGAATCAGGATCAGTTTGCCTTGCAGAATCATTGTCAAGTTCATTTTCATCTTTGGAGGCCCTTTGGAAATGGATAAGACTGTGACTGGGATGGGAAAAAGGATGATGTCCATTACCCTCAGGCGTTCTGAGGGTAAGAACGCTGTTCTTACATACCTTCCATTTTACCAAGTGCCGGTGCCTTGAAATTTTCACAGCATGCAGGTGAAATAATGTCCTTTATTCTCAGCTGGCTGTATCATTTGTGGTATATAGTGGTGCCATTTTCACATGAGTGGACAATGCATTGTCTCATTCAGGAAAGATTTTTTTAATAAAAACATTAATTGCGCTCAGTACAAAGGCATCTCCCATAGACAAAGTTGATGTCCAGCCCATCAGTGATCCACCTAGAAAGGAGATAGCGTGTTACAGTAATTTTAGCCATTATCATTTTGCCAGCCGGTGGGGTTTTTTTTAAGCTACCAGGTAGCTTGACAATGACTGTAAACCTTGGCGTTACTGCATGGACACACAGTGAATTCTGAGCATCTGCTTTAGGGAAGACAAAAGCTATATATGTGTCTTTTAAGGGAATACATAAAAGGGGCAAATCAAGAATGTGTCAGTACATTCTTGGTAAAGGGTCTGTTGGTGGCTACAGATAGATGAGATGTCCTGCTGTTGGGAGTGTGCAGAAAAATGGGAGCGTTGGCAAACAAAGGTCGTTCTTACGGCTCTTCCCTTGGGCCTTTAGGACACATCAGCATGTTGCAGAACCTGGCCCTGGGCTTGAGTGTCCATCCTTTCCCTTTGGCCTCTCTCCCAGCAAAATGCAGTTTGTTTATTTTTTGAAAAAAAAAAAAAAAAAAAAAAATAGAAAAAATGGAGTGATATGTGTTTGGTATGTCAGCCAATGGCCACATGTGCAGTGAGGAAATTTTCTCTGAGAGCTCCCAAAGCTCATAATCATTGTGCAAGACATAATTATACTCTTTAGAAATCCAGATCGGTCCACAGTAAGGGGAGGATGGGAGGGAATGTTACAGACGGATTTAACAAGTGTATGTGTCTCCTTTCTGCAACAATTTTGGTCTTAAGTGCACTTGGCTAAATTCTCATTCTCCCCCGGGAGGGTTACTGGAGGGATTTCCAGGCTTTTCTGTCTGCCTGCAGCAGGCTCATGGGGAGCGAACACACTGACTACCATGCTTTGCACCTGCTTCAGCGAGGGGCAGCACACACTCCCAGATGCTTGCCTCAGGGTGCCAGCAGGAACGGGGGAATAGGAGGAGGCTGGCATTGCTCTTCAACAGACAGTCATCCCCCTCAGGAGTCACGAAATGCTAGTGGGCAACGCTGTACCCGGGACTGGTGAGCTGAGCAAGTGCTAGTGACAGTGTTTTACCTGATCCCCATCAGATAAATAAAGTGGTTCGGAGGAGAAGGCTCTCCTGAACTCTTTCTTCATCCTGATAATGCTTCAGGAATAGCTGGTATTTAGCTCCCTGTAAGAGAAAAGCTGTGTACTTTGTGCTGGTACCTTAGAGAGCAAAATCAAATTCAAGTGGTGAGGGACCCTGATTTCTAACTGTTCTTAACCATTTGCTATCTGATCTAATCGTTTGGTTTAGGCTTTGTCTTTTATTTTTGGAGAACCTATTTAGATCCTTTGAGTCGTATACATTATTTGCTAAAGGAAACAATTTTCTAAGCAGCGATTTTTCCCATAAAACAGGGCTTCAAAATGGCCTGCCATCCCGATCGTTGATGGTACCCAGGCATCTGACTGACTAGACGTGTTTCATAATTCTCAGATTTGCTATGTTTTGAAACTGGAACAAATGCTTTAATAAAGTAAATGAACAATACCCTCTGAACCCTTGAAGTGAATGCAAATTTTGCCTGGGGCAAATAATGTCTGGAGCTTCACAGGCACCCTGTCTTCGTACAGAAACAGGATAGATTGCAGTCTTTTCTGGGGCACGCAGGGATGAGCAGATACCTAGAACCGGGCAGCTGCATGGCAGACCGTGTAGCCTCTCTGGATCCTGCCTCAATATTCAGGATGAGACATGGATGTCAGCCTTACAGCAGCGTTTTAGATCTTGCATTTGGCTTCATGTGCACGCTGTTGTCACTTTTCCCATTTACAGAGACTCTGCAATGGAGGGATCTAATTGTTGGATGCCAGATTTATCAAAAGCATTTAGGTGTTTAAAGAAGTCACGGATTGCCTGAAGGTATTTTCAAGAGCACATTAGCAGGTTAGGGTCATTCCTTTGGCACGGGATGCCTTTTAAAATTCCAGTCGCTGCCTGCTGTTGCGTTTGATTATAACAATTTCTTTAAAGATCTTTGTTGCCACCTCCAAGGCCTGCCAACTCGCCCACCAGAGGAGTTGCATTAACCTCTAGGCTTCTCCTGCATGAAGCGTGTGAGGGGGTGATAAGGCCCCAGTCTGCTGCTTTCAATGTATCGAGGAGAAAGCGTAACTAAGAGGGAACTAGAGAAATAGGAAATTTCAGCTGACTTTGTAAAGGCTAGAGAAAGCTTGTGCGATGAGCACTGAAAGACACACCACCACAAACACTGTCATTGTGCTGTGTTTGCTGAGCAGGGATGAGATGGATTTGAAGGATGGCAGGCTTGCTGTGGGCTTCACGTTCACACTGGAAGGCTGAGCAGACAAATCAGTTGCAACATGAACTTCAGCCATTCAACAGTCAGCGTAGCTTGGCTTGGTAAACAGCCTCCCAGAAGATACCTACGTCACCAGTCCAGGAGAGCTTTTCTCTCCTTTATGTTATGTTTTGACTATTATGTGCTTCCAAATGGTACATTTAGTGACACTGATAGAGAAAAGATGGCTCTGAGTATCGAGCAAGAAGGAAATGATAAAATACCAAGCTGTTGAAATAGCATATCGACTAGCCAAAAGAATGTCTGGCCACATTTTTAGATGTTGTAAAATTGGTACGATTATTTAGATCTTATTTGAAACATGCTAAGTTATACTTGCAAAATATCCGGCCCTTTGTTTGCGATAATTCATTTAAATAAGAGCTTTATCACTTTGTGCTAAGTATTTCTGTAGTGGTGTTGATATTCTAAAATTTCAAACACAGATTTTTTTAAACCAAATTAAGTGGAAATGTCACTCCTAGTTACAAGTCTCATTCTTTGGGGTTTTTGAATCGTAAAACATCCAAAGAAAAAACTGAGACAAACCTGAATCTACGAATTGTAAAGCCACAGATTGCCTTACTCTAGTGAATCAAGCAAAGAGTACAAAGCTTTTCTAGCAAGGCAGCTGTGCCAAATAGCAATAGAACTTCCTGCAGTTAAACGAGGAATTCACCATGCTTTACATTTTGTAAGAATTTGGGAATTTTTATAACTTGGGGAGTGTTTTGGAAGTGTTTTAGATAGCATGCTATAAGAAATAGATAAAAGTTGAAATAACACATCACGATTTAATAAATATCTTTTTTTAAAAAAATTATATTTTCCAGAAGGACCACATAAAAACCTATTGGACTTGACAGAAATTCCCACCAAATTCAGTGTGCCTTGGCTCATATTAATGCCAATTCAGCACTCCTAAAAATAGTTAGAAAAAGATTTTAGGAACCTTTTAATTGAAAAAGTTCAATGACAACACAAGCATTTAATTACATTTCTTGCAAGGCTTTGTTTGACAGAGTGAGTTTGTCCAGTTCTCTGGTAACTCCCAATAGAAGTTTTCCAGAGAGAGGTGAAGATGGGGTTCTATTCAGTATGGTGGAAGGAATTACGAGAAATCTGTGGGATTTTAGCTACTAAAGCACCTGCAAAAGGCTGCTTAGATGTAGGATTTGAGGAGGACCTTGACTGAACTAAAGCTTTATTGGTTTAATGTTTAAATAACTGTGCACTGTTTGCAATTGCAATGCTGGTTAAGGCGATTGCGGATTATTTTTGTTATTTGCTTTCTTTCCTTTTTTTGCAATGTACGAACTTTAGCAGAAACTTGTACAAGGAAATGACGGTCCAGCATCCTTAATAGCATCTTTGTTGTCAAGACTGAGGTGATACAAGGACTCCAGTGATGGCATCTTCCCATCTTTTCCTCATTCAAACCTTCCCTTGACTTCACTACCTGGAAAGCACAAATATCAACTGTGAAACAGAGTTCTGATTCTTTTTCACTTACCACTTCACAAGTGAAACAACTTGTTACAGTTTGTCACAACTGGGAATTTGTTTGATGTTCGTAAGTTTATTTTGGTGGAGTTTATAACATCCAGGCAGCTGAGGAATAAACAACATGTCTGTAAGTTGCCAAATCCTCCTCAAACAATGCCTTAGGATGTGGAGAATGATATTTTAATTGAAGTTACCACATTCCACAACTGAACCAAAAAGGTCATGCTGAAGTATGGATGTGGCTGGATTTCAAGGCAGAATCAGTGGTCATTTTGAAGCGTTTCCTGTTATTTTCTGTCTACATATCTTGAACCAAAGTGATGTAAAATTAGTTTTTCTCCCAAGATTTCTGCGCTATACTTTATTTTTCAAGGAGGATTGGTAGAGGAGAATTTTAGTGGTATCTAGATGGCACTAGAGAACATACACCTTCTGGTTATTTACGGTGGGAACTGGAATCTAATGTAAAATAATTCTTCCTTTTTGTAAAGGGTTTTTGAGACTGCATCTACATACATATAAACAGGGACTTGTGACTGTGTCGTAAGATGATAATGTTATTTGAAAGCAGTGCCTGTCTGAGTCTGGTGGGAGTGGCTGGGCAGTCTTCAATATCTAGAAGTTTTTCTGAGCATTTTACTGCAAAAGTATACCCTCCAAAAACTGGGGGGTGTTTTGTACCCAAGCCATGTAATTATAACCTTCCATGTCTTTGCGTTCGCCATGTTATCAAATGTACATAGAGCACAAAGACGTGTGTGCAGGTAGTGATAATGCAGACATGTAAGTATATGACTTACTTAGATGACTAAGTTAGGAGTTAAGTTCTAGGGTTGCCACTGGGCAGACAGCATCAAGGTGTGTGAATGTGTGGGTAGGTGTTGTTTGCGCACGGGAAGCTGTGGAAGAGAAAGAAAGTAGGGTCTTGTCAGCATTTCAGCTAGAGGTTACCAGTGCAGGGAATTGTAGTAATATGGGATCTTTGATGCATCATTATTGCTTGCAAGCTTTGTCTACTGCTGTTAATAAAGAAGGAGAGGTTTTCCTTTGCTTCAAAATGTAGCTGTGCTGCTTTTGGGTCTTGAGGTCCTTTGCTGAATCTTGCACTGAGATGATTTCTTCAGAAGACGGTATAATCCTTCATTTGACATTTACTCACTCAATTACCTTCCTGCATTTTGTGCAGGCCACATCAGGCTTTTCAAATTTTATTTGTTCTTGCCAGACCGCATTTATTCATTAGCTGTATTTATTGTAGTTATGGTTGAGACAGCACTTTTATTGCAAGCCCCCTATCTTTGGTGGTTTATAACTTTCTGAAACAATTACCTTTTTGGCTGAAATTTCTCAGGCTTGTTCTAAGCTCAGAGGTGAATAATGTTTCAGTACGTTTGAAAAAAATCCATTAAGCCATTTATGAGGACTAGACGTTCCAATAAACGTAGGCGCATTTATTTTTTGATGACCTACTTATTCCAATAAAGTACATTATTATTCTGTTTTCTCCTGTTTAAAATTATGTTGTCTTTTAAAAGAGAATGAGGACATTTTATACTGGATTTTTAGATGGGCTTCAAGCAAGGTTTGTTCACATGCAGTTTTGTGCAGGCAAGCACACTTGTTTGCTACGCTTAGCTCACAAACAGGACTGTTTGTGGGTGCAAAAGCTTTTGGGGTTCAGTACATTGTTCTCTGCAGGAAAACAACAGCTCAGTCCCTTGTGGTCGTGGCGGATAGTTGACAGAGTGCGTATGCAGCTCTGACTGCGCAGTGCAAGGTTAGATAGACAAAATGAGGCCATCTTTTGAATATAGGTCCTTAGTTGTGGATTGATGCTAACTCAGGGTGAAGATTCAGATATTACTTGTGCAACAGTACAATGAATATACTTCTGCTGTCTTGCAGGCATGGGATACAATTTTTCATCATGCTGTCCTGGACAATGTGAAATAATTTGACAAATGATAAAGGCTTGTGCAATTGAAAAGGCAGTGCTTTCTTCTTCTTTTTTTTTTTTTTTTTGCATTGAACTTCTGCATAGACTATGTAATTAAATTCAACTATGCTTTGTCTCATGTCTACAATGTGCTTTTTAGTACACATGTAGTGTTTTGTATTGTGTAGCTTGTGTATTGCACACATTGTGAGGAAGTTACAGTTTATGCACACCAATGTAGCATGACACTAAAATAATACTACTTAGTAAAATAAAGATGTTTTAAGTTTTGCCAATGTAACTGAGAGCAGAATTTGGCCTGGTGTGATTAAATGTACTGATGAGCTTTGATGCTAAACTCCATGACCTTTGCACAATTAAAATCTCAACTTTAACATTGCATTAGCCTAGCTTTTCATTTAATTATACATATTTGGTTGAAAGCTCCAAAAATATTAATATTTTAAGTCTTTTCTCCTGTTTGTAATTGAACTTTTTTGTGTGATTGTTTTCTGCAGTAATCAAGAGGACATTAGCATGGACAGGAAATGAATCTGGAACTCTAGAGATTAATATTAATCTGCTAATGTCCTGTCCTGATGTTCTCAGGAATCCTTTCTTCTCTAGCACATTATGGTACTTTAGTAATCAGCAATTAGGGTAAGGTTTTCTCATGCCTGAACTATGTCCTCGTATGTCTTTCATTTTCTGATTGCTATGGGATTGATGGTTCTTTCCCCTATGGAGTCAGAGCAAAATGCAATGTTTCTTTTTCAAGAGCCATACTGCTTAGACAAACGCAGGGCTGGAGACTTAGTATGTTACCAGGAAAGAGGTTTGAGGGCTCGTTAGGGGAGTTGAAGCTCAGGTTACGTTTCTGTGCAGTGTCTGCCATGCCTCCATGTCTGGAAATCCTTACCTTGATCCTAGTGCTAACTCGGCGTAGATGGGCATGGGCTCAGTGGTGGTGCTTTGTGCAACACGGACCCAGCAGGTCCTGATCTGCAGCAGCACTTAGGAACCTGAGCCGTGCTGGAATCAATGTCAGCAGGGACATTCTTTTGCGTAGCCTAGGCAAAGCTTTTTTGCTGATCCAGTCTTGCAGTGCCAGGCAAAAAGTCAGAGGGACTGTGTGACCTCAGCCCATTTATGCCCTTCTGCAAGGGGCTGTGTTGTCCCAGTGCACAGACATACTGATGTCACTCTAGAAATTACTGTAGCCCTAGGACTCCGGCAGGCTCCGCTGGTAATGCTTAAGTCTATATGTGTAGGATTTAGGCAGGAGATCCTGTACACACAGCTCACTAAGCCATACTATTTCTTCCTTGTTATTTCCTCTTCTTGCCACTCCCCAGCTGGTCCTGAAACATTGCATCTCAGTGGCATTTAGGAAATGTAGACCTATCTCCATGTATGCCACTCTCATTTGCATAACAAAGATGAACTGATTTTTATTTCTTTTGGGATGTGCACAGAAGTAGATGGGAAAGGAGAGAATTAGTTTTTAGGTTTTTAGAGAGCTGTAGGGTTCTGTGGGTTGGTTGAGAGGGAGGGGGGTTGGTGTGTGTATGTTTTTTTCCTTTTCTGGCATAAGTGCCCCTGGTTTTGCTCCAAAAAATTAATTGGTAGTCCATTAAAAACTTACTACATTTATTCTGACTTCTACTTTTATTTTTAATTTCTATTGTGCAATTCCATCTGAATATAAAACTCTCTAGAAGGTGCAATATTGAGATGCAATATTGACTTGATTGTAGCAGATCATTGAATTTTTTTCCTAAACAAAATTTCATTGAAATTGTTGTATTTTCAGTGTTTCACTTTTGATAAATCAGCATCTTCCAATGGCCATATGTTCTATTGGAAAAATCTCAAGTCGTCCTAGTTGTGTGCACCCAGATGATATTCAGTTTCATGATATGTTCCATCGTATGGTATTTAGTACAAAAAGAAGAAAACAAGAAAGTGGAAATGACACTGAGGCCTGTGCTTGCACTTCAGAATAACCGGATTTGAGTCCAAGCATCACTTAAAGCTTTAAGTTCAGTAACTTTTATTTTGGCTTAGGTTACAGAATAATTTCCATTTATCTCAAGTTGAGTCATGTCCTTTGTAGCCTGTTTGTTCCAATGAAAAATGCCTACATAATGTGAACCTTTGTCTGGCCAAATACTTAGTGTTTTTGCATGATAGGCAGGTAATTGAGCTTCCACTGTTCTCAGCAGATGAAGTAGATGATAAGTCTGGTTTGATTTACTAGGAAACAGGGAATCAAAATGCCATTGCAGACCTCAGCCTTAGTTTTTATGTGCCACCATCTCCCACCTGTAATTTACAAAGTGTACTTTAAAAATAATTGTGGCCAAAATGGAGAAGCACTTGGTGTGAACTGTTATAAGTACCTAAAAAGGTGAAGAGAATGAGCCCAGAATCTGGGCGTGGGGGTGGGAGAGAAGCCCAAGTTTCTCTGGCTGTACAATTTCTGCTGTGGCACCGGGGCTCGAAAGGGAGAGATTCATTTCAGGTGAGCAGAAACCCCAAGAATTTTGACTTGTGAGTGTGGACAACTTGCACTGGTGCGGTAAACAGTTACCTGCCCAAGCTAACTGCTCCTGCCCAACTCTGCAAACATCCGAGCTTCTTCTGAAGCATCCCCTGAACCATTGCAGTTTATTCCCAAACGTTTTCAAGAAAAACATCACCACTTATGGTTTGCTTTATAACCTTGGACTGTGAGCCACAGCATTTCAACATCTGCCTTGTGAGCATTTCAGGCAGCATTGTAGCAGTGGTGGGTAGAGAGCTGGGGTGGCAGCAACCCTTGACATCCCGATGCCTAGAACTGATTCGAAGTCCTACCAATTCCTTGTGCTCTAGCATGGAGGTCAGGTGCATCCTCCATCTGTGCTCCATCTGCTCAGCAGGAACGCTGATCTAGTGTTCTGCACCTAATGTGGTATATCTACCTTGCTATTAGATTTGAAAAAAAAAGATTAAAAGCTCTGAGGAGATCCACAATGTATAAGTATTTTTAAAAGCTTGGCTGGAAGCGTTTAAACTTTGTGCTTCAGTGGTCAACAGGGGAGCTGCAACAAGCAAGATTTTTTTAACCTCCCTTCAGAGCCCTTCTTTTCTATATTGATCTGGTTTTGCTTTTCCAAAGGATTCCTGGTTCTCAGAAACATGCACGCAAGTTGTAACAAAGCTTACTAGAGGCACAGCCTTTACGCTAAGGTGCTTAGTATCTTGCTGAGATATTGACTGTCTTAGGACTAATGGAATTTCAGAGTCTTCTCCCCTCTGAACTGTGTCATAGGGATCCAGGGCTTTTTCTTGTGACAGTGACATGTCATCATTTTAAAACAACAATTTATTTACAACTGAATTTATTCCTTGGTTGCAAGGGGAAACTGAGGCAGAAAATGCCTAGGTTGTACAACAGAGTGTGTATCAAAGCAGAGAATGAAACCCTGCTGGCTGGCTGGCTTTCTGAAATCAAAGGCAAAGCTGACTTTGATGGGACCAGCTTTTCTGAAGATAGCTGCAGACTCTTCATCTTTTTTCTGTCCAATAACTTCTGTCTGAGTACCTATAGATAAAGGACTAGGAAGATCAGGTTAGTTAAGTATCCAGAATAGTAGGAATTCCGTTGAACGTTTATATTTTTAAAACGGGGCTACAAGTTATTTAAGGACTGTGTTGAACAGAATAGTCTGTCACTTAGCGTCGTAGGCCTAACGAAATGCATTGTATGTCTAAACAAAGTTTTTCTCAGAAGTTCGTTGTACGTGTTTAGTAATAAAGAGCTCAGTAATTCCATCAGCATTTTTAAAGGTTGGAGAAAATTCAGGGTCCCAAATATGCGACGCTTCCCAGAACAAAATGCTTGTTGCCTTTGTTGTTCATTCCCAAACTGGCATGGTTAAAGGATTAGTTACTCAGCAGCGTTCTGGGTAAAAGATCAGACTAGTTTGCATTTTTATGTAAGGCAGTTCACCCTTCCCTGTGGCAGAAAAGGACAGTTGTATTTATACTGACAAGAACTGTAAATCAGAATTGGAATAAATGTTGGCACCAGCTCTTAATTATTTCTGGGAGCCGGGATCAGGTACGGCTTACATTTATACTGCAGCTCTAAAAGGCCACAGAGCACTTTCCAAAAACCGAACAATGCACACGTCCGTTTTCTGTGTGTTTCAACTATAGTGGGCTGCAGCCCACTGCTCAAACGTCTGTTAAAGGAATGGGCCCATTAAAAGAACACAGCACCGTTGCAGTGTGGTAATGCATTTTAATAGTCTCCTACTGTACGTTTGCATGCATTTTTAGCCCGGTGGAAAACCAACTTCTCCTCCAACTGGTAAGAAGGGTTCACGTGAACTTACTCCCCTGGGGTTCACTGTGACTTCCCACGAAAAACTGGGATACTGCTCATGTGTTCTTGTTTCTTAGCAGTTTGTTCTAAACAAGTTGTGCAAAAATCTCCTGTTTTCTCTAGGGTGCAGGGATGCGGGGATTTTGGCGTTCGGCAGGTTGCTTTTGGAGGTCTTAAAAGATCTTCACTCTTCCCAGTGTTATCCATCACTGAACTATCAGGCCAGTGGTGCCAGAGAGCTGTGGCAGGCTAACAGCTCCGGATGTTAGCTGTTCACTGTGGGGCTGGTGGAATTCCGTGATCGTTTTGAAAGCCTTACCTGACCTTAGACCATGCTTCCTTCTCTACTTCTGCTTAAAGAGATGGTTGTAAATAAAGTGTTTGCGCATTCTATTGCAAACCATCATGTTTTCAGAAGCATTTACAGATTAGAGTCACAGCTTTCCCATATCTGGCAGCAAATACCGATTTGAGAATGGAAGAGATATCACTCCCTTGATCAAATTACAATTTTTTCTTCGTACATTGCTCCAGCTGGAAATCACTCATTTTCCCGGCATAGCCCTGCTCTTCTACCCAGAAAGACACTTCCACACATACATAAAAGGTGAACTGAAGCTGGGGGAGTTGTACTTCTGGTTTATTATTTTTATTTAATTTATTAAACAGAAGTGTCAATTTCATTCTGGTTTTTACTGAAATTTGAAATCTAGAAGCTCAGAATATGCATGACTCTTTCCATATGACTGTGATAAGGTGCTGAGCACCCCCAGCTTCCTTGGAAGCTGGAAGCTGGTAGAAACCAAGAACTTTAAGACCTTCTAGGATCAGTCATCTAAGACCCTTTGAACCAAATTCTGCCTCTAGCTGCAAAACGTACAGGATTCTATACAACTGGAAATGGACATGAAGGTGTATTTCAGTCTCTTGTCTTCCTGATATTGTTGCTGTATAGTATAGCTTAAATGTCCCAGTCGTCTTTTAGAATTGAACGAATCCCATGGGTGCTGGGTCTCATGCACAGTGTTTATAGGTTATGGATGACTTCAGTAAGTAATGACTTACCATAACATGTTTCCTGCTGTGCGAAGACCCTGAGAAAAGGTTGATTCAGCGCGGACGTTTTGTTTCATTGCTGCTTTCCCTAGGGGTTCTCAGTCTGTTTTAAAGATTTGGTCGAGATCAGTGGCCAGGCTCGGGCACAAGTACTGGGGGTTTTTGTACGCCTCGTACAACTCCTCCCTTTGGGGCTGATGGTGGCACATCGCTTCCTAATTCCTAGACTAAAGCTACAGGCACAAAGCGATACTTAAGGTCAGATGGGACCTTCCTTTGTCTGAGTTGATGGCTGCTTACAGCTGGGGCCTTCCCACAAGCTGTTGATCCAGCCTTGGCTTTGGGGCCAATGAGACTGAAAATATTGTGGCCTTTGCGAGTGCCTGGCACTGCAGGGCGGTGGTTGGGTGCTCGTGGGAGAGACATGGAGATCCTTGGGATCCAGAGCTTCAGCGCCTCACGTACAAGGACCTTAATCTAAACAAGGAGTCTAAAGAATAGCGCTGCATGTGCCTGTATAAACAGCCTGCAAATCCGATTGTAATGAGACATTCCTGAGGTGATTTCTGAACTCCCTCATCCCAGACGGGCACGTTCTCCCTAGGTTACACCCATGCTCTTTCGCCAAAGGTGGTGGGATAGGGCATGGATCACCCGTGGTGTGTTTCCTGGCGCTTGTGGTTGCAGAAGTGTGCCTGGAAGAAAGATCTGCGGATGTCTGGGTTGTACAGGAGTTAACAGAGGGAATGATATAGGCCGCCAAACCAGGATAGTTTATTGTGGCCCTATTGTAACTTTTCTTATATCATGAGGGATTTTGTATCTTCTTCTGACTGCACAACGCTGGGACCTGCCTCCTGGCTGTGATTTATTTTTCCTGTTAAGTCATTGTTCATCATTATGAGCTGAGATTATTTTTCTGTATAAATTTAACAGAGAAGCGTTCTTGAACTTGCACACATTTTTAATTTTAAAAAAGCAACAGGACCCCCTTTGCCCTCCTATAATTATGATACTAAGCAATTAGAACTCTTTACCCTTTGATCTTCGCGGCATTCTTGTCAGATTAGTACAGAGAGAGGCTTAAATCAGGATGCTGCCCCTGAGCCACCTCACCAGCTCTGGGCTGTGAAAGGCTGTTTAAACCCACATCCAGACACAGTCTCGTCTGAACTCGGGGAAGTGCACGCGGAAACGTGCCAAGGAAGCAAGGCCATACAGTCACCAGATGCAGAAGTAATTTTATTGTTGCTGCTAACACCGAAATCCTAAAGGAACCGAACTTGATTGGGGAACCCGTTGAAAGGAACAGGCCTGCTAGTTGACCTTGGCAGGTGCCGGGTGAAGGAATGGGACTGACCCTCAAGAAGACTTGGAAGATCACTTGGGCAGTCTGAGAGGGGTGAGCAGGCCTTCCTGGCCACCCAGGGTTTGGCGTGAGGAGCCGAGCAGGTGCGCCCCAGTAGGTCAGAGGGTGTCCCACTGGGCCTTCGGAGAATTTTGGAAGGACAGGTACGAGGCAGGTCGCACATCCCGATCCTTCACGGAGGGAATACTGTAGGAAGTTGTGGGCCTGGGGTTTAGAGTATCAGGATGCTTTCCATGGGGGGAGAAGACATGTAGTGCTTGAGGAGGAGCAGGGACTCCTTGCCAGGCCAGGCTGAGACCTCCAGCTTTGCCTTTCCAGTTGCGACACGGCTGGCTGAATAATCCTTCCGCTTAGAATTTATATTTTCTTATACTGGCTTAGAACGTAATGATAGCCTCTTAGCTACAGCAAAACCAGGTATTTCTTAGGTGGAAGAGAACTATCCAAAAGCCAAGTTAGATATACAAGTGTTCAGTTGTGTTTCACATTTTTCTGTTCATGCTACTTAACGGCATTTTGCTCACCACTCAGTTCATCTCTTTGGCCTAGTTTACAGTGTTTTGGGTGGGATTTTTTGCCAACCCCAAAAGCTCCCTAACCTTTGTTGCTTCTTGTTTGGGGGTCTTTGTGGGTACGTTTGTACCTCTCTTCTCACTGACCCACCTCTTTTCCTTTCCCTTTGCTGTCCACATGTAAGTTCATAATTTTCTCTATGGGTAAGGAAGCCCAGTTGTATTTCTCAAATTTTGAGATCTGCTGAAAGGGGGTAGAGGGGAAAACTGGAGTGAGTCATCTTTCTTGGCTCCTTGGAAGTTGGAACCAGCTTCAAAGGGAGTCTCAACTTGGGGGCAGTTGCACAGATGAAACCCAAACCTTTGTATGTTCATCCCTTTCCTCCTCCTCTCTCCTCATGTAGTCCGAACAGATCTGGCAATTTCAGTTCAGCACGTCTGTGCAGTTTTTTAAAATCCATTACATAAGTTTGTTAGTTTAAGACTCTCTTTTTCAACATATGAGCCTAAAATGGCTTTGATTTAAAAATGGAACTTGGCAGGGAATTTGTTCATATGGTAAGATATTTTTTTTTTAGTTTAGTTTCATTTATAATATGTTTTAATCATTTTTGGTGTTTTCAAAACAAATGGTGAAATATGTGTTTTTCCTTCTATTTTTGGCTACCCTCCTCTGAAAGGCCTTACTTCTCCCTTGTGTGTTTAATTTGGTGCTTTAAGAAGCCTTTTTAGATAGAGGGGCCTTATGCTGCAAAATTTAGACTTAAATATCTCTGCAAAGAGGGCAAATTCAGACGTAGATCCTGCTGGCCAGGACTTTGCATCTCAGGGCTCTTCTCTAGTAACAAGCAGAAGGGTCACTAACTGGGGCTCAGAGTATGTGCAAATAGAGGAAATAAATGGAATACAAGGAGGAGAAAGGAAGGAAACAAGGGGAGACAACACTGTTTCTATATCCATGATCAGTACATCCCAGTCATCTGAGCAATTATTTCAGGAATTTTTTTCACAGTCTGAGATGCAGCAGATTGCTGCCAAGCAAAACTCTTTCTTCTCATCCCTAAACCGAGGGACTCTGGGTTCCCTGATCAGCCCTAATTCCCCTGAGTTTTCATACGGTGGTTTTCCTTCATGATCTCCTTAGCACGTAGAATACTTTATAGAATAGATTTCTGCCCTTTAGCAGGTGGTTTATACCATGCATCCTGTTAAAATCTGTACAGTGGACTTGGGTCCTAATTTTTCAAGTGATCTTCTCTTCCGATACAAAGGTCCCAACTTTGTGGGGAGAGGGGACGCAAGATGCAAGTTGAAGCTTGAGGCACCTATGCTCAGGCTGGGACCTCAGAATAAATGCTTTTAAAGGAAATGCAAGGCTGATCACCTGGTTTGCCATTTGCACCTAGCTATGTAGGAGACCCCAGCTTGTGTTTATACTGAGACTAGCTGAAGCAAAATGCATGTTGCTTTGGCAAAGGTTAACAGCAAAGAGTATCATCAGCCCGAAGAGCAGCGCCTTTTTTGAAAAGGGACAGGCCCTGGGGAGAAAAAATTCAGGTCCTTTGTGGGAAACTCAGTTGCAATGACAGGTAATTCAGGATGAGAAAGAGGTCGACTACGCACGATGAAGGCAAGGGAAGAGATGATCCACCATAGGAATGTATGGTAGAGGGGAAAAAAATGGAAGCTGCACTTCATCCCACTTAAGGCTGACATATGAGGTAGAAGGAAAAATCTTTTATGCTCGGAGATGGGCTTTAGAAGATCAGCCAGAAACAAACACACACAAAAATAAGAAAGCAGAAGGCGTGGGTGGTTATGGGGATTAGTACTGACATATGGAGCCTATCAGCTTGAAGTTACATGTTTAAGTCTGACCTAGGTCACTCCTGCCCCAAAGTCATTACTGTCGAACAGCTGTTGGGTGGCCTCTGTGAAATGACTTAGGGGTCTGAGCCCAGTTTCTGGTGGCAGGTGTCCACATTACACAAAATCCATCTGTATTAATTAGCCCCCTATATCTGGCAATCTCAGCAGAAAGACCAAGTATTAACGGTTCACCACAGAGAGTAAGCTATCCTACTTTATCTTGGGTGACCCTTCAAGGAAGGGGCTGAAGAACTTTGGCAAAAATATTGCAGGAGAAGACAGCGCAGCCCCTGCTCTGTGGTTAAACTCCAGCCACCACTTCTCAGATCCCTTGGACCACCAGATCTCACTAATACTTCGTTTACTCTTGAAGTCAGCAGAAAGAAAGTATTTCATAACTGACTGCTTGCGCGATGTTGAATATACATCCATTTGGTTTCTACTTTCAGATCATCATAATATAAACAGGAAAACTACATTTTGAATTCATTAAGTTCTTCCTCCGCTGTTTATAAAAGATAAAAACTTCTCTCTCCTTTTTTTTTTCATGAGGATTGATTGGTGTCATGTACATATTCGTTCACTTCTGTTTATGCAAGATAATAAGAGTATTAACATGGAGGTGGAATAATGGTGTTTATAATTCCATCACCAGTGTTTATATAAGATAAAAACAGTTTAAAAAAAAAAAAACAGAAAAAAGAAAAATAGTGAGAGAACATTTGCCATTATGTACATATATTATTTTTTTCACTTCTGTTTGTAAAGAACGTGAAAGAAAAAACAGTGTTGCAAGTAGAAGAGGAGTTGATTCTGTTTATATTTCTGTCCTGTTTACCTAAGATAAATTAATTTGGAGTTGATGTAATGAGCAGCTTGGGAGAAGAGAATTGGGGTGAAAGAGGGACTGGTGGGGTTGTGCCTGATACTCTTAGTACCTTGTAATCCTTTCCTTTATTAAGAAACATGAAAGATGTATACTGAACCTTTCTAGAGGGAATATGATACCACTGGTGAGGCAGGGGACACACGGTGCTGTCATGCCAGCTAATACATAGGCCACTACCAGAGGGGTGGGAGGCTTTCTCTGGGAAGAGGAGTCTGAGAACAGAGAGGATGCTACAATAGTCTGAAAAGATCTCATGAACGTTAAACCCCTTGGTATCATTGTCCATGGACTTAGTCCAGTAATTGTGTGCCTGTATGACTCTGTTTTGTTCTGCAGCTTTGAAGTCTAATCCTAATTCCTTCAGGGAGAAAGGCTTGTAAAATGTCTGCGTTTCAGAGAGGCAGAGGAATACTACCTTTGATGCAAGCTCTATTGTCAGTCCTGCGCAGTCCTTCTCATTCACCCCTGCTCCTACCCTGTGCATAGGCGTATTGACAGATGAGGGAGGCTGGCAGATGTGAATATTGCCTTGGGATGAGCACCGATGCACTGTTTCTCAGTGTCAACCAGAAAGGCCATTTATACCTAATAAAAGAACAACTGTGTGGACATTAACGCACACAGACCCAAAAAAGTCCATGAGTATTCGCTTACTTTTACAAATGAGTTTGCTCTGGCTGCAGTCACACCCTTCATGTGTTTGCTTTGCACAAACATTCGGGCAGGCAGGCTTCACTGGAGTGACAGCAAACGGCCCACTTTAAAAATCACGTGCTGCTGTGCTTTCAGGTGGTGAGCTCTCAGCTCACATGTGTATTTACCGTGTAAGTGGTAAGTGCCGCTAGGGGTGGCTTTGAACATGTTTCTCACCTCCCTTTTGCAGTCAAAGGAATCGGCCCAGGAGTTGGCCTGACCTGCAGATGGTGATGGACATACGTATACGAATTGCTTAAGTAAAAACAGTGAGAGAAAATCAAACTTCATCCCTAACCAGGAAACTGTAGAGTATCAGTAAATCTAACATTGCATCACAAATGCTCTTTTGTCTTCCAAAGGAAGTCACTGTCTCTTATAATTCCATAGTAACATTTCTTTCCCCCTCTAATCCTGAATGAATCCAAATCCCAATGAAGTCTTCATCTCTTCTTCCCAGTTCTTCCTTCAGCTCAATAAATTGTCCCTACCAAGCCATCCATTTAAGCACATACGTAAGTCTGTTAAATGGAACCTGAAGTAAAGGTTAAATTTTAGTTACATGCTTGAGTCCCATTGCTTTCACACATTTGAAGTTAAGCGCAGCCTTGAGTACAAGGTTTGAGGGCTCAAGGGTTTAACATTAATCCAGTCAGGAGGCAAAAACAATGTTGTACGTCTGTTGTGTGACAAGCTCTATTGCATTGCTTGATCCCACCTGTGCACCCCTGCTCCAAATGTCAACTACTTGAAGTAGACTGTATATGCTTAGTAAACAGCATTGCCCAAGGTAGGTGAAAAAAATGGGCTGCATTGAAAAAAAATTGCAGTCCGCTGGTGGACCTTCCAAAAGTGGACAAGGATGTGAATTAGCCAAGTAAATGATTCCTTGAAAGTTCCTCTCTACTAATTGCCAGCCGCTACTTCCCTTAGTCTGATGTGGAAGTGGATGCAAAGAGCAGGGATAGATCTTCCAGCAAGCTAGGAAGGAGTGTAAAGGAGCTTCAATCAGAAACTTTTGTTTTTCAGTTGAATATAAATTGTCATGGGTACAAAATGTCATTTCCTGAAGCGAAGGCCACTCTAGTCCCTATCTCGGAGCATTCCAACATACAATAATATGTGTCTTAATTACGGCATTTCAGCACAAAAGGCACAGAAATTTCACTTTTCAGAGTTGTATAATCAAGTTGCTCCACCTTGCTATTAGGCATGAATGGCAGTCAGTGCTCCAGGGAAGCCTGAAATTGAAAGAGCAGCGGGTGGGGAGCAGTGGGTCAGGATGGGTATGCATTTAGGAGAGCTGTGTGGGGAGTCCAGAACTAGAATAGCGGGAAGTGCTGTAAATTGGATTGAACACGTTGCTGGTGGACAGGGTGAAAGATTATACAGCATTTGTCTGTGTGACCGTAATGAGCTTTTTTCCCATAAAAGATTTGGGGAGAAAGTACTGTGTATGAATAGGGTCCCTTTAAGAAGCACTTTTAAAAGAGCTCATTTTCGATTCCAATCATGTATATGCCTCAGCAAGACTGTAGCCAGATGCTTGTAGATCTGAAGAACACAGCCCAACCCTTTTCTTATCATCTACTAGAGATGACAGAATTTAAAAACTCAATGGCACTTTCGATAACTTCTAACAAGAACTGGGACTTGCCTGGCTCCATTTGTCTGGTCAAGGCTGTATTTCTGCGATTTATCCCATGGAGATTTTCAGCAGAACCTTACACTTAGTGTCTAAATTAATGATATTCCTTCCTTTTTGCCATGACAAAAACCACTCTGCGCTATATACATTATGCTAAAGTTTTTGTCATGGACATCTTCTGTAAAAGCTTTTTCAGCTTCATCATTTTGACAAGCTGATTCCATTAAATCCTTCCCAGTGATCATTTTTGTATGGTGTAGATGGGAAAGCTTGTTTGCTTGCACGGTTTTTCCCTTCTTTGAAGCTAGAAAATGGTGATCAGCTGCCAGGTTATGTGGTATATCTTACCACTGACCTGTCCCCAGAAAAACGTATTTTGAGGAAACACGTGCATTTTTTTGTATAGCTTTCGTAGTAAATAGAGTCGCTCATTAGTCTAGGCTACACCTTTTCTTCAAGGCTCTTTTAGGATGTAGACACGAGCTTAGCTATTAAAGCATGTAGGTTGGTCTGTTAATATCTGTGTGCATTGGAAAGCTGTGGATGCAGAAGATATTTCTCTCCTCTGTGTTTTTCACCATTTTCATCTGCACTGAAATGGAAATTGTCAAGTGCTTTGAATAAGGAAGCCCTCTAGATGTTCTCCAGTACACGGTTAACTCAAAATCCTCCAGTGAAGGTTCGCCACAGTATGATGATACCTTTTCCAGGTCCCTTGCGCTTTGGCATCAGAGGTACCAAAGAGGTCTGGGCAAACTCCATTGGCTCTGATCCTGCCGTACTGGCAACTGCTAGATGCTGATGATAAAAGCTAGCGATGATAAATGATAGAGTTGATAATGAAAAAGAAGGATTCTTAAATTTTAAAATACATCCCCTGACAACATACTTTCTGAGGAAGTGAGTTATTTTAATCTCAGTTTTATGGCATGAGGAAACTAAGATTTTGTGAATAAAGCAGATAGGAGTCGGGGGGGGGGGGGGGGGGTAGGAAACCAGATCCCACAAAACCTGCCTTTGTCTTCGAGGAATGCTTTTTATCTGTCATTGCTACAAATGAGCATGGTGTAGAACTAGCTCTTTGCTTCATTCTTAATGAAGCCAGTAGAGTTTTTCATGCCAGCCTCAGTGATGGGCACGGCCATTGGTCTTTTTGGGCTAAATGTTAGAGCAGACAGCCTTCTTTTGCATAAAAAGAAAAACAAAATCTCAGTAGAGTACCAAGAGTATCAGAGCATCTCGGATTCCTTCATTTATTTATCTGTGTCACAAACCAAAAGCAAATTTTAAAGCGCGCTCTCTCTCTCTTTTTTTTTTTTCTTTTGGCCACCTGCTAATAAACTTCAGCATCCTTCCTTTTCCAGAGCGTTTCCACAGATACTCATATTTCTCAAGCTCTGACAGCTTTCTGATCCCCAAGACTGAATAGCTGGTTATCTCAGCTGCCCGTCTTATGTGGAGTTTATCTCCCTCATTTAAAATCGCAAAAGCACTGCCTGCATGCACAGACCATTATCCTAGCTGGGTTGTTAAAGTTACTGTAACGCTGACTTTATTTTCTTTAACAGTTCTGAACAAAATGTTTCCTTTGAAAGGTCTCAGACCTCTATCCTCCCAACTCCTAATCACAGTAATAACCAACCTCAAGGAGTCATTAGTGAAGACTCAAACAATATCCTGTAACAAGTCAGCTATGAAGAAATTGGCATAGTTTATCTCTTTGATTCGTGTTCTTATGAAAATAATGGGTTGCAAAATAAAGCTAGCATTGCTCTCATGCTATACAGTATCCCTTGGATCTGAGCCTTTCCTCCCCCACCCACTTGTCTCCCAAACTAACACAGAATACAACTCTGATACCGTTTACGAGACAGGGTCTGTCCACAGAAGCAACCTGTTCTTAGTCTATAGTGCCACTTTATTGTGCTCTTCTTACACTGAGTCACTCACAAACCTCTTTCTGATCGCTGTAACTTGTTGCGTTTTCAGATGAGCTGGGAAAATGGTATAATGATTATATTCAAATCCAACCCGTAAAGAAGGGTTTACTTTTCTGAAGCGAATGGATGCAGCGAACTATATAAACTGGGTTTGGATAAGTTCTTGGAATTGTTTGCTTTCGGTTTTGTCTTTGTGAAATGGACACTTAACGCTTTGCAGGAAAGCTGATAAATAGCATAAACTACAGCCCACCAGTAAGAGACTTTGTAAAATCTCTGTGTCTGCTGTTTGGCTTCAGCAATCAAAGGGATTAGCTTTTCTTCATTGAAAGGAGAATGCAGGTGGCTTTTCAGGTTTCTTTAAGGATATTTCTTCTCATTTGATGTGGTTCAGGCTCCAAACAGGGCATCAAAAGATGTGAGCTCATTTCACAGTTCTGCTTTAGTATTGATCAGCTTCAATAGCAGTTTAGCTTTCTCTTCTTTCCTTTTTTTACTCCATAAAATGGGAATAAGGAAAATTCCCCCTATAAAGCCAAAGGTAATGTTCCCCTTATTGGTGGTTGGTTTGTTTTGGTGTTTTTTATTTTTACAAATAAAACTCTTGAGACTATGTGCATTGAACTCCACAGCTTCAAGGCATGTTAAGTTTCTCTCTGGATGAGCTGTATTGATACGGATAAACTATACTCTTTGGGGGAATATTGGGAAATTTGGAAACCCCTAGAAATAATTCATACAATTGTGAAGCCCATGCCATGATTCAGTTACAAGTCTTATTTCTTCTTGTTGACTGGGTCAGAAAAAGAAATTGCCAGGCTGAGATAGCCCAAGATGGTTTTGTAGTTTGGGAGAGGGAGTCCTACCAGAGAAGGTGCTAGGGACTTACAGTGTGGTTTCTTTTATATTATGTCTGACTGGGGCATATACCTTTTCTCTTCATTACATTTTGCAGTAATTTGTTTCCGTCAGCTACTCTGTATTGTCCTTTATTACCAAATGAATACTCCAGTTAAGATTGAAGAGTTGGTGAAAAATGGCCATCTAAGCTACCCTGCCATCGCACTCGCTTCCTGCAGCATCAGATTGGTGGTGAGGGTCACGGAGGGAGGTGTGTCAAACTGATAAAGCAAGGAATCAAGCGTGGTTTGGATATATTAGCAGCAAAACTTAGAATTAGGGCCAGGACCCAACAAAACAGCGTCAGATTTGGTGATAAGCGGGATCAGGTTCAGTGATAAGAGACTGCATTCTTGACTCTTCAACCACCCATCTCCATCTAAAATAACAATGAAAAACTCAGTTCCCCTGAAACTCGGTTTTCAGGGCACATGTCACAAAACTGACAGCATGCTATAGAGTACACTGTTCTCGTACCGAATATAAAATAGAGTGTATTGTTCCCAGAAGCCATTTTAGTGGATCTTTATAAGGTCATTTTGATTTATTTTAATAGGCATAAGGTGAAAAAATAAATTCCAAAATACTGATTATGGCCTTTTAGGGAAAAAAAAAAAAAAGTTGGTTCTCCTTCTGGAAAACTCAGGAAAAAAGCACATATTTAACCTGTGCTTTTAGATGCTGAGGGTTAACGCTGCATACAGTGGTGCAGCTGCATAACCCTGGTGACTTCAGCGGGTCTGCAGGGGTTTAAAGGCAAGTGAAATACTTCTGTAACGCTTTTAGTCTCATTCCAAGTGTTGCATACCATCACAACAACACAGTTCTTATTTGAAGCAGTACAAATTGTAAAAACCAGAGCACAAACCATGTGGTACCTTACCTTTCAAGGATCTGTTGCTCTTGTGGCTGGTATCTGTCAGGTTAGCTTTTCCTATATGTCTTCATATAGTCATGTTGTGATTTCTTTAGTGGATAGACAGTCAGGAAAACATTCTG
This sequence comes from Falco peregrinus, assembly GCF_023634155.1. NCBI lineage: Eukaryota > Metazoa > Chordata > Aves > Falconiformes > Falconidae > Falco > Falco peregrinus. The sequence goes on along the minus strand of NC_073726.1, from coordinate 87,332,479 downwards.
ACATTTTATTGAAATTGATGGTAACTATGGATTTGACATACTTAGGCTTTTCCATAATGACCTTGCTGCCGCTTTGCTCCTGATTTACGACACACCCTTGCATTCAAGTCCTAACCCATGCAGCTCTCACCAAGGAGAGCAAGACGGATTCTTGAAGTCCAGTGTAACCCTAGCCTGGGGCTTGCCAGAGCTCTGCTCATACCCTTCCCCCCCGACACACCCATGGGTGATACAGACCCCCACAAACCTGCGTAACCCTCCAGTCCCCTTGCAGCTCAGGCTTGGCAGTGGCCCCATTCCAGCTCACCCTGTTCTCCAAGCCTTGTGGTGCTCACAGACTCGGCCAGCGCCCTTTAGTTGTGATCTTCAGTGCCTTCAGGGAAAAATGATGTATCGGAGTACTTATGTCCCAAATTGAATGTTAGTCAGATGTTAAGATGAAAGAAATATTATGGAGAGTCAGCACGTCTCACTTTGGAAATAAATTACGTAAAGTACACTGGAGTGTCATGTCTCTTGGGACCACATATGATCCAAAGATACCATTTAGAGAAGTGATCACAACACCGCTAGATTTATCAGATCATCCTGAAGGAACATTAATACCCAGAAAGAAAATAATAATTAGCAATAGAAAGGCCCCAACCAATAATTTAAACTCATTTTCCAGGGTCACTTCCTCACATCAGTAACCTATTTGTATGTATCACTACATTTTATAGCAATTATCTCCTTATTAATAGTAGACAAACTTCACTAATTGCTGTTGTTAATACAGATGCATTTAGTTCCTAGTACTGTATTTTCTTAGCTTAACATTTTGGTTATTCAAGTTTAATCTGCTTAAGTAGTTCAGGATTATTTGATTGTATTTTCTTGTGCTGTGTAGTCTGGTTTGGGCACTGCTGAATTCAGGACAGGTATTTGGGAGGGTGCAGGGAACGTGGACCGTGCACTGCAGCTGCAAACCCCCAAGCAGGGAAGCAGAAGATACGCTTCTCTGCTTATCCAGCTTGCAGTAGGGAGAGTATGGCTAGATGTGGCTATGGTGTAAGGCGGCAGACGTAGCTTGTGAGCTGCCTGTTCAACCACACTGCCTCAGAACAGAAAATTCACCTACAGGCATGAGCAAAACCAAGACCTAAATTTTAGGGTATGATCCTGAAAGACAGCCAGTATCTTTAGGTATATATCCTTGTATATTTAGTTAGATATGTTTTCTCTTTTCTTCTATTTAAGGTTTCAAAGCTGAGTTCCAAGTGCCAAGAGTAGCCAACACAAAATGGTTTCTAAAATGGAAATGCCCCAACTCTTTACGGATCACAAAAACAACTCCTCTGGTCAACAGTTGATCTCTTTTTTTCCCTCTTTTCCAAGAGACAACAGGGAACAGGCTGTAAGCTGGGTGGGAACAACCCAGTAACATCCTAACTGCCATCTTTTCCAGGGCCATTTTAGCTCCTTCGCTGTCTCTTGCTGGAGCCCACACAGCCACACAAGGGAAAGGCATCCCTGGTGCTGGAAAGATGAGAGGCAGGAGCAGTCCGCTCTGCCACGGGAGCAGTGAACCCGGCCTACAGCGCAGCCCCTGTGGGCTGTCAGAAGTAGGTGGTGTGAGTTATTGCAGCAATGGCCACCCCTTCCCAGGTATTCCGTTCCCCTGAATTCGTCCCCCAGCACCTGAGAAGCCCTGGCCACCTTATCTGCGCACCCCTCCGGGGTGACGAGGGACGGCAGGGAAGGGGCAGTGCTGGGGGACTGGGGGTGGGGGGCAGCCTCCTCCTGCCAGCTGAGCTGCCTGAGGCTGCGGGGGCCAAGTACCTGCCAACAAAATGTCCTGGTTGAACGTATTTGTACAAATTCCCAGAGACATACTGGTTAGAGTTACGGAAAGTTGCAAGTAATACCATTGCAGGCTATCTTGAAGTCAAGATGCATGCACAAAATGCTACATTTAGATTATAAAACAAGAATATACTTAACTTTTTTTTCACACTTTTTGCTAGTTTTGCTCTCACCCTGAGCCCCTTAAAGCAACTGCTGCTGAAGCTGTAATGTGCTGTTGCTTCCAGAGAGCTCTCCTGCTCTTCTTTTAAAGATGTTTTCCTTAGAGGTGCTTTGTATAGAGACTTTTCTTGACTGATGTTCTTCTTAGGGAGCTGGAGACCTCCGATGGATGTTAATTAGATGGAAGAGATTCCTTTTCTTATTTCATCTATTTCACTGTTTTCACTGAGAACAGCTGGTAGTACTTATTTTGGGCTGAGTTACCTGTGAAAAGAGTCAGTTCCTTCACTTGATGTCTTTTTGAATTAGCTTACATATACATAAAAGTCAAAATTTTGGTTGGATTAATTTCTTTTTGTCTTATCAAAACATAATATTATCCAGCCTTCTTGGAAAGCTGGGTGTGCTGAAAAAATCTATTCCACCAAGACTTTTCTATTTTCTATTAAAGAATCCTTAAAGTTTCTGGTTTATAAAAGTTTTTTTGTTTGTGTGTATGTGTAACACTCATTTAAAGTTGCCTTCTCCCAGTACATATTTCTTAATTTGAAAAAGACAAGGCTAACATTGTAGCTATTCTTAATTATAGAAATTTAAAAAAATCTCCTTGAAATTCTTCAAGTTTGAGAGAGGAAAAAAGTCAGTTACCTTTTCTGTTATCTTCTGTGGACTGTAGCTTCTAAAAAACCTCTTGTCTTTGGAAAATGAGTGGTGGAATTATTAATGATAAATTCTGACTCAAAATTGTTCTTGAGTCACTGTTGCATTCTCCACAGAACCACAGTTTGGCTGTTGATTTCATTTAAAAGAGTGTGCACACCTGTAGTGGAGTAGGTTTTTTTCAAATACTTTAATGATACATAACTAAAATACGCGGGTAAGTGCATTCCAGTGTATATAGACATACCTTAATTCTAATATACATACAAAAACTCCTTGCCATTTTGCAAAGACCATTTTATTTTGGTTCTCCACTACCATAGACTGAGAGTTGATACACAGCCATATAGCTGGCTCTCACGCTGAATTTGCAGTATCCTCTCCCACATGTGCTTTCTCCCTCACTGCAATAGGCGGTCAGTTGTAAAACCGTCTCTGCAGTTCATCACTTTTCTAGCACTAACTCAACCGAGTGATGTTCGTTTCCTTTCATATTAGATAGAGCAGCCAGCCCTTCTCTTCAGTCTTGTATGAATGAATGAGTCCACAAGCACCAGCCCTGGGCTGTGGGGCTGTCCCTCTTCTCATGGGCACGGAGAGGTAAAGATGCAGAGATAGAAAAGGAACCTGCCACATTAACCCTTTGAGAAGACTTGGTGGATTTCAACAGGAGCAGGATTGGGGCTCTGCAGAAGCGCTAATGTCTGATGGGCCTTTTGGACCATTTCCATGCACTGTTTGGAGTAGGTGTTGTCATCACTCCCCAAGCAGACACCATTGTGCAGTGAAGTCTGTTAATACAGGTGACAGTGAAATTTCAGATATTTTGGCTGCTGAAGGAGGTGGTCACGTCAAGTAGCATGACCACGGGGGAGGAAAAAAAAAAACCAAAAAAACGGAGAACTTGAAAGATCAGTTTTCCCTATACGCTGTCATGTCACTTTTCCTGATGGCTCCTTACCTCGGTTGTGACATCTGTGGCTAAGGCGTTGTCACATTTCTGGTATGCTAACATAACATTTGACTACCTTACCCTGCATCCTTGTAATTAACTCCTAATATTAAAGCAGTTTCCATCTCTGGATTCCTCAGCAAGCTGATTGAAAGGTGGTTTAATTGCACAGCATTGCCAAGAAACACGTTAGGTGATTGCTGGCTGTAGTAAGAGTTAATGTGAAGGTAATAGGAGATATCACAGGGACTAAGATTTTGCTGGCCATTAGCAGAGGTGACTTCAAAAAGCAAATGATAATTAGTATAGGTTTCATTGAACCAAGTTTCCATCTGCTGCTAGTCACTGGATTTTGAGCTGCTCTCCTGTTGAAATTTGCATGTATTTTCCTAGATTCTCGATGGAAAGGACATTTAGGGGAAAGGGGTATAAATCAACAAGTAACAACGTAACCTGCAGAAATATAAATCTATGTAGATTAATCCATGTTTCCTAAATTGCATGCTAGATTGTAATTCAATCAAAGGGTAGGGGTCTTGTGACGTTTATGAACATTTATGGATGGTATGAGTGCTCAGATTAAATGTCAAACCTGGTATTCAGTTTAGAATCACGTATTATTGTTGTTCATTAATATATAAAAACAGCAATTATATCCACTAAAATCCTCAATTTAATTTTGCCGTAATCTGCCTCTACTGTGTCAGAGATGCAGTGCAGCCTCTCTGCCCCCTCGGATCCTTTACAAGGCTTCACTGAATTTCAGCTGAGTCTCCTCTTTCACTGTGTTCCCCCAGAATGGCACTGGCTCCGTTTGGCCCCCTTTGAACTGGGGAATTCTCTAGTAAATGATTTTCTTTATCTTCCTCTGGCTTTAAATTCTGGTTTAGATACTGAGCAGGTGTAGCGCATCCAGGAGGAGAGGGGTGACAAGACTCTGCATCTTAGATCCAATTCGCTGAGTAGATTACATACGATAAAGCTGTGCCCTTCACTGGTTCCGTATCAGCAAAGGGTGAAAGTGTTTTGAGGCAAGAGCAGTCAGTTTAGGATTATGTGAATCTGTTACCAGTCCTCCCTGCTTAAAGCAGTTCATCATTTGCCTGCTTCTTGCCAGTCTAGGGGCTGAAGGAGTAACATTTCTCACCTTGGCAGTGCATTGCATCAAAGAGATCCTAAATCACTTTGCAAAAATGGAGTGGAATTGCTGCCGTAATTTACTGCCGAGAAAAAGGCACTTGGAGCAGGTTAACTCAAGCCATTCAGTGAATAAACTGTAAGAACAACTGAATATGTGAGATTGCAAAAATCACTTTGGCACCCAAGATGTTAATTTTGTTGAAAGTAAGCAGTGCTTAAACTAACAAAGGTAAAATATTCTCAAGTCCCCAGGTGGTTTATGGCCAAAATTTCACTGACTTCCAACAGACTTTGACGTGAATGCCTAAGTCACTTTTGAAAATTGCAGTTAGCTTCATAAATCAATTACCTGCTTGTATAATGTAACTCATATGACAGGATTTCACCATCTTAACTCCCATAAACAGAAGTTCTTCAGTGTTTAGGAACCTTATTCTCATTAAACTCAAGGCGGGGATAAGATTCCTAAATATCCTTAACACTTTGGACTTGTTTGTCTCTTAGTCTTTGTGATTTAAATGGAATTTATTCACGTAGCAAAGAAAGAGAAAGTGAGCAGGATCTGGCCACAATGAAGCAAGGGCAGGCTTAAGATTAGCCCCTGGCTATTCTGTCCAATGGCCAAAACAGCTTCCAAGTAATAATGATTAATTAACACTGGGAATTCAATATGAAAAAAATCAGTGGATTCTCTTTGTCCACCTCACCATACTAGGTTGAAAACAAACGACATAAATAAAGATGGGTAATTATTCTGCTTGTAACACGGAGACCTGGGGAAAACGGTCAGCTTTCTTAGACTTCATTTTTTATGTTATTGTGTAATAGTATATCTTGAAATCTACTGGGTTAATCTAATGTAATTGGGTTAAGTATGTCTCTAGTGACAAACAGCGCTATATGATAAAAAGTTTCACCCCAGCATTTTAATGGTTCAGGTTCCGCTCATGGTTTCAATTAAGTCAGTATGATTGCACAGGGCAGTGAGAACAGGATTTGGCCCACTTCTCTCCTGCATATGTGTTCTGCAGTTATCTAACCTGGAATGAATCATAGTTTCCTCAGACACATCTTGTTTTTCCAATACTTTACATGGGAAGTTTTGTTTTCATGGATTTTCTTTTGAACAAAACTGGTAATCAAGCGTCCAGACGTATTGCGATCATTTAAAAAATTATGGTGTTTCAGTTCTGGTGATTTGCCAGATTCTAGTTTGCAGCTCCTAGTATATTGTGCCTGTCTGAAATTACCCTGCAGTTTTAATTAGGTGCGACAGTCTTTTCAGTTCTTATAGCAAATTTGACGGTAATGTTGGTGTAAGTCATTACTCAGCACCTCCAGAGTCTCAGGCCATAATTTGTAGAATTCTTTGGCATCCATGGCATCAAAGTTGCCTGACACTTTGCCTTAAGAGAACTTGTTTTATGTTGCTTATAACAGAGCCAAACTCTAACCACTCAGCCTAAAATTTTCCCTTCTGTGTTTTTTTTCCCATGCTGGATGCCTCCCGTTTTTTTTCTTTTTACATTTTTCTTTTTTTTTTTTCCTTTTAACTCCAGGGCTCCAAGGCACATTCTTTGACTCAGAGCTCTTGTCTCAGGTTATTCCACGGTGTGCAGCTCACATCATGGCCCCATCTGCCCAAAACCCTGAAAGAAATACTTCCCAGCTACCAGCTGCTAACAGTCTATTGCAGAGGAATCTATGGACTTCATGGTTAAATCCTCAGGAGCAGTGTAAAAGGAAAATGAGGGATACATGCTTAGCAAAGCGCTTCTTTCCCACCAGGAAAACTTCCCTGTGAAAGTTTATCAGAGTAAAGGATTCTTGGAAGTAAGATGAATAGTCGCCTGCTCTTCACCAACCTGATCTTGTCCTTCCTTTCATCTTAAGGCACTTCAGCTTTTCAGTCCGGGCAGAATCCATCCTGCCGTCTGCCTCATGACAATTTCCTTACATGTGGGAGCAGGCAGCTTCTTCAAAGAGGAGTGCGCTGTTCAACAGGGTCTCTCTGGGTGGCCTGTCCAAAGGATGCTGTAAGCATCTTGTTAGCTGCCCTGCAGCTCGTATGATTCTCTCTGCTCTTTGCTGTGCTTCTTCCACCTCCTTTGCGGGTGACCAGCCACCGGAGATGCACACATGCTTCATCTCGCACACTGCTCTACCAGGCCCATAATTCCCACAAATAATAGCTATAACTGAACAAACTTTCTGCCTGCCTTCCCTCTTTCTGTCCTGTGACACCTCCTCACTTTTCCTTCACTATCACAGCTTGGGTTTGTATTCCTCTGAATATTTTCAGTTGCCTTGAGGAATGATAGAGCTAATGTCTCCCTGTAACTGGACAGGAAATGGTAGGTGAAGGCCATGTCTTGACTTAAGTACTGGAGCACACCACATGGGTCCCATGGTCTTTGTCCACCATGCTCCTGGTCCCCTCATTGCTGTCTTTTGGAGAGCCCTGTTTGGTCTGACTACCTGAATTTCTTTCAGCTCAGGGAAGGGAAGGAGGGAGACAGGACTAATTTTTACCTTTGAACGTTTTCGGGGCATCTTCCTTTGTTTTCTTCGTCCAACAGGAATGTATCTTCTTACAGTTCAGAGCACGAGGCTTTGATTCATTTCATCGATTCAGCGAGGTTAATATGTTTTGGAAAATGTGTTGGCAATAAAGCTTACATACTCCATAGTGGACTTTGGAAACCAGACCTGTAGTCTACTGGAAGTTTGCAATCCTTTAGCCGTTACACTTCCATGCAGCCATTTCTTTTTCATAGGAGTCTCAGGGAAACAAACCTGTCAAGTCCAAAAGATACTATGTTGACAGAAGGAACTAAGACAACACACTTTTTCTGTGCAGCTATCAGCCGTAATGTAAGCATCCTCAGCCCTAATAATATGCCTAACCCCTGTTTGGGAAGGTCAGGATCGAGAAGGCGAGTTGTGTTTCAGAGGCCTGTATCATCTGGCATGACTGCTAAGGAGGGTGCTGTCAAATCTGGCAGTGTTTTTGCGATAAGAGCGTTTGTCCACAGGAGCCACAAGCCTGTTTCACAGAGGCTCTTGAACAGCCACCAGAGGTTATTTAGTCTCTGCTGGCTTGGAGTTAGCCCAGGACTGAAAGGCTTCCCAGCCATTACCAGTTTTCTCAGCTACATAGTTTTGGGGTCAGGTAATTTCAAAACTTCCAAGATTTATGCAGTTTGTAAATCTAAACCATTTCCCCACCCCCCCCCTCTCCTGTGGAAACTGCTACCATCTGGGAGTCTCCTCGATCCTTGTTTTATGTTGGTATCATTTAATGTGTTTATTGTCACTTAATTTCCTTTTTTCTTTCTCCCTTTTCTTCTCAGATCATTCGCGATCAGTTTGTGGCCTTCCTCTGAAGGAACATTTCCTGTCTCTAGTGTAAGTTTTTATACCAAATGTTTTATACTTTTCATTGAATTACACAGTTTGTTCGAGTTCCATCCAAGCCAGCCCGGAGCCCTTGGAACTTTCGTGTTACTCCCTGTGGCCACAGGACTCAGTGCTGAGCTCTTACTGTTAATGCAGCAGTCCAGGATTTTAATGCAGTGTCAACTTATGGGACTCGGACTTAGTTCAGTGACATTGTGTGACTGATCTGGAATTTATATGTGCATTTCTGGATGACAGTATGGCAGATTCCTGTTATATTTGGGGATATACGTGTTGTGATGGGCGTTACGCTGTTGTGCTCTGACTCAGAATAAAGCAGACAGCATCCTGTGCTGGGCAAGCGTAACACAAGTATAGAAAACAGTCAGCATGCATTTCAACCTGTCCTTGCTGAAATGGGACCTTGGGGCATGGGACCCTTCCTTACCCAGTCCTGTGTGCTTTCCTGCCTAATGCTGACCTGTTCTTCTTATCTGGGTAGATTAAATATGCTGTATTCCCCTTGACATATGACAGTGTTGGCATTCAAAATCTGTTAGTGGTTTCTATGGAAGATGCCATGTAGGGTTCTTTTTTCACCTGGTCTCGTTCACGTGAGTTTGGCTGCTGGTATGTAGGTTGTCAATTTGATGACTTTGAACTGAAGAAAATACTGTACTAATCCAGATAATTGTGTTTTTAAGGCCTAGAACAGGAAGAATTAAAATTTTTGTGGTTAAAGTTTTACTTTTGCCTTTTTTTGGGTGGATGAGGGATGGAACCTTTGGAAGAATTTGTTTGTTATCCTTTGGGTTTTAATTTTGCCAGGTTCTGAGGCGTGATAGGTTTGCGTATTTGGAACAAAAGTTTGCGTTTTGCTGGGATTCCTTTATACATATTGGCAATGAAATCTAGTGTTTTTAAAACAATGATGCTTCTTGTTGCGATATAAAGGGAAATATAGCACTACCACTTCATAATATTTACTATAGTTAAGTAAAGACCAAAGTTTTCCAAATGTCCACCAGCATTTTAAGCCACTGTTTTGGGATGTCCAAACTGGAGCTATTCAGTGAATGCCAAAAACAATGAGGGGTTTTAAATTTAGGTTTAGAACTCCATGTCCAAATATGCCTAGACTTTGTGTTACTTTAGATCTCCATTTTGCAATTTAAATTCATGTCTCCTACCCATTCAAAGAGGAAAGTAGATGGCTGTTAATGTGCTGCCTGGAATGTAAAAAAAAAAAAAAAAAAAAAAAAAAAAAGCATAGCACAGTAAGAAAAATGGTTCTTTCATATTTGGGAGAGGAACTAAGCCTGAAAATTTATGGTTGAGTTCTGTTTTGATTGTTGGAATTTCTTCAAAGGGGTACTAAAGAGCAAGTGGACATTCATAATTTTTTCAGGTGCGTGCTGAAACAATCAAAGAGCTTTCTTTTCCTGATACTAAACCTGAGTTGTGTGACTTTAGTATTTAAAGTTGACTCACTACTTTTGTGGTGCAGAAACGGCACACCTCCTTCTCCCCATCCCTATGGGCAGAAACATAAGATATACTGCAGTGACATACAGCGAAAAGCTGTATGATGATGCCAGCTACCAAGGAGATGTATTTGAGCTGACCTATCATGCCTATGGTGTCCCCATATTTCTTCCTTTTCCCCTTTGCCTTTCATTATAAGGTGTCCCAAATCTGTAATTTACAACGTGCTGTTCCAGTTTTGCTCTGATAGATTTGCTACAAATAAGTAGGAGTCTATGCGCATGCATAGCTCCCCGTGGCGGTGTCAGGCCCGTGAGACAAGGGGAGCAGAGGCCCCCACAGAATGCAACGTGGCTTACGTCTAATGTGACATTCATTTGACTCAGAAAGGCAATTGATTAAAGTCCCATCAGACCTTTGCCATCATGTATTATGTATTTATCCAGCAGGGGCGGTTCATAACGGCCCCTGACAAATCCTATTAGTTTTGTTGCAGAACTTCATAATATCGATAAAACGTGTTAATGATACTCAGGGACGTGAAGCACACACCGCTTATGTTAACGCTTTCTGCAGCAGCCGCAAAATCATTTATGTCTTTGGCAGGGACCTTGTGCCTTCAACGTTTGCACATGGGCACCAGTTTATCATTGTCCTACCTCTGCAGCACAAGATGTCCAAGCTGGAGCTATGTTTGTGTTTCCACCAGTTTAGGTGGAAGCAGCAAGCTGGATTCGTGGTAGGGAGGCGTGTGGAAACCCAGAGCTGCCATCCCTCTCTGACGGTGCTGTGCTGTGTGACCATGCATAAGTCATTTCCCATCTGTCCATCTTTGTTTCTTGACCTGTAAAACTAAAGTCACACATTTTCTTGCTTCTTGAAGTCAGGCTTATTCCACAGCCAAGGGCTTCTTTGTGTTCCTCTGTTCCCAACTTTGCAAGCTCCGTAGGAACCTCACTTGAATTCAGGTGTGTGTGAAAAGTTTGTATTGTTTGCACTGGTTCTCTCTCTTCCCATATCCCTACCCACAACTTGCCAATGATTTCAGAAGTCTTCTTCCTCCTCCTCCTCGAGGTTATACCCATGTCTGTCTGACTATGTGGCATCAAGGTATTGGAGGTGGAAGGATTTCATGGATCTCTCCCCAGAACGATATTCCCACTTAAGAGGAATACAACTAATCTCTGCTGCACTTGAATATCCTCAGTAGTTTGAGAGAGGCAGGTGGAATCTTTGTCAAAAATTGACCTTTTCATGCAAGAAGAGTCATCCAACTGGTCTGGAGCCTTTCTATCATATTGTCAGCAGCGTGCAACACTATCAACACTATTAAGATGCTTTACAGTAAGATAGGTGTCTACAGTAGAATAAATAGCTACAGTAGGACACCTCTTTGACTTCCAAAGCTCTACCCATTCAGACTGAACCCATACAATACCGAAAAGTTATCTGCTGTTAGCTTTGGTAAGTGCAAATCAGAAATGCACCAAAGCTATCCAGATACAAAGAAGTTGCAGGACATGTTAACCTAATTCCATGAACATCTGTCCATTTCCTTGAAATAGTTTTCTGATGTAACTGGGTTGTACTGAGCTCCAGCATCATTCCTATTAGATTCAGCACTGGTTCTAATCCTTGTTATTCGACATCCTGTTAAAAAAAAAAAAAAAGAGAGAGAGAGAGAGGGGAAAAAAAAAAAAAGAAAAACACCGTGGCATTTATTCCTCAGCTTCATGAAGACATATTCGGTCAAGTAATGATGACCTAAGGGAAGCTGAGCAGCATCTTACTGATCTCATCATAGTTATGAGAACCATCCATCATATGGTCAGTGATTGTATGTCAAAAGACACCCAGCAGTGTTCCAGCCTGCCAGTTGCCACTTTTTGAGAATATGTATTCACTTTATCAGACATGATGATGCTCAAATAGTCTTTGATATCTATATATGTGTCCCTGCTGTTGGTACTTGTTCACCACCAAACTGTCATCTGTTAGCACTCTGAACCAATATCGTGAAATTGCAACTAATTAGCACCCTCTGAATCCCTTTATTTGGTTAGTGTGTTTAGTATTGTTTTGCAGATGAGGAACAACAATAGTGATTGCTACATCAGGAACAGGGAGGAGAGGTGTCTTTTCTCTTCTCAGGTTTCTTAAGAAGCTCTCCATTACTTCAGAGGAGGATAATAACCTCCAGGTCAAGCTTATTTATGAATCAAAAATGAACATTTGCAAAATGCCAAAGAAGTCTAGATGTAATAAGCCTTATGTTTACAACAGCTTTCAAGAGTTAGCATTTTTCAAGAATTATCATAATTAATGTAATAGATAGACATGCAAATTATCCAGAAGAATCAGTTGATCTGCTTCTGAAAATAAGTTCTTGGAAGGGAATGGTCACCTACACAGCAGAGACAGGAAAGGGATATTATTTCCCCAGCTTTTATGTATCTCCTGAAAGAAGGGAATGTTCCAAAAAAGGAAACAACATGGGCAGAGGCCCTTTATTTGGCATTTGCAAATGAGAGAAATGGTGAAACAGGCTCAAAATAGCAGTGGAGCAGAAATTCTGTTCTGATGTGTTTATAGAAATCAAACTGTATAACCGGGAATGCACCTCAAGATGAATGTTCTTGAACAAGTGCCACAAGCTTTATTCTTTATCTGAAGACATAACAGTCAAATGGACTTAAGCAGTAGGTTTACATGGGGAAAAAATATTTAAAACAAATCTGACAAAGTTCATGGGTTTGCTCTAAAACATCTTTAATAGAAATAGACCCAATTTCCAGAACACCAGAGAAATAGCCAGGTTAAAAAAAAAAGGGGGGGGGAGCAAAATTTGATGCTAGTTTTTCATTCAAGCGTTAGTTTAAGTGTTAACGTTCAACTTGTTTAACAAATAATAATGGCTGCCCATAGCTGTGAAGTTGCTGTGTGGATTACAACAGAGGCATGTATGCAACCTGCTTTCTAATTGCAATGCCTACAAGATAGCCACTGAAGTTGGATGAGATTGAATTTAAGATTGGTCAGCATGACAGCTGAAAATGTCACATCTCTCTGCCATTGTGCTTACTAGAGATCTTTTTGTTCTAGGTTATTTTTCATCTAATTAGCATAATATAATATATTGAGTGTTAGCTTTTTTTGAAATAAAACAGATCACAGCAGGGGAAAAAGAATGGACTTTAAACTAGACAGTTGTAGTAGTGTGGTACTTTAGATTTAGCTAGAAGAAAGAAAGGGACAGAAAGAAAATGCAATTGTTCAGTGCACTTTTACCCCACACTGGCATAATGTAATATATTTAGATAGAAAAGACCACCTTGCTAAATCAGTAGCAGCATTTCCTATAGCAGTTTGAACACCAACCATCAAAATATTAAGACAGTCCAGCTTGTTAGGTCTGAAATCACTGCGCAAAATAGCACAACTACAGAGTGCAGCAGAGTTTTTCAGAATATTCCCTTTGCAGGTACGGTAAATTATCTTCCAACTTTGGCAAGCACGTTGCTATTCTACAGTTACAAAACCAAACATCTCTGTCTCTTTTCTGAAATGTGCACTCAGTCCTCCTCCTTATGCAGGAATCCTCTTCAATGCACTCTGCTTTAACATAATGCCATATACCTGTCTCCACAAAATGTACACCCCAGATAAGGTAAAAATGGTACCAAGAGCAAGTAGCGCTGGAGGATTGGCTACTATAAAACTAGAGATGCAGAAATAGGCAGTTTCCCAGAAGTCACCTCTTGATCAAAAGATCATAAATTTGACTATTGGAACAGGCAGCAATATACGAATACTCAGGAGGTCTAAACACCAGACCACATCTCCATATGCATGCTGAATGTGGGACACCATGATCAAACATGAGCTCGTAGGAATATCTCCTCCATCGCCTTTTTTTCTCCATCTCTCCCACTTAAAAAAGAAATGAAAGCCATCTGCCGTGGAGTTCAGCCGTGTGCCGTTACACAGGTGTACATGTCAAAACATATGTGATTAGTCTTCAGGTCTCATGCTTCAAGAAGGCTGTTATACCACTTGGTGGGAATGGGAACTCTTAGGCATAAAAAAACTGACAGTGTAGTAAGAAAAAGCGTTTTCTTCCTCTGAAGTTCTTGTTCACTGCAACTTCTTTCCATCATTTTGAATAATACCATGCTGAATATGATTCACAGATTCATTCCCCTCCCCCCCCCCCCCCCCCCCCCCCCCCCCCCCGGTAATATTTTCATTTCATATGTTTGCATAACTAAAACATTAGAGTTTTACACACCACCAAGAGCTTTCAGATCTCAATAGATCTCGCTCTTTCTCATTCCATCACCTTGAGTTTTAAGTTTAATGGAATGGCTGTATCAGTTTTCTGAATGCTGCTTTCTAGTGTTTTAGCTTCTTAAGCGTATGCTAAACAGTTTGATTTTTCAGAGACAAAATTGGAATCCCAACTTCAAATAGCATACAATTTAAAGGTATTCATGCTTCACCCAATCACCAAAGTAAGATGCAGTTGCAACATTTGGATCTGGATGTGTGTTTAAATTTCATATTCATCTGTGTTCACTTATCCTGGATGTCTGTAAAAGGGATTAATTGAATTTCACTTTTTGCAGTAAATCTACTTTTACATAAAAGATAAAAATTAATATGTTACATTCTGGATACTCTGCAATAGGCACTGAAGGTTGTGAAGGAGACCTTATAAGTGTGATCAGCATATAACCAACCCCAAAGAATGATGTGTTTCAGAAACTGTTTTTCAATTTTTGCACTTTACAAATCCTTCAGTTTTGGGGGGTTTAGTGAAAATTTCTTGTGTGAATGACTATGCATGCCTAGCGTGGTCACGTTATGACACTAAATAATTACATTTTGCCACAGAAGACTATAACAAAAATGCAGCTTTTCTCCCAGGGAACTTGAATGGAAAGGTAACATTTTTAGTCATTGAATTACCTGTAGACTGAGCCATGCCTCAGGGAAGATTGTCAAAAATCCTAGGGTTTGTTCTTAACTTGTTGAAAATATGCTGACAGATCATTTCTTTTGGAGCCTGCAAATTGATCTCACATTCATACCTTCCACTGTGAGTTCTGTGGGACTGTCTTCACCTTCCATCCTGGAAGGTTTGATGCACATCATCCCTGTCCATGGAGCATGCCAGTGCAACCTTGTTGCATTGCTAGTGGTCAGTCAGCCCAGAGATTCACAAAATGTCATAGCCTGACTAGATCAAGAGAAGCAGGTAACACATTTAGGGGGGAGCAATGCTTTTGCAAATCTTTCTGTTCACCAAGCGTTTCTCCTCCGCATCTTATTCCAGCAGCATTTTGTTGGGAGGCAGGGCCCAGCTTTCAAATGAGACTGAAGGCATTCAGCAAGCAGATTTGTAGATGAATGGGCATCCTGTTTGGGCAGTAAGAATATTTTAAAAGCACAAAAGTGAACCAGGTATTTAATTCAACTGTACAAGTACACTGCTGAGAAGGTTGTAGCATCGTTGAACTTCCCAAAGGACAGAACCTTAGAAATAACATAGAAACATTACAAGTGAATGAAGCCCAAATATTGTTAATGAGGAATTTATTGAAATTGATTGATTCTTCCATAGCTGTTAAGTATGTTCCCACTTTTTCCTACCCTACGCCTCCTCCCTTTGAGGGGCCTTGTAAAGAAACATTACCCACTCCCCCCAGATCTTATTAGCTAGAAAATGCTTTGTTGCTTAACTAAAAACTTGTGGAAATAGAGCCTTCACCTTGCCCAATAATTTAATACCAATTTAATAGCAATACCAATAAATTAATTACCAATACAGGTAAAACTACAGGTAGTTTTTCACCACTACCCTGTCTCCCTTTCAGGTAAGCATTTGCTCCCCTTGCAGTCCTTTTGCAAGTCTTCATCTTAACTCATAATTTCCCTTGTGATATGGTATCACATGCTGTACTGATAGATTAAATTCACTGCCTTTCCTTTGTCTGGATCATCAGTTATCTTATCAAAGAAAGTTATCAGGTTAGTCTACTACAGTCTACCTTTGGCAAACTCATGTTGTGTTTTATCCCATTTTCCATTTACCTACGTGTCTCTTTCATTATTTTTTCCTTCAACAATTGCTGCACTCATGCTATTGAAGCTCCTGAAGTTACATCAACATCAAACAGGTGTAAGTGAGATCAGAATCAGTTTCAATACGCTGTAGCACAGCCTTGCAGAAAAACCTATTCATTCTCATGTCTGCAAAATGCTAAGTTCTCATCTGTCAGGCAAATAAAATACCGGGTGGGTTTTTTTTTTTTATTTTTCATTGTCATTATAGCAAAGGGCAGGTGAGCTGATTTTGAGCCTTAGCTGGTGAATGTTCACGAAGATTTGCGAAAGGCTTTCTAGAGATAGAATCAGAGACATCTACCTGCACATGAGAGTGCTTGGGCACTTGCATTAGCAAAACCTTAATGTATGTATCAGTAATGAAAATCTTAATTAAGAACGCTGCATCATTGTCCATGAACACTTTCTTTCTCTGTGTGTGAAGTCCTTTGTGTATTGCAGCATCTACCTGGTCCAGACAGACAGAGCCCTTGAAGAGTTTGGCAGATTTTCTCTTGATTATTAACAACTAGCAAACGGCAAACTCCTACTTTTCTTTTGTCTCAACACTGATGCTCAGAATAGTAGAGCATATAGCATAACTTAGAGCTTGTTTAAATTTTAGCTGTTGCTTTTGCCACTTCATTATTTTATTGATGGATTTCAAAATCCAGTAGCATTCATTAGAACTGAATTAATTACGTAGCTTGGAGTTGCCAAAGCGTGCACAGACACCTATTTACCCAATAGTATACCTTTTCCTTTAGAAACAATACACTTGCCTAGGCCGTGGTCTCTACGCACAAAAAGTATGCTAATGAGATGTGAAGGCTGAGATTTTAATCTCCCTGAACTCAGGAAATTCAGAGTTAAGGTTCCCACAGCAACCTTACCTCTGCCCCTTGCTTACAATAGGGTCCCTCGCTGTGGATCTTAGGATTATTGTAGGATCCCTCGCTGTGGGCTTGCTGAGGCAGACAGTAGAGAGAAGACAGTGTGATGGGCAGGAACTGCTGAGTTTTTTCCTTGTAATTGCATTCCAGTGACATTTTGTTTGCTGAGCACCACCTGTATGTTTGAGGTGGTTTGAAACACACTCAGAAAACGGCTCAAAGTAATGGACATACAACTTGAGTTATAGGTGTACTGATACAAGCACAGATAGTGTAAGGTAAGGAGGAGTGTATGCATGCACGCGCACAGTTTTCTATGTGAAAGCCCATCAGAGTTGTGTCTTTTGTGATCAGATGAGTCAGACTGTCTTCTCAGATTCAGTGTCATGTCACTGACATTGATAGTTTCTGTGGACTCACACCTGCACAGCAGGAGGATATGTCCCAGGAAAGGCAGGAGCAGGAGGCACGGCTATTTACTTTGAATGAGAAACGGCTATGGAGTCTCTTCTTGTCTGTACAAATCAGCACAGTTGAGCCTCATGTAGAAATCCACACATGCCATGACTTTCCTTTTGCATGAATGTTGCATCTTTAGACAGAGTTCCTCGGCCTGACAGAAGAGTTCTCGCTGAGGCCAGTGGTTCATGCAAGGCAAAAAAGCCATGTATGCTGTTACATCATCATACAAAACAATAGTTCTGAGAGTGAAACGCATGTAATCCAATAATCGGTCAGGCTACAGCTCCTGCTTCAGCCACCATTAATATTCTCAAAACCAACACTTACAACACTGAAATACTCCAGATTAAACCGAGTGTTTAAGTTAAGTAGGTGGCTGATTCTTATCTGCTTGGTGTCGTGTCAGTGCGTTTCTAGCTATGCAGAACATAAGTGAGGAATCATCTCCCGTCTGATTTGATGTCATTCTATACCGAAATGCAAAGATGCAATAATTACAATTGTAGAAGTATGCAACACCAAACTGAATTCAGAATCTTTATGGAAAGCTAAGCCATCACAGTGGAGCACCACACGTTGTGGGCAAGGGGGAAGGATACAGCTGTCCCTGTCCCACCTTAAGTGCCAGTTCCCACTTTTTTAGCGAGTACAGAATTGTAGGTCTGTACTAGTAGTTGAAGCATGATCTTGAGAGCGGGCCATGCCACCTACACATTATCTGACCTTACTGCTGGCTAGTAGCCTGCCAGTTGTTACAAGTCAGGGTAACTAGCCCGGGCTTGGAGAGAGGGACCTTAAGCCACCCACCAGCAGGCAGGCTGGGGGCTTGTGGCCAGTCTCACTGCACAGAGTGCATGGAGCTGAGCTGGGTCTTGGGAAAACCCCAGGCTAGAGCTTTAGCTCCTCAGAGTTCCTGTGCATACACAGAGCGCTGTAGGCAGGTCTGAGCCTGCACCCAGTGCAAACAGTGTCCCTAGTCCTCCCTGTGACAGCTCAGTCACAGATTGCCACAGCAGTGTCTGTTTTTCCTTGGTTTGTTGGGTTTTTTTCACTGGTCATTTACACAACTGAGTGTTTACAGTTAGAAAACTGTAGCTCAGTGTCTGGGAGAATCTTTAAGAAAAGAAAGATATTTTAATATGGTAATAACCTTGTTATTACAAAACCAAATGGTTTCAAACATGGCAGTGCCGCTACTTCTCTTTCAGGACTATGTACGTGTCAAGTTTGATGTTTTAAAACAAAGCTGTGTTATAATTATACAAGCATGTTTAAGAAAAAAGGGCTTATGGAAAACTTAACAGCTGGAAACTGTTTTTTACATACTTGGATGACTCAAAAACAGCTGAATGGGTTTTTGCAAAGCTTTACCAAAAATGTCATTTCTGGATTGAGACAAGGAATGAGAAATATCTGCTGAAAAGGTAACAGTTTCAGAAAGGTATAAGCAAATATAGACAGAGATTATTTAATTCATCGACATCCACTGTACAGTTGTTAATGTAATGCTATAAAAATAAAAGAATTCATATTTATATAGGATTTCAAAGATCTGTACTAGACTTCAAGGAACTAAGCTTTGTAGCTGGGAGTTAATCAAATATTGGTATTTATATTTCATTGGAGTATCACACATTCAAACATGAAAACAAGACACAGAGAAAGGTACAGGGCTTGCCAGAGTTTGCACAGAAAGAGGAGATGACCACGTTTAGCAGCTGTGCCTTCAGATCACTCGGCTCGTGCATCGGGGAGCTCCCGGCTTGTCCCTCTCTCTGACTGCCATTTCAGGCACCCGCAGCTTGCAGGTGAAGAGCCTTGCTCGCACACACGTGCTGGCCTCAGGTACCCTGCTCCCTTCTTTCGGTCTCCCACTTCATTCCCAAAAGCAAAGTCTGCCAAGTTCTGCCTGCTGTGAAGCTTGATTAGATTCAAGTATCGCCCCCAGTTACAAACGTGCGTACACTCCTCCTTCTTCCCCAGCGCTCCTGAGGGCTGTCAGGGTGACAGAGCTGTCACCCAAGACCTGTTCTGGGGTCCTATTCAGGGCATGGTCCAATCTATAACTTGGTAACAATCATTTTACTGTTTGAAACCTCAGTCAGTGAATAAATACGATTTTACTGCTGCTTAGTTTGGATGTTGAGCTGTATTGGAGGAAACTGCTCTTCTTTCATACAGAATTTTGTTTCAGGGTGGTGTGTGTGAAAAATAACACAAATAGGAATATTTTTGGATGATCATACTGAACAGTCAGCAAGAAGAAAAGTACAGTATGGTGAAGGGAAATCTGTTTGTAGTAAAAGCAATATGAGCTTGTGGTTTGCTAACGGGACCGAGACATGAATTTTCACTTTAACCCTAGCTGTAAAACTCCCTCCGATGCTGAGGAAATCACTTGATCTCCTGTTGTTGCACCTCAGTTTCTTCCTCTCTATATTAGCAGAAATCATGACCCAGCTCGCCGGAATACCGTTCCTCCTGGAGTTCAATTATCAGAGGTTTTGTAGAGATACTTTTCTAACCCAACAAGCCCACTCCTTGTCAGTGTTCAGAGTGCTATGGTCTCACTTTCCCAATTAAATGGGCTTTTACGAGTTTCACTCTTTGTAGCTTGGCAGAACCACTGACTCTGGGAGGGAGAGCAAGACTCGGTGCTGCCTTGTGCATTATGCAGGAGGTTTTCAGTAGCAACCCCAGGTTAAGAATTCAGTTCTGGTATTTCAGTGGAACATAAATATAATTTCATTATCTAAGCACAGCTGATCTGAGCTCCTTGAGAAACGGTAATCTTGAGACAGGCTTCAGCTTGCTGCGTTTGCAGGCACATTTGCAGTAGCCCCAGATTTAGTTAGATTTAATCTGTGCACCTAAACTACGGACTCACATGAAGAAAAACCATGAATTTAGCCAGCTAGGGACACCTGACTCACCAAATCCCCTTGGTACAGCAGGGTGTCATTCATCTTTTCTTAGCTTTTTGAAAGCTTTGGTGGTATGCCCTATATATTGACCACCTTGCTCATGAAGGGCATCAGTTTTGTTTTCCCTTGTATCATTTCCCCTTTGAGGTGTCAGGTGTTGCCAGCGGTTCTCACAAGAAGCTGTCCTTGTACCCCTGCCGAAACCAGAGCCACAGCCTGAGCCAGCCTTTAACTGGGCATTAGAAGGAAACAGCTCTCTTCTCATTTTGCTAGCTGCATCACTTCCTCAGCTTCACAAATAATTTTCTGATCCAGAATTTCTCCACTATTGCATTTAAGTGTTTTGCTCTTCTCATACCTAAAAAATTTCGAATGCTGAGCAGTGTCGTTATGTATATCTCTCTCCTTCATGTATGTATACATCCTATGCACCAGGAAGTGCCAGGTTCATGGATCTTTTTATCAGAGCTCATCAGTTCTTGCTTTCCTGAGTCATCTTTTAGGTTGTATGATTTTTAAGTATTTGTTGACTAGAGAATGATAATGTTAAGACGGCTGGATAGAGAAAAGAGAAGAAGAATTACTAAAAAGCAGAAGTCAGCAAGTTGGGTAGTCTGTTGGAGATAAATCCTTCCCTGGAGGAAGAGTTACATCCTGTAAGGCTTAGGGCAGTTCGAGTATACCAGAGTTGCAGGCTGGCAGATTCTCTGCTTTCCTGCTATTACGAACAGAACTTAAAAGAAAAACCGCAACAGACTGTCAAATACAATTGCATTTCAACTCTGACTGAAGTAGGAGAAGCAAACTAAAACCTAGTGTGCAATCTTAGAAAGTATTTCCCATTATAATCCATACAAGAGTTGGCATCATTTAAACAGCACAGGTGCACATAGGGGGCATTTAGGAAGCAACAGAAACTTTGCAGCATCCCCTTTGCTCCTGCTCTGCTCCAGCAGGAGTTCTTCAGCGTAGCTGCCTTTGCAGGACTGCATCTTGAACTGTCGTGGGGGTTGGCTGAAAATTGTCAGGGTTTGTCACTGAAAAGAAGAACGGAGAGAAAACAATGAAAATTTTCAGTTTTTTGCCTAATCGAAACAGCAAAATTGGTTTGGCTGTTTCGGCATGAGAGGCAAGGCAGAAAATACAGCCTCTCCGTTTTAAACATAATTGGTTTGCAACCCACTTTGCAGAAATGGAGCCATGGAGGTGGGCAGGACAGGTTGTAAGAAAAATAAGCTGCAAGGAGAAGCAATGCAATCTTGTGCACCTCTTTAACAACAACATGACCCTTTGATACTATATATGCACGAAGTTTTGTTGAGCTTGCACAGCAAGGTTATGCTACCTATGTATGTGTGGCTACCTCCGTGTACGTACAATTTGTGAACCTTTCCCTCAGCCAATTCCAGTTTCCTCGAGGATTTAGCAGAGTTTTGCAATCTCAGAGAAGCCTGGCTTGTCAGATGCAGCGTTAAATGAAATTGGTTTGTATTGCCACAGGATTGGTAGGAGGATCAAAGTCTTGGTATAAAATAAAAGGAGTTATTTGGCTTCTGTGTGCTGAAATGTTTCTATTTCCCTCCATTTTTTTTCTTTAGTATATTAAGCTTAAGCTACTGAGTTCTCCAGTAGTGAGCAAAATATTGTACCAAAATGGTTATTAAAGAGTGGATTGACTTTTCCGTCACTGTGAGAAGGGCTGCGTGTTACTCATACGAAGGGTCTCAGAAACTGTTTTTTTAAGGTTTATCAGCATTCCATTTTAAAATCACAGAGATGTGCCCCTGGATAACATGATATATCTGATAATTCTAGTTTACCCTGAAAAGCCTGTGGTCAGTTAGAAATTTGGCAGATCGTCTCTCAGGTCAGGAAGTAGTTCTGGTTTACAATTTTTAAAGCCAAAATCTGTTGCAGTATTTCTTAAATGTCAAAACAGCCCTCTAACCTTGAAAATTACTTTCTCTGTATACATTTTGTGCTTTTAAGTAAAAAATAGGCCTTTTTCTTAGTGAAATGTTGTAGCTGTTAGTCATCAAATCTGAGAATCTAGAGAAAGAAAAGTGACATTAGCTCATCTTTCCCTTTGCCAGTGCAAGAATGGGCGTCATCCATGTCAATGGCAGCTGGAGGGGAAAAGACTTGCTAACCTTTAACTATGCTTCCCGTTTATTTCCATAATGTACACTGTATCTTCTCGACTGCTCAGTTCTCCATCTGCAGCCTTTCAGACCTCGTAATAGTAAGACGTGGGAGGACAAGTTTTTCTGCTGTGTACCAGAAGTGACCTCCGGTGCCTTGATTTGGGTCTGTCCCCATCTGAGCAGTGCAGGGAGGCGAAGGCTGTATTGAGTGCAGCTAGCCAGCTGCACGCTTCTGTAACCCAGGCGGATCGTTCCTCACCGTTCATCGGCTGAACTGAAGTGTGACCCTTGAGCAGCCCGTTTAGTTCACGTTATCCCAATGTTCTTTTCTGTAAAGTCGCTTTGCCACTTCTGAATGTTTGGCAGTTTTTCATCCTCTGAAAACATGCCCTTCCTTCATCCCTTCTCCATGCACCTTTTCTTCTCACTCTTGCTTTCCCTTTTGGAAAGCACCCTTCGGCGTGGCGCCCCGTTCCCAGCAGAGCAGAAGCAGCCTGTGGTTGTTGCTGTGGAGGAGAAGTGGCACGGGAGGGAGCGGCCTGAAGCCCTTCTCTCTCCCCTGGCAGCGGAGCACAACACATCCTCCCTCCTCCCAGGCGCTGCTGCTCTCCACAGGAGTGACTTCAGATCCTTTTGGTTCTGATATGGTGAACCTCAAAGCTTTTTAAGTTGTGAGCTCTGGGCCTCTTCTGCCTCAGTTATCCATAGTATCTAATGTTACTGCATTCTCCAAGACTTTCTGCCCCAGGATTTGCAATTACTATGAAATTGTTAATGACTTAACTTTCCCTGTGAAGTAGGGAGGTCATATTTTCAGCACTCAGCTGCAGAGGAAACTGAGGCACAGGGTGAATCACTTAGTGATTTAACAGAATGCCTGAGCACAAATATCTTCTCATTTAAGGATGATTTTAAGAGGTTTTTCTGAGAAATCATTTGAAATACCTGCGTCTAGTAGGCCGCTGAAAAGCAGCTTAAAAAGCACTGCAAGATCTTTATAGCAATCAATTAATTAAGTACTGTTGTTACATAGAGATGGGGAAGCCAAGGTGCGTAGAATTTGCTTAAGGTCATACAACCTGAGAGGTGATGCTCGCAGACTTAAGCAGCTTTCTTTTCATGGTCTTCTGTGGTTACATTCCTTCCTTTCTCCCCATAGTCGATCATTTAAAAGGTTGAACAAGACTCTTTGGAGAAGAGATTAGATTTGAAGGTGTTGGCTGTAGTGTTCTAAGGTGATAGTTATTCAGCCAGTTTACAATGTAGCATTATAAATTATGAAGTATATTAAAATGTTAAAAAGTAATACCTACCCAGTGATATGCCAACTTAATATAGAGCAAACACCTACTACTGATCTGTAGTTAAATTATTTAATCTAGAACTAATCTACCGTTCAAACCAGTTTCAAAAATGAAATAGTTCTATCACTGGAAATAATTAATTGTTGAAACCCATAGGGCTAAATCCAGCAGTGACCTAAATGATAGGAGAGAATTACACATCGGACACGAGCGTGGGGGAAAATAAGTGACAAAATAATATATGTTGCCCTGGTTCTCTCTTCTCCCAGGCGGTATCATGCACTTTTGTTGGTAGAGCTTTTTGCTGTGCTGGCTTTGGCCCCCGCTTCCTCCCTCCAGCGTTTGAGTTCCAGCACTTTTATGGCCATCTCACAGGGAAAGTTGGTAGAGGTTTTCGTTTTCTTTGCCCTGCATCCATTTACACCCATTCTGCAACCTGGCACGGGGCTGGGGCTGGTCCTGCAGAAGTGCTTGGCGAGGCAGGGCTGACCCCGCGTCTGGGGAGGGGAGCTGCCTGCCAGAGCCCTCCCAGTGACCTCAGCTGAGTTGCTACTGATCCACCCTGGTGTAAATATGAGCAGATCTCAGGCCAGTAGACCTCAATGATGAAGTGTTTCCAGCTTCCTGTTTCAGGAAAAAGAGCGAGCCCCTTAGAAATAGAAAAGACTTTTTTTTTTTTTTTTTCCTCTCTCTCTCCACAAAACAACATGGGGGAAAGGAGGAGAAGAGCAAATACTCAACTGGAAATTTTTATTTCAACCTTCGTGGAGACAAAAAAAAAAAAAAATTCCCCCCACAAATCAAAACAAGATGGAGCCATGGAGCCCCACCTGCTGACTTGAGGAAACCAAGAGAAGAAAGGGAAGATGCCTGGTCCTGTGCCAAGCATTCAACGCTGGGCTTGTAGTGCTGTGATGTGGCACTTAAAGCTCTAGGGGACCTGGAGCCAGTGTTTCAAATGCAACAAAAACTCTCATGAAAACGAGCCTCTTAACAGCATGTTGAGCTGGTCTGCAATGGCCTCAGGAAATCCCCCTGGCTAGACAGGGCCTTTTTATCCACTACATCACTCTGACTCAAAGAGAAAGCTCATGTAACTTCCTTGACCAGAAAGTGAGCATGCATGTATAGACTGCAGTGTGGGGCTTTGCAATTTCCTTATTTTCAGTTAATCATTCCCCACCTCCCACTCTGGAGGAGCCTGCTCTACCTTCCTTTGCTGTCTCATCCCACATAGGGCCCAACGCTGCAAGCAGGTGGCTCGTCCTCAGTCGCTGGGCTTCCTGTCGTCATTCCTTTGTGGTCAGATCCTTCGCTGATGTAAACTGGCCTAGGGCCATTAATTTGAGTGGGGATTTTCACTCCTTGAACACTTGGCCCTTTGATTCCCAGGAAACTGCTGATCTTTAATAGCACCACGACTGACGCTGCTTGTTTTCAGGCTCAGGACCATCTACAAGTGAATGCTTGCGTATTAATTACAACAAAGAGCAAATCTACTTGACATTTGATTTTGTTTTTCTTGTTGCCTTGCAAGCTTGAAAATGAGCTGCTTTTGCCAAAAAAAAAAAAAAAAAAAATCGAAATGCATTTCACACCTTTTTTTTTTTTTTAAACTTGAAATAGGCCCCTTGAAAAAACTGACATATTAAACACCAGCAAGAAGATGATTATTTGGACATATGGCTCCTCTTCCTGAACTTTGCAGAGAGGTTAGATAACGCGCTTTCACATCTTAAAAGACTAGACTGCTGCTACATTACTAACATATTCTTATGTAATAATCCGGCACTGATGATACTTTATCCAGTCCCAGTAATGTAAGACTCATTTATGGTTCGGTCAGTTATGAAGGATTTGTTTTTTCAAAGATTATCTTCTAATTTGTTCTTTTTCATTACTCTGTCCTGAAGTACAATATAGAATGCAGTGGAATCATACACAAAAATGCCTTGTGGCTCTCTTCTTTCAGCAGGGTTTCGCATCGTATGGATTGTTTCTGTCAGACGTGGCCTGATTATACAAAAGTAGAAACAAATTTTAAACCTCCACTTTTAAATGAAGACAAACTCATCCATTTACTTTTCAGATAAGGCTGTTTCATAAAGTGAAAAATTTGTTAGAATGAAAATAAAGTTGTCAAACCATCTGAGATAATGAAATTTCACAGAAAGATTGTCATTACTTTTGTCACAACGGACATGAGCAGTCATGTGAGGTCCGCAGGTACTGGCAGAATGCATAGTCTTATAGGTGAGATGGCCAGGAAACAGCAGTGCCCCGTGGTGAAAACGTTTGAAATTTGGGAGTGTGAGAATGGAATTTCATGAAACTTTTTCATAAAGAAACGGAGTTTTCAGAAGACCCACCTCAGTAGAGCTAATGGCTCAAGGGCCACGACTCCTCTAGTGATGAGGGAGGGTAGGAGCCTGTTTCCTTCCGCGTCTCCCTCATCACACCCTTACTCATCAGGCTCTAGGGTCAGCCTCTTTCTCTGGCTTTGAACTGGATTTTCTATCCTGGATCCAAGAAACTTCCCTAATAATATTATCATTAAAAATTATATTTACTACAAGTTGTTTCATGTTCAGTGACAGAACTCTGCAATGGAAAATTGTGGAGTCACGGAATCCTGGAATAATAAAAATCAGAAAGGAACTACTGTAAGTCATCTCATCCCTGCTCAAAGCAGAGCTAGTGAGGATCAGGTTGTTTTTTTTAACCAGCTTGTTTGTGTGTGCATGTATGTCCTTCTGTGCACCCATTTTGTAAGTACTTGCATCCTACTGCACATCTTTTCAATAGCTGTGTTTGTGAAACTTGAAATTTATAGAATAATTTTAGGTTCTCTCATTGGTAAGCAGGAACGCTTGATCAGAAGCCGTCCTGCCTGGGAGTGGATGTACAGCTGTACGGCCACTGTACCAGACTCCTGCTGTGCCTGGTCCTTTCCTTGATTTGCAAGACTACTTTGTTTAGTGACAGTGAGTTGTAGGGGCTTAAACATGTCCCCTGAGCCATAATATAATGTAACCAAGGACTGTCATTGACTATGCTTAGACTGAACCCTGTTTCTGCACAGAGGGGGGGCCCCAGTTCTGCTACCCTGCGTTTATCGCTGCTCTCTGTTGTACACAAGATGTTCAACTAGATGGAGTAGTGGTCTAATCTGATGTGGCAGCTCCCACATTTTTATCTTTTAAGTGCTTTACTTACATGAATTAATTCTGGAAACACTCTTGTGACGTTAGTCGTTGTTATGATTCCCATTTTAGAGACCCTGTGTCTAATTCTTAATTATACTAATTCTTCCTTATGCTGGTGAGGTTCCGGATCTGTGAAAGGGTCTCCCAACTGAGGGAGATAGATTGAAGAAATGTCAATGGCAAAATGAGAGTTCATTGCCCTGTAGCAATTCTCTGTTTCTCTAAGGTTGGAGAGAAATATTGGAAGACGAGTATAAAAGAGGCACTGTTGATTTGTACAAGAGGCTACACAGGAGTTGCATAGCTCAGGCCTGTAAGAGGTGTTGTGTTGGCCAAAATGAAATTATTGAGATTGTTGTCACTTCCTTCAGTGTGGCCACAACCACATTAAAAGAAAGTGAGAGCTGTCTCTGCTGTCCCTTCTTTTCCTTTTATCGGAATACATTATCAGAGAATTGACACCCTACCCCTCCCCAAAAACCCAATGAACCCAGAATGAAGGCAGTGAACTTGAGGGAGGGAGGAAGAGACTGAGACTTGCCCCAGAATGAATAGCAAGCCATTTTAAAAGTAGTCATTATGTGTTGAAACCAGAAGGATCTTCTGTCTTTCTGTATGATAAAACTACCAGTGAAATGTATTGCAAGATAATTAGGAGCAAACAGGCAGGAAAAATGAGTGATGCGCTACTCTTCATTTCCTGAGCCCGTCTTGTTCCAGCCACCTCGCAAGCTGCAGCTGTGTCTGTGGAGAGAGTGGAGATGGAGCTCAGCCCTATCAGCGTCTTCTTTCCTCACGGCTTTGCCCAGCCCGAGGACATGATGGACAACCATATCTGCTGCAGAAGAGGCAGAACTCTACACCCTCCTCTGGCTCTTTGGCTTCCCACTCTATTTATATCCAAGTCAAAGAGAGAAAGCGGTATGTGCAGAGTAGGGACCCTTGCAGCTGTCCCTGAGGCAAAAAAGAGAAGCCTGAATCCCTCAGTAGGGTGATTTTGGTGGGGATCTCACATTTTTGGTGTGTTGAGGCTGTAAAACGCCCCAGACTGCTAGCAACACTGTTGTTCTTACAAGAGTTTTGTCCTGAATGAGGTATATTTAAAATAATTACCATTTTTACTCAGCACTGAGGCTATGGAAAAGCCTGCAGAAACAAGACATCTTTAGCTAAGAAAGTCTGGAGGCAGAGGCACAATACCTGTCGCCTCCAAATGACGGAAAAAAGAATTGTGAATGTGTGACAGGAGCAAAGTTAGCAAGAGGGACACGTAGCATGTTTCACGTCAGCATTTAGAACAGAAGTGGGGCAGACGTCCGCTTTAAAGTTCTTCAAATCAAAGTTATAATTGTCTTCCCATGAAAGCACGAGAAAAAATTAAGCCTCCTGACATCCTGAGATACTTAGGCTTCTTTCAAAAATCGTAGAATATAATATAACAGAACAGAGTAGAATTGGCTGGATATAACACACGATGCTGTTTAAGCAGTTTTAATTTTGGAGCAGAGATGCAATCTGCAACAACAGTATGGGTCGTATGGAGAGTAGAGGGTGAGGTAGAGAGTTAATGTTTCCAATCTTTAAAAGTCTTCCGAGGCCTTCACAATAAGCAGCCATGTAAACATACAGAAAACATGTCACCGGTGGAAGTCACCTCCTCATTTATCTCCTTTTTAACCAGTGATGAGATTGCCTTCATTCATTGTGAAAATGCGCTTCTGAAATGTTACTTCTCAACCCAGTGCAGCTGAAGAGGAAGAAAGGCAGGTGTCTTGTTCTTCTTGTGTCTTCTCAACCAGATGCTTTTTTTATGGAGTTCCCCTAGGTTGCACTGTTGCTTTTCCAGTGAAAGCATGGGGGTTGCACTGATGCCCGTGAGGGCATGGGTCACTTTTCAGCATCTTATTGCTGGCAATAATGTACAAAAAAAGAAATGTCTCTCATAGCCTAATTTGCAACATTTTCATTTTTCAGAAAAGAGAAGCTCTTCCACAAAATAGGCCATTATATTTGGATTGTCTAAGAGAGAAAAAATATGGAGCCCCTGTGATATTTCCATTTACATTTCCCTGTTGTCAGCAAGTCTTTGAAGGGAATTGCCTTGGGAACTGCACAGTATCAGTAAAAGGTGCTTTAGGAACCAGCCCTGGACATTTGATGTAGTTTGGGGAGTGGCGGGGCTAGTTCTGATAATCAGTACAATAGGAAATAAGCTTGTTTGTTTTGCCCCAGATAATCAAATTGCACATAGGACAGAAATGAACTGGGTTAGATGCAAGGCATGGTACCTTTCTCACCTTAGCATACAAAGGTGTCTACCAAGCATAGTGATGCAGGTGAGGAATTATTGCATATCCAAAAGATAAGCAAAGGGTAGGTTTCTGTAATAGGTGGACTTTCCAGTCTTTTCCTCTGATTTCTGATGTGCTGAATGATAAGCATATATTCATTCACCCTCTCCAACATGCTGTGCTGGTTTACATCTCTGAACAAAAAGCACAGACTCACAGCTGTTTATGAAGACAAGCTAATAAATCTAGAGGAATATGTTTATACAACTTATCCTGAGATTACATAGTTAAATGCCATTTTTTCAGGTAGACAGAGCTCCTTCATTGCAAAGGAACTAAATTCCTCTCTGTGTCACCCAGATCTGTTGATTTTCTGTTAATGTCAGCTCATGGTCAGCCATACTGAGTGTTACAAGTTGTGCTGCAGAATACTTTATATACATTAAAAGAGCGAGTACTCTGCCATTTCCAGGTCTTTCCCAGTCTGCTGTTGGTTTATGTCCTGCTTTTGGCTGGTTGTTATGCGGTACGTGTGGAAGTCAGAAAGCAAGGAAAAGTTCTGGTGTCTCTTCCTTTCCTAAGTCCTGCCCTTTGCCACTGGCAAATCCAGGTACAGCTCTCAGAAAGATCTGTTCCAGTTCTGTAGCCACACTTTCTTCCTGCAGAGTAACTATCATACACGTGCGCTTGAAAGCTTGCTGCAGCACTGATCACCTTCACCACAGCAAACAGCAGGCTTGATTCAACTGATTAGACGGAGCTTTCGATTCTTACTTCTTTGGCTAAACCCCCCTGATACAGGCGATGATTTATATGAAGGAAGAGCAAGCAGGAGGGTGCAATGCAAAGAGAGATCATCATCATCATCATGTATCTAAATTAAAATCCGTGATAAAATCTCAGGAGGGGAAGATGATGTGCATTTTTTGGAGCTGCTCTTGGCCTTTTGCATTTAGACTCCAGGTCTGCTCTAGGTTGGTATTCGGGTAGAAATCAGGAGGTCTTTGACTTGCATAGCTTCTAGCAGAAGGGGACCTCCTGAGAGCAGGACTTAACAGTAGTGCTTTCTACGTTAATCACTATAGGAGATTTGGGGATCACCGTATCAGGAACACATGCTAATAAAGTATGTGCCACAGTAAAAACTCACCTGGGTGAAATGCTGCTCCTTCTGATATCAATGGAAATTTCCTTTTGACCAGGGGTTGCTATGGCAGCAAGCACTGGAAATGAGAACAAGGACATTTTGATATGTCTACACTGTGGATTGCAAATTATGATACCCGAGTTAGTTTTAAACAGTCTTGCAAGAAGTAGTCTAGTTAAGGCAGCCTGGAACACCCTGGAACACCACGTGGCCTAATTTACCATGCTAAGCAGCTTGCTTTCCTCTGCGCTCCAGGTCCATCCGTGCCTGGGGTAGAGCAGAGGCGAAGATGCATTGGAGGGGTTGCTCATTTTAGGGCAATGGGATGAGGAACAGACTGTGACAAGGAGTAGTGCAGGGAGGGAGAAATAGCATGCAAGAGAGCAAGCTAGAAAACAGGAGGAGCAGCAGTCCCTGGAGTCAACTGAATGGAGGGGATGGAAGCGAATCCAACAGCCACAGAAGAGATGCAGGTTTGGGAGTCCAGGGACCAAAGGGTCTCTTCCCATGCCAGTGCACTTTGCTCTGCTCCTCAAAACTCGCCCTAGGGCTCCTGAAGTGTCAGCATTTCCATTGTCAGGAAGACACTGTGAAACCCCTGAACAAAGTATCCTCGCAGTCTTGTGGTGGTTGATCACCTCGTAAGCACCGTTTTACTCGTGCTGCTGATGACGCTGCCGGCTGAAGTGGTGAAGTTCTGTATTACAGCTCCACAGGTGCTAACCTGCCTCAGCATCAGCAGCAACGTGGAACGGCATTCCATTTTTAAATTGGCTTTAAAAGAAGACCCTGAGAAATTATATTGAAAATGTGTTACTGTAATGTTAATGTTCCTAAGTCAAGCGCTAAAAAGTCAGGAAATGCCACAGTTAATGTTGTCTGTGCAACCTTACTGAGGGCCCCTGGTACCATTACTGTAGCCTGTAATTACATGACTGCACAATGTTTCTTCCCCTGAACCCCTGCATCAAGTGGTCAGGTCCTCTGCCTGTTTTGTTAGAAACACAGCCCTGAGCTGTTCTGCACCCTGCTGGATTATCAGTTTGGTGCTGACCCAGGGAAGAGAAAACTACTTCTCTGTGTCACTGTGCTCTACAAAATCTCCTCATCTGGAAAGAACTTGAGGCCTTTGATGGCACTGTATTTCTCTGCAATATCCTTTTCCATTCTTTGGTAGCGTCTTACCTCCCATAATCCCATAATATTTCAAATGGGAGCAATTTGTATTTTGGGGGAGGCTGAGGAGACGCCTCATAAATAGCATTTAACAGACCTCGTTAAGTCCAGTGTCCCCTTTACTTCTGCGGTGCATCCCTCTCCCATTGACCCTGGTTAGTTCTTCCTGTAATCTGTGCTGAGTCAACGGGCCCCAGCGGGCTGGTGGGCAGATGGGACACAGCCACATAGCACGTGGCGTTTCAAAAGGTGGAAAAGGGCAGGAACCCAACTTTTCCCGTAGCAGAGGGGAATAGAAGGCGCAATTAATATTGATACTTCCCGTCAAGCTCTCTATTAACAGCAGAACACCTAAAAACTGGTGTTAGCTTTGCCTGGAGATGCATGTAGAAAAGATGTTTAAATTGATATAAAGAAGTTGCTAGAGCTTCTGTCTGTCTTTTGTTTCTTCTTTCCTTAAGCAGTTGTACCCAAAATGCTGAGGGGGGGGTTATCCCAGCGCTCCCCCTCGAAGGCCAGCGGCCAGCCGCACTGTGAATCCCTTCTCCACTTCCCTCCCGTGCTTTTGAGCGATGCTTGCAGGTTAGCTGTACCCATTTAAAAGTTTATATCCAGCAGATGTTCATGGAGCTGATCAGGAATTACGGATTTACTGCTGTAGCTGCAGCCCTATACGAAATACAGAGAATATATTTAAAACACAGAGAACATACCTGCCTCGCACAATAAATTCACGCACACACACACACCCCTTGCTGCTGGTCACTCAGGAGGGGACATCCGAGCCCGTGTGCCCTGAAACCCAAAGCAGGTCCCCAGCATCTGACAAGGGAAAGTTCTGGCAGAGCAGAGAGGTGATGCCAGGAGCTGAACGCGCTGGCAGCTCCTTCTGACAGCAGCGTGTTACCTGCTGCCTTCCCTTCCGTGGAGGGCTGCTGCCAGCCCCACACCTTTTTCGAAGCTGACTTCGCAGAAGTGTCATAAATCTCTGCCTTGCCCGCCACACAGCGCTGCCGCTGTGCTGCTTATTGCCAGGATATTCATCCATTTGAACTGCACTTCGTTTTGCAGCCCCAAGTAAAAGGAATAGATTGCTATGCCACCTATTTTGGGGTATAACTTCTCCCCCTCCCCAGTGCCTGGGACTTCTCTATCCCAATACCCAGCGTTGCCTTTTTACAGCATCTCCATCTGTATCCGGCAGGTACTTGATTTGTCTGTGTCTGTGCAGACACGCATGGCAAGGATGTGCTCCTGGAGCTTGTGTAGTTCCAGAATCTTAACATTCCAGTGATCCATCCAGAAAATTCAACCGAAGGGTAGCATGCTCTCGCTTTAACCGAACTGAGGTGGGAGGCAAACCTGCGCTGCCTTCCCCACCCTGCCAGACAGGTAGTCTTTGAAGGCTGTGGGAAGGCGCGGGTGTTTATTACGGTGAGAGCTGCGGTGGTGTGTAAAAAAAGAGAGGGAAAGGATCTCCCAGCTTTTTAGAGAGGGCCTCTGTATGATGCCATTTGAATCCGTACTTTTTGTTTGGTGGTAAGTTTTAATAGTTATCCTTTGAGGATTTTCCCGGCGAGCTTATCTGAATACACCAACAGTCTTTTTTGTAATATTCGCATTTCCCCTTTGGTTCAGCCGAGCCCACTGACAGATCATTCAAATTCAATTGTTTTATGTCTAAGCCGAACAGCTAATTAAAGTAGGGATGATTAACCTGACTGGCAGTGTCGCTCTCTCTCCCTCGCTCTCTCGCTCCCTCCCTCCCTCCCTCCTGTTCCAATCAGTCTTTTTCTCACACTCTCCCTCTCTCTCTCTCTCTCTGTCTTTTGCTCTACTGTGTGTGTGTGTGTGTGTGTGTGTGTTTTTTTTTCCTCTCTCCTAAACGTGGTCTGCTTGCTGATGGCAGAATGGCACTCGGAGATTTGTGCATTGTGTCTGGTTTCCTACGGGCAGGCTGACCCAGTGCCTCTAGGGACTTATCAATAGACCACTCAGAAGAGACAGAGACAGGAGAAAGGAGGAGGGGTGGGGGGGTGGGGGGGGAGAGAGAAAGAGAGAGGGAGAAAGAGAGAGAGAGAGAGAGAGAGAGAGAGAATCAATATCAAGAATAGAAGGAGCTCCGAAGCCATTTTTTTTTTTTTTTAAAGAAGTATCAGGACTTGGGAAGAGGGTGACAAAGAAGGTTTTTCAAAGAGGCAGTGGAGGAGGTTCTAATAAATTTGGAAGGAAACAGTTCCCTGTCTTGGGAAAAAAGGAGAACTCCTGGCTGATTAGCATTCACACCAGGTATGAGATGTTCCCTACCCCTTATCACTGTCGCAACCGAGATGGAAAAAAGCTTTTTTTTTTCTTTCCCCCCCTTTTTTTTTTCCCCCCTCCTCCCCCCCCCCCCCCCCCCCCCCCTTCAGCTCTGTAAGGAGACGGAGCGTTTATTTTGGTACGTTGGTTGATGGTGGCAGGGGGAGCGGGAGCCGTGGGCATTTGTGTGCTGGGAGCAGGGAGAATGGAAGCAGGGCAGCGGGGAGGGGGCGGGTGGGAGAGGAGCCGGGAGTGTGTTACTGTGTCTCCTCTTTGTGCACCCCTGGGGGGGTTACCCAAGTTCATTTCCAGCAGGTGGATTTAGGCAGGGAGTTACTTAACGCTTGACCGCCAGTTTTGAAAAAAAGGAAAAAAGAAAAAAAAAAAAAAAGAAAAAAAAAGGACCTGCTTCCTATGTCTATTAAAGGAAGCTCCAATTTTTTCCCTCTCTCTCTCCTCTCTCTCTCTTTCCTCTCTTCCTAACCAGACAGCGGGAGGGTTTCTGGCTCCTCGCCAGCCCAAAAGCCTCTAAGTGTTTTGCACTTGTTTCAGGGAGCCCGGGGATTTTTTTCAGCATTTTCACTAGAGAACAAAGAGTTCTTTACAAAGGAAGGGGGAGAGCGAGCTTAACGCCTGAGATATGTTTTTCTATTTTTATTAGGGATTTTTTTCTCTCCCCCCCCCCCCCCCGAAAGAAAGAGGGAGAAGCAAAGCACAGAATGTGTGGCAGCCACAAAATAGATTGAAAGGAAATGCAGTTCCCTTACCTCCAAATTATAATTTGGAATTATTAAGAACAAGAATGGAAGGGGGACGAGACCAAGTGAGTTTGATATGTCGTTCTTTTCTCCCTTTTTAAAAACTCTCTCTTTAAAACCAATCGCTGTTTTGCCAACTTACCTAGCCTTTTTGGTTTGGGTGGTTTTTTTTGGCATAAAAGTTATACTGCAAACAGTTTCTGTTTACTTAAAAAAAATCAAACAACAAATTCTTACCGGGGGAGGGAGGAGGGGAGAGGGAAATGGGGTGGTTTCGGTAGAAAAGAAATAAATGAGTGGGAACAGAAATCTTTCACTTTCTGTCACTTAGAAAAAAAGTTGGTAATGGCTTGTTGAAGCTACGATCCTAAAATACAGATGGGGCACTAACGTCTGTGTCCACGGACCCAGCTTTTCCCTGACCATCTGTCTAAAAGTCACCTCTCATTGGCAGCTCAAATGATTAGTCGGAGCTCAGGGATTTTTTTGTTTGTTTGTTTGTTTGCTTGTTCCTCCTGTTTGGTGGGACCCTCTCTCAAATGGCTCCATTTCACCTCCTGAGTCTAGTTCTTTAATCGAGCTCCAAATCGAGGATTTCAGGACAGACCTTCTTCACTGTAGATTTTTTGTTCTTCTGCATGTATTTCTTATACATACACTCTTTGTCTATTTGTATGTGGAAAAGGTACACGTAATGTAGAAGGGAATAATGCATCACATTTAAGGAGATGTTTAGATTGGAATTTTATTGCGTATAGTATATAACATACAGGATTATCTTCTCGACAGTGTCTCCTGTACAATGGTTAGGATGTTTGAGAATATGTACTGTTGCAAATTCAGTAGCTTAAGGAAGTGCTTTCTTTAGCCAAATTCTGCCTTCCTTCCTTTATTGATTTGTGTTTTCCTGGCTTTGACAAATTACCAATCTAAAAACTGCATTATATAGCAGTGGTGCAGAAAACAAGAGAGGAAGCTGTATATTATAACTACCACCACCCCCCCACCCCCCCCCCCAAAAAAAGAAAAAATCATATATGCACAATATACAGGGCTGGATCAAATTATTACAGAGTTACGAGGATTGTTTCTGCAGGCAGGGCATTCTTACTACAATACCTTGATTTTTATATTCATGCTGCAGGCTTCCCTCAGAAGAGGTCATCTGTTACAGCTACGTAGGTATTGCATCTGTATCTGTGGCACTGTTTTTAAACCAACATCTATGCATTGTGTAAGTGTATATGGAGAATTAGTCCGTTTACATCTCCTCATAGGATGAAGGGAGGGAAACCCATCCCTGGGCTCTGCCTGTGCCGCTTTAGGAATGTTGCTACCCTACAGTGGCAGAAAAGTCCTGCAGGATACAGCCCGTCCCTTGGAAAAGTGAAGGGAAACTGGCCACCACAAGTGAAACCACCAGTTCAAACGCAGTTTTGTGTTCGGACCAGTACCTAGACTGGGGGCTTCCTACCCCTCCAGGTCTGTTAGCCAGGGCTCTTCCCTCTCCAAAGCTGTGGTGGGCACAGCTTCCCCAGCAGAAGGGGGGGGTGTGTGTGTGTCATCGTGGCCTCAAGTCCCCTGTTCTCAGCCCAGGTACCTTCGCTGCAGATAGCCCAGGAGCTTTGCATTTCCACGGGTAACAGCAAGAGCGGTGTTGAGTCGAAAGTACTTTGCGGGCTGCCCAGTTTAATGTGAATGCTTGATGGAGAGGGATGAACCACCAGAAAGAGCTGGTCTTTTCTGTTGGCAGGCAGACCGAACAGAGGAACTTTTGGCAAATTACAAATGGCTTTTCTTTTATTTAAAATCCTTGCTTTCCTCATTCGTCCTCAGAGTTTTTCCAAGTCCTGATGTTTTTCGTGGGCTGAATGTTTTCTGTGACTTCTGTCTTGCACTCTCACTCTCCAAAAAGGGTAAAAAAAAAAATAATAAATCACAGGAAACGTAAACAAAAGAGCACAGAAATGGGACTTGGCCTTTGAAGTTTTCCATAGGATAAGCAGTCTCCTCTTTTTTTTCTGCCTGAATCTTTTTTCTTCTGCTACCCCCCCCCCCCCCTTTTTTTTTTCAGACTAAAATGTTTTTGTGAGCGTTTTGTACCTGCAGCCGTGGAGATGGTGACAGAGGAGGGAGGACATAACAGAGCTGAAACATAGATTTAGCCCCCCTCAATCACAACTAGAAGGCATCTTCCAATGGCTGTCCCTGCTTCCAGAAGTAGGGAGAAAGATGATAGCTGTCTTTCGGGGACTCCACGGACTTGACCTGAGAGTAGCACATTCACAGTCCAGGAGAAAAGAGAGAGAGAGAGCAAAAAAAAAATGAAAAATGGGGAAAGAAAAGCTCTTTGAGCAGTAACACACTGGCTCTTTCTTCCTGCAGGCAATCCGCTCCAGCTCCTGGCGACGTGTCCTGCACTATCAGATATCATATGACTCTTTATTTGGACTCCCGTTAGCAGTATGGGCCTGTTAGGAGGCTGTTTGTTTTCTTTTCCTTTCATTTCCTTCTCCCCTATTTTATGTGTGCCCGTGCAAGCGTATCCCTTTTATAATCTTTTTGTGCTGAAGCTTTATAGAAAAGAAGAAAAAAATAAAAGAGAGAGGAAAAAAAAAACTTAATCATTTCCCAGGGCTGTTTTTAATCCTCTGCTAAAATTGAAGTTCATTGTCAAGTTGTAAAAATAAATAACACCTTTTGGTTTTATTTCTCTCTTTCACCTCTTCCTTCGCCCTTTCTGGCACTTCTCGGTGTGTTCAAATGCACTTGTGTATGTCCCTCTGTCTCTGCTGCCTGAGTGGGTGAAGTTGGGATACACCTGTGTCAGCCTAAGGAGGAGCAGGGAATTTGATAAGGTGGGAGCCTACTGCTGCTCCCACCGCTCCGCGCCATTCCTTTCACTTTCATAAACTTTTCTCTGTTTATTTATTTATTTTGTTTGGGCACTTTCTCGGCACAGAGTGTGAAAAGCTGTCAGGTAGCGATCCGTGTGCTGGGCTTTTCTGCATTTCGGCAAGCAAACGGGTGAAGTAAAGGCTGTAAGAAAACGAAATGTTGTGCTGGAAGAGCAGGGGATGAAGCGCGAGGTAGAAATCAGACGTGCTTTGTGTACGCCACCCATAAAAGTTTCCTGTACCAGAACGCTGGTGCCTAATAATAGGATGGAGGGAGCCAGATAGCAGCTAGCAGTCGGAGGGGCATAGCCAAATAGCCTTATGGCAGCAACATTTCTAATACCGAGTCACATTTTAGTTAAGGGATACGACTTTTTTCCCTGTTCATGCTGTCTTCAGCAACACAATATTTAGATGAACACCACAGCAAAACTTTTTGCCTGAAAATGCAAAGTCACATCAACAGAAGCAATGAATTGCTAGCAAATGTATTAAATCATTGCAAGAAAAAGGGTCTGTCTTTCCAAAAGAGAGGTAATGTTTTGTTTTGATACTTTCCAACGCAGTGTTTTCATTTCTGTTTTTGAGCTGAGGATTTATTTTGACAATTGTTAAGAATTGACTTTTAAAGGAAAAGGGGAGGGAAATCCTTAAAAACGTTCCAAAATGAGAGGGGTTTGAAGGAGGGAGATTCAGGGGGGTTTGGAGGAATTTAAAGTGTTTGGGGTTTTGTTTGTTTGCTTCGGTTTTGTGCAACCTGAATTGTAATATACTTTGGCAAGCAAACCAGAAAATGAGCTTTTTACACAACTTTGCTGCCTTTGTAATTACTGCTGTATTTTTGTGGGACTCGGTGTTTTTTTCATCTGAATTTGATAAGATCATCAAAGCCTGTTTGCACTGTAGAGGCACAAAGGAGTTACTGACACTTTCCACCAGAGGTAGATGCTTTGGCTGGTCGGTCATTCCCCCAAGTTGCACCGTTCAGCAGCTGGCTGCATGCGGGCCGATGGCCACACTCCAGGGGAAGCCACGGCACTGTTTTGTATACGCGATTTATGTACGTTTTGTGCTGATCTTCCTATTAACGTAGCTGAAGATCTATAAGTCTTAGCATTTCCTCCCTGGCGTATACTTAGGCCAGGGTACAAAAGCAGTCTGGTGAGGCAAACACAGACCAGCGGGGTTTTTGTTACAAATCCAGAAACAACTGTGTTTCAGCCATACTGTAGGTGTGTTAAAGCACATCGAGGTCGCCCTGCTAGGTGCTGGTGGTTCTTATTTCTCACCTGACTGAGACACCTTCCCACTGAACGCTGTGCAGGTTTTCCTGAAAAAGCGTTAATGAAAAACAGAGCTAGAACATCAGGATTTGGGGGGATCCCTTTGAATCAGTGATGGAAACCAGATGCCCCAGTACGTGTTCTTGCACAGCACGGCATCCCTCTGGAGCACGCAGGGCACGCTCGCTGTAGTGGAGATGCTAGAGCCGAGTTGAGATAACTCCTGCAGTCTGAAACTTTTATTTCTATATTCCTCTAGTTCCTCCAGAAAAATACCAATATTTCTTCTTCGCTCTTCACAGCAGACCGTTTCTTTTTGTTACTTTTTACCAAGTCGCCTCAATGAGGAGTAAGAGACACTTGGACCAGTGACGAAGTTTTGAGGCTTCTTCCCTTTTCTCTCTTCCTCTAGCAACTTGAAACCGGCTTTGCTTTAACCTTTTGTGCTTAGGCACATTCGTGGTCCTGAGGAAGGAGTTACAGACTGTTGGAAGAAATTTGGTTTTGAAATAAGTGTTATGAGCGTTTTAAAATTGCGTGCTGTTTATGCACGGTACATGATGTTCCCTGTTACTCTACGCACGCTCCGGTGCTCTGAGCAGTCCTAGCTGTGGGTATTTATTTGCGAGCGTGTTCTGGTAGCCGCCCATGAATTTATTTGACTTGACAATCAGTAAACAGCAAAACGGTCAGGCTGAAGTTTGAGAGCTATGTAAGTGCGAGGTAAAAGGCTTCTTTCAAGTTTTTGGCCATTTCAGTGATTGTTGCTCTGCATCTTTATGTAAAGAAAAAACCCTGTTCTCTTCAAACTTCTTCGACTTCATCTCTGCAATGTAGATTATTCTATGTCAAAGTTATTATAAGCTCAAATAATGATAAAATACATATTTAGCTAACTCATTAAATAAATATAGTGAAGAGCGGTGGAAAGCTGAAAGCCAGGCACTGCAGCTAATGTCTGAAAGTGGCTCTGGGCTGGGCAGAGAGGGCCAGGCTCGTCGCTGCTGAAGTTTTGTTAGCATAACTTGGACTTGGTGGAATTGCACCAAAGTTGTGTTTTGACTTGGCTTAACTTCACTGCTTTCATCTGACTTTTTTTCTAAGCCAGCCCAATCCGGATCTATTCAGCACTCGGAAGGGTGATAGCCAAGGGACAAAACAGCTTGTCTAACACATGTCTCTTTAGTGCACCAGTGTGTGGCTTGTGGGGCCTCAGACTGGACCACCACTGTCAAGAGAAATGCATTTTCCTACAGCATAATAAGTTGTCCTGCTGCTTTCAGATGTCAGAGATCCCCAGTTCAGTACTTGGTGAAAAGGTCTGCTCTCAGAAGAGGTTTCCCTTCCATTTAACATTTCATTGGTGCATGCAGCTCATGTAAATGTGATGTGGCCATTAGGAGGAACAAATTCTGGTTAATTTTTGCCAGGATGCATGTATTAATGTTATGGTGAGATGGTATTTCAACCTAGACACCGATTTCAGTGGCTTACCACTAAAAAATGAGCCGAGTTGCAATGTCAAGCAGTTGTTCCAAGCTCAGAGGTGAAGCTTATATTATTTTGGAAAGTATGAGGAAAGTCATGGTTACTTTTTTTTCTTTTTTTTTTTTTTTTTTTTTAAATGTGTGTTGGGCAGTCACACTAAGACAGGAGCATTTTCTGATTAACTAATTACTGAAACCCATTAATTTTTCCATTCTCATTCTATTTTTAATTTTTCATGTTTCTTCAATACAAAATGAAAATTATAAAAAGCTAATTTCCTTAAACTAATTAGACTTACAATTTTAATCTCGCAAAACCCAGGAAATTCCAAACGATTTTTTTTGTAAGTCTGCCATGTTGCACATGCCTTTCTCCTCTTTGAAACCCTTATATTGGCCTTCAACAAATCCTGGGAAAACACTCAACACTTGCCAGAGCCAGCCTCGTCAGTCCAAACTCTCCTGAACTTCTGGCACTATTAGGCATCCAGATCCACATTTTGTGATTTGAGCTCATCACTTTTGAAAATAACAACATGGAATTTCCATTTCCAGACATTTCTTTGTATGAACTGAAGATTTTTTGAAAATATAATTAATGAACCAGAGTAATTCTGTTTCCACCGAAGCCAGCACAAGAAGGATCCACATCCTCTGGGTAAAATTTCTCATGGCACTTTCTAAAACTTGATTTTTGCTCAGATGGCCTTTTCAGTTTTTACCATCTGGAGAGCAGTGAAGTTGGTTACATAGAATATTCTGTAGGCAGTGCTCTGAATAGGACTCCTAAACCTCTTTGACCTGTTAATCTCAACTACATATCCCATAAAGCCTAAAGAGCTAGCGTGAGAAATAAGTTTTGTTCCCTCCTCCCAGAAAAAAAGGGTTTAGTGATGATTTCTTTGGCTGGAGAATCAGGAAATACCAGTGAAAACTCTGTGTAGGAAGATGCCAGAGTCTTCTTCAGTGAGGTCAGCTGTTCTTTTTATATATTTTTATACATATACAAATATATGTTTTGTTTGTGACTTCTGGGGGGGGTTTGGCTTGTTATAACCTATCCCCACAATCTTCAGAAGCTGCAGAAAATTACCAATGCCACCATAACCCTATACGGCTGGAGAGAGCAAGACAGAGCTGATCTGAGGCAGCCTTCCCCACGGACAAGCCAAGCCAGCAAGTTGGTTTTGAGCTTTAGCTTGGGCCATCGCCTGTGCATTGCTGAAGCACCAGGATGTACCCTGCAAGGAATCTTTCTCTCTGCAAGCAGTTTTTCTCTTCTGGTCCAATTCTGTAACTTGTTTTTTTTCCATGAAATTCTCGACAAAGTTAGGGGGAAGTCTCTGGAAATCATAGGAAAAATGGACCCTCTCCGAGTAGAGTCTCTACTACTCATACAGTTAAAAATTCACTCACTCTTTAAAAAAAAAAAAAAAAAAAAAAAAATTTGATCTAGTGGAAAGCAAAGGGGAACATTTATTTGCAGCCTGTTCATTTTGTATTATTCTCATGTCAGACAGCATAAGACTGTTCTGGTGCTTGCTTTGGAGGACCTTTGTGAAACTCTCTAGAGCTGCACAAAGCAAAGTCAGCGAGTGAGAAGCAATCTTGTTTCTGATCAAAACGAAGTAACGTGCCAACTAACGATGACAGAAACCTGGAGAGCTGTAGGTGCTCCTTTTTGTCGGAGATGTAAAATAGAGATTCAGACCCCTGTTAAAGGTTGCATAATGCCCTGGCTGAATTTCAGCGAAGGTAATTGTATTTGGCCTCCTTGAATTCCCTCTGAAGTGTCGGTTGCGTCGGGCAGTGCTCCCTGGCCAGACCCGCACCGTCAGGGTACGGAGCGTAGTGAAGCAGCTGCCGCCTCTCGCTCAGGGGTTGGCAGTAGTAACTCGGTGTGGAGTGGAGTAACCACTTTGCAATTTGATCAATGACTGAAGAATGGCACCAGCAAACACTGCTCTTCCATACCTTCGTTTCTCTCAGAATGCTTATGATCGAAACTAACAGCTTGGGTCTCTTCCCCGCAGCGGTCTGGTGGTTTTTCTAAGAGCCATCTCCATTTTTCAGTTGAGGAAACTGAGGCGCAGAAAATTTTGAGTGACTTTCCTAAGTTCACACAGCAAATCAGTGCAGTGCCAGGAGGATAACCTGGGAATCCTGGATCCCAGTCCCATGCTGTAAGCGGTAGGTGGGAAACACTGCCCCTCTGAATGTGAGTTATTGTTATTAAGATGTGGTTTATCTTTCATGTGAGTCGCCATCTGTTACATTGCCTACTTGCTGTTAGTTACGAAAGCTATTCACATTTTAAACTGTTTTGCATTCTCGCAGCTACTTAAGCCCACAGTAGACTTTTTGACAACAGTAACAGCACTTCTCATGTGAAAGGACTGGACAAATATTAACTCATGTTTTTTCAGTAAATTTTTGCAATGCCATAAACCCACAGTTTAGACTGAATTTAAACAGACCTTGAAAAGTCCACGTATGCAATGCTGGTTGGTTCCTTATCTGTCAGTTGTACCACAGTTAAGACACGACTGTATATTCTCATAGATATGATTAAGAAGATAAATTTCCAAATGTTAATTTAATGTAAATTGAGTCATTGATAACTTCATGTGTCTTGGGCCTAACAGCTCGGTGGCTGCTAAAGTCCTTCGAACATGTGGTAGGAAAAAATGTATTAATCTTGAGCTCTCAGTGATGCTTCTGGGGACCTCAGTGAGCCAAGGAGAACTAGGTCAGTTTTATTGGAGGCAGCCTGGAAAAGCCCAGAGCAGGAGCTGGGGCAGGGACTGGAGCTGTAAAATGAGAAAAGGCTCTTGAAAAATGAAAGTTGCTCTGTTTCTGCCTCTGTGCACAGATGGGTGGTAGGGGAATACATTCGTGTAGATCCTCATGATCACCATTTTTAAGGCAGCCATGGAGCCCCAGCTTGGGAAGGGGTAACCCCTGCAAAGAGGGAGAAATATCCTTGTAGCTGAAATGGGAAGGACTTGTCCCAAACTCTCCAACATCTACTAGGGGTTGGAACAACAGGGGAGACTGCCAAGCAGAGTCAGAGACAGGTTAGGTGCTGGTGCCTTTTCGTCTCTGAAGATGGTGACGCAGCAAGGACCCTCCCTGCTGGTAGCCCTGACTAGTGTCCTTCGGGTGGTGAAGCCTACTGGATTTCTTCAAGCTCTTACCTTCTGGTGAGCTAGAACATACCTTTCAGAAAGACAGGTAATCTTAAAGCCTTTAAGGAACGGAATGACCACATCTTTCAGACAATTATTCTGAAGGTTTAAAAGTCCATTTCACTTCTTCAGAATCTGAATTTGACTAACTTCAGCTGTGCCTTTGTCTGATGTATTAAGGAGCCCTCTACTGTCAGAAATCTTCTCCCTGTGTTTGGTATTAGTAAACTTTGCTGCTCTGGCTGATTGATAGTGAATTTTTGACACCCAGAGTGCAGTTTGAAGGTATGGGAAGGTGACTAGTGGAACTTGAAGTGAGATGTGAGGAATTATTAGCGGCAGAAGAGATGGGTGAGTAGAGAAGAGAAGCGCTATGCAGAGGCAGTGGGCTTCTTTTTCTTCCCAAGTAGATGAAACAGAAACGAAAGAAATACGTGGGTGAAGGCAAACATCCAGTTATAAAGAAGGAAAGAGGTGGGAATATGAGAGAAAAGGTCTTGAGAATAGGCACAGAAAGTAGCCTGAAAAGAGAAGCATTGTAAAGCTGTTAGACAGAAAAGAGAAACAAATGTAGTCTGCAGTGGCCAATAAGGTCAGAACAAATGGGGAAATATCAGATTATGTTAAGAATGTAACAAAAAGTAGCAGTAATTCACCTTGGGTACTATGGACTAGGGTTCTCAAGCAGTGGGTAGTTTCCTATCTCAGAGGAGGCCAGCGGGCTTAGCTCATTACGGCTTTGAAAATGTACTGCTTAATCTGAAGGTTATAGAGGGGCTGGTACAGTTTTGAAAGGTCTGAACACATTCAGACTTTGTGAAAAAGACTGGGCAAATTTTCTGCCCAAGGCCCCTCTGTGCTCAGGATTAAAACTCCAATGTTCAGGGCATAACGAAAGGGAGGCCTAATTAGGCGAGAGAAAGCTCTTCTGACACACATAGCTTGCTTTTTTTTTTCCCCCCTACCAACAAAAGAACAAAGAAAAGGGTAAAACTTTCTTAGGGTAAGTGTACTATTCGTTTTCGCAAGTTGTTTCTCTTCCAGCCCTCTCTGGAGCGGTACCTCCCTTTGCTCCGGTGGCTGGGACATCGCGATTTGGACATGTTCCTCACCCGCTGCCCGCTCACCG
This sequence comes from Falco peregrinus, assembly GCF_023634155.1. Lineage (NCBI taxonomy): Eukaryota > Metazoa > Chordata > Aves > Falconiformes > Falconidae > Falco > Falco peregrinus. The sequence continues at coordinate 87,288,141 of NC_073726.1, read as the reverse complement.
TGCAGCCTGGGACCGGTCACTGAACTCCCTGGCTTCACGTTACTCCAAACAACTCTAAAAGCAGCCAGTGGTTTCCTATCTGGGGGGCAGCTGAGACGATGGGGTCAGCGTGGCCGGTGAAACACTATGGAATCGTTAGGCGCAGGCAGCAAGGTTGGCTTTGTCTTTGGGTTTCACACAGTTCAGTATGAAGAATTCTTGCATCTTCACCCCCCGTGTTGCGCCATGTCTCTCCTGTCTTCCTGTACCTGTGAAATAACTCTTGATAGTGCTTGTCACTGGTGCTGCAAGGGCACGGAGTGTGAGTGTAATGAGTTCTTCATGCTTTGAAGGTATTAGTGTTCTTACCTCTTAAATCTTGATAAAATCCTTTGGCCAAAGTAAAATTCTGGTTGGTTTCTGTTAAGAAAGAAAAAATACTTTTCTGAAGACTTTGATTTTCTTTTCAAAACACATGCCTAGTCCTAACCAATCTGGGAAAATATACATCTATCAGATAAGATAGAAGACAATCTCTGAGTTGCCATTGTAGGCCAAGGACTCATGGTGCCAGTCCGGACCAGTCAGACTAGCTTTTAAGAAGATACGTGCTTTTAAGAAGATGAGCTTTGTATGGCAGACTTGTCTGCGACATGAATGAAGTGTGTGGAAGTAAACTCCACGACACTCACTGCTTACTAGAAACACATTTCGGGTATTCTTGTTGATTGATGGGTCACCGAGTATTGTATTCCGACATCTTTCAAACAAGGCTATCCCCTTGCATTTGTGCAAGCAAAGAAAAAAAATATTTACTCGGAAGGAGAAAAAAGCAAAAACTGTTGGAAACTTGAAAGTCATTTCTAAAGCCATTTCTCCCTGTCGCTGGTATTAGAAGAATTTTCATTCTCTTTAAGGCTATTTAAAATATACTTTGGGGCTAAAATAACAGAGAAGACAATCCAATACATTCTCAGCCCTGAAACCACAATGGGTAACAGATCCTTGTTGCCACATCGCATCCAATGAGAAAGCTTACTGGAAGAACTGGTCAAAAAACCTCATTATTGATTGCAAAAAAAAAAAGTAGAAGAGATGAAAATGTTCGCTCTCCTCTTCATCTCATTCTTTTTTTCAAGGCAGAAAATAAAGTGCAAAGCACTGGTTTTATTGTTTAATTAAAAATAACTCCCTGTTTTTCAGTGATTTTTATTTCTGTGAATTTTAATTCTCCCTTTTTACGTGAGATGAAATAACAGAAAACAGTGAAAGCAGTTAAAATTTCCATTATTTTTTTTTCATTTTTAATTCAGTATATAAGATTATTCTCTCACTTTCTGCTGCCCTCCTGCCTCTCTCTTCCATATTCATGCAGACTCCTGGCTGGCTCTGAATGGCACTTAACTGTTTCACTCATTAGAATGAGCAAGTGGCGGCTCCGTAACTTTGTTGATTTAAGGTGAGATCATGGTAGGGACCACTCTGGATTCTGGAAATGACACAGTTTTTTGAAGATACTCCTTGCGAAGCAAGTAAGGAATATGATAGCTTCACTTCTAATCAGGGTGAATATCATTGCAGTCAGCAGTAGGTGTCACAAGCTATATGGGTACATCAGGGATCTGACATGAGAACACTTGTGTTCATAATGTTTCTGTCACTTATTCAATGCACAATCTCTGAGTTCTCTATTTTGGCTTGTTTTCCACATTAGGACAACTTGCCACAGGTAATAAACCTAAATTTCTTTCATTTGTTTGAGAGATTACTTGAGGAGTTACCTATATGTATGGCTGTTCTTGCTGAAAGGCCAACGCTGCTGGCATGGTCTGAGGTAACGTTTATCTCCATGTTGAAGATGTGCTTTTTTTTTTTTCCAAAACACTGAATAATGGTGAAATGAGGACACTGTGTGATAATGGAAGTAAGACCCATCATTTTAGAATAGATATTGATGATGTGTTGCTGTCCACCTGTAGCACCTTTTGTATTGAGCCAAATGAAATGGCAGTAGTATTAAGGAGGAAAACTTCAGTGGGCGTTATTGACCAGACAGGTCCAGCTTCGTCACCCACCTTTTTGCATTTGAGCTGTTTATTTTCACTCTCAGGCTGTCAGTCATCACATGAATTAGAATTGAAAGACACCCTAATATGGGATCTATAGGCACCGGTCCCCCAGTCTCTGTGACTGGGCTGTTTTGTTCTGTCTTCTGTAGTTTCTGTCCTCTCCAGGTAGGGTTCTGCAGATTGGCATCACAGTTTAGTCTATTTCCAAGAAATGCCAGACATAGGAGAGGCAAAAATGTGTCCCAGTAGGATTAGAGGAAACCTTGAGTGATTTGACCTGGTCAACAACTGTCAGGAAGCACTGCTACTTGAGGAAAAGTAAATGCTTCATTATTGCTGCTAGACAGATCAGCCTCCATAAAACACCTGGAAGTGGTCCACAGACCACAGACAGAACGTCACTGAGGTTGATTTTTTTTTTTAAATGGGGAGAGAGAGCAGACCTCATATTTTTAGACATAAATTGATCATCAGCTGGGGTGAGGAAGTAATCTATCACATTTGAGTCTCCTGTAGAAACCAAGAGTGCTATAAGGTGATGTCCCTTTCATCAGATGTTGACCACCACAGGGGGAAGGACATCAGACTGCTTGAAGCATCACTTTGAAGAGACAAGCTCACAGGCGAGATATGTTACTTGTGGTGAGGCTGAAGGTGAATGAGGTAACCACAGAGTAAGCTGCTAAAGATGTGGATTGTGGGAAGCACTAGTGATAGGAGGCAGATGGTTGGATTGATTAGGGCAGTACCAGGGACTAGGTGTTTTCTTTCACCATCTGAGGATGAAGTTAAACCTGCTACTGGTAGTAATGAAGAATAGCTAATACAGATCAGGCTCTGCCAAAGTAGCAGCGTTGGCATCAGGAGCAGAAAGTTTTGCAGATTTCTCTGTGTGTGCACTTGCTACTGGTGTTCCTGGTGGGTGGCTGAATCATCCTGATGGCATTCAACAGGAACCAGCTGCTGAGAATATTAAAATGCAAGCATTTATTCCTCTAGAGAGACAGTAGCATCTGCAAAGTTTTCCTGTCTTGATAGTACAGATAATCCCAGGGAGTATTCTCTAGTAGTTTTTAACTCTCAATTCATTTATGCATTTTTTTTTAAAGCTGTACATGCTTTGTGTCTGCACAGAAAGGCAAGCTTAGTCTTAGACCTGAGGCCACAGCTGTCCTAGGCAGGTAGTTTGCAAGCTCAGGCTGAGGTACCTGCCGTGGGGAAAAGGAAGATGGGCTTTGCCTCCTTCTCCCCCCCCACCCCCACCCCCCACCTCCCTCTCTTTTCTCCACCATCCTGTTCTCAGGAGATCTGCCTTGGAAGCTGGTACGCCACACAGCAGGAGTCCTCTGCCAAGCCACCATTCTGTAACTTCCATATCAGCGTGAGCTTTGTCTGAAATTTCATAGTGGCAGCAATTTTAAGAAATGGTAAAAACTGCAAGGAAGTGAGTTAATGGTCTGATCGAATAGGATGTTGAATATACCCGTTATTGTTTGTATTTGGTATTCCCAAAGAGGAACGTGTCACTTCACAAACCGTAAGCAACGCTTCCCAGCCCTAAGCTGGCTTACAGCCTAGGGGACAACCCCAGAATGGAACTGGGTGCTGGCAGCAGCTTACATTAACCCCATCAGGAGCAGGATGCACTCGGCTCCCACCAGAAGCTCCTCTTAGTCCAGTATGGCCCTGACACCAAACATCATAACCAACACAGCTGAGGGCAGGGAAAAAGTAGATAGTAGCAACAGCAGGGAAGAAAGATGGCAATTTCTGCTTTTAAGTCTTTTGCTCAGCTCTGCATCTCTCTTCTGCTTTCCTTAGAAAGTGTTCTCATGCTAATAGTGTGGGAATTCACATACTAAAGGTATTTACAGGAAGGGAAAGGCAGAGGTTCTGCCTGTGACATATGATGTGAGAAAAGGTGCAGGATTGTTTTAAGGAGAAAGAAAAAGAGAGTTCTTTTGCAGTGCCGCTGCAATGCTGGCATGGAGAGAAGAAACAAGCTGCAGGCAGCCAGAGCTGTGTGGCAAAAGAAAGGGTGAGGACTGCAATTTTCTTTAAAAAGGAGCATATTTCTGTGTGCTCATCACAGCAGCATTTTATTAAGATATTTTAGCCTTATCTAAATAGCCTTGTGTAAAATGTCTGCTTAATACCTGCAAGGCTGTGGATGGTTCAGGTCTATTTTTCTAAGTTGCAATATTAGCACATGGCATCAAAAGAACAAACTGGCACAAGGCGGCAAGCTTCCATCCCTGCTTCCACCTTTTGTCATCTCCAGTCATCCTCAGAGCCTGGCAGGGTGTGTCAACATGTCAAGGTTTTGACAGGATCATACAGACACAAGAGGGACCGCAAACACTGCTCTACAAAGTTTATTGATAGTCCCTCGTGATGTGACAGGCCAAGGAAAGCTGTTGCAGGAGAGGTGACAGCAACGGCAGCACTTTATAGCCCTTCCTGATTTCAGCTTCTCCTTGGAAAGAGCTGCTGAAACCTCTTAGCGGTGTTAGACATATAGTTTAATCTCAGTGAGGCATCACAGCGATGATGCATACATCAAAGACTGTGTTGTGCTTTCCCCTTTTTGTGTGAGTTATGTTTGCTCATTTGTTTAAAAAAATAGCATAATGATTTCAATTTTAAGAGGCTTAAGCCCAAAGCCTTGGAAAGTCTTAACAAAGAATGATTTAATGAACTGGCTATTGTGTTTATTGTTGTGCTCAGCTACTTAAGTATGTCATGGGCTCTGCAATACAAACAATTAATGGTCAAGCTTCTGAGCTCAAGTGCTAAGGTCTTCTGCTTTCAGAAAGGAGAAGTAGCATTTGAGGTCTGTTCCCACTTAAGCAGTAGTGCAATAAAACTCCAGTGGATTTAGACTAAATGCTTTGGGGTTGGTTTTGTTGTTTGTTTGTTGGTACAACAAAATAAAGTAGATCTTAATCCTAAATAAGAGCAGCACTGGAAAATTTCAGGAAAATACTGAATAATACTCAGGCATTTTCACTCCAGAATTTTCTCTAAGGACACATCTCTCTCTTAAAACCATCACAGTGAAGAAAAGCTTCTTGAGCTTTGCCTTGATAATGTTGAGGGTGCGAATGAGCTTTGCACCAGGAAGGTTCTGCCCACCAAACTTAGGTATAGTTTGATCCTCATTGCATACCCCAAGAAGTCATGCTGTTAGACCACAGGGCATCAAACAGCATTTAATGCAGCTCAGCTGATAGTATGAGGTTGGTATCCATCTGGAAAGCCACACAGCATGTGTCCCAACAACTCCTGCAGGCTTAGCCTCTCCAGTGCAATGTAGGCTATGAATAATCTTTAAAAAGGATCAAATCACTGTTTTGCTGAAAGTGCTTCTGCTTTTCAGATTTGTGATTCCGAGCATGTCGGGTAACTTCAGCTCCAAGTCAGGAAGGCAGGAGGTGTCACTTCAATGCTTGTGTGTTTTGTCACGGCTACTTCACGTCTTCTGTTTTCACTGCTTATCCACACTTTGTATTTACCACTGCAAAATGATAACGAGGAGGTGGGAGTTAAAGAAAAATAATGAATTTTTAGAGCTGTTTATTGTCCTCAAACAGCATGATCCTTTGGGACAGTACCCCCCACCTAGCCTAAGCAGCCGGCAAAGAGATATTTGGACACAAATTCAGCCACTCAGAATGAAGTCAGAGCACAGAGCTATGATAATAAATTCCATCCTGAGAAGAAAGGAAAGACTGAGGCTGCCAGTGGAGCAACTGAGTATCTGCGGAGCTATGACTTGGTTCTCCCTTTGCCATCCCATGGCTGAGATCAAACTACGTCTGTGAATTATTTACCTCTCTGGCCACAGGAAAATCACAAGCCTGAAAATCACATCAATGCTGTCCACACAGCAAGAGCTGCCCCTTTTTCACCTCTGAATACTGTGTCACACCTGAGCAGTAAACTACACTAACTCTGTAATAAATATGGTAATGATGGTTACTGCTGCATTATATTTTATTAGGAATGCTTTGTGCAACCGTTTTGGTCAAGCCCTCCACCCTTCTCCAGCTCAGCCCAGTCAATAGATGCTTCCCATGACTGTTGCCTGTTCAGTCAGCCCTGTAGTGTGGTAAATAAATGTACCGTCAGCATAACGTGTACTACCAACTTCTCTCTTCATTTCTAGTCTATTTACGTTCAGTGTCATTCTTTGACTCGCGCCAGCTCACTTGCAATACCCCGTCCTCAGCCTTTTGTTCTTCAACGTTCGCTCTGTGGGTGAAAGGAATAAACAGCAGCTGCGGGAACCCAGCAGCCGAAATAGTGGAGAGTTCACATTTCTTTAAGGACAGAATCTGTGAGGATTTTTGCTCCAGTCTCTTTTTTTCTTGAAGATTTGGAAAGAGTGCCACGCGTGCGTGCTCTGGCGTGGCAGCTCTTCTTCGCCACTTGAAACAGCAGTTGTTCATACTGCCATTTCTAAGAGAAAACTTGAATTCAGCAGATATACCAGGGCCACCAAAGAAAGGCTGCTGGAGCCCACAGACTTTTCTGCAGGCTGGTAACTCACTTGGCGTTATCAGGATTTTCTTAAAATTCCTTTGTGCCATTACCTTTTCACAGGGAGATTTTGTTCTGTTCTGAAACCTCCGAAGTTCCCTGTTACAGGTGTTTATTGGACTCTTTCTCTAGCTGGGAAAAGGAAATGTAAACCCATGGGGAACCAGCGTTGCGTGAAAGCAGAAGTGAAGGGAAGATGCCTTCCCTGGGTGGGGATGCAGATGCCCTTGGATCCTACAGAGAAGTGTGTGTGTTAGGACTTCATGTGCTCTCCCAGAAGAGAGCAGCAGGGTGATCTCCAGCACCTCCGGGCTGTGCTGAACAAATGCAATAACAAAACTGGTGAACTGATAGTTGGTGCTTTGCACAGGAAGGGAGTGATAGATTAAACCCTGAGACAAATACCCACATAGCACAGGCTCGATAGCTTCTTTTCAACTAACACTAATAAGGTATCCTATGCACTCATATTTTGTAGGAGAAAAAGACGAAAATGCAGCTGGAAGAAAAGTCTTGCTTCTAGTTTATGGAGTGACATTTGTCTTAATGCATTAGAAAAACAACATTTTCCTGCATTTTAAGAGAGGGAAAAAAGATTGCGAAGATAAACATTACATACTCTTAAGCTCATATTTCAAAAGTGACTTCTAAAATTCCAGGTAGTATCTTTAGAAATGTGGGATTTCGGAGCAAGTGAACTTTTATTCTAGGCCCGTGGGCAGTTTTATTTCAAATCTGTCTCTTTATCTGAAACCTGGTTTTGAGCAGGTATCTGAAATTTAGCATACCAGATTGAGACCCCTGTGGAAGTCTGGCAACACCCTAGACAAGGCACTAGTACCTGCTCTCCTGGTACTGGAGACCAGGACACAATACTGTGTTTGTCATTAGACATTTTGGGGACATCTGAGTGATCTTTCACCGAGGTTTAACAGAGGGCTAAAGGATCCAGGAGACATAATAATAGTAAGCATAAGGTTTTGGCTTCTTGCAGTCTGTGACGTGCAAGTATGTGGAACACTGTGAAGAGTGAAGATCAAGTCAAAAAGGATGTTTCTTCTCCTATATTTTCTCTGAGAATCTCAGTCACCTTTGCAGGGTAAATTCTCTATTAGTAGCTTTCAGTTCCATCTACAAGCTACAGGGATAGGCATTCATTCAAAGATGATGAAGCCTTCATTATTTTTAGAAAGTTCATCACAGCACATTTACTTGTACAGTGTAAAGTATTTCCACAAATTAAACCTAAGCAGTTGTCAAAATAAATGAACAAAGTATGCTCTGTGATGCCTTATCCTTTATTTATTTATATTTTGTATTGTCTGTTCAAGTGTTTGTTAATTTGAAAAATTCAGTTATTTGTGATAGGTCAGCATCCTAGCTGTTAGCTTGAATTAGCAAGATCATATTATTTTTCTGACTAGATACGCTCATAACAGCAGAAGCATTAGCTGAAATACAGTTAGGTTTGGGTTGGCAGAACTGTGGTTGCTACAGATAATCCAAAGGATTATTTGGTGACGGATTATCCTAAATGAAGGTTTTCCCAAACCGCCTGCTTTCTGAAAGGTCACGTTGCCGCTGTGCTAGACTCGGTGTCAAGCCGCATTTCAGCGTTTGCAGGAGGAGGGATTCCAAGAGGAAGGGCTGGAGGTGGCAGAACTGGGTGCCATGTGGTAGGCATGTCAGCGGAGGGAACGGCGTGCCACACACCTGCTTTGGGGCTCTGCCGTGCCACAAGTTAACATTTTGATGAGCAATTTCCATTCTGTTGTTTTCTCTCAACACATGGGGTTCAAAAAACAGTTAAAAGAAAACTGTACCCATTTGCTCATCCCAGAAGCCTGCGATTTCAGAAGAGTCTGCCAGATTAATTTTCACATATACAGTATTTCAGAGTTGAAACACACAGAGGACTGCGGTTTATCTTTTGAAATGGTAGTGTGACGGCCAAAGGAAAATAGGTGTGCACTGCTGTAGGTTCATGGAATGCTACTGACTGATGGTTTGTAGTTGTCAAAAAAAAAAAAAATCCTTTGCTGTAATCAGAACCTTCAGAGGTTTCTCAAGTCTATATAATAATCACAAAGACTAACCTCTACAGGAAGAGATTTTTTCAGTGGCTAAATCTAAAATATTACAGAAATGCAACAATCTTTTTGCTGGCTGCATGTCTGTAAAGAACCTGCTTTCTCTAACTACCGTACTTGAACTTGCACTAGGATGATAGAATATAATCGAATCACATGCTATGTTAAAACATTTCATTTTTGTCCCTACTAGCTCCGTAACGCGCTCTTTGTGGAGGGGACGGGAGGGGTGGGAGGGAAAATAGCTCCAGAATTCCATTGGCATCGCTGCAGAAGGAATAAAAGTTTTCTCACAGGACCACTGTTAGCCTGACTATGTATTTTAGTCAGAAATAGGCTAGTCCTTTGCCAGTTTACCCTGAGAACTAACTGTCATGTGGTTGAGGAAAGAATTAGACTTCTATTTCCTGGTTAAACCTCTAATCTGATATTCGTATAGCCGATTTGGTCATAAATTTTGGCTACTGAAAATTTTCTGGCTTGTGGTAGGCCTGTATCTGTGTAATTGGAAAACAGAAGAGATTCTCTCACTTTAATCTGACGCTTATCTCCATCCTCCTTAAGGCAGGAGAAAAGCCAAGGGATTTAGCATCTTCCTTCTTTTCTTGCAACCTACTGAGACTAACTATGGTTAGAAGCTCTTCTTGATGCATTTTATAGCAGGATGTCCATGCTGCTAGAAACCTTTTGTTGCTGAAGTCTGCAGCATTAAATCATTCAATAACCCCTATTTCTGTCTTCCAGGAGAGCGTCAGCTTGTAAAAGTGACATGATCAACACAAAAGTCAGCCTCTGACATGCCCTTGCACCCACAGATCATGTTCGTGCACTCACTAGTAGAGCAGTTTAAAGGTTTTCAGTAACCTTTTAATAGAGGTAATTTCACTGGTCCCTTTCAAGGGGTCCACTTGATTATATGCCAGTAAAGAGAGATGGTATTTGAGAACGGTTGATATGCTCACAATTTTTGTAAGCAAAGACCTTGACGAGTTCCTCCACAGTCAGTCTCCTTGGGCTAAAATTTCAACCTATTACATGGGGATTTAGCCACTCATTTCCCATAAACATCAATGGGAGTCATGTGGCTAAATCCCTGTGCAACACATTGAAAATGTATTCCCTTATGTTTAAACTCATTTTGATGCAGATGCTTTCTTCTGCAGGAAACAAGTGAAACGAAGAAGCCATTTATTTCTTTCATTTGTCTGCCCCAGATCACCAAACCCCCGAATTATCTTCTCTTCTGCCTAGGTACCAAAGTATCCCACAGGATTTGCTGAATCTGTGTGTGACACTAAGTTAGAGGCCAAGCTTCAAGATGTTAGGACAATGGATACTAATTTGTATTTCTTGCCTACCCATGTGTGGGGAAAATTGGACAGATGACAGGCTGTCCCTTCACCCAGGAGAGCAAGATTTCTCATTTCTCTCAGTTCTCCATCACCTGCTGTATTACATATTTAAGGAGGACCACGTGCTGGTTTTAGTGGATTTATCTAGTGATTGTTGACTACAAGTTACAGTGTAGAATCACTGCCTGGCGCTCTGCTGATGCATGCTCTGTGATACTCTTAATGGATCTGCATTGATCACGATACGGAGATTCTAGTTTACTAACTTGTTTAGTCAGGAAGAGGGTCTTTTAGACTAATTATTGGAGGGAGGGGAAATGAAAGGCTATCAAGATGTAGGCACAAATGTGAATATACTACTTCAAAATCATCGGGCGTGATTTTCAATAATGGCTTATGTGTGTTAAGATGCAATTTTGTGCCTGGAAAGAATTGTGTTCATTATAAATGGCAGGTGCTTTTAAAGCATTTAAATATTGCATTTTCTATTTCCACCTGCACACCAGGTAACTGGGTATTAATATGCTACTAGTTGAGCCCATGATTCATTGCAGGTGCAGTGCTTGGGAAATCAAGGATTGCATTGAGGTCCTGATGAAAATCATGCCCTCAGGCACATCTGAGCTCCATTTTGATCAACAAGCCAAAAATAAGACTTTTATTTCAATTACAGTTCGTCTGATTTTGAACTTAATGATGCAACTCGAAGTCTATTGGCTTAGCTCCTGAGACCCAGGAAGGAGGATGTCTGGGACCTTGTCTATTCAATGGAATAGAGGTTCCCATTAAATTCACTCTGATCTCATTACATGTCTTTTATTTGGTCAGAAGCTCTATTTTTGCTCTTCCTGGCCTTATTGAATCTGTTGTTGATTCATTGTGCAGACTTGGTATTAATGAAAAAGACTGCCTCACTCAGGTCTCTCCGGAGGGTGAGATTTTCCATAGCCCTGTGTCTGTACCAGGCGCTGGAAGCACAGGCTCCGATGGGTTGCCTTGTGAAACTAGATTCGAGCAGAGCTTTATTAATAGGCTGATGAGATGTATCAGCTTGGCGAGGCTGCCTGCCTCCATAATGAGCGAGGGCTGTATTTTACTTTCCTTAACGAACAGAAAAATCCTCAGTGATGCCTTTCCTGTCCCCTTGCTATCCCCGCTCCACATTCCTCTTTCAAAGACCTCTTTAAAGGTCTCTATTATCCCAGCTGCCTTTAGGTGTCACTCGAAGCTTTGGGTTCCTCCTGTTCATCCGGCCCTTTGTGTGCTGAGCCCTGCCCTGCCATTCAGCTGCCCCAGCAGCTTGGGGGTCCACTGGTCACCCCCCAGCTTCTGCCTCCCTCCTTTCTGGATTGCGCCACTGGTCCGCACTGGTTGCACGTTGTTACGGTTCAGCGTTTAAATAGCGTTGAAGAAATGAAAGTAATTCACGTTGGTAGCTTTTCTTAAGCAAAGCTGGATGTCAAAGGCTGCACCTGCATTACTGGATTAGAAACTCTGCCGCAGGAGAGCACAGTTGTCCTAAAATATGTCGGGGGTAGCAGACCTGCTTTTTTCACTTGGGTAAGAGTGGAGGGGCTGATTTCCACCCTGCTTTTGTCAGGCATTGTCAAGCTGTCCTAGCTCCTTTTGCTACTAGACTTCAGGAACCGTTAATCTGGTCTTTTCCATTTTGAGACGGATCTGAACATTTTCTAGTGGGCCAAGTACTTTCTTGGCCTTCTGACGAAGCTTGGGTCGCTCATATGGTAAATCATTAATTTGGAGACTATATTCCGCCTTTGCTGGGAGTTAAAAGTGATGTTCTAATAGCTTCCTTCCATCTGGAACAGTCATAAACCAGATGGATAAAGGATTGGCACCACTTATTTTGAGTCTTTACCCAATTCACCCCGTGTAAAGGGACCTTGCAATATTTCCCAGACAATTGTTGCATGCATCCAGAATCACAAGTGAAAAATACCACTATAGATATGTGTGGGCTGCCACTTGGGGAAAGTTTTGTAGAGGTGATCAATAAAAATTACACCTTCCTTTAGCAATATTATATTGGAGTCCATGATTAGGAACCATATGTAAGATTGGTGTGTATCTAAGAATTATTTGAAAATGTAATCATCTAGTTTGAATTCCAAAGTTTATAGCACTTTGTGTTAAGCCAGTTCAATGCAGAATTTATTTCTTAAATAGAATAAGAAGAGATAAGTTTTCAAGGATGTTGCGTATAAAGGTCTAGGCATCTTGTCTTACTAGATCCATTGTCTTCCTCCCTGTTTTCATGAAAATAAATTCATCACACTGCATTTCAGTACATTCCTTTCCTGTGATTTAGTAAGAGTGAGAATATTGCCAGAAACTAGAAGTTGCACCTACATTTATTTATTTTGGTAAATTAGAAATATTAATATTTTCATTAGTGAATGGCTAGAAGGAAGAAGTCAAGCAGTTCTGGTGTGTTGCAAATAGCATGTACTATAGAGAGCGTTTTCATTTATAACATGTCTTTAAAGAACTGCTCTTTGACCCAGGACATACTGTAGTGTTTGGGAATTGCTTCGGAAACACTTTGGCTGCTGTTGAATAGCAGAGCAGATACATAATGGTAGCCTATTTTATTTTGGGGTTAAAAAAAAAAAGGGGGGGGTAGGGAGGTGAGAGCGGGGTGAGGAGAAAAAAGAAGATATTTCAAGGACAACTACAATTCAACTGACAAAACTGAGAGGTTCACAAATGCTTTTTAAGCATACCAGGGAAGTAAGTTCTGGAGACATGGCACTGCCGAGCGCAAGAAGGGAAGCAGGAGGGTGAGGGTGCCTAAATAGGCAGGGGTGTAAGAGGTGGTTCGAGCCAAACAAATACTTTTCACTAAGCGCAAGTCTAGCCCAAGCAGAGCCGTAAGAAGGGTTTACGAATCTCAGATAAAAGTTACAGAAAAAAGGATGCAACAGTGTTGGAAAAGCAAAGAGAAGGAAGGAAGACAAAGGAAGACAAAGGTTCTGCACCTCAGCTTGAGTCTGAGGGGGAATAGATGGGCCCACTATGAAAGAAGAGGGGAAGGATTTAAGGACAGGAATACTGTGATGTGAAGAATTTCTTTCTGTTTGTCATCATTGTATATATTGGAGGAGACCTTCATGATTTTCAGCTGGTGAAGGCCGTTTTTAGACCACTTTCAAGGAGGGTGTCTGGAAAAATTAAAAAACTTAAATAGCGTTGTATCATCTGGGATCATGCTGCATATGAATCCTAGAGAATTCAGGGAATGGAGAAGGTGGTGTTGTGCTCCTAGCCAAAAGCAATCTGTTCTTAAAATTAGCTGGAGAAACAAGGAGATTCAAAGGTGGCTCTATTACATTGAAAGACCAAGCAGTCACCTTACCAGTGAAGTCAGCAGACCTTGTTTTGGTAGTTTGTGAACTGTTTACCATTATAGTTTAAAACCGTAAACAATTTTTTGTGGGCTGATTAGTCTTCACTTGCTCTTTCCACTTGCTTGGAAGAATCTGTCCATGTCGGAGTGCTTCAGTGCCCAATGCCCCCAGTCCTGAACAGGCCATCCCTCGTGTCCCAGGTGTCGGCTGTGTGGAAGGGCACCTTTTGAAGCACCGAATGCCAGGAGGTTCTGCCACTTCCCACCACTCTGCTGGCTAGGTGCTGGTCTGTGAAGCAGTTAATTGGCAGCTAACATTGTGTATTGCATTCAGGATCCATTTCCTAGGATATCCATGAGGATAGAAGAGATGGGGCAAATGTTATCACTACAGAAGCTAGTAATTCAGTCCAGTCTGTCTTTGTGGTTTCACGATAAGGACTGTATTAGAAGAGCCAGTTCCTTTTAGCAGTTTCTCCCTGAAATGTGCTGGAATGTGAAGTGTTCACATGAAATCCTTTGTGCTATCACCTCTCTCTCTTCATCTTCTGCCATTCCCAAATTGCAAATTTGTCTAAAGAAAGATGCTAAATTGAGGTATTGGGTCAAGAAATGTGTCCCTTAGAGTAACTCATTAGAAAACACTTAAAATACAGCTGTGCCTCTTGTTATAAAATCAAATTAAATTGAACTATTAAAAAATTTTAAGAGAACAAAAGCACCAAAGTAATAAGCAGAAACATATTGGCATTCAACATTGGTTCACCTAACCCTCATAATACGGAAATACACAATTTAATCAGTTATTTATGAACTGCAGAAGGGAACACAGCCTGTTAACAGCAGTAGTCCAGTTTCCTTCTTGCCATGTTTGTAGCACCAGTACAAACCAGAGAGTAAAATTTAGACTTGCACCTAGTATTTGCTACCAGCTCCTTAAACTGGTGCTGGATGAATGTCAAAAACTCTGCTCAAACAAGGGACCAGCAGGAAATTAACAGCTTTTCTCTCTTAAAATACCAGAGCTGTAGAAGCTGCACAGCCAGGACTGTGGTTCGCAACTTTCTGAAGGCACATTGGCTGTTTTTCACCATTTATCCCGATCATTCACGGTATTAAAGTTACATTAGTCTTGGTCCCATCTTGCCTGTTGCCATTTTGGTTCGGTACATCTTCAGTAATCTCTTGCAAACTAGAAAAACTGAAAACAAAAGGCCTGATCCTGCTCAGAGGGCCCGTGTCACTGATGTCAGTGAGACTACCAAAATAAGAAAGGCCTGGGAGGATGAGGCTCTCGGTGTTAATACCAGCTGAAAATAGGTTGGGATCCCGTTCAAGCTGTCAGATGGTGGTGGCAGCTAGAGAGAGCTGCTTGATTTTGAAACCTGGCATCTTCTGCCCTGCCTGTGTTAGAGGCACTTCTGTGGCCCCATAGCAGAGCTTTCAAGGCCAGTGTCTTGTTCCATCACCAGTCTCAGATTATGATTTAAAAAATAAAAATAAAAAAGACAATTCTCTCTGTCCTCAACACAAGACAACAGTCTTGCAGAATGACATCTGCTGTTCAGAGGAACAAAAGGCTGAACTGGGAAGGTCATTGTTTTGGGTTTTGTTGCTTATGCTTGCCTGATTTCTACCCTTAGCATTAAAATAAAACATAGCTCCTTCGCTTATTTGTTTTCTGTGACTGTTGGTATTATCTGTAATGAATCGTGTTAACGCTTTACAGAAGTGTTTTTGTGGCTCACCATGATGATTGGTATGTTGGAAATAGGGATCTTGAAATATGGATTACTGATGTGATCATTTGCCCCAGTTGCAACCTTTCTAGATAATCTCTAATGCAACAGGCATTAAAAAATAACAGCATGTGATAACAGGAGCTGCTTAGTTACTCCCTAGCCGAGCTACGAAGAACTCTGTATTTTCACTTTGCAAACCTTGGCAGATATAATACTGTATATGCCAAACTTTCAAAAATGATGGAATTTTGCTTTCATGCCCAGGAATAAACCAGCCTAAGGTACCAACCAACAGAAAATTTTGATGGTGGGGGGAATACCCCAAGAGCCTGAGACACTGTTTTTTGATAGACTTTAGACATTAGCAAATATTATCTAATGACTACAGCAGGACAAAGAGTTCTCTGGACCTTTTGCTCTGAGAACTACAAAAATAAGCATCACGCATTAAACAGGGCAATAAAAATATCTTCTCAAACTGTATCCTGATTTGACAGATCTTGACTGAATGTGAATGAAATAGTTGAAATACCAATCCCTGACAAAAATGGAGGAGAGATGTTAGAACAAAAAAAAGTGTCATCTAGGTTAATAATTGTTGTCTCTGTCATTAAGATTCAAAAGACGAGTTAGTTTAACCCTGGATCACTCAGCTGCTAGCTTACTGAATAGACCAATGCAGAAGTTTTCCAAATTTCTCTCAATTTTACAAAACACCAGTTCATTGCTGCAACCTGGAGTGAAGCTGTTTACAGCTCTGTGCTAAGTAGAAAGTTCAAATCAATTCTTGTCCATTAGAGTTAGGTATAACTGATGAAATATCCCCAGAGGAGTATTGTAAATGTATCAAGATGTCCTCCCCCATTACAGAAACGGGGAGGCATGGTGAATTACTTACCTTCTCTCTTACACTTAATGTCTCTGAAATGCTGCCAGGCAGAAAAGGCTTATCTTGTCTCACTGGGTTTAAGAGAGGTCTATGCTGTAGTCTGGGATACAGGGGAGGAAAAAAAGGTAGTAGTACCAGGGGCAGACCCACATTAAGCTTTATTCCCAGACAGAACCAAAAAAAAAAAGAAAAAAACCCGAACAAACAAAAAAAAAGGATAAAAGCTACTCAATAACCAACAGTGGATTCAAAATACATGCAGGAAATATCTGATCCAAAAATCAGTACTAGGGAATTTTTAATAATGTAACTGAAATTTTTGTGCAGTGAGCTATATAATAAATTCACTCATTAAAATGTACACTGAAATAGCATTGGGGCAGAACATACAAACAATAGAAACCAAGAAATCCACGCTTAAGAATGTCTCCAAATGCCAGAGCACAGTGAGCATGGTATTGAAAGTAGCTAGCATTCAGTATTTGTCTCCATCAGGAAAAAAGCCTTCAGCCTACTTCTCACTTGCTATCAATTTGGCTTTAAGGCTGCACTTGAAGTTGTAAGGAAATATGGAAAGACAAGGTTCTTGCACCAAGGGAGCATCATTTTGTGTAAGGCCTTTGCTAGGGATGCAGTGATGTTTGCGGCTGCCAGATGCGCTTCACTTTCTACAAGACCTGACTGAGATGTTCTCAGTCTACTGTTGTTTCTGGCATACAAGGTCACTCAGTTGTGGGGTTTGGGTGATCTCAGCTGTGTGTGACAGTCTGTGCCATCGAGCACAAGGCAGTAGAGCTGAGGGGAAAACACACTGTCTTGAGACCTCTTGAAGACTGACTGGAGCAGTAGAACATACTGGCAGAGAAAAGAGGAAAGGAGATACAGGACTGGGGAATAGCCATGCTCCTAACTGGTCTGTGAAAGTGAATCTTGATGTAGTCAAGGAGTTCATGTTTATGAAAGACGCTGTAAATATCCAGTGCTCTGAGCATCCGGAATGGGAAACAGAAATACACAATGCAATAGGAAGAGGTGTGCATCTCTCCTTAACATCCCCAGAAAATGTTGCCGTAACAAATCATAGCCTGTGCTGCCCACAGAGAAACTAGACTCAAGCTTTGCACGAGGCGTGGAATTATAAGCAATTCAGTGAAGCAAAGGGAGAAGGTAGGGTCAAAAATTTAAAAACCCTGCATGGGGTTTTCCTGACTCTCGGGACTTTTAGCACAGTAGCCTCTGCTGATCTCAGTGGCGACAAGTGGACGCAGAAGGAAAAGCTGTTTCAGGCAGCTGAGTTCCAAAGCCATGTGCTGCGTATCACAAATTTCACCCCCAAAATATACATGTATATTACAGGTTACAAAGGGAAATTTACCTGAAACTTGTAATTTCTTTATCCTCCTTTTGAATTCCAGAAGTTGAGAGGTTAGTATGTCTGAGTTTTTTACCTTTGGAAGAACACCTGAGTATCAAAAATTACTTCTCTGAGCGTTATCAATCCTTCTGAGAATTGTAGTAGAGGGTATTAGAGTAGAATAGCGGGGAAATGAAAGAAAAGGTTAAAAGGGCCTAGGAGAGAGAAGGTTGAATTTGAGAACCTGGTGGTAACTAAGAACTGGAAAAGATTTCTGCTTATTAGTTTCTTCTGTGACCCTGGCAAGTAACTTGGCATGTCCAGGCCTTAGTTTCTAGCCTTGTAAAACAGGAATGCTAGCACTTCAGTCATCTACAAGGATTTTACGAGACAAAGTGTTTTGCAGGTCTTGCAATGAGCTGATGCTGCATGATTGGATTAAGTGTCTAGAAAGGAAATAAATGTTGGGAATGCAGATCTGTGGAGCAAGACCTAATGTAAGGGCACTGGAGTGTAGATTTGGTTGTACAAAATGCTCTTCCATCATAAAAGGATGCTGATAAGATGTGTGGTGAGGTCCAGCTCTCCCCCCGGTCTTAAGTATACTTTTCAAAGGATTGTATGGAGGAGGTTAGTTTTGTGACTCATCAGAATGCATTAATCACATAACTGAGTGCTGGAATCTGATGGATATTGAGGTGCACGCATACTTCTGTTGACGTCAATGGTATATGATTTCAGCGCCTCTCGTCATCAGAAGAAATCATTGTTGACAGCTTGGAGTTTATCTCCTACATCTTTCTCCAACATTTTCCCTCCAAGCTCTGGTGGCTGATAGCACCACTGTCAACAGTGCCAGGCAGCACGTTACTGGGTGCAAGAAAAGGAGCCTGATAGCTGTGTGTCACTCAGAGGACCCACGCTCACGGCCCTGAGGACCTGGCGATGCTGCTCCCAGTGCGCCCATTCCTGGCGGCTCTGTCCGTGTTCCTGGGCACCAGCTGCCATGCCCACTGCCCGCACCCTGCACCCCACATCCGAAGGGCTTTGGGGAAAGCAGCTGTGTGCCAGCCCTGTGCCTGAAATGCTGCGGGACTACAGCACAATTGAGCCCAAAGGCTTCTTCTTGGAAGGCCAAGGAATAATCATTTAAACTCTCTGCACTCCAGGATGCGCTTCCCTGCTGCTGCTGCCATCACGTACTACTGTAGAGCTCTTTCCTCTGGGAAGCGAGCGCTGTATGTTGCTCTCAACCCATAGTCAGATTCGTTACTTCCACTTCTCTCCCACTTATTCTGGATGGAGAAGGCTGAAGGACCTGAAGTGCGATTGCCAGGAAACAACAAAATGCAGCCACAGGCTAAACTGAGTAATTAGTAGGAAGGTTTCTGTTCTCACTGCTGTGATGTGGCTGGAGAATGTCTGACGCCTGGCATAACATCTTGGAAGTTTGGGAGGATCACTTTCCTTGAAAGTAAAATGTCTACGATAAGTTAGTGACATAAATCTTCCCATATGAATATTGCAAAGCCTTAATCCCACTCTGTATCACTCTCTTAATTCATTACGTGCAATTCTTTGTAAAGTAAAACCATTTACAAAAATGTTAGGAGTCCCTTATTTAACTTATTTGTATTATGAGTCTTTAATGTTAGGCCTGGCAAAACACCACAAAATGGCATCTGCACATACTTGTCTGGATTCTGGGGTTTTCTGCCATATTTCTCTCCTAATTAACAATTCAGAAATGTTCAGGTGAAGACTTTTGTGGTTATGAGTACTTATGCATCATTTGGAATCTATCCTCCTGCTTGAAAAGTTTGTCATTCGGTTAAAAACAGGAAGCGTATGACTTAGATGACCAGGCGCACAGTATAAATAACAAATGGTAAAAAAAAGGAATCCATCATACATTGCCAAAGGGATATATACCATTTAGCTGGGCTGTTCAGCTCATGCAACTGAATAACAACATAATTTGAAAAAATTAAGACGGGTACCAAAAATAAAAAAGGGGTACATTTTTCCATTCTGAATCACTTGTTCAGTCAACTCTACCAATCCTTCATGACCAGCCTTAGAGATAGGGGATAGCTGGAAACAGATTTTAGAATAATATGAAAATTACATATATGGCTTTTTTATACATAGTACTGCTATAAATAAGTGTTGCTGATCTCTCAGGACCTTACAAGCTGCCTCTAACCCTGTTCTCATATGCCCTTTGAAAATGGAAGGATTTGTCTTGCTTAGATACAGAATTCTCTTATTACTTATCATCATGAATTGCAAAATTCACACCTTGTATTTGTCATTGCTCCAGGAATCAAAATTGCCATTCAGGAATGTTGGACCAGTTTAGTTTACGGTCAGATATTCCACATTTAGGGAAAGAAAAAAATTCATGCTACTGTTAAGATCTAAAAAGGGAAAGAAAGAAGAAAAAGTAATTAGGGAGCAGGGGAAGAGGTTGTGTTCTTTGTAAGTGTTAAGAAGCTTGTGATACTGGAAATTGCAACGTGGAGAGCTTGTGAGCAAAGGCAGAAGAATCATTGCCTGCTCCAGCTCCTCTTAGGGAGAGTGCTGTGGTAGGAATGGCAAACATATTCATGATATGATACAGATAATTTTATTGGCATGAGCTTGGGACATTCATAACCTCCATTTCCAAGTGGTGCTGCACAGCCCAAATGAAAGGTGGTGCAGGGAGAAGGTTTTGTGTTCTTTAATGATATATATATATTACAGAGGAATAATTTTGGTAAGCCTTAGGCATGGTGGGTCTCTTTTTTGTAAGTACAGGAGTAATTGACCTTGTCCCTTCATCTTCAGCCAAATACTTCATATATCACAAAAGAGACTGCTCAAACATTAGGAAGTGTTTTGAGTGTAAAATGCTTACAATTTATGTATGTAAATCTATGTATGTATGTATAAGTATATATACAAACATGCTTGTAAATACACATATGTAAAAATAAAATTAAATAGTTGTTTACACATATGCGTGCATGAATATGTATAACTGTTGGAGTTTGGTGTGCGTGTGTCTGTGCAGACATACATGTTTATATATGAAGTATGTGAAATGTGTCCATATAGTCAGTAATTTCAGTCTAGTAGTAGGGTCAAAAATAAGCATGACATGTCTGATTAAGAAACCTGCTCTCTTTTCCAAAGCACTGATATTGCCTTTCTTCTAATACAAAATAGAAATGGCACATGAATGTAAAGACATAATTCTGGATAAAGACTGGACCTTAGGCTTCTGCCGTTCTAAGGAGGCTTGTTATATCTGTAACAGAGAGGGGAAAACCTGTTTCCTTTTCTGGGAAGAAGCAGTTGTTTGAAGGTTGGAGAACTGTTAATCTAATTCTTGGGGTGAAATGTTAGCCAGCAGGAGATGCTAATGTAGGACAATTAAAACTACTCCTGTGAGAAATTAATTTAGAATACACATGTATGATTCATTACACACCTATCACTTCTACATACATGACATACGGTGTTTTCTGAAGCGGCTGTTAAGAGGTGAAATGGTCTGACTGAGAAAGGTTGTGGCTTTATAGGTCTTGTTCTAACAGTTTTGAGTATTGAAAGCCATTAAACAAAAATCCTGAAAGACGCAAATCATCTGCCTGCACCCTTCAGGACATTACCCTTTGCAAACAGCTTATTGCTGGGGAAAACATTAACAGTGGATACCAAATCCTTAGGTATTCAAGGACGCTTGCCCTCCATCTTTGGGGCCTGGTATCGTCTTGGGGCAGGTGGATTCTTGCTGTGATCATGACACAACAAACGTTCTTGCTGATGTATTTCATCAAAGCCTGTTCTAACCCACCCCGCTGCCTGTTGCCCTTGGAGATCATCTTCACTGGAAGGAGGAGTTGAGGGAGCTATAGTATTCGTGGCTTTGTGATGAGGGTGAAAAACCCCTTTCTGGGTGTTTGGAGGGGAGACTTGGTGTATCCTTGGGTCATCTCTGTACTGTTATAAATAGGCTGCTGTAAACAAGAGGACAAATTACTCTGACTTGTTCCAGACAGACATACAGTACGTGCAGCTTAGCAGGCAGCTTTCTGAGTCACTGTATGCAAAATAAGCTTCCCGTGAGACTTTGCGATAAAAAAGAAGAAAGCAACTTGTTGTTATTTCAGTAATTGTGAGCCACAGAGCTAAGTAAACTCAGGCTGCCCATAGAGCCACCCATAACCTGGGAGGAGGCCTGTCTGTGCCTCCTGCTTTGTCTCAGGTCATTGAAGGCACAGGGATTCCCAAGAGTCGCTGTGCCAACTCGATTTGGTCAACATTCATGTTTAGTTTGACTAGAAAATGACCTCTTGAAAGATGAGTCTTTACTGTGCAGTCAAAGGAAAACTTACCCACTTCTGAGTCGGATTCACACTGCTGCGCATCTCTCTGGATTGCCTCGCTGCCAAAGCCTACTCAGCGCTTAAATAGCCATCGAAAGCAGTGCAAGGTGCCTTGCCTCAGAGCAAGGAGCAGTCAGAAGAGGATGAACAGACTGATCAGCGCCAATAAAGGGCTCTATTCTGACTGTGTAGATAAAGGAACAAGCTTTTTCTATAAATCCAAGATAGAGCCATGCAGCATAGATGCGCCCATGGAGGGGACTCGGTACATGAAATAGCAGGAATCATTTGACAAAATGTTTGCGCAGATAAATGTAATGAGTTTCCTTTTCTCTCCATTCTTTTTGTCATCTTCCCATCCATACAAAGCCACAGTTTATCTTTCTGTCCCCAGGAACAAGGAATCGAAGAGCCCACACTAGTGCAGAACGGAGCAAAACATTCTCCATCATCCGTACAGATCTGACCAGCCTGTATTTAAGTCTTCTCTCTGTTCAGGCACAAATGCAATTAGGAAACCTGTGATTTCTCCTGAGCCTTGCCAGTCTGACAGCTTGGGAGAAGAAAGTGAGGAGAATGCAGGGAGTCACTGGGCTAACAGTGATCGGCAGCCACACTCAAAATGTCTGTTCAGTCACGGAGGGAGTACCGGGCACCAAGGTCTCACTTCACTCTGCAAACTGCGGCATCTCGGCACTTGCAGGCACCGCACTCATTGTCAATCAATCTGTGACAGCCAACGCTGCCTCCGCAAGCACTTCGTTCCCCCTCCTGCCTTTTCTGGAGTGGTAGGAACTGAAGAGGGTAGGAAATCAGAGTTAACAAAAGGTGAGGGTGCGAGACAGAGGGGATGTATCTTAATAAGGCAAGGTAAAGGTGACCACACAAATTACAGCCCAGGTTCTGTGGTGGCATGGGACATTGATGGTGCCAGGATAGGTATGTAGGAACAGCAGTAGAAAGATGTATATTAGAGGGTATTACAAAATGTGTATCTGAAAGCAGAAAACAAGTGGCAGGCTAAGGAAATGACTAGAAATGAGTAAAGAGAGACCCCCAAAAAAAAAAGCCGATAAAGGGACAGTCAGAAAGCAATGTGTGGAAAAGGGAGGAACACAATGAAATCTGTAGGTATAATTTATACTGTATCCTTTCATGAGACTCCCCAGAAGATATGGATAGGATCTTTGAAACCTTCCAAAGAGATTAAACACACAATTTACATTGAAATAAAATGAGAATTTCAAGTGTAACGCACTGAGCTGTCTTAAAAATTCTTCTCTGTATTCATAGCAGCATACAGTAACATTAGCATGAGCGGCATGACTTAAAGCCCTACAAATCAAAGTTAACATGGGCCACAAACACTTTGTTAAACACTATTGCATGTACTGCGCAATATCGGTGTGTACCAAGAGGTCAGGTATCTTTTCTCAAAAGCCTGTATGTGTGTATGTATATGTTCCCTACATGCTATAGGTAACTTTACGTAGATGAAGTTGCCTCAGATTGCCCATTCTAAGGTTTTGGGTCAGTTGCCGATTACTTTGCAGTCTTCATGCTGTGGAAACTCTCTTCTGAAAACATACATGCTCCATTCCTATCTTGAATTTCACCACAGATTTCCTTTCACAGTCGCATCTGTGCCATTCACGGAGACATAAAGCAGAAGTACTAATGCATTCCCTGAAGAAACAGTGATATAGAAGTCTTTTTGGGGGGAAACAAGGGGCTGGATGTGAGTGAATAGGCTCATAACTTCCACAAGTGAAAGTCTTACCAGAGAAGTGGTAAATGGAGCCAGCTCAGCTCCCGCTTCACAGAAAGGTTCATTAGAGCTGAAAACTAGAGTCTGACCAGACACCTCTCTAGAGCCCCCTAACCTGTCAACAGGAATAGGAAAATCTTTCAAGTGACAGCAGAGTTTTGCTCAGTATATCACATATAGCAGGTACCGTAGCCAGGTAGCGACACTGAATTTCTACTGGTTTGCCTCTTGCATATGAACCCCATGCCAAGTGGATCATTTGAGGCTTTAGGCAGCGAGATATTTCCCTTTCATTTTACACAGATACCAATAATTGCATACGGTAGTAAGCAGCGAAGGATACGGGATTTTTCAATGTCCTGAAGACTGCAGTGGACCCTCAGGCTGAAGCTTCTTGCTCCACATTTCAAAGGACAACGAAATGCGATGACAATTATACTCCTCTGAAATAGAAGGTTTATTGTGTACAGCCAGGGCAGATGCTCACTTCGCTGTAACTGAGCTGCTAAAACAAAAGCTGTGTTTACCTGCAGCTGCCCAGCAGACTTGGAGTCTAACAGATCTGTTAGCTGCGATGCGAGGGGAGCCATGTGCATGCTTTAATGGCATAGGTTTAATGGCACGCCTCCGGATGGGCCCTGAAATACTGCTCTGGGAGGTGAAGAGGAGGTGAAAATACACTCTGCTCAGTCAAAAAAACATTTCTGGACCATGAAATACACTTTGGATGGGAAAAAGTGCATCAGAAGAGTGTCAAAAGGAGAATTACAACAAGGGTCAATAAAGAACCATGGACAAAGTCTGCCAGATTTAACAGAACATTAACTCAACATGGTAGGCTTTAAAACGAAGCTTTTCTTTAACGGATTTTCTGGGAATGCTAGTGAAGAATTTAAATCGGAGCCCAGCTGATGACTCTGAGCATCTGTGACGTGATTAATTTTTGTAAATGTAAATAGTGAAAGGACTGTTCAGCAGAAGCTAACCTGTTACGTTCTGCTTTAAAATAGCCCTTTTTAGAACCAGTTGCTTTTCTAATATATAGCACATGGGTTTCCATTAGCATCATCAAGATGACTTCATGCATATCCTGGGGCAAGTTTTGGCCCCAAATGTTCAATAATTAAGTTCTAGTGGCTCACACAGCAAGCTTGTGTTTTGAATGACTTACTTAAAGCTGTTAGCATTTAAATGGCCACAACTGGGGCCTTAATGTTAATGCCCCATTAATCCCTCTGCTCCGGGAGTCAGGTTTTCCTGCTTTAACATCTGTTGCACCAGCAGTAGGTGCACCTACGCCAACAGTATGCAGGTCAGATGCACAGGGGAGGGCGTGCAGACCTCTGCTAAAGGGACTGTAGAAGAACACAGGACCACAGTTCACATTGGGTAGAGCCATGCTGATTGCTTCCACCTGAAAAAGCATCTTTATGGGTCATAGCTGGCCAGGTCTGATGGTACCCAAAGAGTTTCTTGAAATGTCCTGGCCTTCCATTTGGATCCGCCAGCATCTCTTATTTTGGCAGGAGCTGAATTTGACATAAACTAGAGATCCGGTATTCTAGTACCTAATACTTTATGACCCAGAAAAAATCCTAATACGCCCTTTGGGTGTTAAGGTACCTGTATTTGGAAATTAAGACCTGCTTGCATTTGACCAGCTTTTGTTGTTCTGGCCTGAGAAATCTTGGAAGACTTGTCAGAGATGTAGGTGCTTTCTGAATATAGAAGCATGGTGGTGTTTACATTAGTATTTGGTGTGGAATTGTAATAAGATCTTTCTTGTTGTGGATCCTACTACGATTATCTCTATGGGGATGATTTTAAAACGTCAGCTCATATACAGAGCAAGTTCAGAGCAAGAAAATTCTCTTCTGCCGTGGAATTTAATATATTAGCACTCTCTGGATGACACTGACTTCCAGGTCATTCCAGGCATAATCTAGGAGATGCTTTTTGCCTTTGAGGGGCTTTATGGGGTTTGGTCTCTTCACAGCTCAATTAACCCGATCAGCTTAGCCATTGGTTCTCTTGCATGCCCAGTCTCACTGGTTACCACATTGGCATACCTTCCTCAGAAGAAGTAAAAGATTGTTATAGGAGGGAGGGGAGACCTATCTGTTTTCCCAGGTGTTGGGGAAAAGGGAGAGTGGGAGAGTGAGCTGAGTGGGAGGCTGTGTAAACTGAGAAAAAGAGGGCCAAGCTGGTTTCTGTCAGCTGAGAGACCTTTTCTAATGTTGGTATGAGGCAAAATCAGACTGTTCTTTGTATGTGATTTTTAAACACCAGTTTACATACAGACATCAGATTTTTAGGTAGGCTTATTTTATAAACTGTAGCAAAATTAAAAAATCCCTTTATGCTTAAAGAGAGTTGTCATAAGTATTGTCAAAGTGATAAAAAATCACACCATTTTAGGCAGTTTGAGTCACTAGTGACTGCAATGTTGTGCCTGGTGTTTAGAAAAGCTATCAGCTGTCAGTCGTATCAGCAGTACCCATAGGGCTAGGAGTGCTGGTTTGGACAGGCTGAAGGTAATTAAAACATCCTGCCTATAAGGACTTAGAGTATTAACTTTAAAATTAGCTTGCATTTGGGGGAGTGAGCAGCATTGTATTTCCTCCTCATATTTAAGTGTTATCCTAGCCAGAATGGCTGTCAGAAGTGTTTTGTCTGTCAGCTGCTTGGAAAGTCCTCTGTGACGTCCATGGGGTTTTAGGATACGGGGCCTGCAGAAGCTGAGGTAAGCAAGGAAATATTATACGGATCTTGTAAGCGTAGAGGTCAACTTATCAATGTACATCAGCTGGAAAATAAACAGGCAGCCTCAGGCCACCTTTGTCGCAGGACTCCACAGCACCAGGCAGACACGCGGTGGGCTTGTCTTCTGTCAGGCTCAGCAGGGATTCCTTTCTGTTCTCTCAAAAGAAGCTATATTTGGCTCTGCAGATGGACAGGTACATCCCATTAGTTAGCAGGGAACTGCAGAAAGGTAATAAGGTGCACAGGCTGTGGTTTGTCGATAGATGGGCTTCAGGGACCAAACCAGTCGATCTAATTTCCCTCTTTGGCTGCTCAGGTTTGCCAACACGTTGCACAACTCCCCCACTTGTGCCAGCACAGCTGTTTGTGAAGTTGGGCTATGAACAGAGACAACCAATCTTTCTTTAAATCATGGATTTTTGCAGGGATCGGGGAGTAATTTTTTGCAGTGGCCTGGGGAGTAATGAGAATTCCTTATCTGATAATGCTTCTGAAATGACTGCTTCATTGGACCTTCAGCCTCAGGGCATGATTTGCAAAGTAATCAGTACTGCATTTATGTTTACCATTTTGTGCAGGAAGCCTTGTTGCTGGTACAAACAGCTCCGCTTCTCCAAAGGTGTATTTTAATGCTGAATTTGAAGTTGTGCTCCTGAAGGTAGAGCAAAGGGAAAGAGTCTTCTGGATGTCCAGTGAGGAAGATTAGCAGAACAACTCAGAGGCAAAGAGGAGCTTGGTATAATGTCACCTGAAACTTCCTGAGATGTTTTTCCTTCACATCATAGAAGGATCCCACAGGCAGCAGAGCTGTACTCGTAAGACCTCAAGCTGAGCTACCAGTGTCAGGAAGGTGCTGCATTGTCAGGGCTACGTGGCAGCACCAAATCTGAAGTAGCCCCTCCGATGTAAGGCCACAGGGGAGTTAAATCAGTTGTGTCTCCGGTCCAAAGAAGGCTGGCTTTTTTCCCCTTGGTCCCCCAAAATATAAAAAGAGTAACAGATGCCACTCAAATATACCACTAACATAATTTTTCTATTTGATAACACTGCTGCTGTAAAGACAGAGCTTGTCCTTCTTGCTGAAAACTGTCAGTCAAAATAAGTTTATTCCTCTGCCTCTACCTTCCTTTTGCTTCTCACCCCTAAGTTCTGTATTTTCCAGTTAAAAAGCTAAGGATTATTTCCAGTGCAGGCTGAAATCAGTCAGGATCTGGGTTGCTTTATGTAACAACTTTTATGTCTCAGGTTTAGCTGGTGGTTTTCTTGTCTGCACTCCTTTGCTGCTGGGGGGTTGTGGTTGGGAAGTGACAGTAGCATTTCATTTCATCATGTACAGACACGTGTGCTCCCTCCACTGCCACCCCCTGCATGGATCTGTGATACTTTTTGTCTGTGTGTGCAGCGTTTTGTAGCGTTTTATTACTCAAGTGTGGGAAGTAGTATTTTTTTCTTTTATAGGCTTGTATCCACGGTTCGATAGTATGGAAGAGTGCAAGGCTCACTTTGTCATTGACTTTCTTAGGATGCTTTACAGAGAGAGACTAGCTCCCTTTTTGCACAGTCAGGTTTCCGGATTTGTGATGCAAGCATTTAAACTTTCCATAGACTAGCTGGCCGACTCATGGTTCACGAGGTCATGTATCCGTTAAAGTCATTTCCCCAACTCCATTGTCACATCATGTTGCCTGATCCATACATACTGCTCTCTTTATATGCAGCGGATTATCCACTCTGTTCTGTGGCTGATCCTCGTTGTACCAGCTGATGCTAAAAGAGCCACTTCCTCAACCCACTAGGTTTTGCTCCTTGCTGTTTTACTCCTTTCTTCACATACAACTCCTTCTGGTTAATCATCGCCTAACCTGCCAAAGTGTGTTTCATGGGTTTCCATATTTTTACGGATGGTTTTTAGGCCAGAAAAACACAGTGTACCTTGGAGTCATCAAACTGGAAAAACAATCAAGACCTGCTCAGCCCATTCCCCAGGGCCAGTGAAGGATGGTGTGTGCATCACACGGCTGGTGTTTTGTCTAGGGCAGTTCTAAATACACAGTCAACCTTCAGTTCCTTCCCTAAGGAGATCAATCTTCAGGCTTACACTGTGTTTTGCTCCCTGTAATTTCCACTGTATGTTACTGGTCTTGATTTCATCTATACACCTTTTTATTATTAGCTACCCTCTCTTCTTTCCTTTCCCCCCGCCCCCCCCCTTCTTTTTTGGCATTTTCACTTTTCAATTATACGCAGCCTGTTTTCATGCCTTTCCCTTCGTCTGCTAGTCATTGGCATGTAACTGGGCGATGCAGATGTAGCTCTTCATTACTTTTCCTAATAGCTCAGTCTTTCCACCACCCTGGTCGTTTATGTGGCTCTTCTCTGAACTTTCTCCAATCACTCTGATGAGGAGGTGCCCAGAAACAAATGTCACATTCCAGGTGATTTCACCTCAGAGCAGAGACAGAGAGACTATTGCTGCATCTTGCTGTTATGTGATGTGATTACTTAGCTTTTAATGGTGCTGATTTGTCTTGACTTTTCTCTCTGTGTGTGTTCGGTCTAGACTGTGGCCATCATCTGTGGCTCTTAAAAGAGCCTCTTCAGCAGCCTCCAGGCCTGTTCCATTGATCTGAATTTATTCATTTCCCTTTCAGGCTCCTTCAGCCCCTCTGCTCCCTCTTTCTCCTAAAGTGTAGTTGTCACAAAACTCAGTATAATCTCTTCATGGTACGTGTGTTGTGGATACTGCAGCTAACAGTTCAGCTCCGCCTGCGTTCGGAGCCAATCCTGTGGGCTGAGATTTTGAGGCTGCTCGGTCCAATATGTAGCAAATGCTGGCACTCACCTTTAGGTATCTAAGTCCTTCCAAGGTTTCTTCAAAAATGTTAGGGCAAGCAATCATATTGTCCTGTAATGAGTCTTCATGAGACTCGGTTTTAAAGTAGCATGCATCTGCAGCAAGATGCATGGTCTGGGCACTTCTTCCCCCGTCTTTGGGTGACTTGAACGCAGATGTTTCAGCTTTTGATGTTTATCCTTACAACTATATAAAAAGAACAAAAAAAAAAACCATGCCATGTTGAGATACCTTGGAATTTTTGATGGTGTTTGTATTCCAGTACAAATTTTGCTTTAGCGCTGACTGTCAACAGAACTGACGTCAGGTTAAAGTAAACAAATAATCTGAGCAGCATCTTAAAATGCACGAAATGTAAAAGGCAAGACTTCATTTCTTTCCACAGTGCTCACCACCAGGTAAACCTATTTTGTCCATCTGGCAGTTAGATGTGTTGATCACTGTTATGCTTGCAATATTGTTTTCCTCATTCTCATGTTATCATGGTGTCTGTTCCTTAAATATTTATGCCTGGCATGCATATATACAAACATTAAAAAAAAACTTATACATTTCCATATGCCCAGAGTGCTTTGGGTTCGTGTTTAGCTCTAGTGTGGAACCCCCTGGGTAGCTGCAGTACTGGGACCTTTGTGCTAACTGCAGTGTCTTGACCTCTGTGCTAATTGCAGCCTGCTATTGAAAAGACAATTTATGTCCTTGTTAGTGAAGCCTGTTCAGGATAAGATAAGAAAAAGATACATACCTTTCCACTATCTTCTAACTCTGATAGTGCAAGATAAGAAAAATATGCAGAATACAGTGGAAGGCACCATATGCTGTAAACAAGCAGCTATAAATATATCCGTGTTCAAATGCACATTGAGTTCTCTCCATCATATAGATGAATGTGGTTGTGGTAGTCCTTTTGAATTGGTAATGTATCACTGCTTGCGTTTTTTGTTAGATGATATTCTTACTCAGTAAGCTAACCAAAGTTTGGGCAGTTTGCTCTCTTGAGTTCTTTCTTTATCATTAACTCTTACTAGAGACAAGAGTTGTGACAATGATGGATGCTACCAAAACATCAATGAACAGATTTGATTCTGTAGGTCTCACTGGTGGCAGCTTGGTATCTTCTGTTTGTCATTTACGTCTAAGTAAAATGGTTTGGAAAAGTTGTATCAAATCAGAATAATTTTGGTTTGCTTTTTATAGTTCTCTTAATTTTAGTGTTATTATTTTGTGTCTCTTTTTCTTTCTTTCTAACCAAGTTTATGGATTTGATCTATTAAGGGCTATTCCACCATATCTACTATTACAATACTCAAAAGTTTTAGAAGCCAGGCCCATTTGAATTACAAGCAAAGCAGGTAGTTGCCTGGTGGAACAGAGACGGAATGGTTGGTCCCCGAAGCCTTATAGCAACAGTTACGGTTTCTTGCCTGAACTGCTGCTGGCAAGAGGCTGTGCAAATAGACAGCTATGCAAGCAGTCTGAACTTCTCCTCATCTCTCTTCCCATCAGGCCAGCAGCATGGTGTCACCTTACTGGGTCCAGGCATGTGCACACAGTGTTGCAAGGTTGCAGTGCAGCAGGGAGTGAAGCTGTGCAAGCATGCAGTGAAGCCCGGGCTCCCCATTGCCACTTACTCACTGATTCTTTAGCTATTTGCAGCAGCAGCTTCTTTGCCCATTTGGCTGGGAAGCTTTCCACTTCCTTTGGAAATAAAATCCCCAAAAGGAAGTTATTTGTTCTTTTCCTGTGATTTCCAGGGGATGGTTGATTTGTGGAATCTCTTTTTCAGTCCTTTCCCAATCTTCAAATTCCTTTTTGTCTTTCCTTCCATGTAATATTTCCTACATAAAGACTTTAAAGTGTTTTCTCAACACCCATGAATTAAGCTTTATAAAATGCCCGTGAAGTCAATCTGTTATTATCTCGATTGGCTTTACAGAGAAGCTGAAGCACAGAGGACTGACACAGCATTCTCAAGGCCAAGCATAGATTCCCCAAAAGAGGTCTAAGTAGGACCCAGATTTCCTGATTCTAGTTCTGCTCCTTAAATTAAATAAAATTCCATTTCGACCACTGAGGGTGCTCTTTGATGGTGGTGACAGCAGTGTAGCAAGCCTTGTTTCATATTTGTAAAATTTTTCTTCTCCTTTTTGATCTCACATCCTTTAAGCCTTATTATGATTATTGTTTTTATTGATGCCAGCGCTAATCTATTTCTATTTTTATTTTGGCAGCCATGAGTTTTCCATCAAATTGGTGGAACTGTCGCTTACTAAATTTCTTCATAGTATTAAAATGTATGAGATTGAGTTGAGGCTGGTTTTGCTCTTTCTTAAACTTTTTTATTTTCTCTTTTAATAAAGGCAAATCAAACTGAGATGTTCCACGTTTACACCTGCACTTTCTTCCACTTGGTGTATGCTGATTGATGGCTCTGTTTCTTACTGCTTCTTTTCTATTATCATGCGTATCCATTTGTAGTAGAATACCCATCTGTCTTCACTGTTGTATTTTCATACTTGAGTCAAAAAGCTCATTGCCTTTCAGGCACCAATTGCAAACTCTTTTCTTTTCCATTCTTTCCCAGAGATTTGTGTGGCAGCTCAGTAGTGCTGCTGACTAAAACCTTTGCCTCTTTTTTTTCCTTACTCATGCCATGAAGTCATAGCTGTCTGTGATACCACGGTGGGCTGCTATGGGAAATCTTGCAATATCTGGAGGAGAGGATTATAACTAGGTTGACAAAGCTGTGGCAGGACTGGAATGATAAAGGTGTTTATCATACCATAAAGCATCTTTGTAATTAGAAATTTAAGCACAGACGTTTCCTGTTTTTTGAGGGAGAGCAGGAATTTTATCTGCTTTTCTCTCTTGTGCTTCATCAAGGAAGTTCACATTTATAAAGCAAGAAGAATTGAAGCTGCACTTTGTTTTTCACACAGTAAGAGGGAAAGGAAAAATGTGCAGGCAGCCTAGGTCTATAACATTGATTTGTAACAAACAAAGGAAATGTCTACTTATGAGACACAAATCAATGTAACCAGACTGTGAAAGTGCAAACAGAGATGTGAGAAAATTATTTGATCGTTAGTCTTCCTTTGGAAAAGACAGAGGGCCAAATTCTGCTCTCATTTATGAGGATGTAACTTCTGTGAAAACCAGAGGAGACTTGCCAGTGTAATTATGAACAGAATTTCATACAGTGTCCTTAGAATGGCTGGAGGTGTAAGGCAGGAGAGTCCAGAAGGGGGCTAGGCAGCAAAGGGAGGCAGAGGAAGGATGCTGTAGCAAGGAGGATAAGAACCAGGTTCTGCTATTAATGAATTGCAGGTACAGTACAGAAAACATATTGATGTTCCTTCCCATGCAGAGGTGACCTGTGTGAACTGTGCACCTGCTTAATTCAGCTGAAATCTTAAAACAGCTTTCATTAACCTGAGACTTCATTGCCACAGGCCGGGATATTTTCTCGGAGATGCTCTGGTCTCCTGAGACTAATCCAGTCTTGGAAATTCTAGACTACATGTTCCATTAGCTAGGAGAAACCCATATTAACACCAAAGCTTCTGTATTTTGAAGGTAGGAAGAAAATTCAGTGGTCTCAGTCCTTTTGGCCTGTGGGAAGTAATAAATGCCATTTGGAGGTGAACCCTTTATTCTTACATGGCTTGTCTTTACAGGGACAGTCTGCTTCTCAGGTGGGTGGGAGTGTGTCTCCCCTGGAGCTGTTTGCACCCCCAGATTTACCCTGTAAATGGATAGAATTGGTTGTTTCCCTGCAAAATCTCTGGGACACAGTTTCTGAAGCTGTGGTTTCATGGCACAGTGGATCTGGGTTATAATACGCTATCAAAAACATTGTAGCCATATAACATGAAGTGTTGATCTAGGATAAATCCACATCCTGGTTTGAATGTGTCCAGAACAAATGGATTAACTTTATATGCCAGGATTTATGCCAGATCAGGTATCACTTGTCTGCGCCACTCTGACTTCAGGCTAGATTATATATCGTCTGTTCTCTTGCAGCAACATAAACTCTTGCTAATTTGATAGTAATGTGATCATGTGCCCAAACCAGGTCAGATCTATACTGCTGAGTGATCCCCTGGTTATGGGCTGAGAGCCTGAGTCTGTTCATTAGCAGAGAAGCTAATCTCAACTTCAGCATCAAAACTCCACCAAAGCAGAGGCAAACTACTTTCCTTTAGCTGCACACCCTGCTTCAGTCTGGGCTTCAGTCCCCCTTTGCCTTCAGTGGTTCCCTGCATTTGCACGAGTGGTTCCCTGCATTTGCAGGGGTGCTGGGCTTTCCCCATGTGTCTCCGATTCAGTGCCATTAGTGCAGTCACTGGGAAGAGAAAGAGGCCAACATGTGCATACGTGTTTTAAAGGCTTTGGGCCCATTTGGAGAGGTAGGTATTTTTATTCTGGTTAAACTATTCTGATTCCTGTGGATATTGTTTTATTAATGCCACACTACGAGATTAAATCAGGCCATGGCTTCCCAACAGGCAAACAAAGCAAGTCTAAACAAATGGTATTTTTAAAAGCTTTTGGGATAAGAATAATTTTGAATCTGAAATGCGTTAAAGTGACATTAAATAACAACAAAAAGCTTACATTCATTACAAGTGAAACTCCCTTTTGCAGAAGGAGATGCAACAGGTTCTGTCTTTTTACTTTGTAAACCAAGAAAAAAATCCTCTTTTTGATTTTTCTGTCTTCTGAACTGCATTTGGCCTGTCGAGACGGAGGCAAAAGTCTCCCTGGCAATTGCCCCCAACTCTCACATGCAGTGAATATTTCCCCTTGGGTGTTCTTTGTGTCTTGATATCTTAAAATAAGTGTCTTTCTGTCAGGCATTGCTCTTATATAATACATGTTGTCATCTGGAGTGAGGCACAGTTGTGCATATTTAGCTGGTGTGCTTTGTAATGCGTCGTTACAAGTGACCGAAAACACGGTACAGGAAGTTGTTTGTGTGCTTTTTTTTCATTGCTTATGCAACTCCCAAGCAGAAAATGTTCTTGAGAGCAGATGGTACAGAAAAGTCAATTGCAAGCTCCATTTTCCAGATGCATTGATGTTTCATGTCTACTTGAAGCCAGTTCAGATGGCTTCGTAAACTTGAGTCCAACTTTTGTTTAACCCTTTACTGGGCCCACCAGTGAAAGTGTTTCTTGCAGGAGTTTTAGTCCTAATAAAAATAATCTGGATGCACAAGATCCGTTGCGTTTTCAGATGCTTAGCCAGAATCTGGGACATAGTGTTATGATCTGCAATTAAAATACTAATACTGTTTTTCTAGCAGGAATGTTGCAAGTTCAGCAAGTGATGCATGATCTATGGTTTCCATTCCTTTCTCTCTTCTAACTTTCGAAATAGTACATTGTAACATAGAGTGGCCATGATCTGGATTTCATAATGCTTGACAAGGGGATTACTAGACAGTGAAGGCAAATTAATTTGACTTCCTACAGAAAAGGCAAGAACTTCTTACCCTAGGGCAGTAACACAGTCAGCTCATGACTGCATGGTACTGATAAACTACAGTTTACAACTTAGCAGGTTTCTTGTTTGAATTGGTTTTTTCACTTGCTTGGGTCTTTGGACTTCTGACAATAGGTTTATTGCTGCTGAACCATAGGCTTTTATTTGATAACAAAAACAAATAAACATACCAGTCCATTTTTTTCCCTGTTGTATGCCAAGAAATCTGCCTGAAATGATAGGAGTATTATGGACTAACTTGGTGGGAGAGCATCCATGAAAGCCAGCCTGCAATGTTGACCAGACCAGTCAGTTTGTGAGATCAAACACAATTTAGGTTTAGTTTAGTTCTGATTTTACTGTAAGGTGATTTGTGGATCCAAGGACTCGTAAATAAGTAAGGTGCTTGGTCCCATAATAACAACACCAAATTGTCAGTTATTGTCCGTAGATCCTGAGAAATAGGCAAGTAACAATTCCTCCAAAGATACTGCCTGGGTATATGGTATGCCTTGGTCAGGAGTAGGCATAGAACCAGAGCCTGACATCTGATCCACTAAGCTTTATTGTTTTCAAGTACTTCCAACAAACTTTCAAGAAAGATTATCTGAGCAGAGAAAGACAATAGGTTTAGAAATAAAAGCTGAAGGAGTACATTTTTTGTTATGTCATCAGTTAAGTTTTTACCTGTTTATTACATTCCCACAACGTGAAGAGATGAACATAAACTGAACTCTCAAAGCTGAACAGATCCAGAAGTCCAATTGACTTTCCAAATCCCTGGCTCCAATCCATCTCCTAAACCAAGAGAATACAGAACTTCGGAATGGCTGAAGTCTGGCTCTTACGTTGCTAATAGCGTATAATTCAAGCTTAGATGCTCAGGTATGCTCAGACTCCTCAGGGAAGTGGTCACAGCACCAAGCCTCAGAGTTCAAGGAGTGTCTGGACGATGCTCTCAGTCATATGGTTTAGTTTTAGGTAGTCATGCAAGGAGCAGGGAGTTGGACTCTGTGATCCTTATGGGTCCCTTCTAATTTGAGATACTCTGTGATTCTCTCCCTTTGAAGAGTCCTGTGTTTGTTATTAACCAGAATCAGGATACTGAAGTTGATGGACCTGCTGGCATGATTTTCTGCAGCAAGATTTTTTCTTGTTTGGCAAAAGGATAGGCATTTCAGTATCTCCCAGAACAGCAGCAACATTACTGGCAAGAATTTCTTCCTTGACCTCCTACTGAATGAAAGTTCAGAATTCTTGTGACACCAAAGTAATCTACAAAACCTCTTTCTTTCTGTGGACCATTTATGGGTTACAATAGAAAGAATATTTTCAATTTATAAAGAAGTTTCATTTGAAGACCTTATCATTGATTTGCATCAGTGTCTGTTAGCCTTGCAGTAATGAGAGGGTTACAGGTTATCCTTCACTTTTCCACGGGGAAACTGAGAGTGGAAAAAAATAAGGGTACTATGAGAAGTACCAACTTTATCAGAACATGGGCCTTCTCTAAGAGATGGAAGGGAAGTTCGCATCTAGAAAGTCAGGATCTAACCATGGCCTTTGCCATCCAGTGCTCTCTCAAAACCAAACAGTGCTGTCGTTTTTTTTCACTCCCTTTTGCTGCTTGGGCTATGATCAGTTCGCATGTACCAGCCTGGCTTCTCAAAGCAATAAGTGAAAAATGGCATTTTAAAATAATAACTGCCAGGTCCTGCAGCTCAGAACTGTCATATTGCATGTTAAAAGCTCAATCCTTCCCAGAAGTGAGGTGTAAAAAGTAATATGAATATGTGTGTGTGTGTGCACGTGTGCATGTCTGGGTCTGGGACACAGACAGATTCCCTACCTGGAAATGGTTTGCTATTATTAGACATGCAGTTACCGGGGGTTATGTAAGACAATTGAAGCTCTGTTTTTTAACAGAGACATGATTCATGCTACTTGTAGTAACAGTAACCACCTTCAAACGAGACAGAAAGCAGACACAGACAAAAGGCTGAAGAAATCAATGCTGGCTGAACACAGCCATCCTCCTGATACCTTCTGCCTCTCAAACAGCCGTTGGGTTATCGGCAACGGAGGTTGATGCTAATTCCAAAGACTTCTGGAGTTACTGAGCAGGTGCATCTGTATCGGTGGCGTTTGCAGGGAGCAGCTGAGGCTGCTGGAGCTGCGAGGGGGGACAATGCTGGGCACACTCTGCCCTGTTCCCAGCAATGTCTCTGGTGTTCTGCAGGAGGCTGAGGGAGCTGTGAGCAGAACTAGCACTCCTACTCTATTTTCTCAGTTACTCCTGCTGGGAAAGGCTGGAACCAAAACAACTTTTGGCTCCTCTGCAGTTAACACTTCTACAGTCATTTTTATAGTAATGTGGAGGGAGAGTCGAGACCTGGAGTAGCTTTGAACTTCTGCCAGCGCTCTTCATTAGAGCAAATGGTGAAATCTGATTGAACTAGAATAGCTCTGAGCTCCCCTACAGCTAAGATTCCTGATCCATCTCTTACGGTACTTCATGCCGGTTGTGGCAGGGAGCAGAATATCCGCAAGCGCCTTCGTAATTTTGTTCATCTGGGCCATTTTCTTACAACAGTTTCTGTTGGGAGTTATCGGGAGCAAGGTAGCTCCCAGATTGTCTGCAGTCAAAGATCCAATCTCCTCCTCACAGAATTTCTTTCCTGATAGGAAAAAGGGTTATGTTCAGGATACTGAAGTGAACACTGGTGGGTGCTTATTTGTAGGGTGTCACCTTCCAGAAATAAAAGGTGGGGAAGTTGCTATCAGGTCCCCTCAAGTCACTGCCATTCCATACCATGTCCCTTCTTGGAAGACTGTGGATCTCCTGTAAAATTTCATTTCAGCATCATCTAAACCATTCTGCGTAGTAACTTCTGCTGTCAAGGAAGAAGATGCTGAAGATTTGGAAATGGTCTTTTTAGCACTCAGGAGACAGCCCTCCTACGTTAGCAGAACTTACCCAGCAACAGAGCCAACTGCCTTCAGTTTCATTCAAGAAAGTTTTGAAATGACCAGAGAAATAGCCTCTGAGAGCCACAGAAGGGAGCTGAATACTGAATTGCGATAAATCCCAAGAGTTTCTCATTCGCTAATACTGGATCAAGAATAACAATTATTGTTCTGTTACTTTCCTTAATGCATCATGCTGTATTTATATACTGTACAGAGTAGAAATCACTTTGGCTACTATTAATGTTAGTAATCATTCTCCATCAGCCACGCTGCATACAGTTTTAGGAGAAAAGTGAAAAATAATTTACAGTGCCTTAAAAATGGCATTGTAGTCATATCCTGATTCTGTGCTTTTCTGGCACAGGGTATTTAAAACCCCGATCTGAATAATGCAGCTGGCACTGACATCTCTACATATCAGGCACACTTAAGAAAAATTCTGGTTTGATGCAGATGATACATAACTTTAAAAAGCAAATAATTATCACAAATATACCTCACACCTCAGGACACATTGCTGTCAGTGACTTGACATTTCAAATGATGAGTTTCACAAATGTGCATAGCCATCAGATTTGATTGAACAATGTTTTAGAATAATTCACATGCTCATCTAGAACTTTTTCCATTGTGTTTTGGCACTGAAGCGTGAAACAGGAAATCTACAGTGGGTTTCTCTTTGCTTGTGAGGAAGCAAACGCTTTGATCAGTTCTACGTACTCCAAGGCTGTAGTCAGTTATTCCTCAATGGATAATGAAACCAAAGCCCAGAGTGACTCTGTTTCTCCGTGGATCCTGTGTGATATTTTATATATAGTTTTTGACATAAATCAAACAAGCTTTCATTTGTGCAGTTTGAGGCCAGAGGCAGCGAGCACAGGGGAAGAATGGTATGGGAAAACATGCTCGTGGTGCTTTTTACCTGGTCTTTTCACTGTGTTGGTTACCGACTCTTTAATGATTGACTGGCAAGGGAGATCTTCAGAAACAGGAGACAGTCATCCAAAACAAAGCAAAAGAATATTCAAAATCGTTTGAGTGTATTTCCTGACTGTCAGTAATGTGATTGTTTAACTTAGCATTCGGGCAGGGGTGTTACAAATCTTAAAACTTAAGGAAAAGATTCCTTGTCTCAGGCCTGGCCCCTCAGAATGCGTGCAAACATGATTTTTAATATAAATCTTCCTCTAGTAAAGGCAAGTAAAAATCCTGCAAGTTTCTTCCTCTCCTTATAAAACAAGTCACATAATAAAAGCTCAGTGAGAGGGAGGAATTCCATCAAGACTATGCTAAGATTTTTGCAGAGGGGAGGAGGGTGTTCAATTTTTCTGTGTATCTGTTTGATAGCCTGGCTCTTGGTGCTTGAGAAAGCCAGATGTATGAGTGGAAGTTTCATTTCCTAGTTTACCTTGAGGGCGGTGGTTCTGTGACAGCTGGATCAAATCCATTGAAATTTATAGCTGGTGGTATTCCATTGTCCTACATGGAATTGTAGCTCAAACAAATGTAAACAGTATCTCATAGTTTCTGCAAGCAACGAGCTGGGGAAAAAAAAAACACAAACAAAAAACAAAAACCAGGAAAAAAATTATCAGTTACCATTGTACATTATCTTCCATACTCATAACAATGTACTTCAGGCTTGTGACTGAGATCAGCTTTCAGCCTAAGAACTACAGGTTTGGTGGACAGACATTGATGCATCAAGTGCTGTACCATTGTGACCAGGAGGGAGTGACAGAACCAGTGCCAGTAGTGTAAATCTTCATTAAATCGTGTTATGTGTTGGGATTATATAGTCCCTGCATCTGGGTGGAAATGCATTATCAGTTTGCAAACCTGGTTGCTGAAACATAGAAATCTGTTCTTTGAGGACATTCAGTACTTTCTTCAATTCATCAAGATCTACGGGACTAAGGGTTTCAGGGTTTATGCCAAAGTATTTGCAAGGACAGCATGCAATGAAACCAAAGCAATGTGTAGGGGAGGAGGAAAAACTCAGCTCATTCTCTTCATATGCTTTCATTGTTTTTGTTCTTCCTGAAAAATAATGTCCTTTCAGATTTCATTTGACATCTCCATGATGTTGAACAGATTCGAAGAAATCACCAATATTTTGACAGGGTTCCTTGGCAATGAAATGTTCATGAAGCTCATCTGTCATGAGCTAATCTGGCTCATCTAGCCAAAGCAGTAGCTTAGGCAGATATATTACTGTAACAGTTTAATTTCTACACATTTTCTTCATCCCTGGTGATTGCAGTGATGGCAACTCGTATTTCAGTGGCAGAAACATGGGTAGTAATTGCAGCACAACTATACCTTTGGTTCTGTGAGAACCTTGCTTAAGGTAGCAAGGCAGCGTCATGTTGTCCAAGTGCCACCTTGCTGGTAACAAGGCAGTACTCTGAATGCACTGGCCATCTTCAGCGTTCATGGCTTCAAAACCTTAACCTCTTACCTTGCTCCACGCCCACGAACCTTTTGAGTTTCTTACTACAAAGTTGATGCCTTGTAACATACAGCATCAGCACTCGAATGCCTGAGGCTGTTTACACTCTCAAACTGCTTCTATTAATACTAAATTTCTGTAGAAAACTAGGGCTCAAGACTCAACAACGCTAGCAGTGTATAAGCACTACCCACCAATCAGTCTGTTCCCTGGAAAGCTTATGTAGGTGCACTTCCACTGAGAGCAGAAGATTTGCTCCACATTTGACACCAGCATCAATAAAATAATGACTTTATGTATTTGCCTCAGTCATACCCCACTTTAATGAATTCCTTTGAAAACTACGTGGGTTTGTTCAGCGTTGAGATATGATTGTGAAGGCTCCATAGTAAGAATATAGAGAATTCTCTGTTGCTATACCCAGCAGTATTTTGGTAGAATAAGGTAATTTTAAAATAAAAAGTGTGTATATAGCTATACAGACATCCATATATATATATATGGTTACCATATGTGGTATATCTATCTATATGTACGATACTGTTTCTTCTCTTTACTGCTTGTGAAAAGCTAACTCACTGTCTGAGACGCTGTCATGGTTCAGTCTGGCATCGTCAGTTTTATCATTAATTTGAATGTTTAGCTGAGTGTTACATCAGGGCTTTTGGTGATCTGCTTCTGGTCTGGTTAAGCCTACCAACTACTGACATGTAGTTCCCTCTTCCAGGTACCAGTTATCTTCACCGTTTCAAATCAGGTGCACAAAGTCTGAAGAGATGCTTAACATTGCCTAACGTTGCTTTACACAGCTCTGCTGAACGCGAGGTGCAGCCAAGAGAGCGACATACACTCTGCTTGGGTTTTCTGCAAGTGTGAGGTTTATACACCCAACACACTAAGCATTATGAGATCTTCATTAGTGGAAGATAGGCAGCACTCCGATTTACATCTGAAATGAGAGAGAACTTTTGCAAAAGTTCAGGGTTGACACCTTGTACCGCTGCCCAGGGTAGGAGGGACCATTCAGCATGGGGAGTGGAAAGGAAAGTCAGTGGGAGAAGAGTTATCCTTTTGGACCTTCGCTCTTAGGTATGGTTAGCTGCTGCATCGAGAACACTGCTTGCAAATAGAAAGAAATATCAGAATAATCAACAGATGAAAGTAAGACCTGGGAAATGTCTATTCCAAGTGCCAAATTCAAACTTAAGAAAATAATTTCAACTTAAGGGAAGTGAAATTCTATAGTATCAGATAAAAGGCCGTGAAAGAAGGCAAAAAGAAACAGATACGGACAAGTAATGGAGGGTTTGTGAGACAAAAAGTGGGATTTAGACTTTACTACAAACTGCCTTGCTATTCCAGATTTCAGTAAGTACCCCTGGGACTTCAGGGAGATATTTTTTCTCTAGTACTTTTACAAAGATGGCCTTGTGGGAAATTGGCCTTTACCAGGCTAGAGCAGTCCAGCCTTTTTAAACAGTCTTTCTGCAAATGTCTAGTCTATTAACAAATTAATTTCGGAGTTTCAGCCCCGATTACTGATAGTGGACATACAGCATTCCCAGTAGAACACAGAAATGAGCAGTTTCCTCTCCTAGATGAAGCCCTGACTATTGTGAAAAATTTATGCTATGGCCTTCTGACAGCATGTCCTATACTGATAAATTTTTATGTTTCCTATGGCACAAGTTCTGGCCCCTGTTGAAAGCAAGGCTTTTTTATACCATAGTCCATCTTGATCTCCCAAGATGCTGTGGCTGGATATCTACCTGTAAGTAGCCAACGGCCTACCAGTGGCCTGACCTTGTTTATGTAGCATAAGTGCTGCAGTCTGCCCTAGTCAGAGGATGTACCTTCTTTTGATAAAGAAACAGTGCAATACACCTGGAATAACCCATTTCATGCAGCAAGCTCACTCCTGAATCACATTTGTTGATGGTTAACACTGCCATTCTCATCTTCTCCTTGTTGCTGCTTTAAGAATTTCACCCAAAAAGCTCCTCCTGGAGAGAAAAAGTGACCAAAAAAGAATTGCGTTTAGCCTAGACAGCTCAGTCTGAAAATATATCATGATTGTGAGAGCATCAATTCATGTGGATTAAGATCAGACATGCTGACTTCTGTGGCACTAGCAAGCCCTTATTTTCCATTGCCTCGTGACAGACAGCACTGTGCCAGCACAGCAAATAAGAATAATCAGAAATAAGCTCACAAGAAGCTCATCTTTTAATTTTTTCATTACTAGGGATCACACAAAAAGCACAAGGAAGCAGACTTCTGAAGATACCAGGGAAAAGAGTATTGCAGGGATAACATAAATAGCAATTAACTAAAAATTTAAGTCCCCTTGATCAGGACTCACTAAGAGGAAGTAACAAAAGGCTGTGGTACCAGATCTCAAGCAAAGAGAAAAAGCTATTTTGTGATTGTTTCTTGCAGGTCAGACGTAAGAGTGCCCCTAACAAACAGGAAATACTGAAGGTGTTTGATGGTGTCTGTGAGCAGAAAGAAGTACAGCCAGGGGGAGAGAGAGAAATGTCCTGCGGGGAACCAGCCTAGAAAAAGGACATTTCAGGACCAAGGAGCAGTGGGAAATGGATGTTTATAATATTGAAGTCGTCTGTAAAGGAAACACTGTGGTGGTGTGTTGTGTAAAGAGCAGAGTCAGGCCAATGCTTGCTTATGGGTGTTTTAAGTAATGTGATATGACAGACCACATCAGATCAATGGTGCTGATTAATGAACGGCTCTGGAAAGGTAGCTAACAAGAGATGAAAGGGTCAAGACACAAATTTCAGGAGGGTGGAGAAGGAGGATCAGTGCCTCAGAATATGGAGTTATGGTCCAGAGGCCCATTAATCATCAGCATTATTATGTAAAGTACCACATTTTCTCCTGACTATGCCCACTGCCACTCCAGTGAAGCCAGTATAGAATTGACCTGAAGTGTACATCTTAGATCACAATCTGTAGTACATCACTGCTATCATAAAATGAACCTTCCTTAATAAAAACAGTAATACGATTAATGTTTCTTACACCCTCTAAATTACCAGATAAAGCTCAGGAAGAGCAAGGTGGAATAAAAGTGAGCATATATAAAATGCCCAAGTTACTATCATTAGTGGAAATACTTAAGTAATAAGAGTCTGCATTACGGGAATGCATTCATGCAGAAAAGCTATCCTCCAAAATCTTAATTAAGCACACATTACCTGGTGGAGCAGAAATGCAATGTTTTCCTTTTCTGGGTAGAGGAGCCCATGTAGAGAGGGGAGTAGTTACTTGACCCAGTGTCACACATCCCATTCCCCTGTTGTCCTGCTTGTCTCTTTTTGCGCTATCTTCACACGACCAAAAGTCCTTTTCCTCTAATTTTTCTCAAGCTAGATTTAAGACTTTCAGAAAAATTTTGAGTGTTTCTCTCTCTGTTGCACTCCCCGTGTCTTCTGAAGCACCATCAGCTTTGTTGATTTTATGTACTTAAAATGTACCTATCAGCTGCTGATGATCTCAGTGCTTTATGCTCATCACACTGGAGGAAAAGATACATGTCTTCCCAGGTCATAGCAAAAATGATGGAGAAAAATGAAGATATTTTAAGTGTTGCCTTTCACAGAGATTTTAGTGCCCAGATTTTGTAGAAGACTTTGAACAGCCCATCTCTAACAACTTGTCTGCCTGACCCTTGATGTGAAGCCAGATTGAGTGCTAGGCAGTGCTAGAAGAGAGAGCCACTTGGATTGGGATCCCAGAGATTGGAAGAGCAATAATGACACAAAGAGAGAGGTGACAAAATATGCAGGATAAGTACATGCAGTTCTTAGGCTTCTCTTGTGTGAAATTAGGAGTGAAGTGAGCAGGAGTTCTGCCGAAGCAAAGACTAAAGACCTGATCCTGTGATTTTTCTGCTTCTAGTACAAGTTAAAAATGCATGTTAGCTGAAGCACTGGGCAGTCTCTAAGGCGCATGGGATTTATGCCTTAAAAATATGAGCAATAGCCAGATAAAAGACAGACTGATGTGTGCAAAGTGGATGTAAGAGGCAAGGTCAGCATTAACAGAACAGGTGGGGCGTATGTGGATGTGGGAAGGGAGAACTTGAAAGTAAGCCATGCTGAGTGTTAGCAGGAACTTAAATCTACAGCAATCTTGGGCGTTATTGCACCTTTGAAATTCAACCCTTGGTCGTGGTCAAAGGTGTCACTGTTTTAGATAATTCTTTTGAGCTAACCTGACACCAGCATATGGTTCCTCTCCCAAGCCCTGGTGAAACTCGGAGGTTCAGGCTAAGTTGAGGAGGGTTTTTTTGTGTGTTTAAATTTACTGAATTTGCAATTCAAAGCAGACTCCAAGAGGGGAGAACTTAAGAAAAATGGAATCAAAGAAAATATTTGCTTGAGCCCCTGTGAAGTGTAGCTGCTAAGATTCCATGCAGCCTGTTGAAATCAGTATGTAGCATATATCCCAGTCATCAATAAACGTCATCATTACAAAATGTATAAATTGAACATAAAACCAAATGTATGTTTTGTGAAGTACATTATTACAGTGTCATCTAAAATCATTCATTGTGTCTGCTGATGCTCATTCCAGTGTTCCTGCTGCACGAACAGTGGGGTTTTTTTATTGTGTTGCATTTACAGACATAAATTCCAACTTGCACAGTGACATTAACTACCTGTGAAATAACAATTACATCTCTTATCATTTTTCGTTCACCTTCTTGATTTCTTTGATAAAGCAAATATTTGCTTTTCTTGTCTGATCTGAGTAGGCAAAATCATTTATTCATGGAAATAGCACCATTGGCTTCACTGTGGGTAGGACTGAATATGCTGAAGTCCCAGGAGTTCTTTGCATAAGTGAAGTGAGCAGGATTTAATTCTGTCCCTGGAT
The DNA here is from genome assembly GCF_023634155.1 of Falco peregrinus. Classification (NCBI taxonomy): domain Eukaryota; kingdom Metazoa; phylum Chordata; class Aves; order Falconiformes; family Falconidae; genus Falco; species Falco peregrinus. The sequence goes on along the minus strand of NC_073726.1, from coordinate 87,243,185 downwards.
GTTAACTTCAGACGTACTTCCAACATCCACAGTGAGCCACCCAAAGATCATAAGAAGCTAGCAAAGGAGGAGTTCTGTTAGTCTAGAGAGGGATTCAAGTCCCCAAAAAATGTAAATACTCCCAAAAACTTAGGTCTGGGCTGGTGAAATCATCCTCTAATAAATACTGGAGCTGAGGTTTTTATTTGGATCCCTTTCTGTATTAGTCCATGGAGTCCAGCTCCCTCTTTAGCTCAGGAGATTTCAGACATAAACCTGCTGCCGAGCTGAATCTTTCCTGAAAGGCTGACAACGTTCCTTCACTGGTCTCACTGCAGTAGACCTGGTGATTGATGGGAGATAAGTGGGGTTTCTGCTGGTTTCTGCTGTGATAGGAGCCATCATTTTTGTGACGTAAAGACAGCAAAAGAAGCAAAGGAGGATTTTTCCTTCCTTTTCCTGCCTTTCAGTCCTGAGGAAGTGCTTGTTGCTGCTCCGAACAGGACTAGCCTTGTTGTTCTGATGAGATGCACTTGAGTGCCAAGTTTGTGCTAGCTCTCCATCACTGCTCCGTGCTCATGCCATTAGAGTGAGCAACTTCTCAGAATGAATCCTACTGATAGCACTTTGCTGGCTAATCCTCCGTCTCCTCCTCACTTCACCAGAATAGGTTGCATGGGCAGACTGGGGTAACCGGGGACTGACTCTGCTGGCGTTTGCAGCCAGGGCTGGGGGGACTGAAGCTGGAAGAATTCGGCACTACCAGGCTGCAGCCAGCTGTACTGACGGCGGAGAGTGCCAGTTAGTGTTGCAGCAAGTTTTCTTGCTCTCAGTAAATAATTATCATTTCCCCCTGACCTTTCCTTTTGGTTCTTTCTGGTACAGACACAGCCTCTCTCTGTTCCCTGCCCCAATGAACGTCTGCACTAGGTCCAAGGCTTGGAGTAATTTACCTGAAGAGTGATACCGTTTGGAAACCACTGTAAGTATATTTTATCTCTTATAAAAGACTTCTTGTTTCAGCAAAAAAAAAAAAAAAGACATCTTTAAAAAACAAAAACAAATTGCAGCACCTGTGAGCATTACTGATGAGGGTAAGCTAAGTTTTGCTTTTGAAATTTGCAAGGAAATACATGGGCAAAAAATATGTCAATAAAAAACTGTTAAATATTTAAGTTGTAGCCTCACAGCATAGTTCAGCAATGGCTGGTTTGATCTGCTTGTATCTTTTCGTTTGGCAGGTTCTCCCTGCTTACTGCTCTAGTTCGTGCTGTTCTAGTTGGTTCATCCATGTTTGTCTTCGGAGTGTTTGTCTTCTTTTTCATTCTTACTACTTTTTAATGAGCCACCTTTCCTCTCATTCGTGTTTCATGCAATACAGATTGAATTTACTGCAACTTCTTAAAGGTTTACGCTGTTCTTTCTAGGCCTTGAGTCATTTATGATTTAAGGCCATTACAATTTGGTAATTTGGTGGGATTGCACAGGTATTTTTGCACAGAGTACAGAGATTGCACAGAGAATTTTGACTTTGTGTTGTGGTTTTATAATGCTCTGAAATTACCACTTACCTGTTATTTGCACTTTTTTTCCCCCTAGATCTCATAGTTTTGATTGCTTATGATCAATTCTCAATGCTTGCCAGTATTGTCACGGTGTTGCTGTAGCCGAGATGCTCTGAGTCAGGCAGGTTTTGTAGTCAGGGCCTGACTTTATGGGAGTTGTGGTTTAGATGGAAAAAGTGGACATATTTGGGGGCATATAACCCCCATTTCAGGCCTGAAACAGACACAGCAAATTTCAATCTCGGTTTAACTTAATCCCTGAGTTTAATTTAATTATGTTAATCAGTCTCCTGTAAGGGATTTTGGAGTTTATTTTACTTTTCTGTGTTGATTAAATTTTCCAGGCTTTTATTGCACTAGAACATTGGGCCTCTTTTGTCAGTTCTCTGTGTCTCCCATTCTTGCTCTGCAGTGTTCTGTGGGGATTTCTCTTTCGTATTACATTTTATGGCAATGTTTTCAGGAGTTTGTGTTTTCCATTGTATGACACAAACTTGCAATCAGAGATTTTAAACAAACTGCCAGTCATATAGCTGTAACAGCATGAAGATCAATGTGGCTGCAAAATCATCAGAGAAGCTGTGTGAATATTCAGGCAGTCAGCTTGTGCAGGACTTTTAACTACTGAAGGAACACTTCTGGCAGGAAAAGTGGGATGGCTCAGGTGGTTTGAAGTGAGCGTCTCTTGGGAAGCTTCACCCTCCGCTCTGGTGTTCAGTGTGCCCTGAATTTTGAGGTGAGGTCTCTGGGCAGATTTCAATGCTTTTTGCTGTTCTTCCGGGCGCTTTTTTTTTGTTGTTTTTTTTTTTTATATATATTTATATATAGTCAGTAATTGTACTCATCTCTCTCTCTCTCTTTCACTTTGTCAGTTTCTAAATATGTATTGTCAATGTCATGTCTGGAAGAGACACAACACTGGCAGTGATAAGCACTGATATCAGGAGCTGTGTTAGTCGCACACAGGCAGAGGAAGAATGTGCAGCAGAACACTCAGGAAAAATATTGCTTAAAATCAAATGTGAACTATTTTCACACTCTTCTATTTCTAGCATCTGAAAAGCCAGGGTTTTTTTAAAAAATTATATACAGTCTCTGAGTCACTAAGGTTACAGACAAACTGTATACCAGTGAGTTAAGTGCAGTGCTTGGGCACTACAGGCATCTCTGACCTGAGGGCACTTACTAGAAGGTGATGCTGTATCTGTGAGGAGGAGAAATAATGCCTGGAACATGGGTGGGCAGACTCAGCCAGCAGCAGCACTTGTAACAACATCAGCAACCCTGTGGCGTGTTCCCTCCATGCTGTTTAATATGCGATGAACAAAGGTCTGGTTGGTGACCCAGCCCTCCCTGTATTCAGAGGCTGAAAACTGCCTCATTATTGTTCATTATGTAGTATTATTCTCATACACTCGCATTATCATAGCTTCCCCTGAGAGCCAGGATGCTACTGTGGGTTCTGCGCAGCAACGCTGGTTCCTCTACCTGAGCTAATTTGTTCATTGCTAACCTAGTGCCTCTGCAGGACGGAGAGCTGCTCCCTGTGTAAGGGAAGGTTCAAGCTATAGCTGCCGTGTGAGAAGTACAACAGCACATGTTGCCTATTTTTGACAGAGACCTGGTTTGGTGGCCTCACTGTGAGAACGTGTTACCTCATCGAGGGGAAATTCATTCTAAACTCAAGTAATGGTTGCAAGGGCATGCAAAGAAATCCTTTGTGGAGAGCAAGTGGAGGGTTGGGAGAGAGAAGCTGTACGCGAGAGTGGCAGCAAAAAGGGGGAAGTATAGCAGGGTTTTTAAAGGCATTCCAAAACTAAAAGGTAGTAATTAGTTTCTAGATAGCTTTGAGGTTAGAACATCCAAAATATTACCCGTTCTGCCTTCAAATTAAACAGAAAGGAGCCAGTTCTGTTTTGTGGCCAGTGCGGAGATCATTGCAGTTGCTGCAGCATTCTGAGTTGTCCAGCATCTGAGACCTTGTTGTATGATAGTGTAGTGTTAAGGTACATGGAAAGGAGGGAATGCCTCACTGCAATGAAGATACTGACAGAAAACAAAAATAAAAAGATGGCAGTGATTGTACGTCTTGCTTTACACGAGCTGGGAAGTGCTGATAGGCACTTTCAGTTCAGGGATGACTGGATACAGTTAGCCTGATATTAGGAAGGCATACAATCAAGAAAGAAGAGAATACAGTTTAAGTGTTGTAAATGAACATAGTGAAAAAAATACAATAAATATAAGGAAATGCTGAAAATGAGTACTAACAAAAAAAAAGTACCTGGATATAGGATAGAAAATTTAAAGAGATGGAGTAGGTAGGATGCTTAGAAATGGACTGGGTAAAACCCTTATAAATCAGTAGGAAAAATGAATTCTGCATTGACCCTCAAGACTCAGATTAGCTTAGAAAAGTCAGCATCTTTTCTGTCCCAAACTTCTGGGAGTCTGGGCATCAGGCCCATATAAAGAAGTGCCATCTCTTTGCTATGTTGGCCTTCTGCTGTCCTTCACAAGAAGCAAAGATGCTGGATGGCCCTCTGATAATTTTAAGAATGAGTGCAATATTTGGGAAGACATGTAATGTACCACAAGTGTATGTGGAGAAGAAGCTCAGAGATAACTGGAGCTCAGAATACAGCCCCTTGCTGCAAGGGCACCATCCCAAGTCTTTTGCAAGTAAGTTGCTACTTTTATTGCTGTTACTAACAAGTAAATGGCAAACTTCTTGTTTCCAGGGTTAGTCTATAGAGAAGAACATAGTCACATGAACTAAAGTAGCAAGGTAGACTGACACTTCCTACTAAAATAATTGCACAGGACTGCCAATCAATGAAGTCCAGGGATGGTACATAAACAGGTATAATTTGGGAATGTTCCGCAAACTATTTATTACTTATTTCGTTCTTGCTCCTACCTCTGTGCTTTCAAGAGTTTTTGACATAGCTATGACAAGTCATACTCATAATACAATTAGTGTGCCATTTTGTCTTCTGGAACATGGAGATATATTAGAGAGCTTGCTGATGGAAGCGTTCACAGAAGTGTGCAATCAGGAAAAAAAATTAGGTTGGAAGGGTCCTCTGGAGGTCTGTAGTCAAATTCCCTGCTCAAAGCAGGGCTGACTTCCAAGTTGGATTAGGTTACTCAGGGCCTTGTTCAATTAAGTTTTGAAAATCTCTAAGGACTGAGATGCCACAACCTGATCCAGCGCTTAACTCTCCCTGTGAAGACTATAGCAATAAGATGGCAATAGAAGTAGACTATGTAAGTGAACATAAGAATATTTAATTAGAATATATAGGTGAAGATCATAGCAATAGGAGCTTTCTAGATGGGTGATAAGGTAGAACAAAAGGATAGCAATATAATTACAGCAATAGCAGGCTTTTTCTGGCTTTGCCCATTGTCCTTTGTTGGCAACAGCAGTCTGACATAGCAGACTGGAGAAGAACCGTGTTTGGATTTCTTCATAGGTAGTTTTGATCACAGAGTCCCCAGGATTTTTATTATTTTTTTTCTGAAAAGTTTTCTTTGGGTCCTTAACTGACTGTTTCCCTTATTCAGCCTTCCTCATGTGGAAGCCTGCATTCCTTTCAGGTGGTACTGAGATGCAGGGCATGCCTAAACAGTGTAAGAGAAACGAACTGCTGTGGAGAGGTACCACCTCTAGTGCCAATCAGCACCATTGCTTCTCTTCCCATCCTAGTGAGCACAGGTCGCCAAGCTGCAGAACTCTGACGTGGAAAAGAGATGACACAAGAGCATCTTGGTAATACAGTGTCAGCCTTAAGAGCGAAGTAGAAAATAAATGGGTTTGGAAAGGAAGAAGCAGGGGGTGCTAAGCACAGCCTCTCTGGTGTCACTACTTGTTGCTAAAGTGTTTTTTAACCTGTCCCTCTAATGAATTTTGAAGGCCTGGGAGGCACACAGGGGATCAGTCACACAATGAAGCATCCGTCAGTGTCTTTTCTAGCAATGCAAGTGTGGCTGTGCTAGTGGCCAACAAGTCGTGCTTGCTCAGGCTGAGCCCCTACCCTGCAAATAACAACAGGGTCCTGCCCGGGGAAGGCAGCTTTGTGCGTGGGTGAAGCTGGAGTCAGAGGCTGCGTTCCGAGTGTGTAACTTGGGTTAACTCTGGGCTGAAAACAGCACTTCAGTATGGCAGTTCAGCTTCCCAGCACAAGGGACTTCATTACCCCTTGCATCCAGAGTCCAACCCTACATACATCCTTTCATGCCTGGACAAAAAGCCATGCTATCTGAAAGCTTCTTGGGTAGCAATGCTGTAAAAAAACCACTGTTCTATACACAGGTTTCTCACAGCTCCCAGTGCATCCTGGCTGCACATTGGAAAGTCATGGGATCTGGAAATGAGTTGTGTGAAGGTGTGCCAGTGTTCGTATGCCAAAGATCAACACAGACTTACAAACAAAACGTATGCAGACCATATACTTTAAAAATATATGTTGCCATATATAAGCTCTGCATCTCATGCATCCTCATCCATGTAGCAAGAGATGGATCCCAGTGACAGAACGGGGAACAGACGGAAGGATGCCCGAGCTTGGAGCGATGAGATGCTCTGTTTACTCTCCAGGAAAAAAACATGCTTTTAAATAGTTTGATTTTCCTTCCATTTAAAATGGAGTAAATCAGTTCAGGCCTTTGCTATACCTCTGCATCTTTAAGTAAGGTCCATTTAGTCATCTGCTATTGATTTAGATCAGATTAGACTTTATCCTGGTATATTTTGAGCATATTGATTGATATATGTGGAGGATACAGCAGCAGTACTACGTGCCCATCCCATGGCGTGGGGATTGTTAGCCCCGGTAATCCAAACCACATCAGAGCTGCCAGCAGCAATGGGGTTATCAGCATGACCCTCTGTTGGCGGTGGTTCACCTGCAGAGCTCAGCTGCCCTGCAGCACCCCAAAACCATCTGGGACTGAGCGCCTTTTTCCGCGTTTTGGCCAACCCAGGGCCATCCCTTCAGCCCTGGGCAGCCCAGGGCGGGTGCCAGCGGCTGACCGGGCCCAGCACCTCCTGAGGGCGCTTTGTGAGGGGGAAGGATTTGGTTTATTTCCTTTTGGCCCGTTTGATTTACGTTTTCATGGTAATGACAGGTTTTTCTTCCCTCCTATCCTAGAGCTTTTCACGTTCCGGCCGAGGAGGCGCCTCGCCGGGCCGTGCCGGGCCGGCCCGGGCCCGGGCGGCTGCTGCCCCCCGACGGCGGCCGCCGGGAAATGGCGCCCTGCCCGCGGCCGGCCGTGCCGCCCTTACATAACGCCCTTATGCAACCGGGCGGGCCGGGGGCGCTGCGCCGCCGTGTGCCCCCCGCCAGCCCCGCGGGAACGGGGCTCTTCGGCTCTGGGACCGAGCTGTTTCAAAAGTGAGAGGCCAGGCCAGGCCAGTCCTCGGCGTGCCGGCCGCCCGCGGGCCTAGGTGGGATGCAGGAGAGCAGGCCCTGTGGGGAGAAGGGGCTCCAGCCTTGGCCCTTCTGGCGGAGAGCCCGTCCCTGACGAGAGGGGCTGTACCGGCACACAGGGAGCCAGGGCAGACGCGGGGCAGGGCCACCTTGGCTCCAGGGGCACCCCCATCCTCCGGGATGGCCCTTGCTGAGGCTGGATGCAGCCCTGAAGCCATGGTCACCCGGCAGTGTGAGGTGCGCCCTTGGACAGGCCTGCTCCCAGGGCAACCTGCCGCTGCCGGCCCTGCCAGCAGGAGAGAGACACGTTTTATCTACGGCTTCGGCCTCCCTGGCTCCTGCTGCCCTCTCACAAGCACGGCCGTGGCCTCCCCACACACAGCAGGAGCTGCTGGGTGACACCTGGGCACCATGGCCGCATGCTGGGCCAGGGCAGCAGTGGCCCTGGCAGAAGGCTGTGGCCCCAGCTGGCTGGGCAAGGCGCCTCAGGGAGCACCCGCAAAGGTCAAATGGAGGGGAAGGGGTGAGGTGTGGGCACTTGCCTCCCCCTACGGAGTGCTCGCTGCGTGATTCGAAGCCCACCACTTCTTGTGCCCCGGGTTCTCCATCTGTGAAACGAAGGTGCTGATTAACTACCTCCTTAATTCCTTGTGTTTGCAGGATGCTCGGAGGTCCTGGGTGGAAGGAGGTGTGGCAAGCTCTCATGTGCTGTGCTCATAGCCTGTTGTTTCAGGCTGCAAATTTTCGTGCTTTACTTAGATAACCTCTGCATCTCAAAATTATATTTCAGTGCTTTTCCCTACAATATGAGTCTCTGTACTGATTCATTTTGAACTGGAAGCTTGCATATTTGTTTGCTTTTCAGACAATTCTATTACATTTCTGTATAACTCTCTCTATTCAGAATGCTACAGCCTTGGTTAATATTTGTCAAATGGAGCTCCGACTGTCTAAACCACTGGGACGAGTTTCATTTTATATGTCATCAGTAGGGGCAGAATGAGGAGCTTCATGCTTGGCCTATTTGCTGTAACACGGTCTCAGGGCCATTGCATCAGAGTCAAAACAAGGAGCAGCTTGTTTCCAAACAAGAAGCATGGGGGAAAGTCTTCTCTGCCTCCTTCCCTGTAAGGGAAAAGAAGGGAGGGGAAAGAGGGAGAAAGTTATCTTTAACAGATTCTAAAAATGCCTTTTCCCAAATATGCAGTCAGTCCCTTCAAAGGTCTCTTTGTTTATTTTCAGGAAGAAACCCAAGACAGCTGAAAACCAGAAGGCGTCTGAGGAGAATGAGATTACTCAGACGGGTGCACGCAGCGCCAAGCCGGGCCTTCGCTGCCTGAACCTTGAAGCTGTTCGGTCTCTGAGCCCGACCCTCATCCACTCACCACATTCACCAACAAACCTGCACGCACACACAGGGTCATCTGATTGTGAGTACACTAACACGCTGCTGGGTTGCGTTTGGGTTCTTGAAAACACACTGCTTGCTGCGGACCAGGTTTTCCAGTTGGATGCTCTTTCCATAATGGCACAAGCAGAACTTCCTCAGGGCTTACCTTTTCCCTTCTTTGGAAATTACCACTGAAACAGAGCATTTTGTGTTAAGGTCATGATAATACAATCTGCTAGAGGAAGCTAAGAGCATGTTATTGGGCTGGGTTGCTACTTCTTATGAATTAAAAAGGGAAGACCCCTCAAGCATATCTCTCCCCAACTAGAGCTGTAGTTATTCAGCTCCACGTAGTCACATGCTTCTAGTTACCCCAAGCATATCTACTGACTGGGGAGTTTCAGTCAGTGCTTTATTGCAATTGGAGAAAACAGGTGTCTGGCTCTGACACCCAGGATTGTAAAGGATTTCCACAAAGGAAAAGGGGAGTGTTTTGTAGAGAGTATCAGCCTGAGAGAGTCTGGAAAATCTTTGTGGACCTGTGTGGTTGTACCAGTTTATGGCCCTTTTTTAGAGTGCATTCACTTTCAGATTACTCAGCATGGGTTAATTGGTCTTTTTAAAATGTTCTTTTCCATTTTGCCAAAAAATACAAAAATAAGGGAAGGAATGATCAAAACTGGATTTTGGAAAGTCAGAACTTACCCTGTCAGCTCTTAAAAACATTGTCTCTTCACAGTGGTCGCTGCCTGGAAGTCTCTTGGACAGCAATATGCAGGGTGATGTGGACCTCATTATTCACTAGTTTTAGAATATATACTTTACCTCTTCTGTGGTGGTTTTAGCATGTTCTAAAATTTACAAGGGGAGGGAAATGAGAAGGAAAGATGATGACACCGGGTTTCAAGAGCTCAGAAGCCAACCAGACTTTGCAAAGGCCTATAAAAAAAATCAGGGCATGACAATAAAAAATCAGATTAAAAAGTATGTATATCCTTTTCTTTTTTTTAATTTAAAAATCCTGCCTCAGGGCCAAGCTTGGAAGCAGCAGGGTTGTAGGGATCATCACTATCAAAATCACTTTAGCTGCAATGCATTCCTGTTGGCTTCTGACTTTATTCATTATGAGCTTCTTCTAGAGATCATGATTTTAATAGAGCTGGTAAACATTGGGGAGACTTTCCTAAGTCTCACCTGGTGATTTGGGGAGAAGAAAGACATGTGAAACAACTGAGCAGCAGGCAGCATGCAGTTTAGTATATACAAGAATTCTCTTCAAATAAGAGATGTCAGGCTCTTTGTTAAAACTGGGGTACAGTTTTGTCTTGTTATGTTTTCTGAAAACAAAAAGCTTGTGAAAAGATGCAGAAAAAAAGAGAAGAACAACAAGGAAAAATAATCCTTATTTTCAAACAAAGAATCTTTTTATCCCATTCACAAAGATGAAAGAGTTCATTAGTAAATGGGATTTGAAACCTCACACTGATGTTTTTTGACAGTACAAATGGAAACCCATGAAAGCAACTTTAGGACAGAGGCCAGCAGGGATTGTAGGGAAGGAACTTGGAGAATGAACCCCTGCCTTTGCTTTCTGTGGCCAAGTTCAGGGGTGAGGAATATTGGCAGAGGGCAGTAGGGGGAGGTGGAGTCTGCAGCTCTTCACGCTCTACCTGTTCTGTGGACAAACAGACTTTAGGACCCCAAGGCTTTAAATGTTCCCAAATCCCCTTCCATTCCTACTAAATTCGCAATACCAATTATGAAAAAACTGCAAACCCAGGTTAGATGCTCCTTTCCCAGTGAAGTTGGGTTTTTTTCAGAAAAGAAGTTTAGTAATTATTTCAGCATTAATATTGTCCTGTCTCAGGAATTGTTGAAATTTAGTTCCCAAAATACAATTACATTCCTGCAAAAATTCAAAAAAATGGTAAGATGCCTTGTGGTGTCGATCTCTGTTAGTTGATTCCATGTGCTTTGAAGCCTGTGGAAAAACTCCCATTATTTATGATGGGTTATAACCTTTGTCAGGCTGTATTTGTTCAGGGCAGCATGCATATAATTAGCGTTTGGCATGCCTTTGCAAAGTAGCAATGCCAATTTCTCACATGAACTAAAAACAAGGCATGATGAATATTTACTGCATATTTACTATAGCTATTGCCTGTGTTATGTGGGGTTTTTTGTAATATTGCCTCAGTCCGTAGTGCTGGAATACATTCATTGACCCAAAAGATTAGTGTTTGTGGCTCCCAGCATTTAAAAATGGGCTTCCCTGTCCTTATAAACTCCTTCTCCTTACCTCTTGCCTCCCCTGCCTTTTGGACTGATTCTTTCCCCTCACCCTAAAATTCCCTCCTTTTTCCTTCTCTTCCCTTCCTCTCAGAGCTACATTGCCACATCCTTCATCTTCTCAACTTTTGGACCTGTGGTGATACTTTACTTCTTTGAGCCAGCAACACTACCTGTCCTTCTCTCTACCTTCTAGAGGCTACAGCATTGCTTCTCTTCCCTTCCCCAGACCTCCATACTGCCTCTGCCCCCACAACTAAGGAGATTATATTTCATTTTCAAAGGACATTCTTCATTCTGGTGGGGAATTCTCTAGCAGATGGTAAATAATTTAAAAATACTAAACAGCTAGGATTAGACAGGAAGTTTGAGAGGAATTTTTGTTGAAAATACCAGAAACACCCAGAAAGAGTCAGCATCGTAGTATCAATTATTGGTATCAATTATCAATTATTGGAAAAATTCAAAGACCTTTGAGATCATCAGCTCCAACCATTAACCCAGGACTGCCAAGTCCATCACTAAACCATGTCCCTAAGCAGTACACCTGTGTGTTTTTTAAACACCCCCCAAGGATGGTGATTCCACCACCTCCCTGGGCAGCCTGTTCCAGTGCTTGACCACCCTTTCTGTGAAGAAATGTTTCCTAATATCCCATCTAAACCTCCCCTAGCATAGCTTGAGGCTGCTTCCTCTTGTCCTGTCACTTCTTATCTGGGAGAAGAGACTGACACCCACCTGCCTACAGCCTCCTTTCAGGTAGCTGTAGAGACCCATAAGGTCCCCCTGAGTCTTCTCCTCTCCAGACTAAACAACCCCAGTTCCCTCAGTCACTCCTCATAAGAAAATTTTCACTGACCATTTTGAATTCAGTCACTAGTGCTTGGCAGAAAACAACACCACATATTTATTATGAGAAATATTCAAAAGCCAATCTACTTCAAAAAATCAGGGTGCTTTTGGAACGATTCAGATCAAAATACTTTTTCCAGGCATAGGAAATAAAAACTCTATGATAGCCATCTGCTCCTCAACTGTAAAAGGCAGAGGTGAAAAAAAAGATTAAGCAATAGTCTGAATGCCTGTCCTAGTGAAACAAGTAGTTCACAAAAAACTCTAGGTATAAAGTCATATGTGATGCACAACTTAATTTAGGGCTTAATTCTATAGTGTAGTACGTTTTGCATGCTGTTTGTGGTGCCACTTATTCCCAGTGAAATTGCATTACTTCTGACTGTTGTAGGACTGGGTCTTAGTTTTCTGAATTTGAACATTATAGTTCCAGCTGAGACGAATCCTTGAGGCAAAATCCAGAACCTAGGATACGTTGTGTCCAGTTCCCATCTCTTTCAACCTTGGGAAATGCTAGCTCATGCCATGCAATTGGAGAAACAAGAGGAAGAGGTGCTTCCTGAGGTAACTGTTTTCATGTAGGGCTTTGGCAGATAAAAAGTACCGCTTTGAATGATTTTGGAATTAAGTCATAGAGTGAGCTGACAGAGCTCCAAATGAGTTATACCTCTAGCTACTCAGCTGTCACTAACAGTTGTGGCTGCTTACCCAGAAGAAAGGTGTTTGTGCAAAAAGCTACAAGGACAAGCATGGAGACATAGTTTCTGGAAGAGTTACAAAGAAGCAAAGCAAAGCATGTGACGTTGGCGCTATTTTCAGTTTTCCACATACTTTCTTGCTTAGGCATAAAGAATGCATGAAGTTGGTAGGGTCCTAGTTTGAAGGCTGATCTGCCTCAGGTAAAGCTTCTAAAGACTTTGCTGAGAGGGAAGGAAGTCATCAGGACTTGGCTGTATTTAAACTGATTTGGTCTGTATAGGCCACTTTAGGAGCCCTTCAGAAAGCGTCTATAACTATATATGTTTTGCACATGCCAACAGATAAGATCATTTTGGCAGAAACTTTCAGAGTTCTCAGAGATACAATCAGACAAAAACTTCATTCAAGCTCTGATGTATGCATCTTTAACAGATGTGTCCAAACTCAAAGGAATCCCACGGGAACAGTGCAACTGAATCTCTTTGTCTCTATTGATAGTTAAAAGAGTTATTCTTAGACAGTGGATGGTCCATCTGTGAAGGAATTTGTTCCAGACAAGGGAAAAGCAACATCTTTGCAAAGAGTTTCCGTGGCACTGGGAGGCAGGTTGGACAATCATTGGGAAAACTGCTGAGGTGATTTTTATGATTTTAGAGAACACCAAATTCTTGCAGAGACCTGAGATTCTGGTAGGGAATGAAAGTTGAGAAGGAAAGTGAGGCATGGATAATTTTTGAAAAATGCATGAAACAATCATTGGCAAGACATTGAGATGGGGGAGGACTTACTAAAGTTCTGTTTTAGCAAGCCTTCGTGGAGTTTTTGTGCATTAAAGAGAACACACTTGATAAACACTGTCGGTAATGGACCACATCTGAACGCTTTGTCCATACGTGCTCAAGTGACATGGCTGATTTGGTCCAATTCCAGCATTTTTTAGCTTTCACAGGATGGGGACTTAGAGGCAGTCTGTTTCTTTTTCTCCTGATTTTTGTAGCTTGATAGTCTTGCAGCATAATGGGGAAAGGCAGAGAGAGAACCTCACAAGGTTCCTGAACTCCACAGAGCATTGAGCGTGGATGCGGAAACTCGGTTTTCATTTTCTTGAGCATCTAGAGGGACCCACCATTCCCTTCCCATGAATCGACAAATTTGATTTGCCTAGGGCTAATATAGAGGCTAGATGGATCTGAAGCTGGTTTGGCCTCAGCTTTATATTTTAGGTTTCCTGTGTTTCTCTTTGAGGTTCTGTGGCAGGAAGAGAATGGTTACATGCCTTTATGGTCTTCCCTCTGCCTCTGGAAATCTGTGGCTATGATTCCCTAGGGACTGCTCTGGAGCTTTCAAATGATCTCCACTCTCAGAGGGGAGGAGGGGGGCCCTGATTCTACCAGCTTCCTTCTTTTCTGAGGCTGGCAGTGTGTCAGTAGTAATTTGTCTGTATTTTTGCTGATCTATATATGGTGTGTGTTAGCTAATGCTGAATATTTTTAGGTTGTTTTAGGTGACCTAAGAGATTATGTATGTTTAGATATCTCTTTTAGATGATATAATAATAATAATAATGATACAGGCTTTTCTGTAGCAAGCTAAACAGAAAGCAAGGACATTCGTAGTTCTCAAACACTGCTGTCATGACACTTAATTATACTTTTGGCTTGCAGAACATTTGAAATTTTGTTTAGTAAATGCTTCTCTTTTTGACAGTCGTAAGTGGTTTCTATGTCCGGTAGGTTTGTGTTTCTGTTTGTAAGATTATCAAAGAATTATCAGCCAGGAATGAATTGTGTTTTCACTGAAGCAGATACAGGTTGCTTGAATTGCATGGAGACAGGAGTACAGGTCTATAAAACTGTAAGCTGAGCTCACCCTGCCTCTGTTGAAAAAGCCATCACAAGACACTGAAGAATTGGTAGTATAAAATGTACTACCGATAGGAGCTGGTCTCTATATTCCTAATCAGTACACTAAGTGAGTTTTGTCAGGTTGGTCTCTCGGGCTTTTCTTCTCATGAGAAATGACTAATAGCATATGGTACTTCAGTTGTGAAGTCAGTGAGTATGTTTTCAGAAGTGACTGTGTGACTTTGGAGCTTAAGTTTCACTGATGCATAAATCACATTTATAACACATAGATGCTTTTGAAAATTTGTCTAATTATCGTAAATGTTGATTCTCTTATTTGATGACCCTGTAATACTGGCTTCATGCTAGATTGTCAGTTCTTGTGGTATTCAATACTTGTCTTACTGTTCTCCATTTAGAGAACTTTTCAGTGATAACATGCTTAATTTCAGCTTTGGTTTAAAACAGCCTTTTTTTCATGATTTCAGGGGAGAACCTGAAGATATGTCCCCAGTGTATCTATTCTTTCTAAGTACCAGGGAGGAGGATAAGAAGTCTTACTGCTTTGTACAATTCCATAGCTTCCATTCTTAAGAATTTTGAGTGACTGAGTTGATAATACTGTGGTATTTGTGTTTGTAAGTCATGCTGCAGCCACTGAGACATACTGTAACTGTCCAGTAAGGTATCTGCAGTCTGTTTCTGAATTTACCTGTTCTTGTTTTCAGTCTGCCCCCACAGATTTTTTTTATTACCATTCTTTAAGTTATGAGTCTTCTAGTAAATCCTTCCTTTATACATTGGAAGAGTGGTGCAACTGCTTCACTCATGAAGTGAATGGCTGATGAATATTATACAACTATCTGCCACTGTTCAATGTATTAAGATGTTCTAGTACTCTTGTTGTTTGGGGGTTTTTTTGTTTGGTTGTGGGGTTTTTCTAGTAACAGTCTCCAGAACAGTGCTTTCCCCTTCTCCCCCTTGAGCTGGCTTACCTTTTTCCATCATCCTCCATTCTGAACATTAAAGCAATAATGTCAATTCCACTGCAGAATTTCTGTAACCTCTTCGATTACCTTTGCTGCTTTCATAGTTCAGTAGTGTAGCTAACCCACTGAGTCTACTACTTGCCTATTTAATCTATCAATCCACAAAATCTACAGCACTTCTTAGGTACAGGTCATTGCCCTGTAAGCTTTCTCTATCTGATGTGTTTAAATAATGTTTTATTACAGTATTTGTCTTTATACCTTCAGTAGTTTTTTTCTTCAAATTTCCTCTTCACCCTACCTAATCTTTGTTTTACATCTAGCCTGCCAGTTTATGCTCAGTTCTATTAGTGTCACTTGGGCATGATTTCTGTGTTTGGAAGGATACATTTTCAGCTTTAATGAACTCTTATACCTTGTTATTTAACCATTGTAGCATTTTCTACTTCCTCTTTTTCTGTTGTTGTTGTCCTTGGATATGGATATGGATTGTAGTAAGGTATTATTAAGGCCATCTTCCTGCTGATCTTATGGATTTTAATTCCTTATCTTTTCCTTTCAGACTCCTTCTGACTAACTTCCTCTACCTTTTTTTCTCCTTTTGTTGTTCCTCCTGAAGTTGCACATACCAAAACTGCCACTTTGTATGATCTGCTTGAAGGATGTCAAACATAATCATGCCAATCGTTGTTATTTCGTGTCTTAAACGCACATGCTACTGCTGTCATCTTCTCTGTCCTAATTAGATGAGAAGACTAAACCAAATGTACAGTTTCCCTATTACGGTCTGCAGAGGGACAGTTCATGTAGCAGAGTAAAACATAAAAGGTTTTCCAGTGTTTGACAGGTGACTCTTAATTGAAGGAAACGAAAGCAGCTACATCTCCTTTTGTCCTACTGTGTGTTGTTAAAACCCTGGGTAACTGAGTGCTTACATCTCTCTGTGTTAGTCCTTTGCTTGCTATAGGGAGACACCTTCCAAGCTTTGAGAAACATTGACTGGTGCATCAGTTGCCTGGTTTGTTGCAACTATGCAGCTCCTAAGTTAAGATGAAAAAATAGAGGTGATTACCTTCTGTTTCTTTTCACCACTGTCATCTGTCTAACATCGGAGCTTTTTGCTCTTTTCATCTAAGCTTCCATAGTCACTTTCTCCTCTTTGTCTTGTTTACTTATCACAGAATAGCCATATAGTCTTTGTGCTGTGATCCCACGCAATAACTTTAGAAGAAGGTAGGGCCAGAGCAGTATTCGAGTGAGAAAACCAAAACAATTCTTGTATTGTTCTCAGCTGAACAAAGAGAGCTCTTTCATTCAGAACATTTTTTAAGTGAAGCCTTAACATGGTACTGGGAGAGAACCTGAAACATAAAACCAAGGTACTGCTTAATACCACCTACTAGTGTTTATAAAGTGTGCTAGGGGATGTTGTGGGAGAAAATCATTGTATTTCCACAATAAATGTGGTGTTTGATCTACTCCATAGGTGAAAGTCAGTTGGAAGCCATCAGAGTGGCACTGGACTTCATTTGCATCAGGGTATTTGCCTCGCAGCCTGGTGCACAGCAGGCCACAGTGATTGTTCTGGTTGGCACTGTGCATTTAGGTTCCCAGGGATGCCAATTATTATTGTTTCTAGAGGGAATGCCATTGTGCCATCTTTTCATTTATATTTTCTGTGACTGTTTTCATTGCCCATGGAGTCATTTACAAGGCTAAAATAACATGAGATCTAGTCTTATGTATCTACCACTCAGGAACTGGAATACAAAGAGAATTCAAGATCTCTGGTTATTATGTCAGCACAAATAACTCCTCAAGGAATTGACTGCGCCTATCAAAAAAGGATAAACAAATCCTAGAACCCCTACTCATCCCAGCTTTGTTGCAGTAAACACTGAAAGGATCTCTGCCCGGCTGGGATGCGCAATATATACTCTGTATCAATCTGTGACATGTGGTGAAATGCTGCTTCTTGAAAGCTCACAAGAGAGAAGTAGTATAAATTAAGAGTAATCTCAAAACAGCTATTTTTGAGTTCTTACCCAGTGAAAATGTAAGTGTAGCAATATTGTGCATCTATTAGAAATCTTGAAAGGCTCTTTATAACTAGATGATAGGAGTGATAACGTGTAATTTATTGATGTTACACAGATAGAGAAAAAAACCACAGAGTAGCAATTTTTGTGTGAAAAGGGCTATGATAGAGGAAATAAAAACAGAGCAAGGGACTTCTCCCCACAGCTTCATGCCTGTGGGGGCAACAAAAATACTTTGTGCTTTGATCCTATGCTGTGTTTCAAAACAGGACATATTCCCTGTATTCAAAAGTAAAACTCCTAGATGCTATCTCTAATGTTTTTGGCTGAGTGGAAGGTAGAATGTGCCTGAAGGCAGACCTAAGTAATAACTCTCATGCACTGTATTAGTATCACCTGTTGGTGTTTGTATGCTTGTGTATACATGTAATGCCAGGGCCTTTTCCCTGGGCAGGGGACACACAAACCAAACATTGGAACTGGCAATATCCATTTAATGCTACAGATCCAACTGATGACATCAAGCCATCCATGAATGCTGTTTTCTTGTTTATTGCCTTCATTTATTAGTTCGAAGCATTCTGCCATGCTCTTCCTATCAAAACTAAGTAGGTGATTTTGGAAATAAGTCTGCTCCCAGGGATTACAGAGGTCTCAGTGAGGACAGAAATTTTCCCTGTGGCCTTCAGCGTCATAGACATGAGCATGTGCTGTTTCCCACTGATATTCAAATCTGAATTATAAGCAGGCCTGAACACTCATCCCATAAACTCAAAATAAAGAAACTACAGTCCAAAACAGTATGAATATCTAAGTTGAAATATTCACCAAAGCACCCAGTTGTACTAGTTAACAATTACCCTTTCACTAATTGATGATAAAGATAAATGGAAAAAATAAGCAAATAAAATCTAGCATTTTCATGTGTTAGCTTTCCTCTACTCAGGGCTGAGACAGAGCCACTGGGAGAGAAAAGAATCTTTTTCCCAGCCTTGAGGACTGGCATTTACATATTTCTTGTCCCTTCCTCGTTTCTCCTATCAACCAGTAATTCTATGACCAGAACAAAAAAAGGTCTTTCTCTGGAAACATGGGCAGTATAAGCAGTGCTCTTCCACAGGCGACTGTCCCGCTAAAGTCAACCATCTGACTGCACCCTTTTCCTAACAGACTGCTACAAACACTCCCTGTAAAGAAGTCTGGCTTGAATAGAAACCTTCTAAACAGGTAATTATCTTAAGAGGTTTTAATCTATATTTTCCTTTTAACCAAAGCCCACAGGCTTTCAGGCTTACTGTATTTAACCACACTCAAACTGATAAGCTTTTCCTCCTTGTCTTTCTGCCTGGGGGAAAAAACCTAACAATGCAGGGCAAATGGGAAAGAGTTCATGGAATAGTAATTGTCTCTTTTGGAGACATGTTTTAATATATTTGCACCTATTATCCTTCTAATTCGTTCCTCCTCCAGACTCATCTCCCGCTTACAACCCCAGCCCCTTCTCCTCCCTGAACAATGCTTCTGAGAGAAGATGTGTTTATACAGTCCACCACAGTGAGATGAGGGAAAGCAATCCTTGTTCACTTTCCTTACAGATATTCAGTCTGGAATACACTGTTAGTATTTAATGAAAAACTCTTAAAGCAGGTGAAGGTATTCTTAATGACTACAGAAAGCTTTCAATCAGGACCATAGAACAGCAAAATAAATCACCTTGTTTGCCTACATTTTCCAAGAAGTTTATTCTTTTTCTTCCAACAAGTGTCCCCCTTATCTTTTTTTCAGTGGGGAGTGTTCACACCGTAATCTCATCTCCTCCCTGTTCAATGGCTCTCTTCTGCAGGTCCCCTAGTGCAGCATGCTCTCTGAGTAATGGCACCTGGCACTATGCAGGAAAACTAGCAAAAGATGCACCTAGATTTTTTTAAAGAACAGAACTGCCTTAAACTTATATCCAGTTAAAACAGTTGGGCCAGCTGCTGGGGCTGGGCAGGTTAAGGCGTGAGCTCTCTGGGAAGAACCCAGCGTCGTTGGTACAGTTTTCATGTAGAACATGAAAATGTTCCCTACTGAAGAAGGGAGCACAGCCTCCTTTCTTCTCCTAGGAAATGGTGCCATCATGTGGCTACATTGTTTTTTCTGTTTCCAGTTACAAGAGGGCAATTGTACGGTTTTCTCCCTTTATGTTGTTTTTTTTTAAAAAAAAAAAAAAAAAAAAGTGCATTAAAATGCTATTTGGTCATCCTATCTTTTGGTAATGTAAATAGGTTATAGCTGGGCGGGGCACAGGAATTCACGTGCTTGTTAATGATATGGCCAGGCTGTTGAAATCCTCATTGATGCAGCTGTGATGACAGCTTTGGTGGTTCTTCTGTTAATGTAGTATGTGTTGCTTGGAGGTATTGTAGATCCCTACAGGAGCAGCATCCTCCATCAGTGTAATCCGTGTGTGCTAGGGATGCCTGATGGCATGGCGGTAGCAGCAGAGGGTCTGCAGACAAGGGCTGGGAGAGGAACTGAGAGAAACAGAGTGTGTGTATCTGTGTGCCAGTGTTTACATTGGAGGTATATTGGACTGGACCCCAAATATGTGCTTGGGAATAGAAATGGCTTTAGAGCATACCCTATTTACTCTGAAGTATCTTTGGAGTTCCTAAAACAGCAAGAATAGAAACTGGAGTGAAAGTGGGAAAAGTAAATACCCTGGGTAAAAATGGAGCATTTCTTTAACTTTAAAATAGCTGAATGTGCTGTAACACTTCAAAGCCCTTGGTCACCAGAACTAGTTGGAGCTAGTTTTACCTGTTGTTTTACACTTGTAAGTAGGATGCTTACCATAAAGAGGTAATAAGGAATTAAGGCACTAGAGTTAGTGTAAGAGGCAAGCTTTGTTTTTGTGAGCCTGGAGAACAACATTTGAAAAGACCTACGGAGTTAATTCTTCATCTTTCTGTAGCATTCTTTATGCAAGGAATGCAAAACAATTTGTCAAGATTAAGGTGGGCAGCCCTTCTGCAGAATTGAATGTGTGATGCTGTCCTTGTTCTGCATGTGAAGCAAACTGAGGCACAGACATTGCCCCTGCAGATTGTAGAGCAAATAGGATTAGTGCTGATGGGCTCCTGCCGCAGCCTTTCAGGGGAAGCATAGGAAGGTGATTCCCTGTCTGCTCCCCAAGCGTGAAGGCTGAAATAGAGGCTTTTAGGCTTGACATTGGGGATTTATGCCCACTGGATATAGAAGCAGTTTTACGTATAAAACACCTATGGTTTGGTCGTCAGTTTTATGTAAAATGAATATCTCCTCATTAGGTACATGCCAAAAAGGACAGGGCAATTAACTGAATAAATTGTCCATAGGAAATTTGCTGAACATTCTCTACTCTGCAGAAAAAGCCTGTCTCCTGCACAAAGTTTAAGCAAACTCTTTCTTATTAGCCATCTACTCGATATGTTTGCTCCTTGGAGAATAAGGTTGTGTTTGTCTGTGCATGCATTCCTGTCTTTCAAATAAATGTAGTTATTAGACTATGAAATTTAGAGAAGTTTGACAGCTTTCAGAAAGCAGTGATTCTTTCTTCCATAGAGTATTTTACTGACACATTAATAGATGTTGTGCTGGTAAAAATACAGTACTTCCTGTTAAATGTAGACTGCTACATATTTTGATTCTAACAACAATCTGGTAGGGTTAGGGCAATTCATGTAGTGTCATCTGGTGTTTGTTTTGGATAGATATTATAGAAGGAGATACTGATTTTCAAGATGTTCAAGCAGATGATTGGGTGAAAACTCCAGCAAACCTTTAAAGCAACAGAAAGCAAGGGCTGCTCCTGGTCAGATCTCCTGCTGAGGATACAAATGTTCTTCTGTGTTCCTGAAACTCCATACAAGCTTCTCCTCTTGCAGGCCCCTGTTCAGAATAAGGCCAAATATTCAGGAGAATCATCTGAGCAGGATTGGCTAAAGCAGCCTCTCTAGTATCATTGAGATATACCGAGAAGTCAGCTACTACCAAGTTTGAATTGTCAGAGTTTGAATTCAAGTCACTTCCTTGAGTGGAAAAAATGTTGCTCTTCTAAATTTGGTCCCAGAGAGTTGGAACCTGATGCAGGACTAATTTTGTGTATGGAAACCCTAGAGAGGTAGGAATTTTTGCTCTGTTAATCCAGTTTTATTTTAGAGTAACTAACTTGAGAACAACAGAAAATAAAACTTCATTACTGGGGATAAGTCAGGTCACCGGAGCTGAAAAAAGCACCCATGGTTATGGTGCTAAGTTTGGAACAGGAGACACTAATCTATGGAAATGAGAAAACTTCCTATGGAAATTGTGGGGCTATAGTAGCTGTCATATATTGTGATGGAAATGCTGTATTGCCACTGAACTGTCGTGTTTATGCAAGAGCTGAGGTTTCCACTCCAAATTAAGGGTTCTTTACTGAGACATGCCTTTCTTAAGGCTAATCTGTAGAGTTTTGTTTTGATAACAGGGCTTTGGTTGGTTGGTTTTATTTATTCTGTAAGGTCTTTAAAGAATATCATATATAAAGTGTCTAAGGCAACTGTTTCATTCACCTTTACTCAGAGTACTTTATCTGCTTTAGGGCACTGCATTTTAAGTGAAAGAAGGGCAAACTGGATAGAAGACAGAAGAAGATAAGAATGAGGAGAGTGCATATAACCAATGAGGTTGATTGGGAGACCTGAGTTTGTATTTTCTAGATGAGAAGGTCTAAAGAAGAAAAGTGAGGCGCCTTCCAGTATATGAGAGAGTGCTATAAAGAGGAAAGTGGTCAATAGTTCTCTGTGTCTGCTGTAGGAAAGGATGAGTAATTGGTTTCAAAGTTAAATAGTAGGAAAACTTTCTTGTTATATAGTAGACAGTGTGTCTGGGGAGGGAGTGGAAATCCCCCACATTGGGATTTTTTTTTTTTTTTTTCAAAAATGTTAGACACATTTCTGAAGAGATAGTGTAGGTGAACTGTTCCCACCATGAGGAAAAGGAGTAGACTAGGTGGCTGTCTGAAGAACCTAATGCATCTTTTTGATACAGCCAGGAGGCTGTGGTCATCCAACACTTGGTGTGAAGACTAAGGATTAGAGATTTCCAAAACTACATGTAGTAGAGGAAGAGTGTAAGTAGTAGATGATGATGCTTGTCTCCGGCAGCAACAGGTTTCTTAGGTTTGTGGCACTCCCAGAAACTAGTGGCTGGATCACAGATGCACAGCTCCAGGGGATTACAGATGCACAGCTCCAGGAGCAGGAAGAAAGCCTACCAATCCCAACTTCCACATCTTTGTCTTAGCCCAGGGTGTTCTCCCACCTGGGGAGGCATTTGTCATTTTCATGATAAGAATATAAAGATACCATATTTATACAAGATAGAATGCCTCCAACTTTTCTACTGTCTCTTAAAGTGTGTATTCTTCTCAATGCAAGGCCTGAGAAGCTTGTCAGGAAGGCAAGCTAGGCAACAATATCAAGCTAGTTCTAGGTAATCTTGTCTAAGTATCAGTGAGATGGATTGCCAAACAATTTTCTAAATACTGCTGCAGAAATTTGAGGCAAAAACTCAGTCTGTATCTGTCTCAGCAAGCCTACTAAATCTCAGGGGTACAAGGCAATTATTCTCTTTGCCCCATAAGCATAAAAGCGAGATAGAGCCTTTGGGGTTCATTCTGCTAGTTATTCCTCTGAAAGACCACACAGTAAGTTTCCAAAAAGAGCTTGGATTCCAGCGTCCTAGGCGGTTTTGCTTCAGGTGAAGGCTATGCACTGAGCTACTACTGAGTTACAGTAGCTGTGGTGGTTTCATCAACACTGTGTTTCTAGAAATGGTAGTCATTAGTGTACCATGAGCTTTGAGATACTGTCATTTTAAAGGACACTAGAGAAAATAAAATTTTGTGATATCTTTCAGTTATGAGCGTTAACGCTGTAAGCATTGGCTTTGCAGAAAGGGACATCTAGTGGCTGTACAAAAAAACCCCTTCCTAAACAGATTTTAAAATGGACAACATAGACATTTGTATGTGGCCTGCAGTCTTCAGTATTCCATACATCTTTGTAGCTCTACTACATCATGTATTTGCTGGGATCATTTTTTGTGGTTTTGGCAAACAAAAAAGTCACCTTTGCGGGCCATACGTTTCTAGCTTTAGGTAGGTTTATGTATGGTAGCTTTCACAAACAGAAAACTGCTTGATGTACCTACTGCTGCACTTCCACATTTTCTGTAGCATCTTCCAGCAGTCCACACTGCCCGCTGTTTCCTTCTGCCATTGCCTTCCCCTTTGGTACTGTACTTGGAGAGGTTGTCATTGTTATTGTCATGGTAAAATCTACTTTCTTGTGAATGCCCATAGCATAAAAGTCAGCGGGAGAGGTGGATGAGATTCAAGGAAACACTAATCTAAGCACTCAGTCATGTATTACACAACAAAAGTTTTTTCCTTTCCCATCCACGTTGTGCTCCTTCTTACTAGTTGAGGATGAATTCCATGCATGTTTCTGTGAATAGCGCGACAGTTTAATCGGTACATTTGCATATGGGCAAACCGAGCTTTTTTCAAAGTTGCACAGTAATATGTTTCACCTTTATGCCATGCCAGCTTCAAATTGCATCCCAGGAGGATTGCAAATGTGCATAATCTGTGCAATTGTCTGGGCTTTTTTTTTTCTTTTCTTTTTTTCCTGCTTTTTTTCTTCCACTCCCCCTGCCCCCCCCCCCCTTTTTTTTTTTTGAACTGGCAAACGCCTATTCATTGCCCATCTGGGTAAGAATGGCCTTTGCATTTTCACACCCATTCTTTCCTATATGGTTTGTGAATACCCCTCCAATCAGAACTTGCTTCACAGAAAGGGGACAAAACCATTTTACTGGAGTTTCTCAGAATAAGTCCATTGGGATCTCTACATCATGTTTACTGGACAAAAAAAAAAAAAAAAAAGGGTTGGGGGGAGGCACTTAACAAAGACCACTTGAATTTCACAGAAAGGTTCCCACTGTCTCGAGTTTAAAAGAGTGGCAGGCCTGAGAAGAGCCCGAGACAGCAGTCTTTTTCCTGAGCCAGGCATTCTGTGCAGTGACGAGTAGGTGAGTGTGCGCGTGTGTAACTGGGTCTTGTGAAGAACTGACACACTTTCTGGCTTGTCCAAGGTCTAGTAGTCTTTGTCAGAATGTGGCATTTACTTTAGAATCAAACCTGCATTGGCAAGTCCACCTTTTATGGGGAACATCGCCTTTGGACTTCCAGCTTAGAACAACATACAGTAAGAAGCAACCACAAAACTTGGATCTGGGCAGTTTCCTGCAGAGAGGGAGAGTTGCTGCATGGGACAGTGGGTTTTGCTGCAGACCAATCTCTGGAATTCGTTGAAGCTGCTTTTTTATACTGCTGTGGGTTGTGTAGACACTATTGCAAATTATTTGGTTGCCTGTACTTTGGATAGGTATGGTTTTCAGTGTTGAACATCAAGGAGGGTGGCCTAGAAGAAACATCCTCAAAATCTGTATTAGCTTTTTTACCTTTTGTTATGTGTCTGTTCCATCCACCCCACTTGTTTTATCCTTCAGGAGAAGTTTCAGTCATTTCTCAGTTGAGTAAGTGGTAGATGTTACAATTTCATTTGAAGTAGTAAAGAAATGAGGAGAGGATTTTTTTAAGGGATACCAACATCAACCAAAACATACTCCGTGCCTTATATGAAGGGGCTCAATTGACTTTCAGACCAGTTCCTACACCACAAGGTGCATCCTCCATCAGTTCCTGTAGGAGAGCTATTCATATTACTCGCATAAATGCATACAAACCTCTTTTCTTTATCCTTGATTAACCCCACCTGGCTGTTTTCATCAAGTTAGCTAATGCCAGGTATGTTGTGGATACACAGCTCTTGCTTCCCGCAGGCAAGACCTGAGAAAGGCTACTGAAACTTCCATGAACCTTGCCCTTCCTCCTTTCTGTATGTGATTTATGGGTAAGTGGCAGAATTCATTTTCCCAAAAAGTCACCCAGTCTCATGGTACATATCACACCTTTCTGGAAGGGAGTTGTCCTGAGGATGCATTTTTCAGAGTTCCACTCACAACATCCATTTTAGCTGCTAAGGTACATAGGAACGAAACACATTTCTTTGCACCTGCCCAAGTCAAGGGACCTGTCCATAGCGTCTCTGTTACGTGTGGAATATTCCACCTTGTGCATGTGCAAGGCAGGATTTTGGTTTACTGAGTTAGGCTGCTGCATATTTCTTATTATCAAATGCCTCATTTGACAAAGCAGAGCATAAACTAAAGTCATTCCCTTTTCCAGAAGCACATCTTAAAGACATGTTTGTGTGAAAAGGGAGCCCTAGGGTCAAACCGAGGAAAGATTTCTAGCATACTGATAGTCAGCTACTCAAAGTGTAAGAGACTGTGCCGGTGAGACCCACCATCGCCACAGCAGATGTGTTGTCTCAACATTGCTATGGCAGGAAACTCATGCCATCACCACAGTGAATGATCTATACATTGTTAAGGCAGGACGATAATACCACTGCCACAGAAGAGATTTAAGGCAGGAAGATAACACACTGCCACTGCAGAGATTTATCTATACATTGTTAAAGGAGGAAACCGACTGACGCCATAGAGCAACAGGGAGGCTGATCCTGCAAAACTTAACCAAACCCCTGTGCGTGTGCCCAGACCTGGGGTCGGGGGGATCAAGGTGCCTGGAGGCCCCTGGGGAATGTTGGGCACATACACCATTGCCGGGTGGGAGGTGTGGTTAAGAGAACAGCTTGTAACAGCTCTATAAAAAATTGAACCAACTAACATCGGACGGAGCGTTCCCCTGCCAGACTTGGAAACGAATCGGACTGTCAGGATGCCACAGCTCTGGGGTGGTAGCTATTGCTGTGAATTCTTTCCTTTCTTTCTTTCCTTCCTTTTTATCTCTTGCTCTCTCTCCCTTTGCATTCGCAGATTTATTGTTGGGCAAATAAAGTTCCTTGGCTCTTGACTCTGTTTTGAGTCTTAATTCTGTTCCCGAGAATACAAACAACCACGCTCCGGTCTCAGAGTGGCATGTGACATTTTAATTGATATCACGGACAGGATTCTCGGTGACACAGAAAGTGCCAGGTTCTTTATGAGAGACTCGTGGGTCTGGGGGGGTGTGTGTGTGCCTGAGATGTACGAAGTGAGTGCAGAGTCTGTATGAGGAAAACAGCCGGAGAAGGACAAAGTGATAGAATTAACAAGAGACGAGTCTCTAAAAAAGTTTAAAAGTGTGACCTCCTGAGAGTGATGGGGGGTGGGGTGGGGTGTGTAGTAGTAGAGAATTTACAGTGACACCCTCTCAAGATGAAATAACCCCTCTTTGGTGAAATGTGTGCCCGCACTTCTACAGATGTTTGTGATGTTTCCCCCACTGAAGTGTGGGGTGGAGATTTATATAAACTGGATAACTTACTGGGAACCTATTTATATAAACTGGATAACTTACTGGGAACCTATCATCTCACCCCAAGGGCGAGAATGGGCAAAAAATCACTGGTTCCAACTGCAGAGTATAGTGGATAGGATCATGATATTGCAGAAGGAGGCTAAAGTTAAACCTGGGAAGGGGAAATCCATAATTTGTGCAGTTTTAGGAGCAAGTTTGGCAGCAGCCATGTAAGATAAGAGGCAGAGATTGTGTCAAGATGATGTCGTGGTAGATTCCTTGAAACACTGTGAGAGCAGTTAGAAGAGACCAAACAGCTATTAAAGCAGAAGAGAAACCAGAATGCTTTGTTAAAAGAAACATTAAGGGAAGAACTGTGGAAAGAAAGAGACTCATTTGGGGAGGTGGAGTCGAAGTTAACAGAGAAAGGGATTAGACAAATATATCCCCAGGGGGATTTACAGAGCCAAAAGAGGCAGCAGAAAACCCTCCTCACATGCATCCCCTAGTTAAGACTGAGTATTTATATGAGACAGACGACACTTGTCCCCGAATTGTTACTAAAGACACGACTGAGTTAGCAAAATTAAGGAAGGATTTTGCAAGGACTCCAAAGGAATCCAAAACGGAGTATGTTTGGAAAGTGTCCTTGTCAGGAGGAGATGGGATTGCGTTGTCAGAGAAGGAAGCAGAAGGATACTGGGGCCCAGGTGTGTTTTTAACTACTGGCAGCCATCAGGCCCTATGGTCATTAACACAGAGGGCAGCGTACTGGGCCGGGGGACTGAACCCTTTGGAAGGGGAGACCCCCTAGCCATAACAGGTACGGTGGGTCAGCTGGTAGAAAGTGTACAAAGGGCAGCTTGTCTGCACACGATGTATGACAGGAGGCTTGAATCTCGCCAGGGCTCTCCCATGATGACGCCTGTGGACCCAGAAGGGATGACTCCTCTAATTCGAGGACTTCCTGATTCTTTAAAACCCATTGGGATCCAGCTACAGGGGAAGATACAAAATACTCCCATATCAGACAGAGTTACATGGGGGGAAGTTGTCCAAGAGCTAATTAACTTTGGGAGAAAATATGGTCCCGTTGGTGGATCCTGGCAAAGACCTGAAGCAAGAGCCATATGAACTGCGGGAAAAGCTGAGGGACAGTTAGCACAGGCTCAGAGAAGTTAGAATTCTAAATCGGTCCAATTTACTGATCCTGGGGGAGGGAGACCCCTAAGCCGACAGGAGTGGTGGCATCTGGAGCTCCAGAGAAGTATTCCCCGGGATCTAATGGATGGGCTTCGGACCCAGAAATTGGAGAATTTCCGCTATGGTCAGGGCACAAAGTTAGTTTTGAGCCAACCCCTAGTGCCCCGCCATCAATAGGTATCGGGGGAAAAGCTGATGAAGTAAAGAGGGCGATGGGAAACTAGATCCTCCATCCCCCGAAGGTGGGGGAGAAACCGGAGGGTGGGTGTTTATTAGGCAACTCACCTGAAATTTGAGAGGAGATTTAATGACTACAGTAGCTGTAGGAACACAGAAAAAAACAGTAACCTTTTTAATTGACACAGGAGCACAAATCACTGCACTGATGCAGAGTGAGGCGGAGCAATGTGGAATTTTGGCTTTGTCTGAAAACCTAATTGTCTTAAATGCTTTAGGGAGAACTCAGTCAGTACCTATGGCCTTGGTAACATTATGGATGCCTGGGGAGGAAGACCCAGTTAACACCAAGGTTGCAATAGGCCCTTTTCCGACAAATCTTTGGGGCATAGATATATTGAAGGGCAGACAGTGGTATGATACCCAGGGGAATTCATGGTGCTTTGGCATTCCTCAGATGAAACAGCCTGGGCAGAAGTGCGCCTGTTGCAAGCAGCACCTACCCTCCCCTCTTCCAGGATGACTAATGTGAAACCCTATCTCTTGCTCGGGAGAAAGGGGCTCGGGAGAGGATAGCTCCTGTGATTGAGGATCTTAAACAACAGGGCATTTTAACATTCACCCACTCCCCATACAATTCCCCAGTGTGGCCAGTTTGTAAATCAAATGGGAAGTGAAGACTGACTGTAGATTATTGTCCACTTAATGCAAACAGTGGTCCCTTGACAGCAGCGGTGCCTAATAGAGCTGAGCTCATCTCACTCGTTCAGGAACAGGCTCATCCAGTGATGGCCACAATTGATGTGGAAGATGTTTGCCATGGTTCCCCTGCAAGAAGAGGACCATGATCGTTTTGCTTTCACATAGGAGGGACAACAGTATACCTTTACTTGTCTCCCTCAGGGATATAAACATTCTCCCACCTTAGCACATCATGCTTTGGCACAAGAATTAGCCCAAATTCTCCCAGAACCGGGACTTAGAGTTTATCGATACATCAATGATGTTTTGATAGGAGGGGATCAAATTATTCCAGTACAGGTAACACAAGGAAAGATTATACAGCACTTAGAGTCTCCGGGACTCCAGATACCAGAGGAAAAAATACAAACTGCTCCAAATGAAGTGAAATTTTTAGGGATAGGTGGAGAGGAGGTTCAGCCTGTATTCCTCAGGACACCCTCTCAACACTACAGCAGGTAAAAATTCCAGAAAATAAAAAGGAGCTGCAACATGCCTTAGGCTTATTGGTCTTCTGGAGAAAACACATCCCAGACTTTGCACGGCCTTTATATGACCTGCTGAGAAAAGGAGCAGCTTGGGAATGGGCTCCAGCCCACGATGAAGTGTTACAGCTTTCGGTGTTTGAAGCAAACACCCACCAGGCTTTGGGCCCTATTCACCCCACTGACCCTGTCCAGATTGAGTGGGGGTTTGCACACTCAGGATTGTCCATTCATCTTTGGCAAAAAGGACCAGAAGGTCCTACCTGCCTGATGGGATTTTATTCCAGGAGCTTGAAGGATGCTGAGAGATGATACTCCAATTGGGAAAAAGGATTGTTTATAGTGAGTGTTGCTCTCAGAGAAGCAGAGCGAACCATATGCCAACAGCCTCTAATTTTAAGGGACCTTTTAAGGGAATTAAACCTGTGTTAGCAGGAACTGCCCCCCCCCCCCCCCCCCCCCCCGGACAGGGGTAGCCCAAAGAGATACTGTGAGAAAATGGTATGCTAAGATTGAACGTTATTGTAGTGTTTTTACTGTCACTGAAGGCACCCCATAACAGTTAAATATCCAAGAAGAAGTAGCAAATCCCCAGGAGAAGGTTACCCCTCCCCTGTCTGTGGCAAAAATTGGTAAAAATCACTCCTGCTTTTTCGGAGGAGTTGTAGAATGTGTAGTTTACTGATGCCTCTGCTAAGAGAGAGGGTAAACAATGGAGATACCGAGCTGTAGCTATTAATGTAGATGCTAACAGGGGAATCATTACCGAAGGTGAGGGCAGTGCTCAAGTGGGAGAGTTAGTGGCAGTGTGGAGTGTGTTTAATAGCGAGGAAGGGGCTAAGACTCCAGTGTACATTTACACTGACTCGTTTGCATTGTTCAAAGGATGCACAGAATAGCTCCCTTTTTGGGAACAGAATAACTGGGAAGTAAACCGAGTGCCAGTGTGGCAAAAGGAGAAGTGGCAAAAAATCTTGGATATTGCCAAACGTGGGGATGTTGCGGTAGCATGGGTGCCGTCTCACCAGGAAAGGGCACTCTGGCAGGTGAATGGAATAATAGGGCAGATGAGCTGGCCAGAATTGCCCCTTTGCAGCAGGAAAATAAAACTGGGGAAATTTGGGAAGACTTTTGGAATGACAACACATTAAGTGTGGTCATACAGGGTCTAATG
Source organism: Falco peregrinus (assembly GCF_023634155.1). Taxonomy (NCBI): domain Eukaryota; kingdom Metazoa; phylum Chordata; class Aves; order Falconiformes; family Falconidae; genus Falco; species Falco peregrinus. Next base: position 87,212,885 of record NC_073726.1, on the reverse strand, counting down.
GTTTATACAAAGAGGCACATGGCAGAGGTTGGCCTTTCACTCGGGAATCTTGCAAAACCTGTATTTCAGCTTGTGAACGATGCAGACTTCTACTAGAGAGACACACCATGGAAGATTCCCCCCTTCATTTGAGAGATAAAAAGTATCTCTGGGAAACTTGGCAGATAGATTATATTGTCTCTCTGTCTCTCGCTCTCTCTCCCTTTGCATTCGCAGATTTATTGTTGGGCAAATAAAGTTCCTTGGCTCTTGACTCCGTTTTGAGTCTTAATTCTGTTCCCGAGAATACAAACAGAACCGCGCTCCGGTCTCAGACCGGCATGCGACATCAAAGGGAGATGCAGATAAGTGGGTAGCTGCGCAATCACTTGCCATGGCCTACAGGAGGTCTTGAAAAGAGGTATCATCTATTTATTGTTAATTGTCTATCCTTCTGTTTCCCCACCAGTTCAAAGCTTTTACCAGGTTCTTTTCCTTTCAGATCAAGGATTCTGACTTTTTATATGAACGCATTTTGAATCCTTGTGTGATCTGACATGTTGGGAAGGGAACTGGAACTGCCCTGGAAGCCTCTGGAGAATGACTGTATCTGGAAGGAGGAGGAATACATCTCTTCTGTACATTATTTTGTGTAATAATAGTTGCAGTGCCCCTGAAGGAGAGTCTTCCAGTTTCTAAGATGCTTTTCCAGTCCTATGGTCAGTCTCATCAGAGGAGGAAACTCAGGTTCCCGGCAGAGTTTATGAACAAGAGAGATGTAATTCACAACCTCCATGATACTGTTAGTGGTTTCCTCCTTGTTTCTGCTAATATGAGCATCCCCCCCAGTGCTCTAATCTTTGATGGAAATTAGTACCCTTCTGATACTGGCTGGTTTACATCTGTTAAACATGAGACTTCTTCAGACAGCTTGGGCCCATCAGGATTTCTGGTTCCTGAGCTTTGTGCTTCCCTTTTATCTTCAACTACTTCAGAGAATTAAAATATCACCTGTGTCCAATGTGGATTCTCTTTGAACCGCCAGAATAGAGGGTGCTTGAGATGTCAGGAGTGGAGAAATGAGAAGGGAAAGGCAGAGCAGGGAGGATGCTACATCTTCCTGCAGATTGCAGTGAGTGGCGTTCTCCTGCCTGTGTATGAGGTGTAAAGCACCCTTTAGGCTGGAGCAGAGGGACTTTGTTGGGCTAAAAGGCATGTGTATGAAACCGCTTTCAATGCTGTTTATTTGCTCTGTATATTTCTGTTAAAATACACCGTGACAATAAGGTAGTTTAATCTACTCATGCTTCTCTACCAGATTTCACTTTTGGATTCTCACACATTAAAAAATAATTGTGGCAGGAGGGGTTGTAGCTTTGCTAGGAATATTCGAGACAAAATGCCTGTAATACTACTGGTGATTTTGTGCTACTTCTCTCTGCATGCTTTTCTGGGAACCAAGGTGTTGCATGCACTACAAATGCTAAGAGAAACATATTAACAATAATATTTTATTTGTTTATCCCTCAAAGGGCAGTTGGTTTTTTGTAGTTACAAGATGAAACCATAGGTTTTGCCCATCAAAATCTAGATAGACAAAACATGAGTAAAGAACAGGGAAGGAAATGAAAAAGCATTAAAAGTGAAGCAAGCAAGATGGAGATAGGGAAAAGTGGATTGAGAGATTAAGAAGTTACTTTCTAGTCACTTGTAAAAGTTTATTTTGAAGGATATGTTGGCTCGGTACTGGAATTGGCTAGGTGCTTTTCTAAACTGTTCTCTATTTAGGTTATTCAGCCAAACTAAGGCAAAGTCTTCCATAGAGTAAATGTCTGTAATTTTCCAGTTTCTGTCAAGTAAATAACAGCAGGAGAACATTTGTTTTTATATGATGGCATTCTGGTGCCAGTCAGAACTTGGGATATGCTAAAAATGAAGGGGACAGCTCATGTTAACTTTTTGCTTTGGGTTCTTACAGAGGACTGTTTGTCACTATTGGGTAGCAAATGTTCTAAACCACAACCCCAGACAAAACTGCGCGTGGGATTTTAGGAACATTTACAGCCTAAATCTTGAACCAGATTTGGATTTTACAAAGTGACTGCCAGTTTTTTTGATGCAAGTAACTGTGCTGTAAAACAGTATCCAAACTTAAAAAACCAATCTAGAAAGAAATTATGTTTTCATACAGACTCTTTACATTAACAACTTGGTGTAAAGGGTCATTAAAGTAAGAATCTGATTTTTTCTGGCATGGGTCCACATCTGAACAGCCTAAAATCCAGCTTTAATCCATGTGCTCAGTGTTTACAATTGGCTGGCTCTAGGCTTCTTTAAGCCAGATAAACTGATAGGAAGTCCAAGGCTCAGGAATGTGGTTGGAATTTAGGCCCAGCTACACCTGTGTCTGCTTTTCAGAACTTGAGCTTCTGCAAATGAGTAGCAAATTTTACTTCTAGCCTTACAGAGATGGTGTCTTCTTATCTGTGCCTTTGTATGTGATTTTTACAGTATAATCTCTTTTCTTTACCCAGTGGTCAGGCACCTTCACCAATGCCCTTGACTGTGGCTCTGCAGAGGACAAGACTCAATCTTTTCTTTTTTTTGTCACCCGCTTTGCTACAGGTAACATCAGTTGCAAGGGGATGACAGAGCGCATTCATAGCATCAACCTTCACAACTTCAGCAATTCCGTGCTCGAGACCCTCAACGAGCAGCGCAACCGTGGCCACTTCTGTGACGTGACGGTCCGCATCCACGGGAGCATGCTACGCGCCCACCGTTGTGTGCTGGCGGCTGGCAGCCCCTTCTTCCAGGACAAGCTGCTGCTGGGCTACAGCGACATCGAGATCCCCTCAGTGGTGTCAGTCCAGTCTGTACAAAAGCTCATTGACTTCATGTACAGTGGGGTGCTGCGGGTCTCACAGTCAGAGGCCCTCCAAATCCTCACAGCTGCCAGCATCCTGCAGATCAAGACTGTGATTGATGAGTGCACAAGGATTGTCTCGCAAAATGTGGGAGAGGTCTACCCGGTGATTCAGGATTCTGGCCAGGAGACACCCAGGGGAACACCCGAATCAGGCACCTCGGGGCAGAGCACTGACACAGAGTCTGGCTACCTGCAGAGCCATTCGCAGCACAGTGTGGACAGGATCTATTCGGCCCTCTATGCCTGTTCCATGCAAAATGGCAGTGGGGAGCGCTCCTTTTACAGTGGAGCTGTGGTCAGCCACCATGAAACAGCCTTGGGGCTCCCCAGGGACCATCACATGGAAGACCCCAGCTGGATTACCCGGATCCATGAACGGTCACAACAGATGGAGCGGTACCTTTCCACCACTCCAGAGACCACACACTGCCGCAAGCAACCACGCCCTGTCCGAATTCAAACCCTCATGGGCAACATCCATATTAAGCAGGAGATGGAGGATGACTATGACTACTATGGCCAACAGAGGGTGCAGATCCTCGAGCGCAATGAGTCTGAGGAATGCACTGAGGACACTGACCAAGCAGAAGGCACTGAGAGTGAGCCTAAAGGGGAGAGTTTTGACTCGGGAGTCAGTTCCTCCATTGGCACTGAGCCCGATTCCATGGAGCAGCAGTTTATGGCTGGTCTGGGCCGGGATGGGCAGCAAGAACCTTCTCAAGCAGATCAAAATGACGTCCCCGCTGATGGCACTCAGCCGCAGCCGCAGCAGCAGCATGTAGATGCCAACTCTTCCTCGCCAGAGAGAAGCAATGACGTTGAAATGGACAGCAAAGTGCTCACAGTCAATAACAGCACCGAAAAGGGGGCTCTGCAGCCTTCTGTCAACACAACTGTTGCCCAACCATTGCCAACCACACAGATCTACTTACGCCAGACAGAAACCCTCACCAGCAATCTGAGGATGCCACTGACCCTGACCAGCAACACTCAGGTCATTGGCACAGCTGGCAACACCTACCTGCCTGCCCTTTTCACCACACAGTCTGCTGGCAGTGGCCCTAAGCCTTTTCTCTTCAGCCTGCCCCAGCCTTTAGCTGGCCAACAGACACAGTTTGTGACAGTGTCCCAGCCTGGCCTGTCAACCTTTACTGCCCAGCTGCCAGCCCCACAGCCCTTGGCCCCATCTGCGGGTCACAGCACAGCAGGTGGGCAAGGCGAAAAAAAGCCTTACGAGTGCACTCTGTGTAACAAGACTTTCACCGCCAAACAGAACTACGTCAAGCACATGTTTGTACACACAGGTAAGAGTATGTCCCTTTGGCTTATACACGAAGCCCGAGAAAGTCCTTGGCAAACACGGACTTAGATTCTGTTTCCCAACCTGCCAGCCCCCAGCACAAACAGGAGGGAGAAGTTAGCGAGGGAGCTGGTATCACTGAACATTTTCCAAGCTTACTGCATTGAAGTTGAGCCTCTGCAGAAAAATATAGGTCTCTTACAGGGGCCTGACTGTGCATAGTGCAGAAACAAGCTCATTTTTCTTGGAGTACAATGTGTCCTGCACCCATCCAAGGAAATGGTAAGCATGCATTGTCCTCTGCAGGCTGTCCAGGCAACACTAAGTGGAAGTAGCATGAGGAAACTTTAATAAGTCATTAAAGAAAAACTAAGAAGGGGCTTCCCCCTGTAAGTTTTACAGCTACAGGGGTTTAAGCTCAAGTGATGATGATTGGCATGAGTTCAGGGCAAGTTCATTCCTGGTGGACTTGCAGCAGTAGATCCAGGCCTGGATGTTGCACACACTGCCACATATTTTCTAAATCTCACATATTGCTGTAAGAAAGTAAATTCTGAGGTTTTCAAGAAGTTTTACTGTACTTCACTGAAGCTGATTGCTCTAACTCCCTGTCTCTTGGCAAGTCAGGTGTTTCACTAGCTGTGAGTACAAAAACCCAGAGACAGAACAGAACATCATCCTTTTTGTTTAAAAATGCAATTGCTTTTGAGACAATATAGGTAACCATATTTACTACTGAGCCAAAACTGCCTTTTCTGGCTTTGACAAGTTATAACACTTCAAAGCAAGGAGATAGGTGTATCTTATATGGAGAAGCTATCCTGGGTTCAGGTCTAAATTTTGCTTGCTTTAGCCCTTGGCTCATTCTGACATTGGAGAGAAATTCTAGTTTAGAGAAAGAGTAAATATTTCTCTCACAAAGCAGTGGTTTTGTTAATGTCAGATCTTAAAATAAATGCTGGGTTTGTGATACATGGAGTAGAACCTGGAGAAATTGCCCAAGGTATGGGAGGAATGTAAGTCATGCCTCCCCATTGTATCCGATAGATTTCACTTCTGTATGCATATGTAAACTTTTTACTTCTATTTACCTATAATTATCAGATAAATGAACAATTCCTCTAGACGTCTAAGGCAGATGTACATATACAAAACGGTCAACTTCTCAGGACTGGTACAAAATGTGTGATTGCAAGGACCAAGAATCCTGAATCCCGGGATTATCCTCTGTGTCTGTTTACGCTCTCCATCCTTCTGTTGTGGATGATGATACTATGTAGAAAGTGTTGTGTTATTCAGAAAGAACATCCCTTTCAGAGCACAGTCAAATATATCTGCCTACATCCTTGTTCTAAAAGCTACGAATGCTTTTTTCACAAGTAAATTAACTGAGATTAGGTGCTTTATTTCCCCCACCCTAACTGTGCACTGCATTTGATATTTGGAGTCAGATAAAGAATAATAGTGGGAGACCTGACCTAAAATATTTCGAGCTACTACACATAAAGTCAACCAAGGAAATTGATAGTCATCTCCAATCACAAATTAATATTTTTATTTGTGTGGGTCTGAGAATGCCCAAAATAATGAACTGTGGTGGCAAGGAGAGATTTGGGTAGATAAATTATTTCAAAGTTCATTTAGGAACAAACTGGCTTCTGGAGTGTCTGGGAGGATAATTACACCTTAGCCAACAGAGGGCACGGCTTCAGAAAACTCTTCTGAAAATCAGAGAAGCATGTCTACCTTGTCTAGCGCTGGACAGGATCATTATGAAAACTGAGAAGAGACAGCTTTTCCCACTTCCAGATTTTCCTCAGCCCTGTTAAGTCAGGCAAAGTGGCTCTGGAAAGGATCCATGGAAAAAGGGAAAGATTTGGGAGCTGCAAATGTTTGAATTCGACTTGTTTGGAGGGCTCACAGGAGAAGCCATGGAGGAATCTAATCATAAACCAGAATTCAACAGCCTAAAGTCCCCCCAACAGCTGTGCTTCCAAAAACTACATGTTGATGTAGCTTTCGCAATGGAAACCTACCTCCCTTTCTTCTTTCACATGGACACAGACATACTAGAGATGGATATTTTTCCACGGTCCCTGCAGACTGGCTTTAATGTATCCCACAATGTTGTTCTCCCAGACATGCAACATTGTGGAAATACAGGGCTAGAATGCATGCAGTGTCCGTGCATCTTATAAACCATCATTACCTTCTCCTACATACCACGCTGTGATTAATATTCGGTAACTGTCCCACATAGCTGTCTAAAACCAGTCAAATTTGAAATGAAGAACCAGAAGGAGGAACGTGCACATTTAATTCACTAAGCAAAGTTTTCTCTGACTTCAAGATGAAGAATCGTGGGAATAAAGAATCTCACGTAGGAAGCACATACATTTGCATACAAAAAAGAAAACCTAAAAAGTTTTTAGATTCTTCGGAGAGAAGAAATCCCAGGAAGGTTTTGAAGCTAAGATTAGAAAGCCAGAACCCAGTGTATCTTAGAAACATGTGCATGCAAAAATGAGGGTGGTTTTATAGCGTAGTCTTGACAAGGTCTAGAGCAGAGGAGACTGAGTTACTACGAACTCTGGGACATAGATTGTCTAAGGCAAAAATGAGCATTGTAAATATAATCAGTCTCTTGTAAGTCAGTAAGACTTTATTATAACTTGACATGCTATCATCATCCACATAATACGTGTCAAGCATATTGGCCTGTCTACACACAACACACTACTACATTCAGCAAAGCCAGCAGGAAAGTAAGGACTTATGTATTTTGACCAAGTGTCTTTCACCAAGTAGGGATAAACTCATCATTGGTGCAAGGAGGAGCAGCATGTGCATTTCGTTCACAGATGTCACCATCATATGTGCAAACTGTGAAATAAAAAGAAACAGAGACTCAGGGGAGATAAAAAAAGTAGGACCTTCCCATCCAATCCATATTAATTATCTCCTCTTAAAATTGAATATAAGTAGCGTATTGTAATCTCACTATACAAAGAGTAAATGATATATTACCACAGGTGTGTGATGGTCCCTAAAGATTGATTCTCCAGCATTTAAAACAGTGCCAGACAGACTAAAAAGGAGGAAGCAGGATGTCTGGGGAGAAAAAGAAGGATCTGTGCTAGAGGGGAAATTGCAGGATGACCAAACGAAAATAATTTTGCAGTCAGTGAAACACAGGATCATTTTCACTGTTACAGTGCTATGGTACCATCTCTCTCCCTGACAGCGTCAGGGATCATAAATGACCACACCTGAAATATACCACAGGTGATTCAGAAAACAACTCAAAAAAGCATTTTTTGGTGGGGCATTGAGGGTGTTGGATATTGTCCACATGATCAATACAGCAACACAGCATGAAAATGTTGCCTGATACCATGAGACAGGAGGCCATGGCATTGTCTTCCATGAGAACTCCGAGCAGGAGGAGAAATTAAGAGTAGTCTGGACAAACCAATCTCATGTGCTCAGCTAAGTATTTTTTTTCAGTTCATGCTTACAGTCACTGGTTTGTCTGGATATAATTTGAGTTCATTTATATGAGTTGCCAGAATCAGTTTTACAATACCCCTGGGCACACAAGGCAATGTGGTAGATGACGTAAGTATTTTATATCTCTGGCTTACCTGATAAGGTGTTTTATTTAATTGGCAGTCTAATCATTTACATTTCATGTCTGTTACACTGGGAGTTTATCTGTTAGGTTGCCCTTTGCATAGTACTGGCTGGCCTAGGCAATTCTATGTACTGAGGTTCCCTTTTCAGTTACTCTTACCCATGCTTCAGCTATGAGATTTGACCAGAAAAAGGGGCAACAAATGTAAACCTCTTATAAAGTGTTGGTTTTCTTTGGCGATCTCTAGCATTTCTCTTCTAAGAAATTTACAGCAATTTGACAGGAATCTAGTAAGCACTAGCTTTGGCCATGCTTTTGCTGCATACAGGTAGGGAGATGGAGGCACTAAAAAATAAAGTAACTTGACTATGACCTGTCTAGAAATGAGCATGTGGAGCAAAGCAGGAGCATAGGCAGGAGGGGCTGTGCCATTGAAGCTGGGGGTAGATGCCAGGACCTTTTAACTCTGGTCCTGTCTTTGTCAGTGCCTATTATGTGAGCTTGAAGAAGATACCTGAGCTCCTTTTTACTCCATGCCCATTGGGAATACCTACAGCCCCCTTTATAAAGTGTTTCGAAACCTCTGGTTGCAAAAAATGTTGTTTCAAAATATGCTTGTTAACAGAATTACTCTTCCTTAGCCAGAGCACCTCTCCAAAGACCCCTGTGAGACTTAGCCATTAGTTTATTGCAAAGACCCATGCCAAGCTGGTTTAATTTTATTATCTTTTTTCTGTCTGTTTCTCTCTCTCTCTCTTGTTGGTAATGGGCAGGTGAGAAACCCCATCAATGCAGCATCTGTTGGCGCTCCTTCTCTTTAAAGGATTACCTAATCAAACACATGGTGACGCACACTGGCGTGAGGGCGTACCAGTGTAGTATCTGCAACAAGCGCTTCACCCAGAAGAGCTCCCTTAATGTGCACATGCGCCTCCACCGTGGGGAGAAGTCCTACGAGTGCTACATCTGCAAGAAGAAGTTCTCCCACAAGACCCTGCTGGAGAGGCATGTGGCTCTGCACAGTGCCACCAACGGCACGCCAGGAGCCACCGGCACTGGCGCGAGGGCCGTCCCTGCCGGGGTAGTGGCCTGCACGGAGGGGACCACTTACGTCTGCTCTGTCTGTCCAGCTAAGTTTGACCAAATCGAGCATTTCAACGACCACATGAGGATGCATGTGTCAGACGGATAAGTAGAATCTCTCTCTCTCTTTGTTATGAACAAAAAAATAGAAACAACAAAAAAAGCTATGGCACTAGAATTTAAGAAAAGATTTTTGTTTCATTTTTATCTTTATTTTCCTCCTTTTTTTGGGTTCGTTTCGTTTTGTTGTTTTTGTACTACATGAAGAACTGTTTTTTGCCTGCTGGTACATTACATTTCCGGAGGCTGGGTGAATAATAATTTTCCCAGCCTCCCTCGGATGGTGGCCTTAAGGCCAGGTAGTGCTTCATGAGCTCCACTGGTTGGATCTCTAGCTACTGGCCTCTAAATACAACCCTTCTTTACTACAAAAAAAAAAACAAACAAAAAAAAACCACAAAAAAATTTCAAAAAACAGACAGAAAAAACAAAAAAAAACAATTTCTTTTTTCTCACTTGTGAAGAGCACTACAAAAAAAAAAAGAAACAAGACAAAATATATTACAAATCTACAAGGCCTACTGTCGTTATAAGTACACCGCTCGCAGTGTTTCAATGGACATAATTCACAATGCTGATCGCTTTTGGACTTCACAGTATCCAGTTAGAACTGTGGAATATTTTGCTTCTGGTTGAGCAGCAACCAGAGGAAACAAGGCCCTGCTGGTTTCCACCACGTGTCTGCTTTCTCACACACACACGCATCCACAAACACACAAAAGGGCTGAGGGGAGTGCGAGGCAGTGTGGCTTGGATAGTGTGGAGTCCCTGCAGGGTGAGGAAGAAGAATCAGAGGTTCCTCACCTGGATTCTGCTCCATCCCACGCTCTCTGGTGCACCCTCTCCGCTGCTTTTCCCATACCACCACCACCACCTTACAGCAGAAACCAAGAAGATTCAGACAACGAGCAACGGTGGCTTTTTTGTAATTTATTCAGTGTCTTCGCTGAGCCCAGGGCCTCAGCACAATCAAGAGGGACTTTCACAGAAGGCAAAGAGAAACACAGAGGAAAATCAAAGATATCAGAGGTTGCAACCTATGGATCTAGGTACAAGAGAAGGGTTAGTTCCCACAATCTTTGCAAAAAAAAAAAAAAAAAAGTTGCATCAGGATTTATTCTTGTGGAAGAAAGAGGAATAGAGGGTGGGTGGGGAGGGGAATAATAATTAAAAAAAAAAGAGTTCTTGGGACTTTTTTAATTCAAAATTTTATAGAGGGGCAAAAGTGACGTTTACCAGATAGAATGCTGATTTTTTTAATATATTTACAACAGTATTTGTGTAAAAAAACAAAAAAAGTGAGATTGTTAAAAGTAATTTTTCTTTGTTTTCTTTTTTGTTTTGCGTACACTGCCACTAATATCTTCTCTTTTATTATATATATGAATATATATATAAATATATATTTTATTTTAAATTGAGACTGTTAAGGTTAGCTAACCTGCTTCCAGATAGAGGGGGGGAGGGGAGATGATCTTGATTTTTATTTTAAAAAAGAGGAAGGAAGTTTCTTAATTTTCTTTTCTAGTATTATTCTCTCTCTCTTTTCTAATGGAATCAAGAATTACCTGGGTCGATGAGGGGCTCTGTGAAGTCATCTGTGAGTTTATCTACTAGAGTTTGTGCATCCTGCAGTATCATTTGAACTGCTACTTTGTTTTTGAATTACGTGGTTCTCTTTTTGGCTCTTACCAAGGTTCTGTTGTTTCTTCTTTTGGTTCCATCTTAGAATTTATTTCTGCTGAAGGGTGGTTCCTTTTGAGAAAGAGATTTTTCTAGCAATGTTCCCTTGGTTTTGGGAATGATAGAATCTATAGTCTTTTCTTTCTTCTTCTTTGAAAAAGTAATGAAAGTTTTGGAAGTGTGTAATAAACTAGGATTTCCCTTCTTTTTGGTCACTGGACAAGAATTAATCTGCTGTATTGTTCTCTCATCCCTGCCTTGCTCGCTAGAGAGCTTCCATATTTGTGTGGGAATCTGATCCTGCCCCTGGTAATTTGCTGATGCCAAAATAACTTAAAATGTTACCATTGCGAATAATCTTCCCTTCCTCATTTGCAAAAACGTCTAACTGAAGGGCCACATCCCGCATTCTCTGCATACGCAAAGCTATGCAAGGAATGTAGGATCAGTGTGAAAGATTGATTCCTGATCTGCATATATATGTTGGTGTTTTGTATTTTGTTTTATTGTGTTTGGGCTGGTGTTCTCCCTAGTTGTCTTCTGTGTATCTGTGTGAGAATTTTTCCCCCAAAGCCAACTCCCAAAGTACATGGGTCCTTAGTTCAGTTGGATCAGTGTCTGACACTATCTTTGTCATGCTTGAAATCCATAGCGAGGACTTGCACCAGCTGCACTCTGGACTTTATATTTTAGGCAGAGAAGAAGCACCTAACAAAAATATGCAAAAAGAAAAAAAAAGAAAAACTGCTAGTTTAGCTTTTACTTGTGTCTATATATAAATTAAGCTTTCTTAAGTTTACAAAACTTTGCTTGTGAACACTGAGCATTTCACATGAGACATTCTTTTATGCTGGACGACTTTCTAACTGTTGACTTGATAGATCGCCACATACGATTTTGCGTGTTCTTTACACCTGCAGCTTCAGTATCGGATGTCTGTGATTCAGCACAGGTAACCTCATTGCTGTGTTCTACACCTGTTCCATTACTGATTTATTTTGGGGAAAAAAAACTGACAGGTGGTTCAGTCTCAGAATCTTTCTGTACCCTGCAAGGTATTGTTCAGCAGATCCTAAACCTTGAAGCCCTGACCCTCAGCTGCAGTAGGCAGTATAAAGAGACTTTGTGGTGAGTGCCAGAGTAGATGAGTCTCCTGTATGGTAACATCTTTTGGGTTTTACCACTTTGTTTGGGTAGTTTAAGGGGGCTAGAGAAGGAGCACAAGTTAATTAATAAATAATGTTCTCGTAACACACTGGTAAAAGCAACACTGGCATGTAAACCAAGAAGTGAAAAGACAAAGCCTAAGACAAAGAGAGGGAGAACCAGTATCTGCCATGTGAAGACACACTAAACCTGTACAGAAAATAAAAGATCTAGAGACAAGGGTGTGCAAGAAAATGGGGAAGGTGAACCTGTACAAAAGGATTGAAGGTCTTTCTGTGGGGAAAGGAGTTTTTTCTGAATGAAGAATTTTACCCATCTTAAAAATCTGTAGCTGCTCATTTGTCATCTGAGGTCTGGGGAAAAGCTGTTTAATTTGCTATTGCTTGATCTGGTGAACTAGAGTCAAGATGTAGTGTATTCTGGAATATGTTTCTGATACTGGAAGAGATATGCCAGTACAGGAAACAAGAATCAAGGTTTATGTCCACCAAAATCTGAATACTGTGGTGTTTAGAGAGAAAAATCCTATCTAAATTTTAATTCTTTGATTTTGAACCTTCCCTAAATCAAAGAAGCATCATCTTTGAAATGCAAATTTATTATGGGACCTAATAAATTTGAAATTAATTAAAGATCCACTGTGAATTAATTAAGGATGTCCATTAAAAAAATAAGCAAATTTCTTTAACATAAAGTTAAGGCATACTAGAATTAATTCTAAATCACTTGTTGAAGAGTTTAGGCCAAGGTCTTCACAAATGGTGGCCTGAAATATAAACTGATTTTGTTGAACCTTCCAGGTTCAAAAATGAGTGACTTGATTTTCTAAAACATGGAGTAACTTGCAGCATGACTGTAAATGTAGCTGAAAGTGCTCATCGGGTCACTAATTTAGGTGCCCTTCTGTGAACTTAGGAGTTCAAACATAGACCCCTTTATCTTTTAAAATGTTAAATTCTTTTTAATAACGCTTCCTCCCATCTGTTGAAATACTTCTTTACTACTTGGAAACAAGTGCAGTATCTGAATGTTACAGGTATGTTCAAGCTGCAGGTGTTGCTGCAGTATTCCTTAGCAGACAGAATACCTGTGGTACGCTAGCAGTGGCGATGATCTACGAACTGCTGTTGACAGAGTTTGAGTGCATCCTTCTCAGTACACTTGAAAGGCTTCCTTCAAAACACCCGATAAAATGGTATGAGAAAGAGCAGACTGCAGCACACTTCCCTGTGATGGAGCACACAATATCCCGCATTCCTTGAGCCTGATTCTCACCTTCCCTAAAGCTCTGTGTATTGCTTCAGCAATGGAAAAGGGCATTAAATAGGACATGAATTCAAGCATACAAATCAAGGCCTCTCTGCAAGGCAAAAGTGCAATAAAGGAAGCCTTAGAGTAAATGAGAAGTAAGTGCCTTCTCTTACTGCTGCTGAGGCTGATGAAGTCAATTGAAAATGTAGGACCGGCCAGAGCAGATCTGCCCCGTGGTCCACCTTGCCCAGTATTCTGTCTCTGACACATGGTCAGTTACAGATGATTTGGATGAAGATGAAAGACCCCTGTTGGATAATTACAAAGTAATAAGCATAAGAGAGAAGATTTATTATAATCCTCATTAGCTATGTGTCTGCTTATAACCTAAAGACATAATAATTTATGGCCTTAACTTTTTATCCCACATAAAAATTATATATTGCGGCAGATAATTCTCATTATCCTTTAAAGATCTAGCTTGTTAACTCCTAGGTGGCCCCAGTGCTGTCCTGTGGAAGTGAGTTTCTCAGGTTAATTGCCACCTTATTGAAATGATTCCTTTTCAGGTTAATTTTGTTGCTGTTCATTGAAATACTCTTTTTCTTGTATTATGTGAAATTGTAAATCAGAAAAAAATTCACTTCTCTTGCCCGTTCCACTGAAGTCTGCCTCTCTCTGGGAAATCTGAATCCACAAGGAATGCAGCACCACGATGTCAGTGTCTGCTGGTCAGGAAGGAGAGAACAGCTACCGAGCGTGTGCATGTGTGTGTCTGGGGTGTGTGCATTAGTGAGATTGTCCTACAGTGATCTCTTGCAGAGGGCTAGCAAGTACAATTTGTAAAGAATGGGAACATACCAGTAACATACAGCAGTCTAGAAATAGTAATACGATATTTCAGTCTGGTCCCTCCTCTCACAAAACCCCTCTCAACAGTCTCTCATAAGGGGAATAGGTGTAGATATTTTGCAGGATCTGCTCTGGGGACACTTTTTCAGCAATTGTCATGCTCCCTCTAAGCCCGCTTCTGGCCCATGCTGTTAGTTACTTGCAAAACCAGCTCAATTTCACAGTGAGCCAACAGGGAAGAGTGGCATTTAGTTGACTTTCTAAGAGAATGCGATTTGCCTTTGCTCTAAGATCAAAGAGGACAAGCGGTACCCATTTTTCTTGGTTTGACTTCTTTTTCATCCAAAGGAGAGTTGAGTAATAACCCATATGCCATCAGCCCCCTCACTTCTTACCAGCCCCAAACTGATCGATTTCAGTCGACCTTGGGCTGCTTGATCAATGCTGGATCATTCACACCATGGAGGATCAAATCTCTTGCCTTTACTGAGTAATTATGGTAGCATGTCTTGCCTTGTTTTTGTAATGAAAACAAAACCTGTAGGGAGAAGGTACAAAACATACTATTTGCAGGAGTGCTGAGTTCAATCCAAAACCAAAAGTATCTAAACCATTTCAAACATGATCAGACCTTCGGTATGCCTAGGACTGTAGGTCTGTGACCCTCTGACAGTCTTGTGCTAAGGAAATCTTTCAACTCTCACTGCTGATTTGCCACTCAAAAAGAAATGCAACATCAAATTAGCACCTGGTGGCTGTTCTGTCAAGGAAAACTAGACCTTGGTAATCCAACCCTCTCAATTCAGCATCCAGCTCTTCTGAGCTATTGAAATAAACCTGATGGAAATGAATCAGCAGGTAGCCTAACTGAAGCAGCATCTGATCAGCCTAAAGCAAAATAGCTGCTTTTCACATTGCCTGATTTGTTTTTATGCCGGCTGTGAAGATTTGTGGAGGAGTAATGAGATGAAAACTTGGCCCTGAGAGGTTCTGAGCCTCCTCTGCTCCCAGGAGGCTTGTCACTCAGTAGGGTCTGGCCCCTGAAGTGATCACAACTCTGCTGAGGAAAGGCTTATGAGAAAGTACAGGTAATGCATTGAGTCTGCAGTCTTGAGTTTGTAAATGCAATGAAAACCTTCCCCAGCACATGAGCATCCCGCTGACAGAAACCAAAGCCAGGTAGGAAGGCCGTGCGGAGTGGCAGATACTGGAAGTACCAGGTTTCTGCAGCGTGCCCAGTAAGAGAGCCAAGCATATGAAAGTGGCCTAATGCCAGATTTGTGTCCGTCGAGGGCTTGTTCTGGCCGTGCCAAGTCAGTGTTCTTGCTGCTGTTAACCTTATTTGTCCTGCTAGAAGTAATAAGCTCTCAGCTAACTTCCTTTAAAGCTACTCGGTGATCCAGTTCATTTTAGCAGGAGCAAAGAAATCCCCATATTTTGGGAGATGACCAAGCTGGGAAATTTGGAGAGAATTTTAGTTATGTGTATATTCTTCAGACTGACTTGGACGAAAAAAAAAAGGGGGTTATGTGTTTGTTAGCATAGAACAGACAGATTTGGTCCACAAGGGAGACACTGACAGACAGACAACCTGTCTGAAAAATACGAATGCTTTGCTCTCTTAGACCTGTTGTTGTGAAGCACAAGGAGGAATCTTTGTTCCATTTTTCTAAGAAAATGTGTAAATGAGAAACAAGATGTATTAGGTAATAGTGTATATCCACCTAATTATTCCCAGTGCTAATACCTAATCAACTAGATTAGTGCCCCTAGGAACAGTGAAAATGTTATGCATTCAGTGTTTCTATTTCTGATCCCCCTCCGCTATAGTTCAGGAGTAACTAAGATGAAAACAGTAGAGTTATAAAAATGCAAAATTTTGGTGAACAGAAGAATTGTTTCCCTGTGTATACCTGCCAGTATCTGGACAAATATCCACTCTGAATTCATGTTTATAATTACTAGGATACCATTAGACTATTTTGGTTGAAAATCTATGGTTTTAGTGAAAAAAAAGCCCACAAAGTTAATAGATACTTTTTCATTATATATTTAACAATGGTGTGCTGGCTTCTTTTTACATTTTAGCCTCTGCAGTAGTGCTTGATCCCCAGGCATTGTGAGAGAGTCCAGGTGCAGGAGAAGCAGAGCTGACTGATATACTGTGAATAGGTATAAAAATTAAATTGTACCCATCATGTGCTTTAAATCACTATTCACATTGCAAGTTGGTAACACAGCTAAAGAGTTTCTGGGTTTATTTCAAAATATAAGGGGTCAAATATAGTCCAAACATAAATCTAGCAAAGTCACATCAGGAGAAGAATCAGTCATGGTGGTTTTAAAATGCCAGTTTCCACAAGAATTGTGCAATTAAAAGGTTTTAAAAGAAGAGGCTGACTCAGGATCTGCAGAACTCTGCTACCTTGAGTCTTCGTGCTGTATGTGATCACAGTTTCTACCACCAGAACTAAGGCTGCTTCACTAACTGACTTCCTTTCCCTGCAGTCGGTGAACTGAGATATTTGTGCACAACCGCATATGCCCAAGGAAAACTCTTAGTGTCTCCCCTAGGAAAAGCAGTGTAACATTGAAGTAAGCAGACCAAGAAAGTCTTCCAAACACTCTGTTAACTGTATTTTTAAACCCCCAGTTTACACGTTTTTCTGCAACTATTTTTCAGAAAGCAAAGAGCAGTAAGATACTTCTTTGGGAAGCAAATACACTACAGCCTTGATTGAATACACTACACCCTCATATAGAATTGTTGCCTTAATTGCATCAAAAAATGCAGAAATGCATCTGAGCAGTATGGAGTGTACTTACATTTCGTATCTGTAGCAAAGTTTCATCGAAAACACTCTCTTCGTATGAAATGTGTTATATTGTGTTTTTCTGTTTGAGAGGGTAGGGAAGAGGTGAAGAAGTATTAGTGAGGCACAGTGGTCTCTTCATATTGGACGGTGCTTTGCAGCTGATTCTTACCTCAGTTACAGGTCCAGGTTTGGCTTTTTCCAAAGTGATCTATCTCCTTTTGTTCGGGTTGGCTGACGTCAGCTCCCTGCTGGAGGGTAAATCCTCATCCTAAACCAAATGACTAATACAGGGGTAAGGTTGTGTGATTTGATCACTGACTCCAGCCTCACCAATGCCAGTGGAATTCATAGAGAAATCTAAGGAAAAGCTGCTTCCCAGTGACAAATTCTTGATTTCTATCAGCGCAACCTGTATTGGCACTTTTGGGATTGCATGTATGTCACTACAGAGGAAAGTAAGCCTTTTGATGATTTAGCTGTGATTTCATTTAAGAAAAACGTATTCTAACAATATCCTTTTGCTGCAGCAGTATCACTGTACAAACAAAAGAACTGCCAATATGCCATCATGTTTGAGAACTTCTGTCCAGTTCAGCCCATAGGGACATTCCTGTTTCCACTCCTGGTGCAAACTTTATCAGCTTGCTTTGTCATGCAGCCACACCAGAAGCATCCCTTGTAAATGCTCTGTGTCAGATTGGGTTTAGGTGTTACAGTAGCCATAGCCTTTTGCAAGGTCCCCACTGGGATTTACCCTGCTGGAAAATCTGGTACCAGTGTAGCAAAGCATTCCTTGCTTCAGTTATTTTCCAGGCAGAACTGCAGGCTTTTACAGTGTGCACACTTCCTCCAGGCTGACTTCTTGGTGATCCTTTGCCAAGGTCACAGTTATGACACTTGAGGAGAGTGCAGAGTTTGGTTAGATACTTATTACTGTCCCCAACTGTCCGGTTCTGCGGTGTCCTGTTCCTACAAAATGGACAGGTATCTTTCTGAGATCTGTACTTCTAATTAGGCAGCTTTTCTACTTCACTTTGCTCCTTTTCCTTTTGCCACCTGGATATTGTCACGTTCTTTGCTGAACCTTAGAAAGTCCCCTAGAAGTTCAAAACCCGTGCGGAACAGACACTGTTTGCCTAGAG
Organism: Falco peregrinus; assembly: GCF_023634155.1. Taxonomy (NCBI): domain Eukaryota; kingdom Metazoa; phylum Chordata; class Aves; order Falconiformes; family Falconidae; genus Falco; species Falco peregrinus. Next base: position 87,194,989 of record NC_073726.1, on the reverse strand, counting down.
AGAGCCACCACGTCCAGCAAGCAGGATTACCTTCACCCACCTGCCCTGAAATACTTCACAGCTTTCTTCCTCTCGTTTTTTTCCATGAAGTCCTTTACTTTGGTTTCTCACCTAGTCAGTTGATACCTATGGGATCTTTGAACAAAACCAAATTATGTGGCCACCGTGTGTGTGTGTATGTGTGTGCCGATGTATGTGTGAGTACGCATGTGTATGTGTGTGTGCGTAGGCAGATAGCTAGCCATCTCTTTCTGGCTTTACAAACATGTTGCTAATTGAGTGTGTGGACATGCATGGTTCAGGAAAGGGTTTAGATGAAGAAACGGTTACAGCATTAACTGTGGAGCATTGGCCTGAATCCGTATGAATTTAATGGAAAATAAGTGCACTATTTATTTAAGCAGTGTATATGCACACCTATATTCATAAACCACATTCTGTCTGCCGGATGCTCTTAACTGGGTGTTTGCCCAAGGAAGGTGTTTGGCCTCATTGAAAACATGACATCCAGATTTGATCCAGTGTATTTTTGTGTGTACCTGTTCTGAAGGGAAGGCTGAAGCATGCCTCCCAGAGCCTTGTGTGGTCTTTCAGCCACAAAATAAATAAACCAGTCCAGCTCAGCAGGCTTCACGAGCAGAGATGGGCATCCATGGCAAGTGACAGCTCTGGAATGATATTCTTGAGTTCAGTCACTCATTTCCATTGAATTTCAACATGTTCACCTGACAAAGGAATAAAACCCAAGCAAAATGATCTAACTTGCCAGTTTTGTCCCCTTAAAAGAACGTTAAAAATTATCAAGTCTTTAATAATTAGCAACACAGTGTATTGATAGGCTCTGAAATACTCTGGGTCTGGAGTCTCTAGTATCCAAAGCGCCATATCAAACAGCTCTTTCCCCACCTCATATACTCTGAAACGTGTTGACTATGAGTATCTTTACAAGTGATCCGAGTAATCCATTCCAAATGTGCAGTCACTAACAATTGACGATTAGCTTTCACTCCTTTGGTCTTTGCCAAAATCTTTTCAGGAACATGGTTAGTGTGTGTAGAAGACCAGTAGATTTGACAGGAGGAGAAGGAGTTGGTCAGTGAGAGTATTCAGTATGGAATCCATGAGAAATGCAGGATTTCTAGAACTCATTTTGCGCCCATTTAGTTAGTGGGATGAATAAGGATGTTTAGCTACAGCTGCCTATTTTGGTATCATGTTGGCCCTAAAAGTAGCATTTTATTCTTTTAACTCTTTTGCCCCATTGGGGGGTTGTCCTTGTCTCAGAAAGGGTAATTGGAGATTGGGGGGTGGTGGATTTTTTTCTTTCGTTTCACTCATACAAAGTTGAGTAAATGTTATTCCTTTTCTTAGATTGGTAGCATTTCCCTTCCCCTTTTGAATAAGATGATAAATGCAACAATTTTGGCTGGTTGATTTTGGGTGAGGTTTTTGTTTTGGTTTGGGGTTTTTCTTTGGTTAAATGTACATTGTCTCTCTATAGTCAGAATGTCTGTGACTGTAACAGTATGTATTTCTTTTACTGGAGAAAATAGACTTTTTGGGTTTTGTTAACAGTACTAGTGACTTTGTGGAAAATGACAAGTTGCTATTTAGATCTGCTTAGTTAAGTACAGTACACTACAATACAGTATTTCTGAAAGCTAGAACATACAGTACACAATATATATAGCAATTCTATATCAATATTATATACATAGTATAATCATTTAACTTTTGCATCTGCCTATGATCATAGAAGAATAATTTTTCACATGTATCATTCACAACCCAATCAACTGCTGCAGCTATTTGAAGCATTTAACAATCATTATTACAGCTCTAGTGTGCTTTTTCATATTATTGGCTTCTTTATTGTCTTTACAGTAATTTTTTTCAGGCTTTTTTAAATCTCTGTGTAGCAAGATATAGGAAAGTAATTCTTTTTAAGAAAAGGTAAAACAGTATTAGGCTCTACAAAAAGTTAGAGATTGTTCCCTGCTACCCTTTCATATCAGAAGAACAATTAATCAAAACAATTAAGGTTATCTATTAGCTCTCTTCTAAGATGTCCTGTTATTTCATTTGTAAAAGTGTATGTCAGACTTTCCTCTTCCATTCCTAGCCTTGGAGAAAGATTCCGCAAGTGGTCTTTGTACTCTTTCCAAGTTCTGTTTCTTTAGTGTTTTAAGATTTCCAAAAATGATTCTCTGCACTAACTTGGGGTACAAGAAATATTAACCTCTGTACAGTTATGCTAATTGTGGCCAGTGGATTTTGCCAGGAATTGGATAAATACCTCCATCCACCACTATTAGTATATTTTACGTATCCACTTGATTCCCCCTCCTTTTCAAATGAAAACATCTGCAAGTTTGAGTTTCAGTTCAAAAGGTTTCCAAGCTGAGTGTTGCCTTTTTCATCTTCACACCACGTTGCTGTTGGTTCTGAGTGTGGGGTCAGTCCCACTCGATTTTAATTGTCACCACAGAGCTGCTGAAAAAAACGTCACCAGGGATATGTCACCATCCAAATAGCCCAGGGGAAGCTGATTGACGCCAAGCCCACCTTATGGCTTGGGGTGTCCTTTCTGTATTCTCCTCTTGCGACAGATGGCCCAGGCAACAAGTCTAGATCCAAACTCCGCAAGAGTGCAGACTTACAAGAGCATGGGAATTTATGTTTGCTTTTCTAATTCGGGTACATCTCAGCTGACCTTCATTCCTTTTGTCGATAACATACCGCTCCTGAATGAAACCGGGCAAAATCAAGTGGATGAGGGTTGTGGAGGAGGTATTCATTGTATCTCATTTCTCCTAACTGTGAAGACTGGAAGAAATGGGAGATGGTCACATCAAACTGTGCTTTCACTGAGAATGAGGAAATCTGTGTCACTGCAAATCAATAAGCTTAAAAGTTACTTTGGAGTGGGAAGAGAGGGAAAGTGTTACCTATGCCACATCTTGGGATAATAAAACGAGAACTTCAAGCATGGGAATATCAAGTGCTGGCGTTCCTTAGACACTCCTGTCATCTGCCATTTGCACTTTCGTGGAGGCCACTACCACATCCTTTTTCTTTCTACTTGCAGTTTAAAAGTTACGGTCTTCCATCAGTGATCTCTTAAGTCTGGCTTTTCTTTATTCTGTGTATACCCATTTGTAAGGGAAGGAGGAGACTATCCTCTCGACATTAATTACGCAGGTAACAAAAGTAGCTTACCCTATTGCATAAGGATGGGCTTTGTCCCGTTAAACCAAACAGGTGCCATTTCTCAAATTAATTCCAGTTAGCTGCTGCAGTGCTGATTCAGTGGTCCACATTTTCTGACCATGGTCTTTGCCTTTTCATTTGACTGAATGCTGAATCGTACATATTTTCATAGAGAGTGTTCTCACTTCACTGAGAATGCCTGATCATTTAAATGGCTGCATACCCATTCCACGCTTCCCCTGCTAATCCTTTGTAAGGTTCAGTAATTCATTTAAGATAATTACTAGTTTAATGTGTTTCTTGATTTAACTTCTTTGTTGCCTTTTATTTTTCCTAATGCTTTTTTAAACACCTCAGTTCATTTTGCATCTTATACAGTTTACAGTTTATATTTTTAGGCTAAGAAGTGGTTTTACAAACAGGATGGTACCAAACAGGTAGATTATCCACACTAGAGATTGTACTTTTAGAACGCAGTGTGTACAGATACAATTGCCTAAGGGAAAGTGAAACTAACAAAATAATCAGCTGGTGAACACTATTTTAACATATCTTTTACATAAAAGACAATCAGTCATTTGTGAATCCAGAAATCTTGCTTTTTTTGAACATGTATCCTTTCTTTTTCATTCTCTGAAGAAATACTAATCTTGAGAGTTGTGACGTTCTAAGAAATTCATTTCATATGTGCATATTTTCTGCTTTTCTAAGGAGAGAGAAAACAGGTGATACTGGCTTTACAGTTTTACAGATTTTTGCATTGGAGATTTCCCTTGAACGATATAAACATCAAGGGAAGACTCTTGTCCAAATATTAGCTTTATTCTAGTATATGGTTTTCATTATGACTTTCGTTTTCCATCTCCTCGTTGACCAAGTAGACCTCCAGGGTTAACGCAAACCATGGTCTCAGGTTTCTGTGGTCAACAGCATTTATATTCAGCTCCTTTTTGCACTTCTGTTCTGTGTTACGCAGCTTTTGAGGAACACAACAGTCGCAGTAGGTAACACTGCCACCACCAGAGGGAGAACCTCCTAAGAGAATGTTGCTCTATGCTACAGAAAGGGATTTTAAAGTTCTTCACTGCAAGGTTGAGTAAGAGGAGAGCCCCCCACCTTGGGGGTGGTTGCACCAAAGACTGGGGGCCTCCCACGAGAGAGGAATGCTTGAACTCCATACAAGGGACTTGCTCTTCGCCTGTGCCACTTAGAGAAAAGACTGAATCTCCAGTAGCCGCTGCTGCTCATTTATTATCTTCTAAAGAATTTTTAGTTCCTATTTATTGACGGAAGAGGTATACTCTTTCATTTATTGGAGTCAGAATTACTTGTTTGCAAGTTTCATTGTCTTTTGGGGTGCCCTGTTTCCTTTGTCCTATGCCAGGATGTAGCTTGGGCTGCTGGGGTCCTTTAAATCTGGAATGTACCCCCAGATTCATATGTGCTGAGCATTAACTCCCCTAGATCCTTGCTCCAAAGTTCAGATTAGAAAAAATTCATACAATGAAATGAAGCAGTAAATCGGTAGTTTCCCATAAACTCCACCCATAATGAACTTTTGTTGTCAAACATGAGATAAATAGGCAGGATGTACTGCATGACCTTTCTTCTCAGCATCAGTGAGGTCATTATTATATTACCTAATCCTGAAAATTGACCGGACCCATACTCTGTGGGCCAAATTCTGCAGCTGGGACCCACGTGCTCTTCTGTTGACTTCAGTGCATTTTCTGTGGCAGCGAAAGCGTACATAGTCCACAGTAAGCTATAGTCTAAAAACTAGTTTCATGTAGACCATTTAAGACATCACAGGACTGTTCCTCATAATTTAGCATGTTTCTGCCTAAAGTTTCTATTCTTCATAAAACTTACTCAAGGTTTGATTTCACTCCAACAGGCAGTTGTTAAGGGCTCGGTGATGAAATAGTCTCTGCTTCTTGCTGGGAGGCTTAATTCAAAAGAACTATACAGGGCAGGACAGCTGCTTCCCTTTGAACAAGCCTGGGACTTTTTTTGTCCAAAGAGTCATAAATAGCCTTGACTTCCCACATGTAGCCTGTTTCAGTTTGATTTGTGATGGGGTATTGATCTTAAATAATTAAATAGTGAGCCACAATGGTGTAGATATATGATAGACAGCAATCACTTTTCCCTAATTTACACCCTTGCTGTGTCACGTTTCTATTGCCAGAACAAAGTAAAAGCATTTGGGTATTTGGATATTTGGAGTTACTTGAGTCTAAGTTTCTGACTGTTTCACCAAGAAGCACTCTGGCCATACCTTTTCTGTAATGGTGATCACATATTCGTGTGGGTGGAATAAAGTTGTTTCTGTGTAATATCTGATTATATAACCCCAACATTCAGGCTAGAAATCAAACTTCTCTGTGGACTTTTTTTTTTTTTAGAAAGTGCTACAGCACTGGGTATGCAGGAGAATGGATGGGAACCCACATAGTCTAGTGTGAACAAACGCATTTCAGCAGACAGGTAGGACACCCTCAAGTACACACAGCTAAGCAGAAAGAAAAATCACTGCTGTTGATTATACTGGCTAAATTGATGGGTTTAGACTTGACAGAAGAGCTAGGAAGCGTTATCTGGTCTGTCTCATGTACGCTCTGGCGTGGGACACACCACTGTAGCTCTGCGCCCAGAGAAACTGGGTTTAGGTGCCAGCCCCTTGCCTTGGCTAGTGATTCTTTTGTGCTCTCTTTATTTTTCATGATAGGCTCATTGGTAAAGATAAACAGATAAACAGCAAAAGTCCTTACAGCCTGGCATTTTTCTGTTTTGGAGGTGGATATTCAGGAGCCCTGCACCCTTATTTAGATTCTTTCTCGTAGGTTTTTTCCTTATTTCTGTGCATGTGAAATGCTTTTCTGCACTAGGATGAAACAGAGTGTATCTGTGTGCCTGGAGGCAAGGGCACAGTTCTATCTTTCCAAGAAAGAGAAAAATGAGGAGCCTGCTTCAGTTCTTGTTTGGTTTATTTGTTGGTGTTTGCTTTTGTTGACAGTCTGGGGTGGGCTGGACTTGGGAGTGAGGGCAGAGGCAGAAGGCATGAGGAAGCGTGTGCCTGAGCCTAAGTGAAGCAGCGCGTAATATTCCTCTATATACTGAGCAATTACAGTGAGATTAGCGTAGCAGCAGCAGTATTGCCCTAATGTGTTCCTTTTCCCATACATTTCCCTTTCTTGCTCCTCCTTCCCTGATGTGGCCTCTTACAGTGCTTCAGTGGTTCCCCACACTCCTTTCTATAGTTACGAGGGTTGAATGGAGGCTTTTGTGGCTATCCAAACTGAAATTAATCTCCAAACCAGTGAGTACCCCAAAGTCTTAGTTGCGTTTTCCCAACTGATACCTTAATGAGTGGCAAGCCCTGGCAGATGTTTTATTTTGTGAAAAGAGAGAGATAGGCTAGGGGAGGTATGGGCTGACTGGGATTCAGTAACCTGCTTGCCTTTGTTATTAGTGACCTTTATTTTGTTTTTCTTACGTGTTTTCCTTTTGAGGTACTTAAGAGCTTATATGCCTGTCATTAAAATTCCTGCTTTTCCCACCATAGCCCTTGATGGGTTGGGTCGTGAAGCAAATCCTTTATAGTTGTGTTTCTGCAGGATGGGGGAGGGAGTTGTCCATGCACGTGCATGTCTGCGTGAGAGAAAGAAAACTAAAGTTAGTGTTGATCTGTCCATTTGTTTTAGGGTGGCCACAGAGAGCTGCCACTTTGAAGAGTTGATTGCACTACAGAACCTTAGCTTGGGCACTGTTAAAATAAGGACTGTATATTGGGAACAGGGAAGCTTTTTAGATTTTTGTATCCACACTTACACATGCCCTTTGCAAGGTGTGCCCTTACAAAGTTTGCATCTGACAACTTTGTGTAAAACCACTACTGACCTTTTTGCTGTATCCATTTAGTTCTCTCTTCTTTCTGCAGCCCCCAAACAATGGCTTGTCTCCTTTCCAGTTTCTGTCATTTGATTTATTGTGTTTTCGATAAATGTCAGATCTGCTAATGAGATCTCTACGTTGAGCGAGAAAACGAGGCATACGAAAGTGTGGCTGGGAGACTGCAAATCCCTCTTTGTGTTGGCGCATTGATACACTTTTACTGAGAGCTGATTTCTTGGGGGCTGGGTGGGGTGGGGAGGGAGTTTGTGCTTTTTTGGTCTGGATAAGGCTTTTTATTTTTGCACTAAGTATGACTGCACTGCATTGCATTGCACTACTGAAATGTATTTACATGTGGTGGGATTGGAAGGGGCCAATTAAGCAGGAAGGGAGGAGAGAAAGGGATAGGCACAGAAAACAGGATGTACCGTAAACCTGACCAGGTTGAAAGAGAACTGGGGTCACCTTTACCTTAAGCAACTAGTCAGACACTGAGATAGCTGTGTTGGATAGCTTCTGTAAAATAAAAAAAAAAAAAAAAAATAGAAAAAAGCACTATAATAGAAACTGAAGAGGCATCACAGGTTTCAGGGTGCTACAGATCTTTTCCCCCCTTTTCCCAGACGGTGTTCTTTGGGGCTGTGAGAGAGTTAAGAGAACTGCTCATCACAAAAACCAATGTAAGGCTTCAACGTAAAGATACCAATTCCTAGTTTAGATGTCAAAACTTGCGTTGTCAGATGGGACCTCGTCAGAGAGGTTCGGCTGCAATTAGCATCCCTTCAGTATAAGCATGATCGCTCAGCTCAAGAAGTGAAGCCACAGAGCAGGCTTACCAAAGGGGAAGGTCACTGAAAAAAAGCACTTCTTTCTGAGGCTGTTATGGGAACAGTGCAATAAACAGTTATCCTGAACACTCGATTAAAGGTGTTCCAGTCAAGCTTTTGGGACAGAGGGAGCAGGAAGGACATTTGGACAAGAAAGGGTGACATGGTATTCAGTGCAGTAAGTACCATTCAAAACAATACAGTTCCTGCTTAGGCAAAGATGCTGTTGAGCATTTTAAGATCGTCAGTCTGATTTCTCTTGTCAGACGGATAGTCGAGCATTATGAAGGCTTTTGGCTGGAATCAAATGGAATCCTAAGTTGGAAAGTACTTTTAACACTCAAGCTGCATGTTGACCTATGCCTTGGCCATTAACTTTGTAACAAGCATAATATGAGAAAAAAGAAAACAGTAGTAATGTGCAGCAAGATCCATCTCTGCTGTAACTCTTTGTGGTCTACAAAGTCTCAAAAGTTTGTGTTGAATCTCTTCAGTAAGACCATAATTACAACTTCAGCCAGGAGGTGAAACAGGATCATGAAGAATGCTCTGGATAGCAGCTGGGAGAAGCACATAAAACATGAGTACGTCTGCTTTGGTCCTGTAGTGAAGGGACCGCCTGTCTAATGTGTGCAGACATTTCATGGACAAAAAAGGGGAGGTAGTCATCCAATTGCTAAGGCAAGTTGAGAGTAACTGGGTGGTCAGAAATTTGTTTATGCCCTAAATTTCTCCTTAGACTTGAAGCTAAGACATTTTGGCATCATTAGTACCGAGGAATGGATAGTAAAGAATTGCACAATGCAAAGCGGATTGCTGCTGGTCAGTCTGTTGGGCTGCCTCATTTGAGAAAATTGTCCGGGGCCAGAGGAGGAATAGCATACAAGAGGCAGGTCCTGGGTGGGAAAGAACAAATCTGTCTGGAACCAGGAGAGACTTTGGAGTTAAGGATGTGTTTTTCTGGCAAGCTCTGAAATTGCCGCTCTTAGGTTTTATCCATCCTGGCTTGAAAGGACTGGAAGAGAACTGGGGATATCCTCCAGTGTAGTGTTAGATGAGCTACTGAATGGTTCTTCCCTTGAAAGCAGGCAGGGCAGCAGAACACGCAGTCTCTTTCTGAGCCATCTGCAGGAATCCTGTAAGATGAAAACCACTGGAAGGTCATCTTCCAGTAATGAGGCAGCGGGAGCCCAACAAAAGCACCGTTCATGTGAGGGTCAGCATAATACAGTGGCAGGAAAGCACCTTTAATTTGTAAAATGGCATTTGCGTCTACAAGAGTAGTGACAGCTACCGAGTCGTGATATGGGAGGAGATGAAGTCTGTCTGCTGAAGTTAATTCAGGTTATGAGCCAATACTCCCCTTTTTTTGTTTAGGTGAGTTTTTGTTTTGTTTTCTTGTTTAAAACAGCTGCATATACTGCTACTGTCAGAGCAGATTTGCATTGTCAAAGAGGAATGGTGGGCTGCTCCGGAAAAAAAGTGAAGCTGAGGGTTTACTGAGCCTGCTGTGTCCAGAGTGCCTTTCCTGCTGTGGTAAAATAAAGAACTTGCGTAGTTTGAGCTGTTCTGGCTGACTGATTGCTGCATATTCCTCCCTTGTGGTGTGACCTGATGGCAACCATGTTTGGTCAAGGCGAGGAACACTGCATGCTTGCAATGCTGTGATAAGATGCCATTTGCACTAGTTTTTAAAAAGTACTGCAACCTGAAGAAGTGGGCTTTGAGCCATGCTCCAAACCCGGGTCTGAATTCAGCCTGTTTAAACCTGATTCCAGCCGATCCAGTTTCAACAAAACTGGTCTAGCCCATGTAAACAGGAACCAAACCATGTTTTAAAAGCCAAATTCCAGCCTGTTTTCACTCAGTTACAGTGGTCAAGCAGATCAGTTCCTGGGCATAAGTTTGATTGTATAGTTTTAATGGCTTTTAAATAAGTTGTTCCTTTTTACATGGTCAGTTTGAAACTAGTTTAACTGGACCTGCATTTAAATATAGCACAAACGCTTTTTTTTTTTTTTTCAGCATGGTACTAAAGCCCCATGTAGACAGTGCTTGACTGAGAAACCAAGGATAACTTGAGGTTTATTTTAAGAAGCCAAAACATATGTTGCTGACTAGAGATGCCGCATAAGTTAATGCCCTATTTTTTTCTCCAGATGGAGAAACACTAACTTCCATAATTCTCCTCCATTTGCCATCCTGCTTCATTGTTGCACCTTTTCTCTTGAATGAAAATCACTTTGGCCAGTGGGCTAAATCCAAAACAGAACTTCCCTGTACTGTTTGATCATCTTGTTTCTGTACGTTCCTTTCCTCGTTGTTGACAAGCACTACTGAGGATCAGCTTGAGTTTTTGCTGGGATTATGTGGCATAGTTATGATTCAATAAGATGCTAGTGGTATTTTCAACATTATGGTAATTTTAGAGCTTAGCCTTGAGGAAAATGTTATGTTTCAGAAGTTCCACGGAAAAAATAAAATGCCAGGAATCATGATGGAGTTTCAGCCACAGTGCTGTAGCCAAGTTTGTAGGGAACGCATTTCTGGTGGCTGGTGATGCTGACATTTACAAAGGCAATTTGAAAGCAATAGAACACGTGTACTTTTTCATCCCCGCTGAACTAAGAGAATTTATACTCGCAGAATGATCCCGGAGTAACCTGTCAGTGTTCATCACTTTTTCCCTAGTGGAGGAAGCTAAACAGTCTGTCACATCACCTTAGAGAGTCTGATTTTGCTTCAAGACTGCTTCCAAACGGCCTGCCAGCCAGGTGCCCTCCCTCATTGATTCTGGTATCACAGTGGCTTGCAATTTGTCACATCAGCCAAGGTGACCAAGAGAGAGCCTTGGCCCCAACTAGGAGCCTTTTACCTTTCCTTTTCCTTTTGGTTTTCCATCGAACCAGGAGTGCAATTAGTGGTGAGTACATGGCAGGTCAGCTGTTGCTCCAGATGACAAGAATGGCAAAGCCACATGGCGACTGAGCTACTGTTGTCCTCAAGGACACCAGTAAAGGCAAAAGACCAGGCTCTGGTTGCTGGTGTAGTTGTAAACCTACAGCTTCTGCTGCTTGCCCCTGCAAACTTGTTTTGGTCAGCTATGCTGTTGCCCTCGAATATGCTTTGTGTGTGAAAAACTGAATGCGATTGTTCTGTTGTCTGTCTTCTTTCTTCTGCATCACGGATGTGGCACCAACTTACTCTCACAACAAGCTTGAGTTTTGTTTTGCTGTTGTTGTTAATATGTAATTCTACTGTAGACCAAAAAATACGAAAAGGAGAAAAAATCAGTTTCAAGACATAAAAGACCAGTGAGTGAAAGGTGAAAAAATTTAGGAAGCGAAGGTGTGAGAGAAGCAGTGGTTAACTGTGTTAAGTTAGAAATATCAGAATAGCCTTACCTATTTCTTAACCAATGCTTACCAATCATCCAGTAGTGGGGTTAGATAGCTTTCTTGGCTGATTCATACCTGTATCCTAATATATATATATATATTATTTTTGTTTCTTTGGTATTGCTGTTGCACATCATGTTGTCTTTTATAATGCCTGATTTTTATTGTATTGTACTTTATCAGTCTGTTTTGTTTTTGTTTTCCTTTTGAAGGATGGGAAAAGTAATGTTTCCTTTTTGTTTAGAATTTTTGAGAAAAAAATGCACTGGAAGTAAACACAAACACATTTTGCCATTTGGAAAAAGGAAAACACACAGCCACGCAGTGGAAAAGGCTAAGAAAAAGCTCCCCTCTTCTTCCTTATTATGGAAGCATACTCTAAAAGATATGCTAGAAAGAAAACAAACAAACAAATCGCAAACAAAAGAAGAGAGAAGCCTCTTTGATCCTAGCTCTGCAATCTGGAGTATTTTAACGCAGTGTTTTGCAGGGTCAGGCTCCTAAATGGCCAACAGTCACAAAATCCAGAACCATATGGGGCAAATTCATCCCTGGTGCAAGCAGATATAATTGCATTGAAGTCAAAGGAGGTGCACAAAGGATGGATTTAGCCACATGTGTCCAAGATACAGCTGCCTTCCCCATAGTACCTAAGGCCCCACTGCTAGATTTTATCGCTGTCGAAACAGTTGGTCTTTTGGCTGTGTTAATCGCATAATACCCCTTGAATGTTGTCCAAGGTAGGCAAAATACTTTCCCACTGAATAAATCAGTTCTGGATGCACCTTGGCGTGACACTTTTTGCCTACCAGCTTTCAGCTGTTACCCACTCCCAGCCGTGAACTGATATAATCTGACTCTGGCTGAAGAGCCTGCCTTTGCCAGAAAAATGGACTTGACTATTAAGCATAGTAAAACTTATGCGTATTTAACTACTATGATCCAGAAATGGCCCTTGCACTTTTAAGGCATATGGAAACATCCTCTCTGTCTTTCAAAATGGCAACAGTTCCTTTGTGAGCGAGACGCGGCGTGCTGGCATGTGTGCACGCACCCACGTGTGGTCCCTGGGCTCATTGCCCCAGATTCTTCCCAGATCTTTCGGTGCCTGGCAGTGTCCTGTCTCCATAGTGTCTGGTCATTTGAGTACAGTGGGGCAGAGACACGGGTTGAGATAAATGCAAAGAACATACATTTTAAAAGGCAGATGATTTTCCTGTTATGCCAGCATCTTTGAATCCCCATATCAGCTGATGGTTTTTCCTAGCCTGACGGCTTTCAATCAGTTGTTGTAACCTTGGCTTTCTCTGTTTTGTTTTCTAAGGAGGGAATGTGGGGTGGGGAGAATAATGAGGTGTTGTTTGTAACTTCACAGTCCTGATAGTTGGTTTTTATCTTCCATATTTTATGCAAAAACAGACATTATAAGTCAATAAATAATTGTGCCCTAGGTTGAAAGTTAAGTGTTCAGGAAAGGAAAAAAATGGTTGGCATTTTTCTACATTTTTGTGAAGACTCTTTTGGAAAGGAAGGGTACATATTTTTGTTGTGTAGTATTTTCTATTTTTGAATGCATTTTCTTGGTACAAGACTGTTTTGTGGAATTTCTTTTCTTTTTGGTGAACACATTATTTAAAAAAAAAAAAAAAAGAAAAGAAAGAAAAAACTAATTGAAAAGTTTGCCCTTAAGGATATGCTGCAGTTTTGAGGTTTAAAATAAAAAAAAAAAAAACATTCAAGGCGCGTGTTAAAAGTTGGGGGATTGTATTGTTGGGAGTTTTTTTGTAATTGTTACAAGAAGAAGTTTGTAGCCACTGCTGTTTATTTTGTTTCAGATGAGTAAGTAAAGGGATTGTTCTTGTGTTATTCTTTTTTTTTAAAAAAAAAAAAAGTTATTTATGAAATGTCACAAACACTGGACTGTGAGTTTGTGTGGAAAGCATTTTACCACCCTGTGTCTTCATAGAGCTGTTGGTAATCCTACTTCTCATTACTCTGCCTTATGACTTCCTGAGCAAATTGGGGGGGGGGGGGGGGCGCGAGGATCTACATGCATTTCTGAGGCAGAGACTCGGGGAGAAAACGCAAAACAGTGTTTTGGAATCCCAAAGCCAGGCCGTCAGCTCTACTTCTCCCATCTACCACAGGAATGAGAAAGACTTACAGCCACTGGCAGAGAAAGAAAACTCGTGGTACCTGGACATGGCAATGCGCAAGGGGTTAAGTGACTGAGAGCCACGATGCTCATAATGACCGCTGTAAATGACATCCTAGTTTCTCAGTCAGCAGCTCCCTTTGTTTGCCTTTCATCTGGCCAGTGGCTTTTGTGTCTGACTGACCAACCAACTGAAACCCTGAGGATAATTTTCAGTCGCTAATCAAGCCTTTTTGGCACCCCAGCAGTGGGAGTGACCGGCAGCAAGCGCTGCTCATTTTGATCACTGGTTCTGGATTTGAGGAGAAGTAGAGGCTGAGAGCGACCAAAGAGGTGTGCCATGTTCTCAATTTCTGAAGAACAGGCTTAAAAAGACTAAAGCAGTGGTCCAGGCACTCATGGGGCTGGAGAAAAGGGAAGGAGGAAGACACCAACAGCCATAACAGAAACTGGAGATATGTAACTGGGCTACATTCGAGACCAACCAGACTTTTTCTTCCTGGACAATAATGCAGCCAAATCTTGAGACTGTCAAGCAGACAGAAAGCTGAATGTGGCCTTCATTTCTCCTGCCTTTCCTATTTATTCTCCCTCTTCCTTTGCCCTGAGATTTCTTCTCAGTGAGCACCTGCTCCACTGAGCACTTTTTTGCCCTCCACCTAAACTGCCCGTGCTTTCAAAACGTGGGTTCAGTCAGGACTGAGTAAAATCATGTGCCTTCTTTTTCCCCTTTTGTAATTCTACCAACCTCCTCCCCTTCCCCAACTTACAGATGTGAGAGACGCAGGAGGAGGCTCTTTAGAAGTGCTACTTGTCTACAGGTGTCCAGCAAAACAGTAGGGTGGTGGTGAGAGGAAGGGGAGTGGAGAGATGCTGTTAGCTCCTTTCCCTTCCCACACGTAGCAGGTCTTCCCCAGGAGACATCCTCCACCACCACCTCCTCAGATGCTCCCCTCTCCTACCGAGCAGTCGTGGCGGGCACGGAGTGGCTTTTCTCTCCCATTCCTGTCCGAGCTGAGCGAAGCACTCGATTTCAATTCATGCCGTTCACAAGCATTTACATTGACAAGACAAATGCAGTTTGTGGCCTTATCAAGATGACTTTTAAACCACTAAAAGAAAAAAAAAAGGCAACTCATTTCCCACCCAAGGTTTGCGTCACTTCTAAAAACCCAGTCCATAGCAGTTTAGGCTCCTTTGATCTCAGTCCCTTTTAATGATGGTGGCCAAACTGGCCAGCCTAGAGCTTAAATGCTAGACCGTCTGGTCTCATGCTTTCTTTGCTATAACCCCTACTGTCTGCTTGCTTTTCTTACTTTCTGCTATATTCTCTGCTTTTCGAGGCAGCCCTAGCCTTTGGGGAAGGGTGAGAGGAGCCAGTGGGATCCTGGCTCTGGGAAGGTAGTTGATGGATCGTTTTCAGCATTTTAGCAGGAGAAGGATATGCCGGCTGCCACAGCAAATGTGTATTATGATGGGCTGACTGCAGTATTTTTAGGGCCAAGAAACCCCACCCAGTTACTGGAACATGGCTTGTCCCCGGGTCAAAACCACGGAGAGAAAAGAGCGCTTTGGCATAATGGAGAAGCCACTTGCAACCCACAGCTGCTTGTGGGCAAAGACGGGGGCCCGACTGCCTCCTGGCTTCTCTGCAGGCTTGCCCACTGCGCAGCCAGTGCCCCTGCCTCCTCACGGGAGCCTGCTGCGTTGTAGAGGCTTTTCTGGTTGTAAGAACCGGCGCAAAGCGGCCCCCGAGTAGTGTCCGTCTGGTGGGCAAGCACAAGGGTGGGCTCCTACCCGTGCTGGCCCTCTGCACAGCAGGAGGCACCTGTAGCACCTGGGTGATGGGAATGAAAAATCCCTTCTGAACAAAAATCCCCTTTCCATAAACGATCCAGTAAATGAAAATGTTGTGGACGGGGGACTGGAATTTCATTCTTCAGGCTGGGCTCTAGAGCCAGGGAGGAGCAGCAGGGGAACGGTGTAGTTATTCCCCCTTCCTGATAAACGGTCCGCATGTGTGCATGTATATACAAGAGAAACCGTGTATTCCTACCCGCCTTTGGTGCTGATGGACTTAAGGCATTTGTCCAAGGCTTACTGTTGACACACTTAGAGACCATAAGAATAAACTCTTTACCACATGCAATATTTCTCCCCAAAAAGGGAGGGAGGGGGAGAAGAGCAGTGCGGTCAGTCGGGATTGTTAGGGTTGGATTATTTTGCATCTTTTATAAAACTGTAATTTCAACAGTGCCTTATTCCTAATAGATGCTGGCACTTGGGACACACATGCGATGAAAGACAGAACTAGGGAGAGTCAGACGTGGACATCCGTAAGACAGAGGTCATTAATCATCGTAAAGGAAGCTGTATTGGGAATGACACAGCTATGTCAGAATTGAAAACAGTTCAAATATTCAACCTCTAAAGCAATTTCCCTTCCACCACCTCCTGCCTTCCCTCCTTGCCAATGGTGCTGCCCAAGAATAGCTGCCTACACCGAGGCCTGTCACTGCCCCATTTGCTTTTGGCGTTGTCAAGTCTGAGGAGTTTAGCGTAGTCAAGCTTTCCACTGCTATCGTGTTTTCCATGGGGTATGTGAATGCCAGTTATTTTGCTTTAAATGCACTTTAAAAAGAAAAAAAAAAAAAAATCAAATCAAAGCTCCAGACTGTTTCAAATACATAGGGGAAGATAGTGCATATGTGTTTGAACCCAGTTCACTTTATCTCCAGTTAAAATGTACTCCATGCAGTGTGTATGTATAGAACAATGTGTATGCATACAAACACACATGTCAACCTTAAATATCAGCAGACTAACCTTTCTCCTTAAGCTCATGAAACCAGATGCTACACAAACACAGCAGCAGCAGAGGAATTATGGTTGGGCTCTTGAAACAGATCACAAAAAATAAAAACAACTACTTGGTCCTTTCTGTACATTCAATAATTACAGAAGGAATTGGGTTGTAACCAGAATAAAAAGGAACGGTGCTAACTGAATGAATGGGCAAAAACAAATAAATAATAAAATAGACAAAAACTCAGCCCAGTAACGCAGTTTGACTTTTATGCTAATTCTCACATTGGGTTGGTATGTTACTTTTTTTTTGTTTTCTATGAAAAAAAATCACATCTAAACTGATCCACCACCACCACAACAAAAAAGATGCAAACAAACTAAAATGCATCCTGCCCTGAGGAAGCTCTTGTTTATGGAGGATGTCAGAAGTCTCAAAACTCTCGGCCTTGCTCTCACGTACCACATGCTCAATCAGTCCTTTTTTTAAAATGTCTGAAACTGATTAAAAAAAAAAAAAGAAAAAAAAAGAAAAAAAACTTTTTGAAGCACCTTACGTGGCTTCCCATTCCCGGAGTGGGAGCCACCTTTTTTTCTTTGAGCACCTTACTGATGTGTTAATGCTATCTGCTGTCTTTTTGTTACCCGTGGGCCGAGTGGCTGGCTGTTGGCACGTAGACGCGAGCGTGCGGGGGGCGAGGGACCGGCCAGGCATGTGCTGCCACGCTCCACACGTGTGTGCACCGGCCTTTCCGCAAAACGCTACACACGCACACCGGAGCGCGCAGCCCCGCGGTGCAGGGGGGCACCCACCCACCTTCCCATTCCTCACCAGGCGGGAATTTCTTGGTCAGTGTTGGCTCTGTTACATGGAGGGGAGGAGTGGGGGAGCTAAACGGTGGAGGGGAGAGCACGCACGCATGTGTGTGGATGTAAAAAAAAAATCAACAAAAAAAAGGGGACGTTTTCTTCTTTGGGACAAAGAAATTCCCAACAGTCATTTGATGGTGAGTGAATGGGAAACTGCATCCAAGCCTAAATCCGGGGGTCTTTATGCAGGCAACCACCACTGACTACCCTGGGGGCCGTCTTGCCAGCATAGAGACTGCAGGATTTGGCCCCAGAGCGGAGGAGATCCTCCGCAGGAGGCGGGTCTCTGCCGGCACCCGCGCATGTTGCCGTGGGCATATGTGTCATGAGACGCCCACCCACCCGCACAGCCGCGTGCGCGCCGCCGCCTGCGCACACACAACACGCACCCCACACACACACCCCCCACCGCTGTACAGGCATCTCTCGAGAAACATGGTTTGTGACGATGTGAAGAGCAGGTCAAAAGTTTTGAGGGGTTAAGTTCCTTTTTTTTCTCTCATTATACTCTGTAAATGGTATGTCAGTTATCAAAAACAAGCAAATAGAAAATTGTTAAATAAAAAAAATACCTTGCATACGCCTTTTCTATCAAGTGCTTTAAAATATAGAATAAATACACACATCCTGCCAGTTTTTTCTTACAGTGAGAGTATCCTTACCTGCCATTTAATATTAGCCTCGTATTTTTCTCACGTATATTTACCTGTGACTTGTATTTGTTATTTAAAACAGAAAAAAAAAAGAAAAAAAGAAAATTAACTGTAGCGCTTCATTATACTATATTATTATTATTATTATTGTGACATTTTGGAATACTGTGAAGTTTTATCTCTTGCATATACTTTATACGGAAGTATTACGCCTTAAAAAAATACGGAAATAAATTTTACAAGGTTTCTGTTTTGTGTGGAAGAGTAATTGATGTTGCTAAGAATGATGTTTGTTTTTTGTTTTTTTTTTTTTTTAATGTTACCAGCACTTTTTTTGTAAGTTTCACTTTCTGAGGTATTGTACAAGTTCACACTGTTTGTGAAGTTTGAATATGAAGGAATAATTAAAAAAAAAAAAAAAAAGACAAAAGAACGTGGCAGGTGTCTGTGTGCATTTCTTTCTCTCTGGAGGACACGGAAGGTGGATGGCGAGGTTCCTGCGGACCCCTCTGAGCTGTGACGCAGCGTGGTGTGAGTCTTGCTGGCAACAAGATCAGCCAAGAACTTCTATTGTGTTGGGATCATTGTAAAAAATCTGAGTGTCAACAGTTTTTGATGGTGGGGCCAGACGCCGGGAAGTTTGGGGTCCTGGCGTCTGAGATAGTGCTCAGAGAGAAAGTGAATGACTTCCCATTCTTCCGATGTGAAGCAGCTCTGCACTAGAAGGCAAGACATGTCCCTTGCTCGGCCCTTGCCAGCCCCCTCCAAATATGAGAATCTTATTCTGCCTGTCGGTCCTGGCGCTGAAAGAGCAAAGTGCTCCCTGGGAGCCGTGGGATCTGCAATCAAAGGGTCTTCTCTCCCCTGGCTTTCCCCATCGTGACAGTGACTGGTCCTCGGTCCTCTAGTTTCATTAATTTTTTTCCTCTCGATCGTTACAACTAGCACATAAAAAAGACAGCCCTGAAAGCTACTAATTACTGTGTTGAATGGAGGCAAAGAACACCAGCTGATGGTTCATATGGTTTCATGCTGGTCACTAATGATTTTTGCTGCAGATCCAAATTGGGAATGGTCAGTATCCCCCAGGCACTGTGTGCCACAGAGGCGCTGCTGAATGGAACGGGCACAGCGCTACACCTGAGCCACTTTGAAAAGCAAACTTTTAAAATGGCGCAAGTTTTGTTAACTACGATATCTGAAACATTACTGAAGATGTGAGCGCTTCTACCCTTCAGCTTTGCCCTTCCAGCCCTGCCGTTTCCACAGTGAACGTCATTCCCAACTTCCCATACCTTCACTACGATTTTCCCTCCGTCCCAATTCACCATGGAGTTACAATACCCTAAGTCTGACGATTTTCATTGAAAACACTGAGTAGTCAGGCCCCACCGAACTCACTGTCAGGCCACACTTGAGCCAATGCCGTAAGAACTCAGAAGACGCTGCTGCAAGGTACAGCAGCAGTGAGGGCCGAACCAGGGCACGGGCTGCTGAGGCTGAGAATCAGTGAATGATTCTTTCATTTTTCAATCAAAGAAAAAATCTTCAATGGGATGAAGAACTGTCCCCACGGTCCTCTGACCCCTGAGTGCTAGAAAGGAAGGGATCCTCCCACCCAAGAGAGCCCACGGCGGGTAAATTGCTCCATGAGCAGCTCTGAGCGTTTTTGCCTGGAGCTAAAATCTGGTTTCTCAGCCACCACAAGCAGAACTGGCAAGTTGCCTCATGTCTAACTCCTCACACCTCCGGCTGAGTCAGGAGGACAAACAGGCAGAGATGAGCTCTGGCCACCTGAGTGTTGCTGGGCCGTGGGTGGCCCAAGCCACAGCTTTCCCAGGCATGTCCCCTCGGTGTCCCTGTCAGCGGCCACCCTGAGGTGGGCTGAGATGGCAAGAACCTGGGCTTGGTCCTACATGTGGCCACCATTATTCGTGATAAGGTGGTCACTTGCCTTCTCACCCTCCATGCGAGGAGGAGCCAGCCCTTCAGGGGGGGCCTCCACCAGTGTACCCTTCAGCCGGTCCCACAAGAGTTTCACTCGTCTCCACCAAACAGCTCCTTTTCCTGCATCTATCACAGCCCTCTCCCGACCTCTGGACCCGCTTTTACAGACCTGGGAGGAGCCAGGGAGGCCAAGATCCAGATGATGCCAGGAATAACAGGGCTGATCTCACGGCCACGTGCCCTCCCCTGTCAGCCTTATCCCCCTCCCTCTTCAAAATCAGCCCATTTTTGTTGCAATGCTCACACAACTGGCATGGCTTTTGTAGTTTGAGACGTACCCCTGGGTTCATCATTCTGCACGCTGGCACTCTGGGCTGACACCACCCCTTCCTCGGCCGTGGTGCCTGGTCCCCTGGCATCCCTCAAGAGCACCCTCCATGGTATATATGGCAGCATGTGGTTCACCACTATTTTCTTCTGCAAAGCAAACCAAGGTAGATCCCTTCTCAAACCAAACTACTCCACATCAGAGAGGAAACACACGTGCACGCAGGGGACTGCTGAAACCACCACATGTCCCCAGGCTGCAGGCAGGACCGGTACCAGGGTTTCACCGAGCTGATGCGTTGGTATGTTTCAACCAAGGGCCATAGTGTCTCAGGAGGAGATTTTGGGGTGGGAGCTTGGTGGAAGAGTAAGGAGGAGGCAGGGAATAGAGGTGATTCAGGATGTGTCCCTGTACCAACCCCACAGGCTGGAGCGCTCCTCAGAGGTGTCACAGACTCTGGATGAGGGAGAAGCTCTTACAGGAAACCTGCCCCCAGTTAAGGAAGAAATAAAGTCTCCTGAGCTGTGCCCCTCGCCTTTGGTCCGTGAGGGAGAGGAGGGTCCCCTGGGGCAATGACAACATTTGTCATTGCAGGGCGCAGCTGTAAGATAAGCTGGCACACTTAGACGCACAAAATAAGCCTCAAGTGAGGATCCTGACACAAGCCCCTCCTCAGAATTGTACCTGTAGTAGCTGGGAGTGGGGAAACCGGGAAATTTCCTAGAAACAGGCTTCCGGGGAGCCACTGCATGTCCTCAGTAGGCACTCAGAAGGACACGGGGATATCTCACACATACATAATGGGCACGCACGTGCAGGTGTTCATTCCTACCATCACACAGCTCAGAGAGGTTTCCTCACCCTGAGCCACAGCCCCTGCTCAGCCCTCCTGGGGACTTGGTCCTCAGGCCCCAGAAAGGATCAGAAGATGCAGCTGAACACAAAAGCACAGAACGAGAGTGGGTTCAAGACCATCATTCAGGTTTCTTAAGGTCAGAAACTTCTGGCCAGGTGAGATTCGTTTTGGTTTTAAATGCTCAACCGAAACTCTGCTGGCTGAGGAGGTCCTTCAGATGCCTGCCAAGAGCTGGGCTGGCGAGGTGCCACCCAGGGAGAGCAGCCAGGACTCAGGTGTGTTCAGCCAGGATCTGGGCTGGTTCCTTGGCCCAACAGGGGGTCCCCCGTCCCCCCCCACAGCCAGTTCAGTAAGAGCCACGTGGCTGCATGGTCCCTTCACCTCCCCATTCATGGGTCCAACCCTACTCAGAGGCATGTGGCCAGTATCAGTGAGCCCTGCCGTGCTGAGTTAGGTCGTGCTTATAATAATCACAGATGGGCTGGGCCATGGCCAGGGCTCTTCTTTACCTGCTGCGATGAAGTCGCAGCCTCAATCTATCCACGGTGCATGTACCCCCTCTCCAGACTGCAAGACTGGTGAAGGGAATGCAGCATCGGTTTGCTGAGCTGAACTTGGTCAGCCCCCAGGCTCCTTATAGCCATGCGACTGGGCAGTGGATGTTGTTTGCAGCCCCTCACCAGCTCAGCTGCCTGGTAGCCCCCATTCTGAACACCTCCTTCCCCCCCTCTGCCTGGGACCAGGCGTGGCTTGACTGCACAAGCCACCTGCAGGCACCACCATCCAGGCCCGTATGCCCAGACAGAGAACAAAACAGGTACGTGGCTGAGTGTATTGGTCGTGCAAGGGGTGTACTCCAACCGTATGATAAGGCAGGGGCCACAACAGCAGGCAGCCCCCTCCAGAGCCACCACCAACAGCCTTGCCCAGCACATCAGCATTTTTCCCAGCCCACGTTTCATTGCTGGCTGGCAGACACAGCTGCAGCTCTGTCAAGGTCAACCTTAAGTTGTTTAGTTTTGATATTACTTTTTTTTCTAAAGCCCCTCACTGCTAAGGTCAATGGCTAAATTGCCCCCACAGGGAGAAAAAAAAAATCCTATTAACTCACAATTGTTTAAAACATTAACAAAGAAATGCAAGATCTGTATCTGAAGATTTGTAACCCAATGCTCAGGTTATAGCACAACTCCCAAATCAGAATTTCCAGAAATCCATATTTAAAGCTTCACACTGGCATATTTTAGAGTATGGAAAATGGAAGTTGATTAAAAAAAAACCAACAAAACCACATCACAAAAACCAGGAACCTCAAACTTTTTCTGGCCACTTTCTCACAGAACTAGGAATGCCTCCTTGTGCCAAAACCAAGATGAATAATTCCAATTGCCAATGAAATTGTGCAAAGTAGTTTTCATCAGAAGTGTGACTTTTGGTAAGTGCTGAGAAAAAAATTCAATTATAGTCAAAGTTCATTAAAAATAGCTTGGTTTTTTTCAGAAGGGCTGCAGTCCTAATGTTCCCAGTGGATACCCATGGGATGCAGAACAGTTGTGAACAGTAGCTCTGTGATTTCGGAGGCTGAGACAGACTGATGAAACTCTTTAAGGCCAGGTCCGTGGGGGCAATTCTGTGTCTCTGACACGGCTCCATTTCAGAGGAAGCGAAGCAACTAGGCAGCTCCTCAGAGCTGAGCCCCAGTCCCTTCTGAAAGCAGGCTGTAGCTGCTCTTGAAATGTTGTCAAGAGCCTCCTCTCCTGCAGCTTTCCTTGGCTGACCCATTCACCGAAGGGTCTCTGCACAGAAACCCAAGTCTGAAGCACAACAGGAGACTGAAACAGCATTTCACCTAAAGAACTAAAAATGTGATTTCCTTCAGGAGACACGGGAGGATGCTCTTTCACAACTGCATGGAGGTAGCCCAGATGAATACTGCCATCGTTGCCCCCATTACACGTCTTTTTGAGTATGAGAGATACTCCCCACAGCCCTGGTGAAATGGGGCTTCAAGGCGCTGGCATGGGCGCTTCCTTTAGTAACCATCATTATCAATGGTATCTCCGCGGCACTGGTACCGTGCAATGCATCTTGCAAACCAAGTCATTATATTAGGAGGGAGGGAAGGCATAATATCATTAATCCAAGAAATTAAAAGTGTCTGTGGAAACAAAGCTGTGCCGACAAAGTTCTCTGTGCCTACAAACCAGCAGACAACGGTCTCCTTGCCCACATTAGTCCCACTGATGGGCTTCAAACTCAGACCTCAGTGGAGAAAAGTACTCAGCTCACATGTCCCCCTCAGTGGTGGCCCATGTGCCACCAGCAATTTGTAGGCAACAAAGTCTTCTTTTGCCCAGAGACTGTCCTCATAGCACAGCACTGATGAACCCCACACCAATACCGCGGCAGAGCCTTTACCCAGTTTTAAATTTGCAGGCTGTGCTGCGGGGTTTTCATGCCAGGCTCTTCTGCCCAAGCCAGAAGTAGTGCATGATAATGGCACTGGCGTTATTACTGACCACAATCCCATCTATCTCATCTCATTAAAATAAGCAAGCGAGGAAGAATCCAGCTATTCAGACAAGTTCTATTTTCTGTATAGCCACGCTGCCTATCATCAATTAGCCTGATGAATGAGACAGAGCCAGCTGTATGGAAGAGACTAAAAACAAAGCAATCAAAGGAAAGAAAGAAAACAAACAAACAAGCAGACAACAGGAACCCAACTTCCCCAGACAACAGCACAACCCCCCTTTTTCGTTCTTGCATGGCTCTGGGGGCTCGCAGAACTGAGGAAGGCACTGAGTGAGAAGGGCGACTTGCCCCCGCTGCAGATGAACAGCAGCATCTCAAACAAACCCCGAGTTTTCTCATTCTCTGCCTGCACACCAGGAAAGCCATCGCAACCCAGCACCTTCCCAGGACGGCACCTGGACCAGAGAGCATGAGGATGCTGATCACACACCAGCACAGCCCCCTTGGCAGGACCAGCCAGGTCACGTTGCCACCAAGCCATGAAAGCTGACAAGCGACAGTTCTTGCAATTCCCACTCCAGCAGGCATTGTTATTACGGAGAGAATTGAGGAGATTATGTTAAAAGCTATCCCCTGGAAGAAGCATAAATGAGCATGCTGCTGACCTGCAGTCAGCTGCATGTGTCTGCAAATGCATTTCTAGTTCCCAGCATAGCAGCTGCGGAGTGGGAGACAACTCCTCCTCCATCCCCCGCGGTGGAAATAAGCCATAAGGAGATTGCTCCGCTCTTTTGCGGGGAGGGAAGAGGGAAGAAGCATCCACAAGCTCATTATCTTTAGAGATGGGAGGAGAAGGAAAGTTTCTCAGCCCCATAGATCACCATCCTCTGAAATTTAAGACCTGAATACCCCATGCCACGAAGCACAGGCGTTTTTGGTGTCACACCTCTGCTCCCACTTCAGCCCTCAGCAGAACGTGGGGTGCAGCCCGGCTGCCCCACCGTCTCACCTGCACCCACAGGAGCCAAGCCTGCCCCTGGAGTGTGGGCAGCAGTTGCTCTGCCTTTACCCGAGCCCCAGACTTAAGATACAGGGCACGCTGGCAAGGTGCCGCCGGAGTTTGCAGCCGCAATGCGCTTTCTTGGGTCTTGACACTCCCTCGAAGCCTCCCAGAAGAAAAGCTGTTGCCACGTGTCTGCTAATTCAGTCATTCAGCTGAGCCCTGAAAATGTTCCGCAGCACGTGCCCAAGACCTGTCTTTGGAGTCCTGCCTGGAGAGGCTTGCTAAGCCCGCACCACCGCGGCTCAAGGGCAGCTTTCCCAAACTTCCAGAAACTGCCAGCTGACCTGCAGGAAGGCTTTGCCAGCTGCCAGCCCTCCAGCATTGGTCAAATTATATTTCTTCCTCGCTCCAGCTCTCAACCTACGTCACCCCCAATGCATTCACCCCACCACCCTGCCCCACAAGCTGCAGCTCAGGCAGGGCAGAGCGTGGGTGGGTTTGGGGGGACGGGGCACAGCCGGGCTGCGGGGTCCTTTGGCCCTGCCAACTCACAGTCTGTAGCACTGACCGCTCACCGCCTCCTCCCCCAGCTTAACAGTGCAACAAAACTTCAGCCACTCTTCTTTTTTATCCTTTTGCCTGCCCAAACGCCTTTTAAAGCCCAGCAGGCTGCCTCTGAGGGGATTTACTGCCCAGTGCAATGAGGTCAAGAGCTTGGCTTCGCAGCTGCTCGGGGCTTTCAGGCTGCTCGGGGACCTTTGCGAGCGTGTTTTCTAGCTGCCCCTTGGCTCAGAACCACATTAGTGACCCCAGCTCGCCATAAATACAAGCTGCTGAGTTTAAGATCTCATGCGCCAAAGGAACTTCAAGGCATCTTAATCCTGTTCCCTTCCCTCTCCTCCCCTAGGTTTAGATGACGCCTACTTGAATATATATGTCTTCCCACCCACCTCTTTTCATCAGACCGTTCTTTGGTCCATTTGCAATCTGCTTACATGGCTTTTGGGAAGATATTTTAGTGACTGTGTTTCATCGCAGTGCCCAGGCTTATTTGGGTTTATGTCTTTGGACAGCCTCCAAAGGATTTCATCCGAGGGACTTAATTAGTCACCATTAATAAAGTGTATAAACAGCTGCTTAGGAGAAAAACAGATCATAAACCCAAGTATTTTAACAAGGCCACTAGCCTGCAATTATATGTGAGACAGAAAAACGTTACCAGGCCATCTTGTACCAGCCTCAGGTGATGTTTGAAAAAATGGCAAAGAAATTTAGGTGCTGGCATCCTTCTAAGTTTCTGGCAATGATGCTGGCACTGCAGAGCAGCCGCACGCCTCGGCACCCTCTCCACCTTCTCTCTTCAGTGTCTGTGAGTTAGGATGTCTGCAGGGACCCGAGGGTGGCAAGCACACGTCGCTTGCACACATGGTTCATAAGCCACTGACCCACAGGGACTGACCCTGAAAGCATTTGTCCAAAAAAATATAATGATTTGAGCATACTCTTAGGTGGACTTTTTGGGAAGGGCCACCAGGAAATACCTCTCCTTTTGTGGGTCTACACTTGAAGTGTCCTCTAGCTAAAACAGCTACAGACCTATACAGCCAGATTTTAGCAGTGAAAGTTGTTTGATGTGCACAATGAACCCAGAGCTTTAATTCCCCAGTTGCCCACATGACGTATGTGCTGGTTGGGGGTCTGGTGAGAGCCGGCAGGTTTCTCTTCCAGAAAAAAAGACAACAGGGCACCAGCAAAGCACCATGAGCTTCAGCCCAGGGGGCAACTTCCACCTTCAGCCAACTGGTGTGGTAAAGTCCAGCCCCAAAACCAGCTCCATACCAGATGGGACCAAACCACCAGCACCTCTTCCCAACTGCAACAGGAATAGCTCAGCAGCTGTTGCATGTTGCATGGCACCTTAATCCCACCTTCCCTTTTTGGAGGAGCCTTTCCTGAACGTAGTGTACAGATGTCCCCCTGGACCTTCCTGCAGCCAGGCCCCGACACAGTGCAGCCAGCCTGGTGTGTTTTAGGAGGAGGTTTGGTGACTGTGTTTTGCCACGCTGGGTGTATCAGGTGTCCCAACTCTAAATGTTTCCAGCAAAAGTGGTTATGACCCACCTTTGAATATGCCATTTGACAGACAGGCCATGCTTGCCTCTTGTGCCACCTCCTCTCTTCTTTTCCCCAAATTGTCCCTCCTTTCAACACTCAAGCTCTCTCTACCCCCATGCATTTGTGTCTTCCCTGATGAAGGTCCCCTGCCTCCTCACAGTCCTCCCCAGCTCCCTCCTCTGGCCATGTGCCCCAGCCCTTGCTATGCCACACTGGTCCCTCAGGACCACAAGCACCTCGGGATGCCTCTCCCCTGACAGCTTCATCTACCTGTCTGCTCCTTTTCCACTTGTCGTGCTTGACTGATGCCTTTGAAGAGGCAAGCTCACAACCTACATCCTTCTTCACCTTCTCCTCTTGCCCCATCATCCAAACCACATTTTTTCATTTCTTTTTCCTCCCTGCTTTCCCCTCCTTCAGCTCCCTAAACCTCCATCATTCCCTGTCCCTTTTCCTTTCAGAGAAAGGACACACCAGCAAGGGGATTTCAAAATCCCAGCTGTGTTTGTGGAAGTGGGAAGATCGACATCGGCCTCAGCAAATCGTGGCCAAAGCTCATGGCTGCTCAAGGAGCAAGTTGTTTGGGGTTTTTTTATTGAAGGAGCCAGTAAGCAGGGTCCCGTTCCAGAAAAACACCTGTGCACCCATTTGTCTTTGAGAATATGAGTGATCCCAAAGGAGACACTGGCACTCTTAAATCTTTGCTCAAGTGCATTAGTAGCTCGGGACTGAAACCAGCATCACCCTGACCTCACAGTTCACAGGGAGATGGAAATCTTGGCAAGGAAAGGCAGCCGCTATGAGGTAACCTCCCCTGCCCTGGTGACACCATCGAAGCCTGGGGAAGGACTTCAGACAAGTCTTTTCTGTCTCGCCTCCTACACAGCAGGACAGTCAGCACTGTAACAGAAATCTGGTACAAGTGCAGCATGAATGGAAATGTCTGTAAGCAGCAGCAGGAGAGTTACAAGAAAGGCCTGGTAACGAAGGACCCTGTCCCCCATGGTCATACCAAGGAACACGTTGGTCACATCACGGCCAAAAGCCTGCAATGACTGCAACACAGACAACTCCGCAGCAGACGACCCGGCATCCAAACACCAGGAATGGCAACGAGGCTGCAGCGTATCACATACACCGTTCCTTTGCCTGTTGGCCTGACAAGATAGACTCTGGTCTTACAATTCAAATATATGGTCCAAACAAGGAAGATCAGACGTCAGGTGCCATCCCAGCCCGCAGGCTGGGGCAGCTGCAGCCAGACAGGTCTTCAGGTGCAGGACCAGCCCCAGCAGCCTCCCTCAGCGTCCGGCCAAAACTAAGGTTGTTGACAGTCAAGAGGAACCCAAGAGGCATGGCAAGGACTTGAGAGCCACTGTCCCTCCTCCTCCTTGTTGCACACAGGTGGTCCTGGCCTGACCTGTATGAACCCATACACCTTGGTGCTGGTTAGGATATGACTGTGTAACTTCAGCCTGCTAAGGATTTGGTTTGAAACTTTTCTTCCCTTTCCATAAAATTCCACACTGAGGTTTTTTCCTACATTCTTATTATCCTTTGAGTTTATTACTAAGCCTCTAGAACTCACATGTTTATTAATATTTGCTTGTTTGCTACAATCGTACAGATCAGAAATACACTGTTTAAGCTAATCGAGTATTTACAGGCATAGAGAACGTTCTGCTTAAAGACTCAAGAGAAAAGGGTTTTTTTGTCTTTTTTCTTTTCCCTAATTTACTACTGAGAGTTCATGTAATGTTGAGAGAGATTAAAATGCTCTTTCTACAAACTACTCAAATACTTCATAGTTTTCAAGCTCTTAACTGAAAAGAGAATACAAACCCGCAAGCCTGAACGAGAAAGAACAAAGGGCTGCCGCACCTCACCTCGTACTGTTTCTTCAAAAGAGAAGAAAATCATTACAACAGATTGGAATATATTAGTACCTACCATTCTTGTATTTGATATCTTTATCAAATACAGCTCCTGTGGTTTCTAAAAGTTCATGGTGAAACCTCCAAAGTAACGTCTCCCCTCTCCTGTCATTACAAATCTACGTCAGCAAATGACTGGAGACCACCCTTCAGTCCTACACACCAAAGCGTGTAATTCCTTAATTGCAAATGTCCTTATTGTTCCAAGAGCTTAAAATAATTTAACTTTCCCCCTAATATGTTGAAATACTTTTAGAATCCAGAGGGAAGCATACAGACAGCAAGAGGGAAGCATACAGACAGCAAGAACTTTTATGGAGATATTTAGTACCCCAAGGAAGGCTGAAGGAAGGAATTAATTACCCAAATATTGTACTATGGCTGGCCCACGCTGACAAGTGCTGACCCACTGAGGCAACAGCAGTCAGTGAGTAACAGCAGTTTAGTTCTCTCCAATCCCTCCGAGGATGAGGGCAAGTCTTGCACAGTGCTGCAATAAACTCTGGGTACTTAAAAGCTTCATAGTTTTTTTGTTTTACTGAAGGAACAGCTTACATGCAGTATCCATTGCGGGGGGGGGGGGGGGGGGGGGGAAGGAAAAAATAAAAAAAAAGCCACCCAAGAAATAAAGCACTGAGGACACAGCCAACCTTTTGCTCTGGTGTGGTGTAGGGACCCTTCCCTCAGCGCCGGTGAGACACCCCCAGCCTGGGCTGCAGCGTAGCCTCTGTCAGCTGCACCCCAGGTCTCCTGCCCTGATAGCGCAGCCACGGCGCTGGTGCAAACACTACACACCGTGAAGTAGCGCTGACCCCCTTCCCAGTAGGTATACTGGAACAAACTCACACACAGACATCTCTAACGAGGGACCAAAAAGATTAATATTCTGCATGGAAAGAGAAAAGGTTAGAAATAACAGCTAGCTCTCTTCTCTCACTGCCGGTGGTGTCTTGTCTGGCTTTTTTGGAGATATTTATAATTCATCAACACTAAAGCTTATTTCTGCATAAGTGAAAGTTTCCTTCCTTTGACTAACACGGTCAAAGGAAGGAAATGTGAAGCTGCTCGGTGCAAATACACTGTAGCTCGCCCACATCTCGCCTGGAACAGTAACGTGCACTAGGCAAGGGAGCAGGCACTGACCCCACCTGAGCAGCAGGAGGAGTTTGGCAAACTGAGTCACTGATGGTCCAAGGTTTGCCTCAGAAACATCAGAGCAGCAACATGATTGTCTTCCATCTTTTGGTATCAGCACTGTTACATCTCCATATTAAACCGGAGACAGAATGAGAGCTCAGGTTTTCCTATGGCTACAGACCAATTGCAATTAATGTGAAAATCGCCTTTCCAAAGCAAAAAGACATCACTTCTTGCACTGGCAGAAGAAACCCCAAGACAGCTGATCAGAGGTGGCAGCTCCTGGAGAAAGAGGATCCCCTGGACCACACCGCCTGCAAGGTGCCAGCCCGTGCTGCATTGCAAAGCGTGGGTGAGCCTGGGGGGAGCATGCTGTGGTGTGGGGGTCTGGCCCACGAGGGGTCTGCGTCAGGATTGGAGATTGCCCAGAGTTACAGTGCAGACACCTTGCGTGTTCTCCTGGGCATCTCTGTACAATGAAAGCTTTCAAGAGGGGAGACTCAAGGCTAAAGTTTCAGTAAAGTGAGCCAGCAACCATGGACTTCGTAACAGCTGGCGAGATGCAGTTGAACTGCAGACTTCTTTCTAGGACCTAAGAAAGAAAGATTAGCAGCCTCCCTTGGATGTTCATGCTTGAATCTTTCTGGACGCGGGTGGGAGATGGGCCTCCCAGCAGCAGGTCTTTGCTTTGGGCAGCACCATCTTTTGGCCTAGTAACAGAATAACCAAGGCCAAGCACAGAGCCGGGGCAGTGATAATAGCAGGGATAATTTCACTGCTTCCCTCTTACACCAGCCAGAGCTGCTAGACATCAACTGGCTTCTTACTGACCAGTTTAACAAACAGCACTTGGCTTAATGCCATTTCTGTGGTTCTGCTATGCTGAAGGTGAAAACACACAGAACTAACATCTATATTCCTTTATTTCTGCTTTTTGGAGTAAGACCATAATCACCCCACTCCAGAAGGGGAATTGAAACTGGAGGCGGGACTGCCTCTGGAGCTGCTCCAGGAGGGCAGGGCACCTTCCCCGGCTGGGAGCTCCCCACAGGCCCCTCAGGGAAGATGCTGGCACAAGGACAGGTCCCCTCTTCCCACTGCTCCCTGTCACACCGGCTAAACGTGCCCCAGTGGCTCTGCGGAGGGGGTAGCAGCAGCCCCCTTCTCACATGGGATGTGGGACCGAGGGGACAGTCTCTCTCCAATGCAAAGTGCAGGACTCAGGAACTGGGCTAAGCTAAAAGCTGAAGGGCAGCTTGGAGCTTCCCTTCCAGAAAAGCTCATGGCCAGGGAGGGCTGGCCGAGCAAGGTGGGGAGGACAAGCCTGCGGGATGATCCTTCGGGCACCTCACACCACAGAGTGGGCTGGTCCTGCCAGCACCAAAAAAGCCCAAGGAAGGTACAGCAGAGCCTAAGCACAGGGAGTTTGTAAGCAGCCACACCAATGCAGGGATGCACATGAGGGCAGTGAAGAAAGACCCTGCAATCCAGCCATGATCTCTTAAGAGATGTGCACACAGAGCCCCTGCCTGAGACCACCCCTGCTGATGGCAATCAGGGGTCATTAATCTTCCCTCCCAAGAAGACAGCTGGGGCAATTAAAAGAGAAAACACTGGGCACTGACAAAGATTTTTATGGTTTTTAGACACCATAATTATCCTGTGTGACTCACTGCCACACCATATTTTTGCTACCAAGAGGTAAGATAGACTAAAGAAAAATTAAAACGCGGAGTTCGGATGAGTCAGGATATCGCATGCAGCTGTGTTGGGGAAACCGGTGCAGGAGCCCTCTGGTCCCCTCCGGCCCGGCTCGGTGCGGGGCTGGGCAGTAACGCTGCCTTTCCTCCGGGTTTGCCCCCAGCGGGGCCGGGCGCAGGGTCCCCCAGGCCGGGGTTCGGTGCCTGCGGCTGGGGCTGCTCCGGGGGCTCCCCGCTGACCGCCACCGAGTGTCCCAGCGGGGCCGGGCAGCGGAGGGAAGCGGGGGACACACACACGTTGCTCCAGGGCCACTGCCTGCGGTGGGACACGTCCAGCCTCATCGCTAGCACAAGGGATGGGGACGGGGAGGTGTAGCAAACGCCACAGCGCACCTACTACCTGAAACGTCGCTTTAAAAATACATTTCCACAACCGTTGCGAGCCCGTGGGACATCAGGCTGCCAGGCACACCACTGCTCTGCCGCTTGGCACCCCCTGTGGCAGCTGCCTGTGCCCCCCCGGCCAGAGCCAAGCCCCTGCAGCATCCCTCCCGTGCTGTAGGTCTTGCCTGCGTAGAGGGAAACAGCTGCCTCCTGCTATAGGGGTGCCCAGCTCAGAATGCTCCGTATCTCAGCTGTACCTCATCCCTCGGAGCAGATGCAACCATCAGCGTTACCTAAACTCCCAAATTTTCTGAGCTCTGATGTGGTTAAGTAAGAACGTGCAAAGGTGAGGTCAAGCTGACCCACCCTCTCAGGTCGTTAAATGACCCACCTGCTCAAGTCATCAAAACTGATGAATGAAAGGACTTTAATCAAGGGAGTCAGCCCTGGGAAACAAAGAGCAGATGATAAGATGATAAGAGCACCGTTACGTAAATTACACAGAAAGAAGTCCCCAAGTGAAAAAGTTCCAGCTGCCAGAGGAGACAAGCTGATAAGACATTAAGGCCTTCAAAAAATTAGTCGAAAGTAGGACAAAGGTAATTGTGGTAATGGGAGATGGGGATCTCAGACTCAAACAGCCCCCCAAGAGAGGGCAACCCCCCCGCCTGGGGAGCACACAGAGCTGGCAGAAAGCTTCAGCAGTGCTATCCGAGGGTGCAGGCTGATTTGCATTAGAAACCAGAAACTTGTAACCAACCCTGTGCATGAATGAAAATGAGTATGTAATGTACTGTGAACATGCAAGTACTCTGCTGTATATAACGCGTACCCTCAAGTAACTTGGCGTGCCTGTTAGGAGGAAAGATCCCCCACATACCCGGCACTGCAATAAACCAAGGTCAGCTTTCTGAACTTTCATTTGGTTTGGAGAGTTTTCCTGGTTATGATTTTTTGGTAACATGAGCCCCCAAACCTGTTTGTGAGATGTTACCTGTATGTGCAACCTCAGCTCTGGGTTGGGGCACGTCAGCCAAACCCTTACATGAGCAGGAGACGCTCCTCCACAGCCCTGGCAAATTTTGAGTTTGAGCTCTAAACCACAGGAGAATTCAAGTTTAAGAGAGAGAATTTCAACAAAGGCAAAACAGCATTTTCCCCACCCCACCCCTGGTGTTCTAGCTCTAGCTTTAACATTTTTGAAAATATTTGTGGCATTAATCAGACCACTGGCACGGAGAGTTGCTATGTGTAGCATAGTTAAAAGTGGAGAAGGCTAGATAGCAGGTAGCATTGGGCAAGTGATGACTCAGCATTGCTGCAGGAGTACGGCAAAAGCATCACAAGCTTTCAGATGTTAAATAGACAATCTGCTGCTTACCACAGCCAGCCAGCCAAATGCTACAGCTTTTTTTGGCTTTGGGGCATTTTCCATGATGAGACGTTCCCCCCCCCCAAAAAAAAAACCACCAAAAACCAAAACAACCACTTTGCTCTTTGTCACCAGCCACAGGTCACAGTGAGCCACTGAGTGGCTTCAGTGGAGCTGTGGTGGCCCTGCTCCTGCCGCACGCACAGCCCATGGCACTCGCTCCGCAACCGAGTCCTGGGACAAAACAGCCCCAAAGTCAAACACAAGTACACACAAACTCCTGATTCCTGGCTGTCAAGAGCCTTGGTTTAATAGAAATAAATTAGCCTGAAGCTCCGTAATGCTTGTGCGGCTGCAAGTGCCCTGCAGGTGACTGACGAAGCTGCTTGTTTGCTCCTTCAGGAAAAAGCACTTGGTGCCAGGCTTTGGAACTGGAGCAGCATGCAAATGGCAGTGACATGGGAAGACGCGGTTCTGAACGACACCTTAAACTGCTCCTTGTCTTCTAGTGCACTTCAGGGAGACAGAGTAGAAAACCAAGGAAGCAGCAGCAGGTCTCACCATTTTCTGTCCCAGCAGACAGCCCAGAATAGATGTTTACATCAAAAAGTTCACAAGAAACCACAGGTAAAGCAGAGTTTACTGAGGCAGGACTCAGGGCAGGTATTTGAGAGGGTGCAGGAGAGGAAGAGGAGGTTTGCCTTCAAGGCAGACAGAAAGCAGAGGGAGATTTCAGTTCACAGCCAGGGAAATGCGTAAATGCTACATCCACCCCAGCAATTTTCACTTGAGATCATTTCATAGTATGTCTGTATATAGCACCCGAAGTACCTCTGAAAGCTATAATGAAGAGTACCAGAACGCAGTCTAATTTCTTGGCTCACTGTTCGGGCTATAATTCTGTCAGTCTTGCCTCAGCTCAAGTGTTATCGGTGCTTTTAAGTAAAAATGGTTCAGGTGCTTTTAGCTTCATTGCTCTTCTAAGGAAACACGGCTTGTGCAGTCGTACCCTTTCTCTGCCCCTTAGCACAGATTTTGAGCCCAGTGGCCCAAACCCGACAGAGGGAACAGCAGCAAACCTGAAGAGGATGACGTGACTCCAAGCCCCACGCAAACTGGCAGCGTAGGGAAGAGAAAGGAGCAGACCAGGCTTTGCAGCTGCCTGCTATCCCTGCTGAGCTTGCTTGGGACAACTCTCCTGCTCAGCCAGGGAGCAAGAGGAGCAGCCAAGGTTCTGGCCGTAGGAGGAAGGCAGACACCTCAAACCCATGGGAGGGCAGCCCCTACTCCTC
This sequence comes from Falco peregrinus, assembly GCF_023634155.1. Lineage (NCBI taxonomy): Eukaryota > Metazoa > Chordata > Aves > Falconiformes > Falconidae > Falco > Falco peregrinus. The sequence goes on along the minus strand of NC_073726.1, from coordinate 87,160,631 downwards.
CCACTGCTCCTGGAACAATCTCTTCTGAAAGAAGCGGAATGGGATCTTCTGCTGTCTGTCTTAAAACAGAAACCAAATCTCCTGGAACATTCTTGCTCTACTCACGGGTCACCATGCCTCAGAGCTAGAAAGCCAAAAATTTGGCAGAGGCAACACTCCTGTGTGAGGCTGAAGTGTTTGGTGGGATACTTGGGCACCTCAGCCAGAGGCGATTAGGACACTCCAAGTCCACGTAGGAAGCATGGCATCTCCCTGCATCTTTCCCAGCCACATGGATGTCTGCCGGTCAGTCACATCTCAGCCTGGACAGGAGAGGTGGCCAGAGCCACTGCCCAGTGACAACACCCTGTGGGGTGGTGACACAGGGCCACCCAAGGCAAGAGGTAATTGTAGGTGGACACTGGGGCCAGAGACCAGTCAGTGACAGGAGAGGGCCACCAACAGTCCTCCCAGCTCACCTGCACGCACATGTGTCTGCGTGCAGCCTCTCACCTCAAACATGAACAGAGGATTAAAAATTCCTGCTAGCTGTGAGACCGGTGTGTTGCTGTGACCAGTGGTTGGGGAAACAGAGAGGTCAGAAAACCAGCACAAACACCCCAGAGCCGTGGGCGCCAGGCAGCTGGGTCTGAGCAGGGATCCTACGTGTAGGATAGGAAGCATCAGTACTATTACTGACAATGCCAAGATGCCACAAGCCCTGTCAGATGGAGGAGGTGTGAGGAAGATGAGAGGTGCAGGCACCACAGAAGGAGCTGATGCTGCAGCAGACCTTTGCTAAGGAGGGGTCCTGTATGCTGAGGACCCCCAGGCTGAGGTGGAGGGGAGGAGGGCTAGAAGAAAGGACACTAACTTGAGGAGCAACCATAGCTGTAGCATTTGGGTTTGGTTCACAGAACCCCTCCTCCAGTTCAAATAGAGCAATGGTCCCATAACCAGCCTCCAAGGCCAAGCTGCACGCCCTCCCCGCCCCCAGCCACGGCAGGCACTGAGCAACAACCAGCCTTGCTGAGATTTAGGGCTGCTTCCCTGAATGACTTGACAGCCCCAGCTGCTGAAAGGCTGTGCCTCACGAGAAAGTATGGCAGAAGTCCAGCAGCAGCATCCATCACAGACCAGACGGGTCCATTTTCCGAGGTGGGAAGGAGGGACAGAGGTAAGGACAGCCCTGCAGTGTCACAGCACTATCAAAACTAGCCAGCTGCAACAAGACTTTTTTTACCATCCCATCCCAGGTTAACTTCAGTAAGTAGTTCCTGTGCCTTGCCCCAGCACAGCCACTGATCCCCCAGAAGATTTCAACGGTTCATCTACCGGCCATGCTGTTCCTTCATCCTCTTCAGGCCAGGCCACCCTGCTTCTTGCCTCTGCTGTATCCTTCTCCTTGTCTCTCCTATATCCAGGGCACTCTCTCCTCCCTCTGCTTCTTCCAGGTCTGTCTTCACCCAGTGCTCCTCTTCCTCGCCCCTCAGAGCTATTTAACTACTTAGCAGGAACCAGCCACAGCTGCACATTATCCACGTCAGCCAGCCCTCCGCCCCTGAAGCCAGCCCACAGCTGTATGTTATCAATGATAATTAACTGCCTTCATTCCTCTACACTGCAGTTCCACAGCTTCTTTGCAGGAAAACATAAACAGGTTTCCCTGGAGGGCAGCACGGTACTTTTGAACACTGATGCCCTTTTTCTCACATATACATCAGGTCTCCAGCATTTTTCCCCATGTGTCTCCTGGAACTGCCCTCCTGGCCAAGCCCCTTGGGCTCCCTGCCCACAGTGGAGCTTGTGGGGAGACACCGTGAGGTGCGGTACAGCAGTCTCATCCCCTGGTCCCCTCCACAGCCCTTCCTCTGTCAGGTGGCCCTGCAGAAGTCACCCTCCTTATTTTTAAAAGCCCCAGCTCCTCTCCCCGTGAGCAGCACCTATTGCCTGAGCCTGGATGCAGAAGGAAACTAACCGCAGCAGGATCCATCCTTTTGCGGACATGCTGCAGAACACGTGTTCTGACATGACCAACCTTTAATGAAAGGAAAATAGGATCAAAACAGTAATTTTAAAGACGGGCTTGGCAGGATACTGGCTTTATCCGATCAGCCTGCTTTATGGGATACAGAGCCTGAAGTCCCAGTTCTGCCTAATAAAGAGAGCTCCTATACCCCAGATTATGCCTTAGGTGAAGCAAAAGAAGGACTTGGACCCAAAAGATCTAGGCTAATACGTAACCACTGGATGAGAAAGAGAGTTGTTATGCTAACACCTACCCTTGTAGTATTATTTTGCTGTATAAAATCTGCTGCCGATGTGATTTACACGACAAACATTCCCTGCAGGCTGAGCTGTGTGCTGTGCAGGTTCGGGATGTGGCCACCTCTTTCCAGACTGCTGGAAGAGGGAACAGGGAAAGTAAAGGCTGAGCAGAAGGGAATCAATATCGGCAGGATCTGAATCTCCTGTGAATCTTGACACGAGCCGTGGTAGCTTCCTCTCATTTCTCCAAGGAGTCTGTACTAGTTCTGCAAGCTGCTGTGCATACATTATCATGAAGCTGCTTGAGCTCCTTTTTGGTCTCCGCTGCGAAAACAAGTGAGTTTTGTAAAAACATTTAAAGCAATCAAGGCTGAATAGGCGTATCCTACTTAGATGGTATGGGTATGAACTTAAATTTCATCAGAAGCCTGCAGGTTGTGCCAGCCAGGAAAGCTCTGCTTACATCTAGCAAGCAAGGTTATTTTCACAGCAGCACAGGGTAATCCAGGTTGGGAAGGATCCCCTGGAGGTGTCTAGTCCAGCATCCTGCTCCAAAGAGGTTCAACCATGAGGTCAGATGAGGGCTTTATCCAGTCAGGTCTCGAAAACCTCTGTGGATGCCGAGTAGTTTAACGATACTCACCGTCAGGGGGGCATCCTGGCTCGGTGGAAGGTTGGCACGTGTTAGACACTGCACCTCAAACACTGGCTATAGTAACAGCAACCGTGGTGTGAAAGCCCAACAAATACCATTTGCAAACAATCCTTTAAGCCGCAGGAGCACAGGGGACTAGCAGCCCAGCCAGGGATGGCAAGGTGGGCAGTGAGGAGCTGGGGAAGGAGCAGTGGTGGGGAAGGACAAATATGCTGGGTGAAGCCATCAGGAGTTTGGAAACTGGAAAGGGTGCTGAGGCTGTGGCTGGAAAGTGAAGGAAAAAACACGAGCATGAGCTGGAGAGAGAGACACAAGGGAACAGGATAGCACTAACACTCACTGGACAAACTTGGCACAGAGGAAAATTGGGACTGATGGGCAAGGAGATGGGGAAAAATTAAGAGGGAACACTGAGATTTATCCAAGTTATTTGAAATCTTTACCAAAGAGCTTGGGGACATGCAGGACTGAAAAGAAGAATTTGACGAGTTTGTGTTGGAAGTGAGGGCAGAGAAACAGGCTAGAGGGGATCCAAAGGGAATGGGCCAGGTTTGGGAACCAGGGACTCTCTCAACTTTCTGCACACGGGGACGGAAAGCCTGTGATGAAGCTGGAGACCCAGGAGTTTGAGCAGTCTTTGTTGTTCGGATACACCTGTGAAACCTGCTGGTACATCCTCTCATGCTGAGTTCCCACAACTCACTACTGACTGGTTTCTCTGCCATGCTCCAGCAATACCATGGTGTCACAGCCAAGGCCTGCAACTTGTTTAACTGGGCCACATAGTTGATTTTGGGGTAGGAAGAAGGAAAAGAGAGGCACTGCACCAAGCACTATATTAAAGAAGTTGTAATGTTAAAGAAAATAATCACTGCAAACATCACAATCAAGATTGCCTATGCACTTTTAACTCAGCCCCATCTCTGTGTGTGGTACAATCTAATCTACATTAAATGATTATACGGATTATTACCTTGCTCAACAAGACCTCTGCCACACAGCGAACACAAGCAAGTCATGAAGTCCCTACCCCAAAGAGCTTCCAGTCTCAGGAAAACCAGCCAAGGGGGTGTGAAGGGAGCCACCCCGGGGAGGGACCACAGGTGAGAACGAGCTTAAATAGAGCAGCAACATTTACAGCTAGATTTTTTTTCCCCCACAATTCAGAGTAATATTAAGAAAAGAGATAAAACTAATCAAAGCAAAAACCAAGTCTCACACACTCCTACTGTCCATCTGTCTCATTAATCTGAGCAGGTTGATGAGGACCAGTTGCCGCAGACCGCTCAGGACCAGAGGAAGGTAAAGAGCTGGGGCATTCGCAGTGGCTGTCTCTGGGGTTGGGGGGTAACATGGATCAAGGGGTGAGGGGGCTCCTGGGAGAAGCAGCACACAAGGCAAGGCAACAGGGAAGGTTTCAATGCTGGAAGATAAAGCTGTGGATCAGAACAACGGTGCTTTTACGGGTAAAGCACTGGATTCCCCCAGCTGAATCCCCCCTGCCCTAGAGGAGGGGGGCAGGTGCAAGGTAATGCCTCTTTATCGATCCGGGGTGAGCCGTTATACTGAACAGATGGCATCAGTAAAGCCGTATCGCCGTAGTGCCTTCCAAGCGTCCTAGAGCTGATGTGAGCACCTTGCCGGCCACAATCCTTCAGGAATTGCCTACAAACAATCTGCATTTAAAACAGAAGCTAAAATGCCTGCAGCTCTTTGCAACTCTCTAGCCCCGCTGCGAGCAGCCATCCTCACCGGCCATCCACACCCGGCCCACGACTCCCACAGCCCTCGCTAGACAGAACAAGCATCACGGTCTGTGCTTTTCCCTCCAGTTTTAATCACAGGAATGTGGGTGTGTTGGACTCTTTCCAAGCTCACAACTAAAAAGCCTCTGCTGGGAATGGGTGGGAGGGCTTCCCCTCTTCCTTGACTGCTCCAGGCACAGTTAGCAAATGCATTTCCCTGGAGGTGAGCAGTATGGGACAGATGACAGAAGAAGTTCAACCGTGCGCATAGAATATAAATATGGTAAATGTAGTTTGTGTCACACCATTTTGGAGCTCAGAAGGGGACAAGGGGGCTGTAAAACCCTTCATGGGTCATTCGGTCCATAGCCTGGCAGCTATATCCTCCACCACACCAAGGACACCTGCAAATGTGTCACCTGTAGGGACTAGGCAGTGACTCATCACACTCATCTAGTACCATCCACCAGCCTGCCTCAGGGTAGTCACAGCCTTGGTTAAAGGTGTTGGGGCTCATTAGTCCCCGTCAAGTCCTGTGTGAGCACTTCCAGCATCCCCAGCCGGGCTAAAGCTGCTACTCTCACACCTTGCGGGTACGAGTGCTCTCTACAGCACTTCTCCCTTCTACCTCTCTCATCCCTGGAGAGATTACCTTGGATAGCTGTGATCAGGAGAGGCCATCCAGGGCAGCCAGTGTCCCAAGGCTCCCTTGTTAAGGTAACTGATTTCTTAAAAATAAATAAAAAGACTCTGCTCTCCGCAGCATCTCCTCTTCTTCTTGCCCACCTACAAGTAAGTTAGCCCATGGCCACCCTGACCAGTGGGTGCATAAAGGGGAAGAGCCCTTTCCCCTCTCTCTGCTGGGGCTGCAGTGCTGCTCCTGAAACTCTTGCAACCCTGGGAAGGGAGCCCCCAGCCCCACCGCTGAGGTTCCCACGCCCTGGGAGCCCCGCTTGCCGTGCCAGGGTGGCTGGTGGGCACAGCCCAGCCCTGAGGCCCACCAGCATCATTAGTACCCACAGAGCCCACCCAGGGACCACCGTCCGAGCAGAACTGGGCTCAGAGGCCTGACCCCAGAGCTCAGGGGACGCCGTGGCTGGGTGACGGTGGCTGTGGTCCCGCTCTGGTCCCGGTGGATGCGCCACGCTGTGCCTGCAGGCAGCGCTCCCGGGACAGGGACACTTCCCCAGCATCGCTCTCCTTCCCGCCTCCCTCCCCCGTTACCCAGCACTTTTAAATCTCAGTTTTAAGGGAATTTATTTTCAGATTTTTTTTTCAGTTCTCTGCCTTTTAAAAATCATCTCTACTTTGATTTTTTTTTTAAACTAACAACTTTTCAAGCGTCATTTTTTTATCCCAAGCCGCACGCTCATTGTCTCCCGAAGGGCTCTGCCTGTTTGCCTTCACCGGAGCGTGGGCAGCTCCCCCCGCTCCCCCCCGACCGGCACCCCGGGGCCCAGCCCTCGGCCCGGGTTCGGGGTTCCCATCTCCCCCCTCCTCCCGCCGGGCAGAACCAGGTCAGCCCCTCCGCAAAGCACCCCCTTGCTGCGGGCCCCGGCTCCAGAACGAGCCCAGACCCCTCTGCAGGGCCCTTTGGGAAGGGGCGGGATGGGGCGCGAAGCCGCCGGCCCTGCCGCCCCCCTCCCCAGGACACGGCGGGGTACCGGCCGCTGCCGCCGGCGGGGCAGGGGCGGGGGCGGGGGCGGGGGCGGGCGGGGGGAGGTGCCCAGCCCCGCCCACCTCCGCCCCGCCCTGCCCCGCCCCGCCCCGCGGCTCCGCGCCGGGAGAGCGGCCGGAGGGAGCGGGCCGGCCCGGGAGGCGGCGGGACCGGGACCGGGACCGGGACTGAGCCCTGCTCGGCGGTGGTGCCACCGGGGGTAAGTCCAGATTGCTGCCCCCCCGCTCCCCTCCTGCCCGGTGCCGGCGGACCCCTGCCCCATAGCCCCCGCTCCCGGTTTCCCCCGCCTCCCTCGCCCCCCGGGGCACGGCGGGCAGCCGCAGGGGCGCCGCTGCCCCTCGGGGGCGGGTGCGGAGCAGCACCGGCAGCCGGAGCCGGACCCAGAACCGCGGCGGCGCCTGGCCCCAGCGCTGGGAGCCCGTACCCCTGCCCTGCACCCTGCGCCGCGCGCCCGGACCCCCCCATCCGCACCGGGACCTGCACCCGGACCCCTCCGAGGCTGAGGCCACCGGGAGGAGCATCCTCCCCTTTCCCCTCTGTCAGCTCGTCCCCACGGCAGCGACCCTCGCCCCCGCCGCAGCTCGCTGCCAGGGTGGTGGGTGTCCTGGTACCCCCGTGTCCCGCCAGCCCCGCCCGCGGGTACCGCGGTACCCCGGCACATCAGCATCCTGGTACCCGGCGCATCAGCATCCCGGTACCCCGGTACCCGCCTGGCTGGCAGCGCCCTGGCCGTGGGCAGAGTGAGCAGGGCCGGGGTGTGTGGGGCAGCCCAAGGAGGGGGGAGCCTGGCAGGGCTGGGGGGGAAGCTGGGAGGGATGCTGGGGGGGAAGATCGACCTCTGGGTGAAAGTGGAAAATACTGCTTTAGGCTGTAAGGGGTGGCAGAAGGGGCAGGAAACCTGCTGGCAAACTGTGTAACGTGGTGCCTTAGGCCATTTGGTGGTATCGTGCGTGATGTTTTGTTCATTCCCTGCCCTGGCTTTGCTGATCAACTAGGCAGCTGCTTAACGTAGGCTTTCTCAAAAAAAAAAAAAAAAAAAAAAAAAGAGGAACTAGCATACTAGCTTTTCATGGCCCCAGCCAATACAGGTTTCCCAGAGTAGGAGCTCTGTCGGTGCAAGGGATGCTGCTAAATGAGTCTTGTGTTTGGGTGGCTGCAGCCGAACTGTTTGATGAGCAAACAGTCCCGGACTCGGCAGCAGCGCTCACGCTATGGGAAATCCTGCAGTCCAGTGGAAGGCTTCACTCCTGTGTCAGGGGCTGGCAGAAGAAAGACAGAGAAGGAGAGACAAGCACAGATGTTTCCAAACACAACACAAGCCATAAGAGATTGTTTCACCCCTGTCCTGGGGGATCTGTGTTCATGGGACAGAGGGAAGTTCAGTTTCTACCTCATTCAGCCCTTGCCCTCTCCCAGCTACAAGGCAGCAGGGGTGAGTGACACCAGTTTCAAGGATAAATATATGCCAAGGGGCTGGAGCAATTTATACCCATTGTAACAGCTTCTCTTCTAGGAGCGTGTGCATCACAGATGCTGCTGTTCAAGGGGTGAGGTGGAGCAGAGTAATATTTATATCATTGGCATTGCAACGTTTTGTCCTTGCCTTTCGTAACTGTCACACTGATGATGAGTTCAGCGACAGGAGCACTAGCAAGGAAAAAAAATAAAACCAGATACAGGCAATTAAATGTCACAGAACAACCCTGGGACAGCAGCCTTCCTATTCCTGGAAAAAAATCATCCTCCTTCTAAATCAAGACAGGATAGGTTCCTGGGCACAATCACGAATCCATTGTAAGGAAAAGAAATGCAGAGTACCCCGCAAGCATCACTCCATTATTTCATCCCAAATGACAAGTTGATTTGCTCTTCAGCACAGGAAGCACATCTTCTGGCCAGGCATGGAAAACAGGGCACAGTATGGATGAGCTGGGGGCAGCGGGGACAGCCAAGCTTTGGCAAGGCCGGCAGGGCTGAAGCAGAGCGTTATGTTAACAGGCGGCCTGGGACAGACACAGGTTGCAGAATAGAGTCATTCCCTAGGTGGGTGCTTACTGCCAGGCGGCCAGGATGCAAAAGGCTACTCGAGCATTGCAGGTGCGGTCTGTGTGCCGGGCTGCCAAGCACTCGAGTGCATGAAGTTAGTGAAGATGTTTTTTAACGAGGGAGGAGGGAGGGTACTTCCCAGAAGAAAAGATTCCTAGGTCCAAGCTTCTGGCCAAGCCCTAGTTTGGGTAACTGTGTTGGGTCTTCCTCAGCACTACAAATTGCTGTCTTGCAGGCTGCTCTCCTGCCTGGCTGACTTGTGCTGTGGTATGATGACTTCGGTGCATCTTTCAACCATTGCTGCTTTCCGCGCAGCTGCGTTGGTTGGTAAGATGCACCTGTCGGATGCACACAGGAGGTGGGATTTTGCATTCTTCTCTTGGCTTAGATTCGGTGAAAAACAAAACAGGCCAAGCAGGACTTTAAGTAAAGTTCTGCCTAGGTATGAGTGGAAAAAAAGACCTCTATAAATGGCTTGAAGTAGTGTTTGTGAAGTATGAAAATCATACGCTATCCACCACAAGCAGTTCTCCACAATGACTGTGGAGCTCCAGTTTTCAGCCAGCTCTTTCTTTCTCTTTGCAGCAGTGTCCCCATGGCCCTCTTCACAGGAACCAGCAGTCATCCTAACACCACTGACCCTCTTCCCTGTGGGGGAGACAACACTACAGAGCCTGACCTGCCACACTCACACGCTTACTACGCCCTCTGCTACTGCATCTTGATCCTGGCCATCATCTTTGGGAACGTGCTGGTCTGCTTAGCCGTGCTGAGGGAACGCACCTTGCAAACCACAACAAACTACCTTGTGGTGAGCCTGGCGGTGGCGGACTTGCTGGTGGCTACTTTGGTGATGCCATGGGTGGTGTACCTGGAGGTGAGTACATCTTAGGAAGGATCAGCAGAATTTAACCACAGCACGAGTGCACCAGCGTTAGCACACGCTCTCAGGGTGGGCCAGCTCTGCTACAGGTGAAGTCCATTCATGTTTTAACCCCCCAGCCAGCTCTGGGGCAGTTGTGGGGTGGGTAGCAGCCCCATGTCACACAGGTGGCCCTTGCAGGCTGGACAAATGCACCACAGTCCCACCCGTCAGTAGATGCGCTGAGCCTTGCTCTTCCTGGCAGAGCGCAGCCCCTCTGAGCTTGAAAGCGGGTGGGCTACAGCCAGTAATGTAGATCGCGGGTTCTGATGTGCTAATGCTGCTTTCATCTGAGCATCCCTGAAGCTGACTCCATCAGCCAGAAGGGTTGCCATGATGATTCAGGAGCGGTGGGGAGGCAATAGGGTGGAAATACCTTGTTAGAGCCCAGATCAAGCCGTATTCCCGCTGGCCAGAAAACAAGTCAAATCCTCATCTCCTGCGGAGTTTAAGAGCCTTGATGTCCATGATGTTAAGTCACCTCCAAGCAATTCTCCAAGCAGGCTGACAAAGGGATGAAGCCGAAGAACACGCTCCGAAGTCTCTTTAAGTCATGTGAGCATTTTCACAGTAACTTCAAATGACTCATCAAGCCCTGGGGTGTCTTATACTCTATTTCCCTGATCTTTGCACGTTGGCTGGCGTAAAAATGTAGCGGCACAACCATGTGTAGTATGGACAACACCATCAGATAAAGCAAAGGTTTCCGCCACTGCAGGGCAGCAAAGATGGAAACTAAATCCGCCCCTGCCGCCCCATGGCAAACCCCTGAATTACTGAAGCCACTTCTGATATAAATATTGTTACTGAAGCAAATACATGAAGGTATGCTACAGCTGACATTTTTATCTGTTCTGTTCAGCATTTTTACACTAATTCACAAAAATTGGTAGGTTTAGAATTAGGGTGAGCATCTATCAGCGGTAAGCTTTCAGCTGAGCCCTAGTACCGTGTTCTCATGTGAACAGAGACAGAATAAGCCTCTGAGCCATAATCTTGCAGAAGCCTCATGCTCTTTCTGCAAGGGCCGAGCGGGGATCAGGCTGAAGGGTAGGGTAAATATTCTGGTGGCAGCTGCCCACCTTTGGCTGACCTCTTTCCTGCAAAACAGAGGAGAAGCAGAGCAGGCTTTTAACTCGTGCAGATGGACTGCGCAGCATGTGGACAGAAAGTAGGACAAGGCAGGACACCACCGGCAAATGCCAGACCGACTCTGGGGGTATGAGGAGGTTCGATCGAGTAGCAGGGGACTGGCAGTGGTCTGCAGCCCTCCTCTGCCACTGGAGTATGTTGAGTAGGCAACACAGCTCTAGGCTTTGGCACCCAGCCTGGGCATTTCCCTTGTGTTAATCCAGGCCATTCTCCCAAACTGTGTCCACTGCTGTCTCAGCAAGGCTACAATTAAGAGAAATTGAGGGTTTGCTCAGTGTATAAGCACTATTAATAAGGGCACTGATGGTTAATTATTTTTATATAGCATCGCTCTGGAGTGAAGGAACAAAGAGAGCACCACGATAACCGCATGTGTGATTACATTCCTAATTAAGTCAGTAGCAACAGTGAAACCACTCCTTGCAGAGCGGTCCTGGAGCTGGCCTGCTGGATGCCTGCAGCGCAGTTGGGTTACACTGAATGATTAAAAAGCAAGGAATAAGTCAGGGCGGGGTGTGGTGGAGCCATCCCAGCCAGCCAGGATTAGACTCTGCAGTTTGATTGCAACTGAAAATTATTATTAAAACCCAAATGTTGAGATTGGAATAGTTCACCTCAAGTGTATTCCAGTCTTTAATGAAATCACAATATGCTTTGCATCAGAAAAGACCTAAAGCTCACTCTTGCCATGGGCAGGGTGGGACTGAGGCACATCTGGGAAGCAGCTTCTGTCCCCATGGCAGTATTGTGGTCAGATCTGTTGTCTAGCTGTGTTTGCAGACCCATTCAAGATTGGTTTCCAGCTGTGGAGCTTGAGTAATGAAATCTTGGGTAAATCAAAGTAGCTGATCCAAGAGGCACATGAACAACAGGGAGAAGAACCCACATACATCCCAAACCCGAACTACCACTTCCAGCAGTACCTCCTAGAGATCTAGGCTGCAGGACTCCAGCAAGACTAAGATTTAAAAAAAAACCTCCAAAAAGCCCTGAAGTCGTTTAGATATTTGCTGCTGTTTATGGATCAGCACTGCTACCAATGAAGCAGAAATGGCATCATGCTTCAGTACACTATAGCCCTGGAAATTGTGAAGAAGTCATTCAGTCCCCAAACCTGTGTACAATAGCTATTCATCTACTGAACGTTTGCCAAACCAGACATCTGAGACCTATTTATTGAGAAGCTAAAGGTGGATGAATACCTCAGATTTAAATATCACTTGTGAACTTTGTGCTTTACTCTCAATTTTTAGAGCCATCTGTGGCCTGGACCTTCTCCATGAAATTTTTCATTTTATCAGTCCTGCAGACCAGAACTGTCTCTTTCTGAGAAGCCTTTGGGGAAGGCTGTGACAGAGCAACAACAGGAACATTTTATAACCTCAGAATCCTCCTCTCCACCTAACGAAGCTTCTGGCATAAAAATGCTATTCAGCACTGTGTCTAGCAATCTTCAGGGGTCAACAGATATGTCTAATATATCCGTACTGCTACCCCAGTTCTTTACTGACCTCTGATGCTGTGCCTGGTGTGACTACGGAGGCTCACCAAGGTTTCTAAGATAGTGGCATTAGGGTGCCCTGCCCACTAAAGCTTGATGGCATTGAATCCCATCGTGCCTTATAGTAATTGCATAAACAGAGGAGGACGTGGAGCAGCATGGCCTGGAGCATCCTCCTTAGTCTTCTCACAACATCCAGTTCTACCTCCAATGGGAAAAAAGCATCAGAAGATGATTGTCACTGAGGTCCAACCTGCAGCTCTCTTCAGAGCGAGTGAGAGTAAGGCTGTCTCCTCCTCCGTGGCTCCCACACTGGAGTAGCGAGACCTACAACAGCTCTTTGAGCTCGAGGAGCTCGCCAGGCCACCATCAAAAGCAGGGCAGACAACCGAGTTACTGCAGCTCGGCAGTTTACCACTTGTCAGCAGGTCTGACTGCACGCGTGCTCTTGGTTATTCCTGCCATGCAAAAATATAAGCAGCCATTTCACAGCTGCAGGGAGTTAACAGCACCCCCAAGAAGAACCCTTTCTTAAACAGAGCACTTGAGTGAGCACGCTTAGATACACCGCTGCCTGACATCACCTCGTGTAACTTTGCGTTCGTACTTTCAAATCCATCTACTGCTCAATATGTCATCATCATACATATCTGACTTTCAGAGAGTCTTCTTATTTTTAAGGATTCAAGAGAGTGGTGGATTTGCATAAGCTTATGAATGCACAATGATTTTCATTTTTTTTTAAACTGGAAGGCTTCCTATAGGGTTGGAACGTTCAAATAATAATACATTTTGTGGCTAAAGCAGACTGGACTGGTCATCAAGAAAGATGAGGTGAGAGCCCGACCTGAACAGTCTATAAGGAGCTTTAGCACTGTCTTTGCCAGAGCTGGGATTTTATCCTGGACTCTATTCCCACTTCTGCTGCACACAAACTGAGTGGTAATGAGAGATTCTGTCAGCTTACCTCTATGTGGTTTGCTCTCATCAGCTGTAAGAAAATAATATTTGACCATCCACCTCACTCAGGCAGTTGTGAGGGTTCATTCAATTAATACCTGTGATGTGCTTTGAGATTCCTGGACAAAAGGCACCAGCGGGATGAAGAACAGGTACCCTGCCAGCACACTCGCACGTTCTAGCTGCTGTAGCAAAGATGAGCGGAACAGAGTAATGAAAGGAAGAGCAGAAATAGAATTAAAAAAAAATTATGAACGAGGCCTGTAATAAAAAGGCTCTTCATTGTTAAATTTGGGAATAGATTCTGGGTTTGCATACCCCACAGGTAAATATTAACTACTTCACCGACTTCAGCAAAGCTACACCCCATTTTGGAATTTGTGGCTGGTGGAAGCGAGGATGGGTTTTAAGCCCAAACGTTTTGATATGTCAAGTATCATCTTCATACAAGCTACAGCTTAGTATGCAGGTGGTGTGATCTGAACGCATCATCCTGAAAGGGTTCACTTCAGAGCCATTCCCACCAGCACCTTCTTCAGATTTAATGGTACACATTCTTGGGTTTAGCATTTGAATGTGCTCAGGACCTTGGAAACTCCCTCAGTTAAAAGCCTGCACATCTGCTGGGCTAGCAGCAGCTGGCTTGCACCGAACACCTGGCACTGGCTCCTGGTGAAATATTCTTCAGACTCCGCAGATCACAGAGACACTGCATTGCATTTTGCCTCCGACTACAGAAAGACCCCTTACTGGCTCCCACTGCAAAGGCTTCCAGCATTTATGATTTTTTTATATATTTTGAGGTGGTCAAGCAGATCTCAAAATCTGCAACTAAAGCAAAAACGGCGTGGGGTTTCTTTGAAAACTGAACCTACCTATTAAGGTCCCCAATTTCAGAGGGACAGCCTTCAGTTTGCACATCTTGTAGCCCACCTAATCGTGCAGAAAAGCTCTAAGGGTTTGGTTTGTTTCTTTTTTTTTTTTTCTTTTTTTTTTACTTTGCTTGCTTTTTTTTAAAAAGAAAACAAAGGAGCCCCACAAGTATTAGAGAACTGAAGATGAAAGCACAGTTCCCCACTGCATTTTGCAAGCCAGCTCCCATTTCTCTCCCCTGCATTCATTCAGAGGAGGTCTCATGGAAGGCTACCTCATCCAGTACCTGACTTCTGGCACGCAGCAGCTGGGTCCAGCAGAGGACACCCCAAAGACCCCGTGAGTTTCTGTGCCCATGTGCGGGAATGCTGGCACAATCAAACCCATTTCAGTTTCTCGGGATTATTTCTTATACAACTCTGAAAACAACTCGTACGAAATGAATTCTGTGTTTATACAAGCGCTTCTGTCTGCAGGGAGCTGCGTCCTTCCTAGGCACTGACACTTGCTGCAGGGTTGACCCACTGCCTTAGGAGCCAAGCTCAGTTGTGGCACCCTCTCCAGCCTGGTCTGGGATGGGTATTGTTGAGTAGGTCATGAAAACCTCCAAGGATGGAGCCTGGCCAGACTCACCAAGCAGCCAGCTCCACTGCCTTACCGTCCTCATGGTCAGAAAGTTTACCTCCATAACCGGTTTGCGCTTTTCTTCTTTCAACTTACGACTGGTGCCTCTTGTCCTTCCACCCTGCACTGCTGTGAAAAACTTGGCTCCGTCTGCTTAGCAACCTGGCTCCAACTTTCTTAATAACCTCCCAGTAGGCACTAGGGGACTGCAGTTAGTGCCCCCACACCCCCCAAAGCCACCTCTTCTCTTCTCCAGGCTGAGCAAGCCCAGTTCCCTTAGCTGCTCCTCACTGGACAAGTGCTCCAGCCCCAGGGACTGTCTCGGTGGCCCTCCGCTGGACTCACTCCCGTTTATCGATGTTTTTTCTGTACTGGGGCCCCAAAACCAGATGCGGTACTCCAGATGAGGTCTAAATGTAAGCAGAAAGATCTGGATCTAGCACCAGTTCCTCTTTCTCTCTTACCCCCGCTTCTGCACCCAGTGCAGCTTTAGATTCCTTTGCTGTACTCATCCAGCAGGCTGATCTGTGGGAGGATGGGCTGCCTCTGTGTTGGAGCACTCGGAGTCAGGCTATCATCGCAGCCCCGACGACAGCAGTGCCACACGGTGCTTGGAGCATATGTTGTCATCCAAAAAGGTCATTGTCAAGAACTTGACAGCTGGGCCAAAAAATGCATTTCCCCATCACCAAGATCAGCCACAGCTAAGCTTTCATGCTTACACGCTTCAGATTAAAATTTCAAACCAACCAGAACAAAAGCTGGACATGGTAGCAAACCAAACCCCTTTATCCGAGTAGCCTGTGAGTTCTCGCTCAGATCTAATAATCAAAATATGTAAGTGAGATCAGAATCCAACTAAGGTTTTAGAGAAGCCTGGGCTCTCAGGTCTGTTTCATACATAAATGCATAAAATTTGCAGCACTTTCCCAGCTCAATGCCTGCAAGAGAACTCCAGCAGCTAAGCTGAGAAACACTTTTCAGCCCTTAGATTTAATCAGATGATCCTTAATCAAAGGATAGATACAGTGATATCAAATTTAAATCAATCTATCGTGCTAGGGCTCAAGGGAAAGGATAGCTGCTACCTATTTCTTCACCCTGCCTCCCTCTGTGAGAGTAACCAAAGGACTGAAATCAAGGTGTGGCTCCTTCTCCATGACCTTCCGCTGTGTTATCTTGCCACACAACATAGGCGCCTCAGTTTTCCTCTGCACATCACAGCAGACATGAAAGCACGTAGCTGTTGAGACCCTTGGAGGAGAGCACCTCTGTATACGTAAGGCGTCAGGACTCGATGCAGAACCAGGCTGACAGTTTTGTGGTTGCTGGTGCAGGTGACGGGAGGAGTCTGGACTTTCAGCCGCATCTGTTGCGACATCTTCGTCACCATGGATGTAATGATGTGCACAGCCAGCATTTTAAACCTCTGCGCTATCAGCATTGACAGGTGAGAGCCAACAGCATCCAAGGGGATAGATAGTCTGGAGATGGGGGTCGGCTCTGTGCCCCAGTGTGGCTAGGGCAGGAAAGTGGGGTTTGCACAGGCAGCATTGCTGTCTTCAGGGACACAAACCTCCCTGCCAGTCTGTCGCTGCCACAGCTGCTGTGAATAGGCTCTGCCCACCATGTGCTAGGAGGTGCCTGCACTTGAGGGCAGAGAGGCACAAGCAGCGAAACATCACCAGTAGGCACTCGGCCACATCCTCATGCTTTTTGAAGGCAGGGACCAGCATTGGCCATCTAATTCCCATTGAGTGTCAAAGAGGGTTTTTTCTGGAGACCTCACTCATGAAGTTTTAACAAACACAATCCTGCCATAAGCATAGGGAGGGGTGAAGGTTATCGCTATCTAATCTTCAGCCTTGCCCTGTTTTTCCGCATCTTAAACCAGCCTATTTTAAGCAACGCTGAGGGCTGGGAGCCAAGACCTCAGCACACGTGGTGCTGTTAGGACCAAGGGGTGGGGGAAGGAAAAAAGCACTGCATGCTGTACCTTTGTTAGATGTGGTAATCATATGAAGCAGCTCTCAATGCTGGCTTGGCCTGGTGTTCCTCCATGGGACTCTTTATCCCCATTTCATTTTGGCTCTGCCCTGCAAGGAGCAGCCCCCAGGTTATCCTGAAGACAAGACTGCTGTGGCTTTCAAATCTGAGCCTTGCCGAGCTGCATCCCCTGGGGCATCCCGGCAGCCGAAGGCCCTGGGCACCCACCATGGGCAATCCTCTGGCTGTCGGCAAGGCCGACACCAGAGCGGGTGGATGAGGCACAGGGTGTAGCCGGCTGTGGTTGCTCCAGGGACTGCTCTTTCCCAGCAGGGCACATATAACCTTCGGGGATCAAGGGATAGGGGGGGGTCCTGGGGCTTCTAGATCCAGCAGGTATCCCAAACCTAGTAGCTTCACAATGCTGGCAGGTCTGCCAAGCATTTCCCTGCAGTGCTGCCAACTAACTCTGATTTCCTCTGTTCCTCCTTGCAACACCCCACTTACCATTTCTACAAATTGCTGATGCCATCATCTGATCTTCTCTCCTTTCCTCTTCCATTTCTTCACCACGTTCACCATCGTGTCCCCTACATTGCTTTCATTTCTCCTTTTAAAACCTGGTCCTTTTCCTCCCTCCGTTCTTACCTCTCCTCTTTCTGGAGCTGGTTTGGTCTGCAGATACACTGCAGTGGTGAAACCAGTTCAGTACCAGTACAGCACTGGGCAGAGCTCCTGCAGGAGGGTTTCTCTCATGATCGTGATAGTCTGGATGCTGGCGTTCGCAGTGTCGTGCCCTCTCCTCTTCGGCTTCAATACTACAGGTAGGTGACGTCCCGAACAATAGCACGCAGGGAGGGATGGGACATGGAGCTGCCCTGTGTATGGCCAGGTCATTTAATGTGGGTCCTGCAGACTTTCCTAGTTACAGGAAATTTTAGGGAACTGTAAGGTGCACTGTGAAGGGTGAGAAAGATCTCCAGCACTGGAGAGCAGATGTGCTTTTGTCTATAAACTTGCAATTTGCTCAGGCAGACACTGACATGGTGTCCAGGTCTACAGATCCCCCCCCCCAGACAATCACTCTGGGCACACAAAGCAAATCTCCAGAGGTGCAGCATGTCCAACACCCCCACCCCACCCCCACCTTACTGCATCTTGCTGGTATCAACAGGTCCAGCTTTAAATCTGATTCAGGACACATTCTAAACAGCAAGGACTGCATATTGGCACTGCTTGTGAGAAACCTCCTTCCCATCCAAGTGGCTGGCTGCTTCCTCACCTAATCCCTTGAGGAGAGCCAACAATCTGGCCTTCTCCTTGGAAGCAGGTTGGTCTTTCTCCTTGCCCTCACCTAGGGCAGCCCATTCTCCCTGGAGGCAGAGGGGCAGGGGAGCCTTCCTCCCCCCTGAGCCACAGGCAGAAGTCCCCTGCTCCCTGTCCATCCTCTGTGTGGTGCTTGAAGTGGGAAGGAGACGGGGTGGGAAGTGCTGCTGTCCCCCGCTGCCTGGTCCAGACTGACGGGGTGAAGGCATGCCTCTGCATCCAGGCAGCGCAGAGGCTGTCAGAGGAATAGGAGAGAGGGTGAAAGGAGAAAGGATGGGACTAGACTTGAGAGAAGAGGGCAGAGCTGTTGGCCAGAAGAGCAGGCAGATGCCTACGGGGTCATGCTAGATGGCCCTAGGTAGAGTCCATTTTAAGCATCCCTTAGGTGAGTGGGTAGGTCACAGAACAATTTGCAACCACAGAGACAGGAGATCCCTGCACCCCTCAGACTGCCTTTGTCCCCCCTCCGCCTTGCGACTTGCTTTGCCAACGCACCAGCGCCTCCTTGTACTAAGCTCAGCCGCTCCTCTCTCTCTCTTCTCCTCCCCAGGGGATCCCAGTGTCTGTTCCATATCCAACCCTAGTTTCATCATCTACTCCTCTTTGGTGTCCTTCTACCTCCCCTTCCTGGTAACCCTGCTGCTCTATGTCCGGATTTACCTCGTGCTAAGACAAAGACAAAAGAAGCGAACGCTCACCTGGCAGGGCAGCCACAGCGCCAGCACCAAACCGTGTTATGCACACAAAGTAAGATCCACATCAATGCAGTAGGAGCTGTCAAAAAGGACAGGGCATGCATCATCTCTCCTCTGCAAAGGGCCAAAGCACAGAACGGAAAGCACAGAGAAGGGACATGGCATGTTTTCATCCCATCCCTCACTCATACACCATGATACTTGAGATGCAGAAGCTCCAGTTAAATCCTTTCCATCCCTCTAGAAAGAGGATGCTCCCTGTGTATCTCTGCCCTCTAGAACCGAGCAACTAGAAAAGAGCACAGCCTACTTCAATATTTCTTCAGATCTGGGCTTTCTCAGCCATGCAGAAGTCTGGCTAATTTCCTCATTTATTGATTTTTGCTTTATGAAGCCTCGTTCTCAGGGCTTCGCAGGCTTTAATGTAGATTATTAAAAAAAAAACCAAAACAACAAAACCAAAACAACACAACTCTTCATCTGACAGACTTAGGAAGCCAAAATGCTCACGGTGCATGGAGCATTTGTTCCACTGACCTTTCTAGATGAAATATCTGCAACCACGGGAACCAGCAGGATGGTTTGAAAGGGATCACCTGGTCATGCATACCTGCTTGTGTTACCCATTTTCTCACAGTGAAGCTACATTAAAAAAGGGTGGGGATGTTGAGGGGAGCAGGGCCAACTGAAAAATACAAGTGAAAGTTTAGCAGAGCGAGTGTGTCAGCTCTTCTTGTTCTCATGCTTCTCCTTGGTGGGATGGAGAGTTGTCTGGTGCTGGTTCACCCCTCTGCTAAGCCAAGGTCAGTCCAGAGGATGAGGTGCAAGCCTAAGCAGCCGGTGGGGCTAAGGATGACTCCTACAACTCTCCTCATCATCCTTTGACCCAGGGAATGGTTTGGATGGTTCCCAGTTCTCTGTGGCATCCTCTTTTGCAGGAACACCCGGAGAGAAAAGCTTTGCCAAACAGATGCCAAGGCACCTTTTCCCCCTGTCTCCCACTCAAATGCTCAGGCCAGGAGATGTCTCCTAAAAGGAAGTTGCTGACTGTCTTCAGCCTGCAGCGGTACCGCAGCTTCTGCCATGAGGCATCCCTCACCAAGCCACCAGGGACTACACAACACAGCAGGCTGGAAGAGAGGAGAAAGAGTCTGAAGCCAGGACTGGAGGTACGGAGGCTCAGCAATGGCAAAACCATCAGCTCTTTGAAGCTAGCGCACCAGCAGCCCCGGCTGATCCAGCTTCGGGAGAGGAAGGCTACACAGATGCTAGCTATTGTCCTGGGTGAGTGAGAGCCACGCTGTCCAGCGGGGTGCAAGGGGTGATGGTTTGGGGCTTGCAAGAGAAAGGAATCTCCTAATACAGTATTGAGATTAAAAAAATGCAAGCCAAGCCTAGACTTCAGCTGCTCCACAAAGTCACAAAGAAAGAGAAACAACAGTGGGACACTTGGGGATCTAGGGTAATGCTCTCAAATTTTGAGAGCCAAGTATATTAGCATTTTATTTATGTTTTGTTACTCTTTTGTTTTATATCAGTGGCCAACAAGCCCTGCTAGAGGGAGGAACAGCCAGCACCTTTGCTTTCCCTTTACCTTTCTATTATTACTATTACTACTACTACTATCATCATCATCATCATTATTATATTATAATTATTTTCATTATTATTAAGCTGGAACTTTAGATGGAATCCTAAGTTTCTATACACGTAGCAGCTCTTAGGTCCAATTACAGAAGGGGAAATCGAGGCAAGGAACAGCAGAGGAACCCCCTCATAGAGCTGGATGGAGAAGCCAGGACAGTGGTGCCCCAGCCACCTGCCACTGTCACCAGACATGCTGCTTCCCCTCATTAACCCAGCAGTAGTAAGAAAATAATGCAGCCCTTGTCTTAATGGATTAAAGCAGCAAAGGCAGCAGCCTTTCCCTCTAAGTTGTGGCCACTTGCTTTTGCCAGTCACCAGGCCACCTCTGAAGCCCCATCCACCCATTCACATAACTGGTCCCGAGGAGCCTGAGCTCTTGCCAAGCCCGGCTGTACCGGGAATACATGATATTTATTCCACGTTTACCAAATGCAGACACGCACATGGAAATAGTGAGAGGATGGAGGGAGAGGGCACAGGTGCAGGCCTTTTCCCAAGCAGTTGCTTCTCTAAAGTCACAGATTGTGTTCTCCCTCTCTCTATACCCAGGAGCATTCATAGTCTGCTGGCTGCCCTTCTTCTTGATTCACATCCTCAACACCCACTGCCCATCCTGCCACGTGCCCCCAGGGCTCTACAGTGCCAGCACCTGGCTTGGCTACGTCAACAGTGCCCTCAACCCCATCATCTACACAACCTTCAACACCGACTTCCGCAAAGCCTTCCTCAAGATCCTCTGCTGCTGACCGCGGGGCCAGCACCGGGCTGCGCGTCTGTGGTTTGCAGCAGACTCCTGGGCTGGGGACAAGGTGTGGGGCCCTTTCCTGCCTCTGCTTCACGCGCCGTGGTCAGTGACGTGCTCCCCTCGGCCGTGAGCAGTGCTGCTCGGTGTGATGTGGTCATTGCTGATGGCCAGGCACCCTCTGCGCCAGCGTGAAGAGCAGGACGGCAGCCCACCTGCACGGCTAGCTTCCCACACCAAACCTCAACGCTCCTGCTTGAAAAAGAACAAGTGCTTCCCGCTTCTGGGGAGGGAGGGGAAGAAGACAGAGGCAAACCAGTGAGTCCCTCAGTGTTGGGCACAGCAGTGCTGAGAGGCAGACCTGGGTGTGCAGTGGAAGGTTGGCCACCATGCCACTGGGAGCTGCCAGGCTCACAGAGCACACAGGACCCGGGCGGACAGCATCCTTCATCTCCACCGCCTACGTGCTGGGAATGCATTTCCCCTCCCGTTGCTGGACCCTCAGCCTGCAGAAGGCTCATGTGCAGCATTCCTAATAAGAGGGCAGGCCATGACCTTTTTGAGAAGAATCCTGATCCCTTCAATCAGCAGCCAAGAGCAAAAATTCAGCAAGGAAACTTGGAAACGAAGCACTGAAGGAGAAACAACAGCATCCCTGTTGTCTCCATCAAAAGGTTTGCCCATAAAACTGGGGCAGTCTCAGTGCTCGAGAAAATTGCCCCAGCTGCAAACGAAACCTTCCCTTGTGCCACCAGCTTGTGTTTTATTGCTCCTTGCAAGGCAGAGAGGTGGCTGCCAGCCCTCTGGTAGGTCTGATCACATGAGAAGCGCAACGCTACCGCAGTGTCCCCTCTCTTCCTAACCCAAGGACCAGCGATAGGTTGGCCACTTATTTAACCACCACACACCCTGTCATCTGCTGGGGACGCTAAATAATGAACAAGGCCTAGGACAGCTCCAGTCGTGCCTGTGATAGGTTTGAACCTGTTCGCTCAGCTGGGACAGGTTGCATGCACCCTGTCTCAAAATGTGTTGGTGATCTCTTTGGAACCAGTCTCCATTTGTGCCCCTCTCCTTGTCAGGAGCACTGCTAGATTAAGGGTTTGTCCTGCCTGCTGTGATAACTCCCGTTACAGCCCGTGCCTAGGTGAGAGCTGTTTCAGTACCATCCCAGTAAGAAAGGTGGTGTGCCCCAGGATCAGACCCAGGACTCTCCCTGGCTCCCCTGGCCGACACTCCTGCCAGCACACAGGGCATCCGCACATCCCAGCTTCCAGCAGCCAAAGACAGCCCTGCCACGCTCTTCTTCCCCAGCAGTATTTTACAAAGCCACCTCCAGTAGGTCCTGGATGAAAAGGCCAGACAAGCCCTGCCGTACCATGTAAGCTGGCCTCATGTCAGGGCACTCTACTGCTCTTCTCCTTGTACAGACAAACCTGACCTGGAACAGCCTCAACACGTTTCGCTTTCCCTGCTCACCATCCTGGACCAGAGGCTCCAGCTCTCGCTGCAAGACTAGGCTTCGCTGCGCTGTTAGCCCCCCTCATTCGACGGCCTTGGGCATAACTGTGTGTGCTGCCCCTGCCTGTGTCCATGCCACAGCTCCTTCGTCTGGGAAGGGCTTCTTCTCTTTCCTAATATAAAGCCAAACCTCTGGAGCACACAGCAGAGCTCTAGCTTCTTCTGTTTGTCTGGGTTTGGGGAGGAGATGCTTGTGTTGTTTGCCTGGGGAGGTGCCCTCCATCCTGCATTGTAACCGCATTAATCCAATAAAACACAGGTGTAACTGGAAGCTTTGGTACCTTTTGTGGTGAACACAGCCTTTCCATAAGTCTTTTCTCACCTGCAGCCCACTTTAACGCTTTCGCTGTGCAAAATGATCATCTGCCTGGACACACCAGACACACGAAAGGTCTTTATTATTACTTGCATTTTACTTGCAGCTGGGAAAGAAATCAACAGCTGCTGTAAGCACTTCCAGCAGATGAATTCTGAAAATATGGTCAATTAGTTTCCCAGCTACACCAGGCAGGCGTGTGGTAGCATTACTCCATCTGCTCAGCGGTGCTGGGTAGCATGGCAGGTACTCAGCCCACGGGTTATTGGGGTATCAATCGAGTGAATCGACCTGTGGACAGATTGCTGCTCAAATTAATTCCCATTAAGATGCTCCATAACGCAGATCACCGGAGATTCAGCTGCTTTTATATACACAGTTGCCAGAAAGGTGGAAACGGGGAAAAAGACCTTTTAAAGGGTGACTAGGTCCATTTCAAGCCCTAGCCTAGCATGTCTCAGGTGTCACGTTCAGTCTGATCTTACTTGAATTCAAACCTGTTCTTCAAGCAGTGATCCCCAAGGGAATTCAGGATAGAGGTGAGAAACAGGAGGTGCAGAAGACCCCAAGCAGTATTTTGGTATCCACACAACTATGAGGGATGAGGAAAGCTCTGTATCTAAGAATGCAGTCCTTTATTAAAGAATTAAGATTTGAACTATCAGATCACAGAACTGACAACAACCTCTTGAACTATAACCTGCTATGGCCAAAAAAAAAAAAAAAAAAAAGAGGCACCACAAAATCGATGCGCAATTAGAAAAACTCAATTCCAAAAGAAAACAATCTCTCTCTCCCCCTCCCTCAAGTACCGCTTGAGCTTCATGCCCAGTTTTACTGTGGCAATACGAACACGGGTGGCCTCACGGCAAAGGCCAAGGAACAGAAGCGACCAAAGGTGCAAGCAGTTGATGCCTCCACACCCTCCCCAGCAAGCCAGAGAGACAGCTGAGCAGCCCCCCAGGACCTGGGCTTCACACACACCCCCTTCATTATTTGCAGTAGAATAATCCGTGCTGCCTATTTTTTTAACTTAAAATGCCTCTTTCTAACCTTCATTTTCTACAATGTTTTCATCTTTGCTGGGTTTTTTCCCCCTGGCTCCACGGCCGGCTGGAAGAGGCGAGCCGCGACCCTGCTGAAGAGCTGCAGGCGTTGTGCAGGGTTTCATTTACATGCTGACAGTCACATTAGAAGAACCTTTGGAGAATACAGAAAGAGGGAGCTCAGAGACCGCCGCAGACTGTAAATAATTCCCCATGCCAGGAGAGCTGCGGTGGCAGCGCGGGCGGCAGCCGTGCAGGTGCGGTGGGGGTCCTGCCGCCCGCGCTCCCCTTCCCTCTGCCCCACCAGGCAGCAGGAATGGCATGGCTATGGTCCCCTATGCTGGATGCGATTTGTAAGCGAGCCAGCAGGCAGAATAGCCAGGAAACATCTCTACTGTAGCCGAGGAGAGTTAAAACCGTTTGGAAACAAAGGAGAGCTGGCAAAACCCACTGGGAGCAGCAGCTCCCCTCCCCGCAAGGTACAAGGCAGCCATCCAGGGGACTGCCTGTCTAGACACAATTACAGCACGCCTGAGAAACGGACTGAAAAACACCGTTTAGCCCCAGCCGCCCCCATTTCTCCAGGCAGACGTGTCTCCCAGCTCACAGAGCTACAGGAGCCCAGATGAAGCAGCCGCTGTGCCCGTGTACCCCCCAGCTCGCCCAGCGGGCTCGCAGCTCAGCAGGCACGCGCAGCTCTCCTGCGGCACCCCACACCGACTCAGAAAAAAGCCCCTGATCTCCTTCCTCCACATGTACCTGGGGCTCCCCAGGGTCCGTGCTATGTGCACCCCACGTTGCACGCATCAAGTTTGCTGCTCCCACCTGTGATGCTGCTCTCTGGGGGCTCCTAAACAGCACAAGCCACCCAGGTGTGTGTGTGCACCTCCCGGTGCCCTTCCCGGAGGGACATGGGGGACCCTGACAACAGCTGCAGCTCTGAGGTGCTTTTTTTTAGAGCATAAACCACAGAAATCAACTGGATCATGAACCTGCTGGTCAGAATTAGAGGTTTTTCAGAAGAAGTGGTAAGAGCCTGACTCAGGGCTGGAAAGGACAGCCAGCCAGGCACCAACCTACCCTCCACAGCGCCTCTCAATCTGCAGCCTTTCCTCCAGCTGCTGTGCAGTAGCCGCGATGGTAGAAGGTATTTAAGGTGGGTACCAACCATCTGAAGACAGCCCACCCCCAGCAGCTCTCAGGCACTCACTCCTGCGAGCATGGCAGGCAGAAGCAAGCAGAGAGCATCCCCATAGCTCACTGCCACCCCTTCACAGATCATAAAAATTTCTATTTAGGCTGCTGTGTGGTGGTTATGGTAACTACTTGTGTGGCTTACTTGGGTGCAGGTGCAGCAGGAGATGTCCATTGCAGAGCAGAGCCCCACACGTGTCCCATGGCTCTCAGCTGTGTTCTCAAGGGCCACAATGCAAACTTCAGGTCTGGCAGCAAAACCATGGGTTACCCAAGTTACTAAAACCTTAAAAGGTACCAGGCACCAAACTGAAGCCATCCAGAGCGAAAATCAGCATTTCTTATATTGAGTTTTGCATTGTAAAACAAAGAGAAGAAACCATGAAACACTCCCTGCCGTCAGAGATAGCAGCGGGCACAACAGGCACCAGGTCACGCAGGAGCTTTTAAGCAGGAGAGCATTAAGGCCCTTTGGGCAGAAGGCAGAACAATCTTCCACGAGGGAAAGCTGCCTGCTGGGAAAGCAAGGAAATGATGGAGGAAGCAGGTTTCACCTGCTGGCACTGCCCCGCTGCTCTGCAGGTGACACTGCTCAGCTGACATGCTCCAGCACACCTTGCAGCAGCTGTTGGGCATGTCGTCTTAACAATCCCAGCTGCAGCCAAACATCAAAAAAGCACCATTTGTCAGACTACAAGGATGAGGAAGTCTTGCAGAAAACCTTGCTTCCCCCAGGTAATCCTCCCTAGACTCCTCAAGGGATGGGCAGAGCAGCTGCTCAGCTGAGCTCAGCTGGAGCGAGCAGCTCCCCCTTGGCAGGGAGTACCCCTGGAGTCCCTGGCATTGCAGCCTCTGAGGGGGATCGAAGTGACACGTTTCCCCAGGCTGGTCCTCTGCCCACAGCTGGGGTCAGCACAGCTGCTCGGGCTAGCAGCCTCTGAAAGGGTCAGCCTTACACAAGCTGGAGTTTGGCTTGAGGTTATCGTGACGCAAAGCCCTGTCTCAGTGACCTGTCTCCATCACTGTTACTGACATGATGGTTTTTGAACAACGTCTAATCAATGCCAGTATTTCAAGGAAGGATCAACAAGCTGGAAGCTGTTGATATGGTGATGCTCAGAAAACTAAAAATAGGAATTGCAGACACCTGGAGGATGCTGGTACCAATCTGATCAGCTTCAGCCAAGTGTGTGATGGTTTGCTCGTGAAGTGATGACAGGTTCTGGCAGCCTTCAGCCTGCAAACACTCCTGGCTGTGAGGTGTCTCATCTCCCAAAGAGAATGGGCACATGGGTTCTTTCTCAGACAAATGCGAGTATCTGAAATCTGAATTTGCCTTGGAGTGAACCATTGGGGTGGACTTTTCCTTAATCTAATGGTAACAAGGAACTAACATAGTTGTAACCTCCTGGTGGTATCTTAGCACCTGGCCTGCTGCCTTAGGAGCAAAGGAAGGCGCACAAGGCTGCCGGCAATTCAAGGCATGAGGGATTCGAAACAGTACTTCTTCAAGGTCAGCATCAGCTGCCACACCTTGCTGAATGACATTGAACAGGAGGTAGAAGAAATGTGCCAGACCAATCCTGCCTTTCAGTCCTAAATGCTACTGATCCAGCTGTGCTGTTGCTCTCCAAACAGTCAATCTCAGCTCAAGACAGACCGGTGACTTTTCTTGTTCTGCTTTCCTGGAATCACTCATGTCACCCTTCCTTCAATAGCTTAAAAAAACCCGCCCAAATGGGCAATTTTAAAGGAAATAAAAGGGCAAGGAGCCCCAAAATCCGATGGGGACCAAGCCTTCAGCACCAGAACAGGAGCCCATCAGCTTTGGTGCCAACCACACCTTTCTCCAACAGGGATGCTCTTTCTCCCAGGCCCAGGCAAGGAATTCTCCTGAGCCTCCTTCAAGGTTCTGGCCACACATCACTGAATCTCTTCCTGCTAGACACTGGTCTCATCTCGCTCCTGAATGCCTCTGGAAATGTGAGGCAAAGAAAAAGAAAACCCCTAGAGCTAAAGAAGAAAACGAACATAATTAACAATTAATTTCAGTATAATGATTTAAGCTTCTCAGCGAGACAAGCACCCGGCTTCTGTATGTTTGGCAATGTGGGGAAGACCCTTCTGGTTCCCTGCCCTGGGGACTCTTGTCAGTTTTAATAATTTTTACCCTGCAGCTGTGAGCATGGTGAATCGAACAGCACCAACAAAGGCTACTTTTCACCGGGCAGAAGCACACTTACTACGGGACTCCCCTGAATATTTTTGATGGCGCTGGCTGTGGGGAACAGGGAAGTCAGGTATCAGGAGTGAGTGCAGCACTCGGTCCGCCCTCAGCCCCAGGTCTGAAAGCCACCAGCGTTACTCTGTAGCCTTTTGCCTTGGTGAGGAGGAGTACAGCAGCCATCGCTGAACTTCCTGAGCAACAACAGAACGCTTCTTCCTCCTCAAGACATGTGCAAAACAAGCGATGTAAAAAGGCACATGTCGGTGTCTTCTGCACCTTGGTGTTGGCAATGCTACATGTGGACATACTGCACAGCTCCCACTCCTTTCTTTGCTGGCCTTGCCAAATCCTATTCATCCTGTTTGCCTATGCTGGTTCCTCCCAGATGCTCCATCTCCTGCTCCTTTCCTTGAAGATGCTGCCTCTCTTTGAAGGTTTCGGCTGCCTGCCAGTCTCTGTGTTCTCTCCCATTCCAGTTCACTCAGCTTTGTCTGAGGAAAGCATCTGGCTTTCCTAAGGGTTGGTTTCCTCAGCTGTTTTTCGGCACACAGTAGCATTAAATTTGACATTACATCGTAGACGGTTCCATTCCAGCCTGGGAAGGGCAGTATAAAAAGCTCAGGACAGACTGACAGCCTCTGCTGACTTCCTGCAAGATGTTGGCTACATCACTTCAATGGCTCCCCCGATTCCCTCATCAAAAGGCAACCAGCCGTCCTCCTGTGGAAGCGGGCAGCAACGAGCACAAAGCATAGCTAGAACGCCACTTTCATGTCACACTTTGCAATACATGTCTGATACCTCAGAAAGGCGATCAGCTCAGGAGCAGAAGGTATCACATGCAGAGCACTGGAATGGGTCCAGGAACTCCGGCCAAGGACGTTGAAAACACTCATTTCTTTTGTGAAAATCTGTGCTGGGCCATTACTTCTAAGGCCGTAGTTTTTAGACCTTTTCTTGACCACCAATCTGCAAATCAGCCTGCTCTGCAAGTGGGACAGGTGAGGGACACCTTGTCCTGTAGAGCTGTAGGCATGAACCACAACCATTGCCTTTCCCAGTGCACTGGGCATCCCCTTGACCAGAAAATGCTTTACACAGTAGCAGGGGAATAGGAAGACAGAAAGCTGGCTAATCCTGAGCCGTGCAGAAGATCTGGATGCCTCTAGTTATCATTCCCTTACATATGTCCCCACTACATAGCTTCTTATGTTTTCAGGCTGAAGTTTGAAATAACCCCTTCTCACCCAAACCTCTTCCTAAAGAGCTCGGCAAGATGTTCAGACACACAAAGAGCTGCCAAACAGAGCAGGCTTTCTCTGAAGTGTTTGAAATGATGGGGAGTGAGCAAGGCCAGCAGCTGGAGAAGGTACATCAGAAGTGCGAAAAGAGCATCCCACTGTGTTGCACCTTCGGCTGACCAACCTAATTAAATCGTACAGACGACAGATGCAGAAGCAACCAGGCAGTTCATCATCACCTCGCTGCGAGGCAGGGAAAGTATATGCCACCCAGGAAGAGACTGTGCATTCTTGACGGACAACATTCACACTGGCAACATCAAGAGGGAAGCAAGACCATGCTGCTGCAGGAAGATGTTAACCACTTTTGTGCCAGCACCGACTTTGCCAATCTAGATCCAACTCCTCAAAGAGATTTAACTTAATTGTCTTTTGGTTTGAAAAGTCCTATCATGCCTACAGGATGTGCTTAAGGCAGGATGGTAACATGCTGGAACATCTTTAATAGTCTTTAATAAAGAAGTAACTGCTGCATTACCAGAAAAGAGATGAGGTCCCTAGTGAATTACGTAGATCACCCCTAATAAGACCATTAAAGTGGTCTGCACCGTCACCTATATTGTGCACACCTTCCATATCAAGGAGGAAACTTCTCTGAAATTACTGAGAAGAAGGTTTAACATTTTATTGGGGTCCTTTGCCTGCCAACTCAGGCTACAAATCAAAAATCAACAGGATTCAGGAAGAAAAAAAAAATAGCTACCCAGTGCTTAAAAGTGTCTCCAAAACACACCGGGAACTGATTTCTCTATGCATAAACCCCCAATGATTTGAAAGCCCTCTGGACCTAAGAGATGTAGAAATAAAATGAACACCCTGCTGGGACATTTCCAGCCTTGCGCAGCTCCTGCGATCCTATAGAGCCACAGAAAAGCAGACAAGACTTGACACAGCCTGCCATGGACCCCGTGTCTGAGTAATTTAGAGGATGGATGGGGTAGGTGAGTGTGTGGGGGAAGAAATTACATACCTGAAGGAAAGGAGAAAACATTTTTGTGATAAATGAATTTGGTATTTTTTTTTTTCCTTAACACATTTTAAAGCGTATATTTGAAACTGCTAAAGGGTCTGCAATATTAAAATAGCTCTGAAAGGGGTAAGTGACTGAGCAGAATACCAATGAAGTGGTCAGAAAAGCATTTCAGATGTGGCCCTGACAGTTATTGTCATCAGAAACAGAGGAGCATGAAAGATTTTTCTTTATCAAGGGGAGGGTTACACTAGAAGTTGCTAAGGGAAAGATGTTCAAGGGTCTAATGTTTTTGTAACACACCATCTCTTTTGCATTCTGCTCTGCTCCCTTGTATTCTGCCATTTGGGGATGGATGGCAGTCAAAGATGTTTTTGCTGTCTCTGTGCTAAGTTAACAGCACAGAAATTTTTCCACTCCTGATTAATTTCAATTTTCACTTCTTGGAAAGTTTAGTTTTCTTTCTGTAGCTTTCTTGCCCATATTAGGGCAAGAATTCTGTTCCTGAAAGAAATTAGATGTCTGCTTGGAAATAAAATAAAAAAACCCATGAAAAACGTTGCTTAATTTTTACTATGTGAACTAGGAGGACTGACAGATTGAAAACGTGTGTAAATACAACACATTAAGGCTGTTTCAGGGTTAGTGCAGCTTGTTATGTGTTTGTCAGATAATGAGTAGATGTAGTCAGTCAAATTTTGCCCATTAGGAAATTGCGTGCTTTGTGCAGCTCTGGGACACACATACACACACGCACGAGCTAGGCAGAGAACTGCAGCAGGAAAGCCTGGTCGGTACGACTGGAGAACAAACAGGAACACAGTACAGGACAACTGGAAGGTCAGAAGGGAGAACAGAAGGGTTAATGAGAATGGCACGTTAACTGGCACTTAGTTTAGCAGGTCACCAAGACTCCAGTACAGCTACATGCAGCTTCTCAGGACAACCAGGTTGGGAGACAAGGAAAAACGAGTAAATCCTAATGATTCATACAGGTGGGGCAGGATGGGGAGACTGATCACAGCTAGCTCCCAAAGGGTACAAAATGGCACTTCCAAAACTAGTAATAAGGCTACCAATCAACGAATGCAGGCTACACGAGGACGTATAGCCTTCCACATCTTCACAGAGCATCCCTGACAGGCCTCTTGAACACAAGCATCTTGGTGCCCGAGTGTTGGGCTGACTCATACATTTTGGTGATTTTGAGCACGTGGGTATGAAAGCATCAGCAAATGAGACATTTTAAGATGGTCACTGTCTGTCCATGTCCAGCGTCCCGTCCCCCATTAGGTTTTGCACTGACATTTGCAACATTGTAGAAATGGACACTGCAGCAACAAGCATTGCAAGGTCCAACACTACCACATCCTGCGGTCCCTCTTGAAAGAAGGATAAAAGATTTTTGTTTCATTAGAATTCCCTGCCCTTTAGGGTAGGCAGACCTCACATGTGTATGCAGGATACGGTTTCCAAGTTTCCCGGTGCTGCATCAACACTGACAATCATAAAGTACTTCTTGGAGCACGTGTCCCGTATTTTATGTAGTTTCTGTAGCTGAACTATTCTCCATAATCTCTGTTTAAAGATAAAAGTAAAGCAGTCTTTGCACCATTTCTTTAGGCTCCTGTGGAACAGAAATATAGTAAGGGTAACACAGTGGATAAGGCTGGAATGGCAGAAAGGACTCCGAGCCCACTGCGTAGCTGCCCAAGGAGATAGGGATGCACAGGCAGCGCTGTCAGGGATGATAAAACCTCCTTTTATTTTACAGTAAAGCCGCTCTGATGTGAGATATTAAAGTTTTGCAACATTAAAGAAATGGTGAAGAACAAACTGCAGATTATCCTTAATTGCTTTGTGGTCAGCAACTTTAACTGCAGTATTTTTTAAAATTTAATTCAGGTAGTAGAGTTCTTACAGGGAAAGGGACAGTGTCTTTAACACTTCCAGGTCAATTATGGCATTCTTTTGAAACAAATTATTTGGAGCCCTGCTCTGTGATAGGATCCTACTCCTAGATGACTCACTGTCCTCCATCAGGCTGCTAGGTCAAGTTTCCAGGAGACATCTTCTTGGAACAGTGCGCTCAAGCTCTGTGGTACACCACCTCTATCACACATTGAGGAGCCAGTGTAATTAGAAAAACAATTTTAATTGTTGCTTTGTAACATAAAATGAATCAATCCAGGATTCCAAAGCAAGAGGCGTTAAGAAAAAAGCCGAGTAAGAGGAACATGACGTAACTAAGTCATATTTTAAAACAGGGAACCACAAGAATCCAAACACCTTTTCCTGCAATACATCTCTTCCACAGCTCCATCCCACGCGGATGTTTGTGTAGCCTGGTATTTGATCAGTGCTGGGACAGCTGCAAGGAGTGGTACTTTCATTATCATCCACATGCTAGCGCAGGAGTGAAATCTTAGTCCATACAGGTGAAAGGGTACAGAGTAAAAAAAAAAAACAAAAAACAACTCTATAGCAGGACATGGATTAAACACTTTCTCTTCTTTCTGGCTCTAATGTCACAGACTAGCACCCCTGAGGCAAGGGCTGTCAAGGCCTGGCTGAGGCCAAGGGCCTCCTTCTGGCCCAGAGAACATCCTGCACTGCAGGTGGCCCAAGAGAGAAGTACACATCCAGTCCCTTGTGCCACCAAACACAGCAGCTCTTCCAGTCAGCTCTTTTCAGGGACAGATGCTGGCAACAGCCACAAGGAAGAGTGTGTTAAGACTGAGGCAGGATCTCTCATCAAGGAGCTCCACGATGGGACAACAATACCACTAGGATTTGCTAGAAAAATAATTACCTGTAATAACCGTTGGGTACGGAATGAGAGTCCCAAACAGCTGCTGAGCCTCCAGGCAGCTGGGTTAATTTTAAGTATATGCCCTGCTGCTTCTTCAACCGCAAGTTCAGTAATTCAGTCCTTCCACATGGAAAACCAACAGTAACTGTAAAAGCTATCCATGCTGGTCTCGCGCGCTGTTCAGGCTCTTGCATACCCCAAAAATGCACCAAGCCAATTAACCGAAAGGGACATTTGAATAAGATCTTCCTTCCCCACCAGGAAGTGAGATGATCTTCAAATGTCCCTTCAATTCCCTTCAGGAAGGCAGGCGTTTTACCACTAAGCGGTCCAGGGGACCCTGCTGGCAGTACACCTCACACAGTCCCACTGGATAGGGATGTAGCCCGCAACCTCCTCTCTCCTCTGTGAACTCACTGGTCTGGCTTCGCATTTGCTGGGCCTTGAAGCGCCTGCCTGAAGACAAGATTCTTCAGATGATCCAGTTTATTGTCTCTTAAGGCATCCCGTATGGCACTGAAGAAACTGAAGTAGTGCTGGAAGTTGTGCATCATGAGCAGGACACCAGCCAACAACTCATTGGTCACAAGGAGGTGATGGACGTAGGCGCGACTATGCCTCTGACAACAGTAACAGGTGCATCCTTCCAGCAAAGGACCAAAATCATCTTGGTATCTAAGGAGGAAGCAGTGTTGGATAACATCAAGGTAAGAAGACCCATTCAAGCAGTAAAGAATATCCAGTTACCACATGGCCTTTTGCAGGGATCTGAATTTTGAAGTCCTGAATCCAGTTGCTGTAAGATGTGTTGACATCTAAGACCACCACTGGCACTAAGGACTTCAAATATCATGCCAGAACTCACTACAGAGCCAAAAGGTCACACATCTGAAGTCAGATGATAACTTGGACTAAATCACAGCTAGCAGCAGAGAGGCCTTACCTGTGCCTTCCCTGACAGAAAAGCTGTAGCACAAGACACACCTCACTAGCTATCACACACTCTGTGAAGAAGGAAGCTATCCAAAACAAGGATTTACTCATTCCACTGTTCACAAAACTGTATTCCCCTCTACTGTGAGATGGCCCAGTCTCACAAAATGGAGAGAGGATCTACCGCAGCGACACAAATTATCTACTCAAACAGCCTAGAGGCAGCTGTGGAAAAAAAAAAAAAGAAGTACAAGTGGTAACCCCGGCCAAAGTTTTTGCGTAGTATCCAGAAGTTGCAGAATTGCTCTGCAGCTGCCCAAACAGAGCCAGAAGGTAGAGGCTCTCAATAGGTTAAATAAAATCTAGCATCTCAAGGTGACCCACGTTAGATGCGGAAGACCAAAATGATCCCCAGACAACCTTTGTGAACGTACTGACTTTCAGCTGGCACAGTTATGACCACAGTATGTCTTCTGGATAAATGATCCATTGATCCATGGATAAATGCAACTAGATAGCGCTTTCAGCCATACACTGTTGCCTGATAACAAGCTAGAACGATTGTCCCGGACTCCTCCATTCAATGTCCAGAAGCACTGTCTTCAACACATTCATGTTTTATGAAGTCTCCTATCCAGCTACTGACCCCGTGCACTCAAATACAGAGGATAAACTCAGCATATTTTGTGGTGCAGTTGCAGGTACCCTCCTCACAAACTCATGTACCTTTTGTCCTTCAGAGGTATCTCAAATGGTGTCATTTCTGGGTCAGCTCTGGAAATTTCATCCTGGTCTTCTTCAGCACCGCCCTTCTCCAGGTCCTGGGCCCCATTTTGTTTTAAAACTGTTTTAAATAAAGACAACAGCCTTTTATGGACAGACAGCAAGGGCAGAGAAAGGGCAGCAACCTTACAGCAGGTATTCCTGCTACTCTTGTTAGATGAAAACTGCCACAAGTTTCCAACGTTTATGGTAAGCAACTGTGTTTCTTTAATTGTCATAGGTTAGTTAACGCAAATACAATTTTAGAGGATTAAAACAGCAAGAGACAAGTGAAAACTAATCTACTAAACCTAATGAAGGGTTAGAACTGAAACAACAGTATAACTTTTTGCTGCTCTACTGAGCTGAATTCTTAATAAAATGTCAAAAATATTTCCAGTCTGAACTGCATGCTGAATAGAATGCAACCACCTGAACAAATTGGTTTTATTGAGATTTTTCTAGAGTACAGGCAACTCATCTGCATTCAATCATTCTACTCTCCATGCTGTCATCAGGCTCAGAGATTTAGATGCTTTTTTTTTTTTTTTAAACAATCTGAATCAAAAGAGGTTGGTAGCACTAATGCAGAAGATTTAGATTCCACCTCTGCCTTTTTGGCAGTCTATCTTAAAAATAAAAAAATCAGCCCATAATTTTGTAGGTTTGCATTAAGCATAAGATGTCTGGAAACATCAGTATTACTGTTTGCACAATCCATGTCTGCTGAGTGTCAAACAGACACAGAACCAAGAAATTGCCCTTACCCAGAATGTTATGATTTAAGAATAAGGTGAGACAAGGTAAAGAACAACAAACAAAGAGAAGGGTTAAAAAAACCACAGCAGCCAGCACAAAGAAACAAGATGTTCCATTCTATTCTATTCAGCTGGTTTTGAATTACCCAGGCATGAAGAGCCGATAGGTTCTACCCAGGAGGAGAAATGTAAAATGTTTTTCTGTATTAAAGACATGTAATATGCCAAAACAAAATGGTTGCTTGAAACACATTTGATAGATGCTTTAATGGGTGATACACATGCTTCCATCTCACAGCGTAATGAGGTGATGAGTTATGAACATCTTTTTGTTTTGATATGAACTGATGAATGCAGAGGGAAAAGCTCCCCCCAAAAACGGATCCCTAACTTTTGTCAGCTAGAAAGAAGAAGGGACTGCAGAAATACGTTACTAAAACAGACATATACTCAGTAAATTCTAGAGATCAAGTATTTTAGATCCCCACTTATCAGGTCCAACTTTCACTGTTAACAGTAACAGAAAATTTGCCAATGGTGTCAAAAAAAACCCCCCTCTATTCACTAAGTATTTAAGAAATAATGGAGTATGGTTTGGCTAATCAGACATCAGACCCAAGGTTGAGGCCTCAAGTTTGCCTCACGAGGTTTCACACCAAAATGCTCCACCTTCAAAAGCAACACTTGACAGTGTAATCCCAGTGTTTCCAGTGGTTACTGCACTTATTTCAGACATGAAACCCCCAAACACAGATTCCTCCAAAGCATGAACTACACTTGCCACAATACGGGCTGACACAGTAAGAAATTATCATGACCACCAAGAAGCCTACCTGCTGCTTCAGGATCTGAACGGCAGTCGTAACTGAAAACCAGGGCACAGCCTCGCTCTGTCACTTGGAAGGGAAAAAAGCTCTCAAAAATGTCCACTCCCCTTTCAATGCACTCAATCACTTCATCTGGTTTGCCTATGCCATGGATGATTCTGTAAGAGACACGCAAGAAGAAAAATCTAGAATATTCCGAGTAGAAGAAGCAAGCAGGCACCTGAAGGAAGAGATACGTGCAGTATGTGTAGCTTATCCCTGCAACTGCTAATCAGAAGGCAAGTGGGTATGGCAGTCACCGCTCAGAATCCTGCGCGCTTCCACCTCCCCATCTCCAACCTAGCCAGTACCTAGCAGGCTTTTCTTTATCTGCCATGTGGAAGACAGCAATAATCCCCCATTCACTGCAGGAAAAAAAAATAAAAAATCATTCTGTTCATTATTTTGGAAGTTTTTTGGTTTCTTTCACACACTTAAGTTCACTTAGATTCAAAATTCACCTAGTATCTATGCCATAGAGCAGACATTTTCCTTAGTCATGTTTGTGCCCCAGGGGAAACAGCACTTTCCAGACACACGGACCCCTTTGCTGGGTAACTGTTTAGGGGACAGTCTAAAAAGACTTGCTCAAAAGCAGCAGAGACAGCAGCAAACAGCTGGTCAAAGATACAGTCCTTCAGGTGACTGACAGACATACCATACAGCACTTGGAGAACTACCTAGAGGAGAATGCACTAGTAACAAATGTCGCTGAAAAGAGAAAGTTCCTTGCTTTATTCTTCCCTCCTCTTTACACTCTTAGCTGCTCAAATGATTTATCCAGAAACCTGGGCTGTAACATCTCCTGGGACATGGCATTAAGAGCCAGGAAGAGCCCAGCTGGATTGCTATCAATGGTAATAGAGATCCTGCTGTTAGCCAGATTTAGCTGGCAGCTTCCCCGAGGGTGAGTGAGGCAGAAGAGAATAGAGCAGTGCCTGCTCTCCTGCAGGTGCATGGCTGGGCTGACAGCAGTAGAAGCTAATGTAGGGCAATGATCTAAACAGATAATTAGGAAAATACACAGGGGCTGATAAATGAAGTCACAAGGTGCCATTTTTAGTCACTTTTCTAAGTACTCCAATTAAATTGATGAGCACAGAATAAGGACGGGAGAAGTTTACAGCCTAAGTGTCTTATGTTTCAGGCACTCATGGCAGGGAGAAAATGATACTCAATAGCTAAATCAGTAGCTCTGCATATATGATCAAAACCCTTGCTAAAGCTTATCTCTGCACAGGGAAGGACAAGCATTTGTTCTTGCAAGGGTTCTGATGCTATTGAGAAGGAAAATAAATTTTACCAAGAGACTTCAGCATCTTTAGGTACGTGAAAGGACACTCAAGAGCACATTCATAAGATCATTTCACCATCACACAAAAATCAGACGCTTCTTAGGTGAAGCACAGAAAGCGTTTGTCTTCTACAGATTTTCATATTGGGATAGAACACAATTGCAAAACAACTTCTCCAGCCAGAATGGCAAGGGTGATTCAGGAAAACAGAATTGTCTGAAATTCACTTGAGGTGAATTACAAGAGCCCCTAGGGCTAACCAGCTTTCTTCCAACAAAGAGGTCAGAAATGCCTGTCTTAACCCGAAAAGCAAACTATTTGATAGATGAGGCAGATGCACTGGTAGCCACTAAGGTTAGCTGAGCAGATTGGACTCTATTGCTCCCGGGGGATCTTTTAAGTAGCTCAGCCAGACAGAACGGCAACAACACAGCAAGCCTTCTAATTGTCAGGAAAATTCAAACCCCAGGTATCGCTAAGCATGAACAAACGGCAACACCAGACACATGCTTTCGCATTTAATTTCCTTTTGAACACCATTAAGTCAGAGCAATGCTTAGCTAGCAGAGGGCAGCAGAAAGACAACGCGGCCCGAGTCACTCCTCAGGAAACGATGAAAAAAAAAAAAAAGCACCCATACCACTTCTGTCGCAGCTGCTCTTCTAAAAGCAACCCATGCAAAAGCCAGCAAGCTCAACCCAACTTTAAGCAAGCCCTCCACTTCTGAACCACTAGCAAATATTAGCACATATTTTCTGGAAGTCTTTATTTACTGTTAGTCATTTAGAAGATACAAGAAAGCTGCCACTCCTGTCCAGTCTCTGGCATGGATCTAACAGGCATAACTAATAGAACACACAACGATCTGCACATTATGCCAGTCCAAGCAGAGAACATACTTGTTCTGGGCCAGGCTGTGCCACCCCCTGGTAGCTCACAGGCTCAGGCACTAGGGCAGAGTTGGCTGCTGTAAGATCGTGTAAGCACCGGCTCGTTCTGTCATCACCCCTTTCTGCTCTCCTCCAGTTCAGGCCAGAGAGAACTGGAAACATGACAGTTTTTCTGAGAAAAGGTTCCTGTAAGATAGCTTGGTAAGAATGCTCTTGTTTGAGCTGAACTTCAGGCAAGCCATGGCCTCGGAAGCCAAATGCAAGCAGCACAGACATACCCTACCTGTAATTCTCCCTAAAATAAGTAAAGGTTACCTGAACTAAAACCTTGATTATTCTCTAAACGTAGAGAATACTCAAAGCCACAGCGTGAGCCCAGCTTCAGCTAGAAATTGAGACAGAGGTTGAAGACTGCAGCCTGACAGGGGTAGAATTTATGCAGCCTGGCACACGAGCAGAGCTATGCAATACAGTGATTATTTCCCACAGTGACACTGCACAGCAGCCTGCAGACACTCCTCATGATAGGACAGATGGACTTCTTGGGATGTTGCCCACACAACTTACCTTGGTTTATCCTCTGGCAGTTCTGCTGTGACAGAAGCTATCAGTTTCAACTTGGTCTCTTTGGCCATGGCACATCCCTGAAAACCGTCTAGCAGAAAGCCACCCACCGGTCGCTTGGCAGTCTCCCTGGCTGATCTGAGCCTCTCTTCCAAGATATCTCCACCTTCAATTGCCCCAAACATCACACTTCCTTGTAGTTCCTGGCCCAGGAGAAAGCCACAAGCATTAGAGCACGCTCTGCCAAAGACACACAAGACATCTCACAGCCCAGTTTCCAGGTGCCCTGCATTCCCAGGAACTTGCCAGAGCCACAGTGTTTCATCCATGTAAGACTACTCCCCACAAAACAGTGTACGGTAGAAATGGGATTAAGAGAGACAAGATTCTGCTCCTTACCTCGACACTAACTCACTGTGAATTTTGGTGCCATTCTTTCCACCTCCCTATAGAAGGCAATAACCACAGAACATCTTTGTACGTGGCTTTTTATAGATGGCCCCTCAGCACTACATGTGTCAGTGCAGAATACAAAGCAGGTGCCATTATCCTGGCTGTCAGACACCAGATTTTGAAATTAATTGCTTTTCAGGGAATGCCAGTATCAGCTGCTGTCACCCATTTTCCTTTGTAGTACAGACTCGGATAGTATGTTCCCTTTCACCAAAAAGGGGGGAATTTTCAAAGCTGTGGGAAGAAATAAAGAATAGCACTGGCAAATTTTAGCAAGTCCCCCCTCACTTGGAACTGAGGGGGCTTCAGAGAAAAAAGATGGGTTTTCTCAGTCTGAATGAGAAGATCCTACTTTGCCCATGTATATAGCATGAAGGTAAGTGGGGAAAAAAATGCACTGAAGTCCAAAAGTGGAAAAAAAATCAGGAAAAAAATGCCCAGGATGCAGCACAGACTGAAAAGCAGCTGCGGTGCTACTGCCCTGATATTTCAGGGATCTTACCGGTGATTTTTCTAGCAGCTGAAGACATACATCCAGGAAGGAAAGTGACCTATCCACAGACTTCTTGGCTCTTTTTCTGCCAGCTTCACCAGAAATAGTGTCTCCATCAGAGATGCACTGGAACCAGTCTGGCTGGATGGCCCGCTGGATGTCCATGAACTTGGAAGCTGTCACTTCCATACGCCCCGAGCTTCCCCACAAGGACACCGTCTATCAA
Organism: Falco peregrinus; assembly: GCF_023634155.1. NCBI lineage: Eukaryota > Metazoa > Chordata > Aves > Falconiformes > Falconidae > Falco > Falco peregrinus. Next base: position 87,121,205 of record NC_073726.1, on the reverse strand, counting down.
GGAAGAATAGGGATGAACACTAGTCACAAAGGTTAACAGATCTTCATGGTCAAAGGGGAGAAGGAATTGTTCTGGTGAAACACCAGATACTGGAACGATACTTCATCGATAAGTTCTCCAGAAGCACGGCTCAGATAATCAGCTGCACTTGGCACAATGAGTGAAAGGAAATAAATAACTGAACTGGGATTTCTGGGATACTCTTTGGTGAAACCATCACACTCGACACAGCGACTTCTCCACATGTTTACAAGTCTCTGAGATAGAGCAGCTGGCCTATCATCACACAAATTAGTGGCAGATTTGGAAAAAATAAAAAAAGAGAGATTTAATTCTCATCAAACTTCTGTTGTCATCTCATAAAAAGTGGCAAAGGCTGCAATGGGAAATACAGCTCACTGGTTTTCTGTACCCAATGCAAACCCAAAAAACTATTTCCTCTTCCAAGCAGTGAATTCATACCATCCATTTAAATATATCTTTATATATAAACTACACAGATATAACCAGGAAGAATACAAAAGGTTGTTAGGCAATTCAATCTCAGAATCCGATTTTATTTTAGGCCCCGAATCCAGCCACTTAAGAAGCGATTGAAACACCAAGCACAGCTTTCAAACCAAGCTAATGTAAGAAATGGCAGGTAACTCATTAGGATTTCACACAAAGTCTTCTCAGTCTCTTCATATGCTTTCCATTCTGCGTACACACATGGGTCTCCATCTTCCTTGTTACCATGTTACCCTTGAAAGATTTTGATTTTAAAGCAAGACAAAAGCACCTGCATAGAGAGGTTATGTTACCTGAACACCTCTGGGCTGGCAGATGTCACCATTCAATTCACTGAACATTTAGATTCACAAAATATTTCTCCAGCCACTGCAACTATGCACGCTACCACGTTTATTCCTATTCTGCAGAATCTGTAATTAACCTGTGAGTGCAGCTTGGCAGTTGCTTTTGTGTTGTATTATTGTTACACTTGCAACATTGCTGCTCCAAAATTTTAAAGGAGTATTCAAGGAGGTTAAGTAATAGTCTCGAGCCCTTTAGAAGTCAGCTCTTTTCATCTGCAGCTCCCTTAGTGCTTTCTTAAATGAGGAACCGTTTTCAGCTACCAGAAATAGCTTATAGCTTGAAGTGATATGTGGACTTTTTGGGATTTGAGGGTTTAAACACATTCTCCTAGCCTATGCCAGACAGACAGATTAAGCAGCACAGTTCTCATGCATACTAATTCACAAACTGAATTCGATCAGCTGATGCAAAAAATATGAGCAGAGTATTTTTTTTGGTCTGGTCTCCACAAAAACTAGAAGGATTGCGCAAATCAAATACACTACATATCTGTTGTCCATCCATCTCTCCTGATTACTTTTGGCCTCATCAGCTAATTTCACTAAATTTGAATAACAAAGAAACAGACAGAAGTCTCCAAAGTAATAATAATTTTGTAAATTTCCCATAAAAAAAAAAAAAAGAAGAAAAGCAACTCTAAAGGAAGGAGATCCCAAATTAGCACCTGCAGAGCAACTGGAACACAGCAGCTGTATGTTGTGCTGCAGCAGCATGTTGGCCAGTTACTTCCTGCTGCTTCTTATGTGAGAGCATCGAGGAACAGCTGGTGCAAGCAGGCGGAGGAAAGTCAGAAGTGATTAAGCCAAAGGGCACAGAGTGTAATCAAGTCTAGTTACCTTCATCCTGCTCTCCAGGGGAAAAAAGCCGCTTTAATAAATAAAATAGCCATAAGGCTTAGAGAACTGAGCATTACCCCATGATCATTTAAATCCAGCCTGTGCCTGGTTTTCTGGCACAGAATCCAGAGCTTTCTGTCTCACTGCTTTCAAAAAGCTTTCCTAAGTATTTGTTAGCACAGAGCCAGCTGCAGAAGGCCTTGCAACAAGGTGATAAAAATCTCCACCAGCTTAAAAAAAAAAAAAGTCAAATCAAACCTGCAACGCCCAGGCTTAGCTCACTGCTATCACCTGATAGCTGCACAATGATGAGACAAGCTTCAGGCAATTCCTTCCCTGCAGAGACAGGACTCAGCCTGGATCCCAGCAGCAAAGAATACACACTGATAGCTGGATGGCAGTAGCTCTCCTCTGTCGTTCAGTGACCTTTCACCAAACCTGGCTGTACCCACACAGGCCTTGGGACTGCCCATACCTGAGCAGGTACCAGGAGTGGCCCCTCCAGGCCAAAGCTGTGGCAGGCAACAGGTAGTGCAGGGACCACACAGGGAAGGTGGGTGCCTGTGGGATGGAACAGGCAAACATCCACAATGCTACGCACTCCTGGATTGCCAAGCCACCTTCCTGCAGGAATACTAAGTTCTTCCTCTTTGTTAGCCTGTAGCAGACTGTAAATACACACGTAGGAGTTCAAGTTTGTTTGCTTATCAGTGGCATCACCATAAGCTTGTACAACATAGAAGCTAATACATATGTATTTTCTTTTACTACCATATTAACCGCAACAGCATGGGAGTCCAGAGCTCCCCTTTCTATCTGAATTGCCACTTAACTGTTCAGAGAGCACACTGAAAAGTAAAAAGTGTGCAGCTTTATTTAGTTGGAGGTATGAGCACATACATGATATTCTTTTTTTGTGCAAAGATTTAATTTTCTATAAAGCATAACAAAAAATATTGTGGCCTTCTAAGCACACGCACGCAGGTGAGGGGAAGACTGACAGCTTTCTTTTGGGAACTTTAAGTGGCCTCTTTCAAGTCTTTATAGTTACTGTACCTTGTTGGTGTTGTAGCCAGATGGACAGGGAGTGACCGGGTCATGAAGGGAGCAGTACAGCACCGTGTCTGGCATCCCTAGGAACAGAGCGACAGACAGAGAGTAGTTTCAGGAACCAAAGCTAATGCAAAGATGTGGTTTGTAAATCTGCAGAAGGGAACAGGGTATTCTCCCACTGACAAGTATATCCATTCTGACAAAGACAGTATTGTTCATTCGATCCCTCAACACCAAAGGTGGCAGACTTTTTCCCCTTTTACTAGCTGCAGGGAGGAAGAGCGCAGCATCAGGACAAACCATCAAATAGTAATACCCTTTGGTTCTGCAGCCTACATAGCTCCTTTGAGATTTATTTATGTTTCTTCTTGATTAATACTCCTGCTACTAGAATTTGGCAGACCCAACAGCTGACTCCCTTGACCACTCACTAATACACTGGAGACATCTGACACTTGACATAACCTAAACCAAGCAACAACCTCAAGCCTAGAACTTTTAAGGCAGGACAACATACAGTGAGAGAACAGATGAGCCACACAAATTAGAAATCTATCACCCCTGCCAGACTGGAGATTTCAAATACCAGAAAGCTAGACAGTATATCTCAATGTCATACAGTTTTCACAGGTCGTCACTGAAACTGGTGAAGCCTCCAAGAAGTTTCAGATAAAGAGACTTTCAATCTTTCTTGAAGGAATAAGTTGTCCAAATGCAGTCAAGGCTTACTAGAAGTTGGGGGTAAACTTCCTTTGGACATTCAAGCCATAACTTTGCTTATATAGCGAAATGCATGTCCAAATTTTGATGTGCTTTTTTTTAAAAAAAAAAAAACACCAAGAAAAACTTGGTCTCTGTATATAGGAGAGAAATTATTAATCACTTTTTTAAAAATTATAATAAATTACATTATTTTATACATTCATAATTATGTGCAACTAACACATACAAAACATTCATAAAATACCTCAGCTTTGACACAAGCATTAGCAACTCAAAAGTTGTTTTTTCTTGCAAAGTCCGCTAGATTCCATATACAAAGAACTGTCCTTAAATTATACACATTAAAGACATGCCATCACTTTGACAGGATTTACAGGATTTACCTTACACCCAATGTAGCCCAAGATCTGCAGACAAACAAAGCGTCCCAGAGATGCTTGCTGACTGGGCTGATCATCCTCCAGTTCTCTGAGCTACCTCCCCAGATATAAATACAGGCTACGATACACATATTCACACAGATGTTAACTCTGCATTCGCTGTGCGTTCAGGTTCCTTCACCACGTGAGCCTGACAACAGTGATCTTGGCTGCACAATGCATGCGGTCATTTACTGCTCTGATACAACAACGATAGGAAAAACCAAAATAGTCACAAACACAGGAACTGCTGCTTTACTCATTCTTACCACCAAGGTGTCGAGGTAAAGACTTCATTCAAGAATTGCTCCAAGAATGGAGTACAGGGACTGATGAAGATCACTACGTCTCAGAGCAGTAGCTAAGCACTATGGCAATGTTGACTGTTTTGTGTTTGGCTATCCATAGGTAAAACTGAGTTTATTTCTAAAACAGACCCTTTAACATGGAAAAAATGAAAGAATAATACAGGGAGCAAGTACAGTCCAGCTGCTAAACTGACAGGAACAAAGAACAGCAGAAAAATTAGCTTCTCCACCTGCTTCTTTAGCTCCTCAAAGCTCCTGCAAATCCAACATGGGTTCTTCTCCTAACACCTTCTCAGAACATCAATAGCTCAGAGGCAGAAGTGTCCACCAGCTGAGACTGATTTAATGTGGGATGCTTTGTCTGTTTATTCTTCATACTAGATGAAGACCTCCTCTTGGAAATATTTAGATGAAACCAACTATTTTATAAGAATCAAAAAGCCAGCTTGAGCAGATAGATACTCCCAGGAAATGTATTTGAACAGCTGTATGGGAAAGGCCAATTTCATGAGAATTTCTAATTCTCCTCATCAAAATTAGTCAGAAATTGCACCTGGCAAGATTCATTTGCAGCAGTGACTGGGGGCTACAGTAAAAATTCTCTCAGTTCTAGTCTCAACTTTTGGCCTGAGCCCATCCCAGTCAGTGCTGAAGCCCCCAAGGGGAAGGCTGGGTGCAGAAAAAGAGAAATAAAGCAAAACCACGCATTTTTGTAGCCTGTTTGAAGGATTTCTGCCCATACTAGTGACAACACACTATTTCAAGTCTTCCTTAGTGTCACTTAGAGTGAGAAAATGCCTACATGTGGAAAGCCTACGCCTAAATCTTTCTGCCTACTGTACTGCCTGGAAACACACCAGTGGGATCCACCTGCATTATCACTCCAGACATGCAAGCAGACACGCATGCTTTACCTATAAATTTTGCAGCTCCTTCTTTATAATCTTCCAGGACATCATGAAGTTCTGCCCTGCATCCAGATACAGAAACACATTAATTAAGCAAACAACTGTGAAGAAAGATCAGTGGTTTCATAACTAAGGCTTCTTTTGCCATACTGATGTGTTGTCTGAACTTGGATCGGTTTAGGCACCCAGAGTTGCCACCCAGCTATCAGGCAGCAAAGCAGGGACAGACAGAACTAAATGCCAGCGACCATCGAGTCACAGCTTACAAGATGCTCGAGAATCACAGCTTATGTGCCAGGGGAGCCATAATTCCGTGGCAAAAAGGCAGAGCTTTTACCCACACCGACCAGTGACCACTAACTTGCTGGACAGCATGAAGTCACGCAGTGACTTTCTGGGGAGCATTACTAGTGCATCACTCGACTACACTAGTTAGGGAGGGGAGAGCTTCTACCAAGCTTTATGATGTTAATTTTTCCTTTCAGTTGCCACTTACCCAACTCGTTTTGAGAGTTAGCTCTGTCTAAAGCTGGTTATTCTGCTGGGGAGAAGGCTGTGAGGTCGCTAAGAGGGGTTTGGCCAAAACACGCTCAGAAACGATGCCGCCCTCTAGGCCTCTTGACCTGCTTTCCACCCAGGCACGCCACCTCCCTTCGATGGGGTAGCAACCGACCTGGACACGGGGCCTTGCACCGGGAAGGCGAGCAGCCCGCCCGCCCCCTGCAGCGCCGCGGAGCCCCCCACCCCCCGCGCCGCGGTACTCACAGGGCGGGCAGGCCGAGCTGGGCCACGGCCGGGACGCCGCCCACCTCCTGCAGGGTGTCGTGGGTGAGGTGGGGCGCGGAGCCGGTCCGCGTGTAGAGCAGGCAGCCGGGCAGCGGCAGGGCGGCCGCCCCGCTCCGGCCCAGGCCCGCCAGCACCCCCAGCCGCCCGCCGGCCGCCCCGCACAGCTTCACCCTCATGGCGGGCCCCGCCGCGCGCTACCGGCGGGCGCGGGGCGGGGCCGGGGCGCGGGGCGGGGGCGGGGCGCGGGGCGGGGGCGGGGCGTCGCTCCCCGCCCGCCCCAACCGCCTCACGCCACGTCATCAGCCCGCGCCGGCGGGAGCGGCCGCCCCTCGCGCGGGGGCAGCGGCGTTGCCATGGCGAAGGCGCCCCCGGCACGCTGCGCCCTGCGACGGGACGCGGAGGTGCCCGGCGCGGTCGCGGCCATCCCGGGGCACCGGCACCGGCTGTGCCGCTGGCGGCGCCTCACCGTCGGGGCCAGCCCGAAGGTAACGGGGCCTGAGGGGCCGCGGGTGCGGCGCGGAGAGCGCTAGGGGGCGCCGGCCGGTCGGGGCTCGCCCTCGCACTGAGGGGACGCGCCACCGCCAGCCCCCAGCGGCGGCTCCAACGGCCCCAGCGGCGCGGGGAGGGCGGGCCGGGCCCGCGGGATCCCGGGCACTTGGAAGAGGAGGGTCGGGCTCAGGGAAGAGGCGTGCCGGGTGGGCAGCGGCCGTGCGGTTTGCCAGCGATGGGCAGCCTGCGCTGCGCTCCCGTGGGTGGCGGCGTTCAGCTCTGGGTCCGAAAAAGGAGACAGGTGATTGCAACGCTATTATTATTTTTTTTTAAAAAAAAAACGTATTTCCAGCCCAGTTTTGACCCTGATAACTTGGAGCACAGGGTCAAGGTGAGGTAACTTGCACGGCAACTCAGGAGTAAGGGACCTTGTTGCTATGTGTAAAACTCATGGGTCACACACAGGACTTGCTGTTGGGCAGTACTGCGGCTTGTATGTATAGGCAAGTAATGCAAGAGATTTACCCTAAAGCACGATCGCCTGCATCTACAACCACCTGAGATGAAGGAAAATGAATTCTAGGGTCAACGTCCCTTTGTTTTCCTTCCCTGGGACCTGTCATGGTTTAACCCCAGCTGGCAACCAAGCACCACACAGTTACTCACTCCCCTTCACCCAGAGGGACGGGGAGGAGAATCGAAAAGGAATGTAAAACTCGAGGGTTGAGATAAGAACAATTTAATAGGTAGAGCAAAAGCCATGCACGCAAGCAAAGCAAAGCAAGGAATTCATTCACCGCTTCCCATGGGCAGGCAGGTGCTCAGCCACCCCCAGGACAGCAGGGCTCCATCACATGTAACGGCTACTCGGGAAGACAAATGCCATAATGCCAGATGTCCCACTTCCTTCTTCCCCCAGTTTATATACTTAGCATGACATCATCGGGTCAGCTGTCCTGGCTGTGTCCCCTCCCCATTTCCTATGCCCCCCCCCCCCCCCAGCCCTCTCACTGGCAGGGCCCAAGAAACCAGAAAGCCCTTGACTTTGTACGGACATCACCCAGCAACAACTAAAAATTTCAGTGTTATCAGTTATCAACGTTGTTCTCACATCACAGCCAAAACACAGCACTGTTGTAGCTACTAAGATGGAAGTTAACTCGATCCCAGCCGAAGCCAGGACAGCACCCCCCATGCTCCACTGCCCGCAGGCAGGTAGGGGTGTGCATGTGCCTCAAAGGCCTCTGGCAGCAGCCGCTCGGGTTGCCCGAGCGCAAAGGGAAGAAGTTCTGCAGAAATGCAGGCGGTCTGGGGTACAGGTGTTAACATGTGAAAACACAAGTCACATGTCAGAACCATTTACACCTTAGAGGGATGAATACGGGACAGAAAATCACTCAGACTGTTTACGCGGTGGCCAGCCTGGTTAAGACAAAATGCTGAATACAAATTTCATGGTGGTTGGTGGGGACTAGCTGAACAAGTCACCATCCAGCTCCCAGGGGCTGGGTGTTTGCATTCTCCCTGTGTGTTCTCCAATCACTATGATTGGCACTAATTGCCAAATTAATGATTATTACTTAATGATTTCCAAGTCCAGTATTTCCAGTGGGAGAAACGTGTTTCAAAAGAAATCTGTCTTATAACAGCTATGCTGTCTTGTGTGATATTCCCACTGATGTTTGCTCTCTCTGGAGGAGAAGCATGGATGTAAGAACTTTAAAAATTAATATCTAGCGATCCTTAAAAATATTTTCCTTTTTTTAATTTAAAGAGAATGGACCAAGCCTCTGAGTATGCTGTCTCTGAAGCTTTTTCCCTTCAAAAGTTAAGGTATCCACAGAGGCCTTGTGTTCCTCTGACAAGTTTGGAAACTGTGGAACGGCTGCAAGATCATGATGAGGCCTGTGAGGAAGGTGAGCTGAAATACTGCCTGCCACGAGATGCCTAAAGTGAACTGTTCTTGATCTAGTGTTGTGGTTCTGGTCTGAACAAGCTCTTGCAAGGCTTGAGACTGTAAGAGTCAGTTCATAGTAAGATGTCTTTCATCTGATGGAGAGAGGCATAAGAAGAATCAGTTGCTGGAGTTCAAGGTAGATCTTGACTAGCATACCTAAGAGAAGGATAAATTCTCTGTCTCCTGGCAATTTCAGGTCAAGACAAGGGTGAATACCTCCCCTGAAAACACACTGTATGGCCAAATACAAGTTAATGGGTCATAGGGAACCAGGTAAAATTACCTGACAGATTTTTGATAGTGGGCCAGATGTGAAAATGGAGTTGCTCTGTGTAACTTTCGCATCTACAGATAATTGTGTGGTTTTGCTTTGATTCCCATGCAAAATTTTCCTTACTAATTAGCTAACTAAATATTCCCTTTGTAATGCCTGCAGAAACAAACGCTTACTGAAATTTGAAAGTAAAACTGCAGTACATTAAAAAAAAGATGGGGAAATGATCTCCTATCAGTGTTAGAAGTACATCTGCAGTGTAAAAAGCTGACAGGAGGCAAGATTTTAAAAACTGAGTTAACCATTCTTTTAAGACTCAAAAGTGAGCCTTATAGAATGGAATGAAGACACGTCTCTAGAGCATCCACTTCAATACAGGAAGTCAGTATTTCACTTATACTCATCAAGGGTTCAACTAATAGCATGGAATACACATATCTGCTTACAGTGCACTCTCTGAATGCATTATACAGCACAGTGACTCGAAAGGAGCTGTCTTTGCAACTGCTGGAAAAGTTGCTTGCTTTCCTCGTGTTTCTTTATTATTGTTGTTTGCCTTTCTCTCCTAGGGTTTTCCTTTTTATAGCTACCAATCCCTCAGGATTGTTCCTACCTCAGCTGAAAGCTTTTTATCTGGAACCCATGATTAGAATACTTAACTTCACATAGTCCACTTTGTAAAGAAAGGTATCGATAAGAGAAGTGCCAGAACCCATTTGCTGAAGTTACAAGGAGCTCACATTTCCCAGTCAAAAAAGTAACTCCTCCCCAAATGATAAGCTGTTTTCCTGTCTTCTTTCTGTTATCAGTTGTATTTCCTTGTTCCTGAGCTGGCCTGAGAGATTATGAAAGAACAAAAGTGATCTGAAGGACAATAAACATTACATTTATGTTTTCTTAAAAAAAACCCGCCCCATTTCGAGGAAGTTTTTAAAAGGCTTTGTTGCATTAGAAATACCAGGACTCAACGGGAACATCTTCATTTTGTGTTAGACGTAGAGATTTGGAGCAGCTGCTTCCTCTTGTTTATTGGCTCTGTACCTTTACAGGGGATGACTTGCACTACAGCGGCTGCTGAGATCCCTGCTCTTTGCCCATCCTCACAACATGGATAGCTCAGGATGGCCCAGCTTCTCGTAGGGCTGCTCTTGATGCCGTGCAGTTTACAGCCCTGCATTCGGCTTCAGGAAGAGTTTGGCCACCCATGCAGCAAGGCCAGGTGGTTTGCTGAGGCAGCAGCCACGTTAGCTGTCCTTGCTTTTGAGTAGGAACTCTGTAAAAGTAGTTTTTGCGTTTTTCCACAGGAGAGTGGAAATACAAGTAAAGTCCATAGAAGGACTTCATACTGAGTTGTTCGTTAGGCATTTGAGCTCACTGAGGAGTACCAAATCCATCATGTGTGCACTCCTGTAGTTGCAGTCTTAATGCTGAGTACAGGTAGTCTCCAGTGAAGCTTACCACCTGACAGACTTGTAATTTAGACTCACCAGTTGTTCATGGAGCTGCGATACTTGCAAAGGTTAGCCTGTACACGTGAAATGAACATTTGTCCAAACATTGGTTCTTTTTGTATTTAACATCTGACGTGTATGTGGAAAACATCTAAGTGTCTGCAAGTGCAGTGGTAAAACATATGAAAGCTATCTGAGTCATGAATTACCTCATGTGAATTCCGTCTCCTTGATAAATGCTATAATAATCACGAGTGATCTAAATGTCCACAGAATCTTGTAGGAAAAATGAGGTGAAGAATTCATTTGGTACACGTGACAGGGAAGAAGTTTACCACTTTCTCTTCCTATTCTTTTATTGATCGAGAAGATGAGAACAGAACTGTTAGCCTTATTCCATTTTCTGTTGCAGATCAGCTTTCAGTCATTTTAGACAGCCTTCCCAGCATGTGATACAACTATTCCAGAGATAGAGTCTTGCTAGTTTACACTTACCTATATATTTTTTAAGCAAATGAAGTCATTGGTCTTTTTCCTTATGATAGCCCAGCAGCTGCTCAGTAACTGGATGAAGTCCAAACTGCAACTGGAGCTGATGAGTGATGGAGAAGAGGAAGTTGACTCTATCCTCTTGGAAAAGCCTTCTGCAGCCCCTCTGAAGCATGAGCAGTTTGATGGTGAGCACAACAAAGGAGTTCCTGACATCCTTTGTGAGGTTGTGCTGGGAAAGGGAGCCAGGTCTCATGGCTTGTCATACTGAGAGATAAAAGTTGCTTTGAGGCCAGGGTAACAGGCTCAGTAGAAACAAGATCAGAGGTGATGATTTTTCTGCCCTAGCTCTTACAGCAGCTTGCCGTAGGGCTGCACAAATGCGCCTCATAAACATTCGATGTCTCCCTTTGTAAAAGAGAAATCATATTTCTTTTGTGTATAGGTATTTGTGAGGCCTGTCAAATTTATACAGCCATTTGAGATGCTCAGAGGCAAGGCAGTAAAAAATGGTTGAAATGCTGTTACTGCTTTAGTGTGTTCAATGGGAGACTGATTAAGACTCTTTGGGGATAAATGGAGTGCAGTCAGTGTGTCCACTTCCATGATAAATGCATTCACAGTCTGGGAAAATGATCCCTTTAATTGTGTTAGGCTTTGTGATCTGAGACAGAGGGGTTTATTCATTTCAGACTAGCCTGAGAGAATCTGAATTCCTCATTTCAGACTTGTGCCGCTATCTGGAACATGAAACGGAAAGTTTTTCTGTCCAAGAATACCTACAGCATCTTTTGCAGAGTGAAGTTGTGAATGGTGGGATAGTGGAAGACCTTAGACTTGAAGATATCAAGGAAAAGAAAAAACTTGCAGATCCACGAATAATCATGGAGCTCAGACACAAGCAGGTGCGAGCAGGCAAGGCAGCACAGTTAAAAGGAGTAAGATGAAGGATTATAGGATTACAGTAAATGCTCAGTGATACTTCCCCTGTATTCTCTCCCAACCTGCAATAATCTCTGACTTGGAGGCAAACACCTGAAGATACTCTTCCGCAGTTTAGCTGAATTTCTGCGTGCACATTAGCTATTACAGTAGCTTGCACAGTCAACTTTCACTACGTCTGTTAAGGTTTTCCCCCCTTTCTGAAGACTGACAGGAAAAGCTGCCATGGCAGTCTGAGTTCTGAGTAACACTTGTTTAACCTCACTCTCTTGAATGGAACTTTTTTGCTGGTCTGAGAACAGAACCTGCCCAGTCAGTGCCAGCTATAGATAGGGTTGCTTGCTTCATGTGAAAGGTGGCTTGTAACCCACCCTGTCAGTGTACAGTGAACCTCAAATTCTTCAGCCTTTGGTATCTGCTTTGACTTTTGCTGATTTCCTCCTTCCCAGGTGAAAGAAAACCGAATGAAGCGTCAGAAGGCATTAGAGCTTCAGAGACAAGAAAAGTCTCTGAAGAGGTTAGCTCTGTCTGAGGCCAGGCTCCAAGCACAGGAGGAGGACAGAAGGAAGGCACTGAAGGCCAAGAAGGAGGAGGAGGAGATCCAGAGGGAAATGGTGAAGCTGCGAAAGGAAATGGCTGAGAAGAGGCACACTATGGCAGAAGCACGGAGAACGTAAGAGGGAGAGGGGGGCATGGAAATAACCGTATGAAGAACGCTTATCAGCTCCTTTGGCTAAATGTAAGAGGAGTGGTGGTCCCAAAGGAAACATCTGTTGTTGCTCTGTCTTCAGACTCTCCCAAAAACTTTTATTTCTTTGTCAATGGCAGTTTATCATTAGTGGGAAGATGGGCTAAAGGTACCATTAGCCTTCCTTTCAGCCATTACTGTACTGAATCACAAAGTAGGAGCATGTTTGCACCACCATGCATTCCTTCCATCAGCTTTGTGGCCGCATCAAGCCTTGGTAGTGTGTAATGCAGCATGAAAGCCAGCACACATGCTCCCTCTCTCCCCTTCCCTCCCCGTCCTCCCCTCCCCAGCACTTACAATACTTCCTCTGCTATGAGAATAAACAGCATTTTTGCTGAGGATTCTGCAGAGACATTATTTTTGCTTCTGCTGAGCTTGAACTGTCAGAGATGTGACTTGTAGGGATGCCGTTTATTTGCTTAGGCAGCCCTGAGATCCTAAATCTTCTAATGCAAGTGCTTTGTTGAAATCTTACAGTTTTCTTCTGCATGCTACACTTTGGAAACACTCCAGACTTTTTAAACCATGACAGAGGCTGTTTTCTAAGAAGGCTGAGTTAAATAATCAGCAGCTTTCGAAGCTGCAGGGGTGGTTCTCTTAGGATTGGCCAAAAAGAGAGTGGAATCTGAGCTACAATACTTTTCTTGTTGTATTAGATCTGTATGTTTGTTCATTTTCCAGGGAGGGGAAGAGACAAGAAAAAAGTCAGAAGTTGTCAATGCAGGAGGTATCTATTACTGCATCACCACTCCTGGTCCCGAAGGAGGAGGAGCAAGGAGAGGAGAAACAGAGAAAGGCTCAGGAGCTGTTGCGCAAGATTCACACCAATAAGCAAAGAGTGAGCATCACCCCTCTTTGTCTGAGACCGAGTTACCTGCCCTCAGCTAACATTTGCAAAACTGAAGTAAAAAGTCCTGGTTATCAGAATTTTTTACTCCTTCCAAGCTGTCCTTCTGATACCAGGAAAGCAGAAGAGCAGGGCAAAAATGATCTTGTAAGACTAGGAGCGAGAAATCCTGAGCCTCCATCCCCACTGTGTCTGTGCCTCAAGTGTACTCAGTGGGAGTTTCACTTAGAATTGTGGAAAAGATGTGGTGCTCAGGACAGCTGTGAACATAGAGGCTTCTGCATTTGAGAAATAGGCAGATGCACAGAGGAGGCAGTGGAGCAAGATTTATTTTCCCTTGAGGAAGAAAGTAAAAAGGGGGAAGTGGCACAAAAGGTCCTGAGAAGACCTTATTGTGTGCATGGGAAGATATTTTAAAGATTGCCTTGCAGATCCTGGTGCAGGAGCAGGGAGAGGAAAGGGAAGTGCTGAGGCCTGGAATGAATTTTGAAGTGGGTCTCCCAGAACTGAAGTACGCCAGCACATCCACAGTAATGGGTTCCTCAGGGATCCACTCCCACTGGGGGCAGCAGGATATTCTGTGATATTGCAACAGCTCTTTCGAGGCAAGCATGCAGACTTTAGTAATTTCTAGTAGGAACCTATTTCTTTTACCCTCATTATCCTGTCACCATGGCCAGCTCTGGGTTAAACACCTAATTGTATCAAATACTTGCAATTAAAGAGCAATGTTTTTGTACTGAATTAATTTTATATGGGCAGTTTCAGCAAAGGGAATAAATTTCCCTGAGTGCAGGTATGAATGCCACCCATCAGGTAATGGTTTTAATTAATAGATCAATCATCATTAACGCCTACTTATCTACATCTAGAATTTCTTTTATAGAAGAGTCCCACAGCTTTTATGGTGATTCTCCCCAGGGCTGACTTCATCTGCCCGTCTGCTGGATTTGAGCTTGCCTACTGTTTAGCGGTACACAACCTCTCTCCAGCCCAATTTAAGCTATGAAGTTAAGCCTGAATGAAACCACAGAACAATTTAGGGCTGGCATAATGTGAGAAGCCAGGGCTTAGCTGAGCTAAGCAATAGTGACACTCCGATTATTTTCCTAAAGCAGAAAGAAATGGCTAATGCATTGACATTTTGTCCGTTTTGTAAGTCTCCATTTGGAGATTTCAGTGAGTGAGAGGAATGCAATTAAAACAAGGCATTACGACAAAGGGGAACAGCTGAGTCTTGTGAGTTGACCCACTAGGAGGATCAAAATGAACAGTGTTGCAGTGACAGGGCTAGAATCATGGGGTAGATTAGATAGCAAATTGCTGTTCTGTACAATGTAAATCACTCCCAGAGGCAGCGAGTCTAATTACACAACAGGGGAAAGGTTTGGCTTCATGCTGGAACAAGGGTGAGCTTAGGTTGTGTCATAAATTCATGCTGGGAAGTATCTTAATTTTTGTCTAAGTTAGAAAAAAACACACCAAAAAACAAGTGGCCCATGGGAGATATTTGTGAACTGTTCTCAGAAGTGTTTGTAACTGTAGCATCTTAAAGACATTTTCTAGATTTTGAAATTACTTTCCTCTCTAGAACTTCTATGATCCTCACCCATTTTATTCCTTTATACTTGGTGAACTAAGTGCATTTCACTCAAAAGCATAAAGCCCCATGACGTTATCCTTCTAGTCCCTTTCTGCTTCTTGTAGAAGACCTGTACATGCTCTGCACTGGGTTTTTTACCCTCAAGGTAATTGTTGAAAGTGGGGATACTAAAAAGAATCTCAAAAAGGAAAGTCAAATAAGGGGAAGGGTTGAGAAGATCAGCATTTGTGTGACGGGCTGTACCTTCTCATTGGTTTTCTGAAACTCTTCCATGCAGTGCATGCAGCGACATTTCTCTGCTTGGCTGAAAGTCGTTCTGGAGCACAGAATTAAAATGGGAAAAGCCAGAGCCTTTGCTGACTGGAAATGCCAGTTGAAGGCCCTGCGAGCTTGGAGAAAATATACCTGGGCCCAGAAGGTAGAGCAGGAGACACAGCAATTGGAAGCTCATCTCCGAGATCAAAACAGGTAGTGACCCTACACTGTGGCACTCTTCCTACTGCAGTAGTACTTGGGCACAGCAGTGATCAGGGACTGTAAAAGGGGGTTGCCAGTTAGCCAGCAGGGGGAAAACGGTAGCTTTCTGAGAAAACTGCTACGCTGCCTGTAGTCTGCCAGAGACGCTGCGGCACAGATGAAAAGGAGGACAGAGATAAACAAGAGCTTTAGCACTTTGCAACAAGCCTGCATCTCACTCGCTCTGTAGGTATCTTTCCTGGCAATCTCACCCTGGCTTGCTCTGGACCCCAGAGAATACGAGGTGCCATATTTATTCCTGATTAATATAGTTATTTCCTATTTCAGTAGCAGTACAGCAGAGATCATTTTGGCCAGTGTCTTTCATTGAGGAGGCTGTTGGATGAATTACCTATCAGCCAGAGAAAATTTTGCTCTTGCAGGTGTCTGGCAGGTTGTGTGGTGAGGCACTGCCACTTCCCCCTGTGCAGCTGGCAAGGGAACTTCCTCTTTCAGACCTATCCTACAGATGACACAGGAAATTGCAAAATGTGAACTAGGGAAACTTACTTCAAAATAATGGGCATCCTTTCTGCCCTCCCACTCCTCCTTGGAGAAACTGTACAGCTTTGGAGTGCCTCAGAGTTAGGCCACAAAAAGAGACTCAGGAAATTATGGGGCCTCATGCCATAGCCTGGTCTGCTGTACTTGCTGCAATTGTTTCAAGCCTGCAGAAGTCTCACTCCTGTCGTAACACAAGTGCTTTCTCATTCAGGAAAAAACAACTGTCTGCGGAGCATAACCGGCGACGGCTTTTGCGCTGCTGCTTTCTGGCATGGCAGCGCTGGAGCCGAGCAGAGACAGAAAAGCAAGAGCTGCAGATCCAGAGGGAGAAGATGAAGAGAAAGATGGCACAGCTGCTGGAGGCAGTGTCACTGGGGCAGGGTGGTCTGGACAGGCCACTGGAGGTTAACAAGCCTGGGACAGCAGAAGTAAACCATCATCAAGATTTGCAGCAAGACAAGGTAAATCCTTCCCATTTTGTTTTTTGTCTATTGGCATTTCAGTACTCTTACAAAGTACTTCTTTTGTGCAGTCTGAAATCAAGAGTACATTGTCCCAGAGAAAAGCTTCTTTCCCAGGGTGACCCCCACATAACTGCCTGCAACTGTTCAGGAGGGAAGTCTTTAAAAATCAGAGGCAAAAGTGAAGGACAATGGATGCGTTTTAAAAATAATCTCTAATAATGACAAAGAACAACCCTTCATGTACTGTGAGTCGCAATGAGCATCCCACCCCAGATCGCTTTTGCTGAGAGATTAGTTACATCTTTGATGCCTGCTTAGACTTAAAAAGAATAATGCTTGACTGCGTGACAAGAGATTTTGTCATGCCAGTGCAGCTCTCTGGCTTTTAAACATGGGGGAAAAAAGTTGTCAGTGGCTGTTTCAGATAATGTGCATCACAAGGAGGTGGGAGAGGAGAATCAGAGCTAGCTTCCTTAAATTGGCATTTATCAGGTCAGAGCCTGCCCTTCCTTTCTGTCTATAAAACCTGTACCACAGCAGTATCCCGATCCCAGCATGAGAGCTCACACACACATATTACAGGTCAACCTTTTAGTTTGCTTAAGTGTCAGCAAAAGTTGATTTCCTGCAGTGCTTGTATCATCCTAGTAGGCCCCTGTTTTTCGTCTGATGCACTGGTAAAATTTGTGCTGGAAGGATGAGACTGAATTTGGGGTTTGACCTAGGAATCAGAAAGCAGATCTTACATCTGATGCTTCTTCAGAGAAAAACCATGTGTCAGAAAAGGTACAGCTTCATTCTGCACTGTGCACCAGTTTCATGGTAATACTTAGCAAAGCTGGAGAAGAGGCACGAGGAAGCAGCACCTTGTACACTTCTCTTCCACCTGAAAAGGGATCAGCCATGTAGATCACTTCAACATTTTTTTCTTTTATTCTCCATCTGAGTTCTGAGTGGGGACAACACAGTCCAAAAGGGACAGTGCTAATCCCTGAATAATGAGCTGACCCCTGAGAAATGAGCTGTCCTGAGCTGTGCTCCCTAACAAAATAGTCAGGATATATTCCTGCCAGAGCTCTTGCCTGATCAGGATTTCTTCCTCCCAGTGAAATGGCACACAGCTCCCTAACAGTCTTTTCCTACAACCTGTTACTTTGTGCATAACAGGGCCCCTCTGCTGTGGCTAGGAACTGGATAAAGACCGCGCAGCTGAGATTACCCTACTTCTCAGGCATCTCACCAGATCTGCATTAAAGAAATACTTACTGCGCAGGAAGGGCAGAAGGGTACTTCATTCTAATCCATGCCAAGTTTTCCTTATTTCTTTTTTTTCCCCCCTAGCCAACTGAAACTGGACTCACACAGAAAGAACCTGACCAGACCAGAGACAACTCTCATTGGGATGCTGCTCACACATCTCATTCCCACAGAAAACCCAAATTTGCCTGGGAGATGACCGTAAAATGTGCAGCCCTGAGTGCCCAGGACCAGGCTGTGTACAGGAATCAAACAGCCACTCTCCCCCAGCAGTTTCAGGCACCTGGTCCAAAGCCAGCTCCTGCTTATGGTAGCAGTTTTGAACACTGTCATGACTTCCAGCGATGTCTGATTGAGGAGCAGAGGCAGCAGCTTCAGAAACAGCAAGAGCTGATCCTTGAACTGCAGGAAGATCAGAGGCTGAGCAGAGTTAAAGAAGAGTCAGCACAAGGCACGGCTGTAACCCAGCTGCTTAACAACTCTGCTTCACAAATCAGGGAGGAAAAACCGAAGATGGAAGAACAATCCAGGTGCAAGAATACAACCCGTTTGAGGTATATGCCCTCGATGAAGCAGGCTCAATTAGTCAGCATGTCTCATTCCTACTCAAGTTGAGCCAGAATTTGGCGGGCGCACTTCAGCCACGCTAGCATTATTTGCTCTTCTCTCACCTGTGACTTAGCCCCAAGGGTAGTATCAGGCTGGCCACAGTTCTCCGTCCTCCCTTTTTGCAATGGCTTGACATCATGTGATCCATACAGGATCCACTTAGAAACAGCAACACTAGAGTGTCACATGTAGTAGCAGCAGGGATTTATGTGGTTAGGAAAAAAGAAAGTGTCATCCTCAGTATTTCAGAGCATGCAGCAGCCCTGGGTACTTGACTCCTTTGCAAGGATGCATCATTAATCCCATTTCAAGCAGAAGAAAGGTGTATCAGGGATTCAGAATGAAAATGCAGCACAACGGGGAATAGAAATTACAAGGCCTGTTCCTCAACAATAGGTGGTAGGTGTGAAACATCATTTGACCACATTCATTGATGAGTTTCTGTTTTCTTTTCATAGTCCACCTGTTTCTCACAAGCCAGCAAACACCAGGGCAGTGATGCAAAGCAGGAAGCCCTCCAGCCAGCTGATCTCACCTCATCCCATACTGAAAGGTATTGTTCTAGATAGCAAAGACCATTCCAGACCACTTCTCTCAACAACTTGTCTGAGAACTTTTCCCTTTATTTGCCTCAGCCTTACTGGTTGATGACAGCATGCAAATAAAACTCAGCCCTCTTTCCCAGCCTGACCAGCGCTGTGAGAGGGGGATCTGTCTTCATGCCCAAGTCAGGCATCTGTAAAACCCGGGCCACTGCAAGCCTCTCAAGTCAGTGCTTAGTACGCAGTGGTGGCTAACACTTGTGATTGTTTCTGGTGTGACAGGACTTGGAGAGAGCAGCTCTGCAGGGTTTTTTTTGCTGTCAGTCTCATTCCCGTCATCGTACATTCAAGTAACACTTAAACTGACCAGACATTTTCATCTAACTTTGACAGAGGTATTGAGATTTCAAAAGGGAACTAAGTGCCTACCCAAGGTTTTGTGAGATAACAGTAGCTAGGGCTGGGGAAGGAGCTCAGGACCCCTGCCTTCTGTGAGATATCTCCCCCCCATGCCCACACTGGAACAGCATATACATGGTAAACATGCAGCACAACCTTTTCAAGCAGTAAATTAAGATCGGGTTCTGTTATATCCCTAGGTCATGTCCTTCCGTATCAACTAGGGGGTGGTCCTGATTGTCTGGAATATGATCATTGTGATGTTTTAACAGTTTTGGGATCACTGTGTTCAGCTCTGATGCTACCTAGTCTAAGCCATCACTCAACTCTGATTTGCCTGAACTGTATGCCTTAGAGACAGTGAGCATATTTTCAGAGCACTCAAGTGCTTTTTTTTGAAGATCCAAAAAAAATGCAGTGAATAAGGTATCGCTGGATGATTTTCCCTTGACAGAGAATCCTGCGACAGCTGAGAGGAGAAAACAATCTGAGGAAACCTACTGTGGTCAACACACTGAAGTCCCCCCAGTTATCAGTTGCTCTAGCCTGTGCCTTGTTTGCAGCTTCAGAAGCAGCAAGCATGGGTTCTCAACTCCACTGCATGTTCTGTGTGGTCCCCTCAGCACTGTAACACCTTTGCTGATAGCCAACAAGATCACCACATTGCAGTTTATCTCCCAAAAGAAGCATCAAGCAGCAGTTTCTCACTAGTGGGACCAAGTACCTGTGTGTCACTGTGGCGGGGATGCTTTCCATCATGAAATTGCCCTATAATTAAGCAATTGGAGCTTGCTGGAGACCTCCTAGCAATTGCTGCCAAATCAAGTCCCCCGAGCCTCAGCTCTCAAATCAGGGAAGACGGGGATAAAACCCTGAACACAGCTTCTTTCATAACAGCCTCATGGCTGTGACTGTCAGCCAAGGAGGGTAGAGTGAATCTAATTGGGTAGTCCTGAGTCATCTCTTAAATGTTTGTGGGTTCCTTGTTCATGACGCTGCCAGCCGTAAGAAGCAGCAGAAAGCAAGTCCCTTTGTCTGGCCACTGCAGGTCAACAGGGGCCTGGCAGTAGAGTGAAGTGGTCATCCTTGTTCACCCAACTTCTGCCATTATCCTATAGCTCGTTTCCACTAAGCCTTACATCCTCTGTTTCTATAGCTATGGAGGAGAGAGCAACTCAGCGGGCAGAACGGAGGAGGAAACTAGAAGAAGCCAAGCAACAAAGAGAAGAGGCAAAATTGGTAAGGGAAATGGAAAGTGTAATATCTCTTTCACACCATTCCAGTTACAAGAAACGCTGTTTTAACCCCAAAGTTAGAGACCAAGAAAAGGCCCTTTATATAAAACGGGAGTTTTATAGCTTGTGAGAAAGCAGATGTCCAGCACACATCAAAAGGAGTAGTTAATACTGCATTTGCATATGGTGACAGCACTAGCTGTGCCATATCTCAGGCAGACACTTCATGTTAATGCAGCTGCAATTCTGGAAGCAGCCTCCCTTACTCCCAATACTTTTTTAACACCTACCCCGTAACTTGTCTTTGCCAAGGATGGGAAGGATGGAAGTGCTTGCAGACATCCACTTGACTGGACCTGCCAACGGTGATTTCCCTTCCCCTGCCTTTCCTGTCTGGTCATGTGCAGTTCAAGGACATGCAGTCTCACCCAGTCAAAATCCTGCATCTTTCTAGCAAATCTCTGCTGAAGAGAGAAGATACTGACAATGTTTGCATAGTTAATACCCAAATTCTGTGACACACATCTAACAGAGGAGCCGCCTTAGCTTCAGGGCATTAAGCTGTTACTGAAAACATGGATAGTAAATTGTATTAGGTTAGAAAGCTCAGAACTGGGGGTCCTAAAACAACCAGCATTTCTTCCTTCTGCAAGCAAGAGAGGTGCACTCACATACACAGGAGGCTGAAATGAGCTCTAGAGAACGCTAACCACAGAGTGGACAGACAAGCACCAGGTTAGTTTTCCTCACCTGCAGTTGCCACAGTTGTAGAAATCAGGAAGCACAGTCATAATAATCATGCATTATGGTTCCTGTGGGTTTTAGGCCTTTGATACATACATTGAGAGTGAAAGCTTTGTGAAATGAAAATAGAGTGGGGTTTGCAAGGGGAGTAGATAAACATTCAGAGAAGTATATTTTGCCAAGTATGGCCAGTACCGAAGTACCTTCAGTGTTTGGAGAAAGAAATGTTTGGGTACCTGTAATGCTGCTCTGCATGGAGAAGTAAAACTTCAGAGCAGAGCCCAGGGCTTCAGAACTGACTTCAGCTATCAGGTTATTGATGAATAACTTGGTGTATGGCTTAATTTTTTTAGAGGAGGAGTGGGCAAATACTGTAAGTTAGGGCAAAGACAGATAGACAGATAGATGTAATAGAAAGAACAGTCCCTTCTTCCTCTCCCTTCCACGGTTCACTGTCCAACACAGATCATGTCTAGTATGTGACAAAGTCTGTTTCCTTCTGAAGCTTCAGGTGCTGGTCCATACTAGAGGAATACTGGGAAAGCTTAGAGGTCTGTGTTCTCTGAAAAGGTCACTTGCACCAAATTAAATTTTACCTTTCTCCATTTTCTCCATTTCAAGGCCCAGCTGAAGGCTGAAGAGGAAGCACGACAGAGGAAAGAGGCCGAGGAAAAGAAAGCTCAGCAGGAAAAACGACGGGAGGAGAGAAGGCAGCAGAAGCTGGTGACCAAACACCTCACCTGTTTCCCCCCCTTTAGCAGGGATAGGGAAGCGGAGCCGTTACCCGCTAGCACTCACTCAGACCAATGTGAGCTGAAGGTCTTCATTAGCAGAGCAGAGCCGCTATATCCACTCACCACCTGCCCCCTTTTTGGCAATATTAGAGGAAGAGCCGTGGACTGAACGTGTTATGAAGTATATATTATCTGTCTCATCAGCAGGACTAGAGGGCCCAGCTGGTGGGCCTTCACTGCTGAGGTACAGCCACATAAGCCCCCCCCCACTGGCAGCATGCTCAGCCTGCTTTCAGACTGCTCCTTCCACTTGTATCCCCCCTCCAGTATACACAATGATACCAGTCACAAACACACAATTTAAAAGTAAACAAGCCTGACAGTTAGATTGGGGGCAACATTCCACCTGAACGATAGAAGCTTCCTCTCCTAGGAGCTAGCCTAAGAACAGTCCCACTTCATTATTGTTACTTGGAAATGAGCTGTCCTGATAACCCAAATAGCGCACTTGAAATCCTACAGGAATTTGACCTACAACTACTGCTCTACTTGGACTGAGCGTTTTAGGATGTTTGACCTTCATCCCCGAGTCTCAGCCAAAAGTAATATTGAACAGTTACATAACACCCACTATTTAGGCTAGACTAAGAGGTAGGGTCCATGTGTAAACTCAGAATCATTTCTGGACATGTTTTCAGTCCAGTTTTATAAACATAGAAAGCTGCCCTCCCCACATGATGAAGCCCCATGAAGAGGAGGTTCCTGCTGTGTCAGCACTGGTGGTAGCCACAGACTATGTATCTGCTACAGTAACACCAAACTGCGGTGCTGAGGGAAGGCCACGTGCTCATACATGGCCCAAGGAAATGTCCAGAAATACCATCATCTTCCAGGAGAATTTTCAAGACCATTTGCTCCGCTTTCTACCACAGGTTCTAGTACACAGGGTCATGTCTGGTCTGCACTGCTAAAGATGCAGATCCCCATTTCCTGTCAGGTCAGGACCTCCAGCTCCAGTGTGATAATCCATTGGTATTGCTTAACATCCTTTTTACCCAGAGTGAATCAAAACTACTGCTCTTTGTATTGTAGAAAGAGCTGGAGAAGCAGAGGATGCTGGAGGAAGAGCAGCAGCTCCAGAAAAAGGCCAGAGATCACTATGAGAAGGTCCTGCTCAGAAAACTGGGAATGGTGCCATGGAAAAGGTTGAGGGAGCGAGCCAAGGAAAACCTGGTGGTAAGTGCTGAGGAGAGGAAAGGACTGGTGCCATGGGAGGAAGGGAAAAAGCATGGATGCAGCACTTAGCAGAAGCCTTAATAGGCTCTTAAGCAAGGTAGAGATGGAAAAGCAAAAAATCTCCCTGCACATCCTGACCTGTATTAGCTCTTTAAATCAGCCCATCTGACAATAATCATGAAAGGTCATCAAAAAGCCACAGAGTTGTCATCCTTATTTGTAGCTGATTAAACAGGAACCAAAAGGACAGAGAAAGGAACGAATTTCAATCTAATGAGAAGTCATCTTTTATTAGCCTCCACTTGTCTGCAGTACTGCCACGTGATTTGATGCCAATAACACAGTGGGAG
Organism: Falco peregrinus; assembly: GCF_023634155.1. Taxonomy (NCBI): domain Eukaryota; kingdom Metazoa; phylum Chordata; class Aves; order Falconiformes; family Falconidae; genus Falco; species Falco peregrinus. The sequence goes on along the minus strand of NC_073726.1, from coordinate 87,097,921 downwards.
TTAGTTTAGTATGATACAGCCAAAAAAATAAATTGAAGTTATATGACGTGAGCCTGTTCTCTTGCTCCACAGCAAAGCCAATCAGTAAGATGCTGCCAAGCCACTGTAGTTCTGGCAGTTAACCCCAGCGTATCGCTAGGGTTTTCCCTCTCTCTGGAGTTGCTGCTGGTGCAGCGTTGGCTGCTGCTAGATGTAGGACACCCACAGGTGGTAATCCAGTGATCTGCTCTAGCCTGGCCATATCTTCAGCACAGAATAGCAAGCGGTAGCTTCTGAGACCTTGACACGTAAATATTGCTAATGAAAACATTTTTGTACATGACTGAGCTGGCATGCCTTGTCAGGGGTGGACTAATACCACTTGCCGTATCCTGAAGATTCAGCCAGAGCCCAAGGCTAAGCTGGCAAACTTCCATTTAAGTCACTGGAACTGCAGCTACTTACAGCACTCGAGCAAATGCACATAGGCCTCCGGCTGGGAGGGAGTAGAGGGATAGCAGCTGCTCCGAAAGTCCACCCTGCTGGCCAGCGTTATGGACGGGGCTGGACTAAACCGTTACGGGCCGTGCGTCTGCTTCATTCACAACAGGTTAAACTGAGCATCTAATTAATTCAAAAGGCTGTTCTCTGGAAGTGACACAGCAGTAGCCTGATAGAAACTTGTCTTGTTCCTTATGCTGATCCCTCCTTGGGGGAACCTATCCTGTAAGTTATTCAAGCTGTCAGAGATCTGCATTTTGAGGGGCCCAAAAAGCTGAGGTGATTTTCTCGCATACCCGGTTTCCTGTAGCTTTATGTTTATGTAATCACTAGTTGCAGTCACTAGCTGCTGTCTCTGCTGTCTTTACTCAGACGGCACAAAGGCACCACTGCTTGGGCCTGCAGAGGAAATGCCTGGTGTCTTGGCTCCAGGACACCCAGAGGAGCCTCACAGAGAAAGCGGCTCAGGCTGAGGACTTCTATTCCTGCATGCTGCTGCGACGGGGCTTCAGGAACTGGCTAAAGGTTTGCCTGCACCACAGCAGAGAAACGATACCAAGCAAGCTACTGCTGCCACACTTCCCCCTCACTGGAGTGCCGCTTCATACGCTTGCAGCCCAGCCTTGGCTGAGTTGCACTGTCCCCATTCCAGCAACATCTTTCCCTTCTTCAGAGACCTTTCAGCTCACCGCTTTCCATCCTCCTCCTCCACCTTTGCACTCTCACCCTGCTCCCTGCTGATTTTCCTCCACTCCTGTCCCCATTACCCTTCACTGCTACAGTCTCAGCGCTGCTCTGTTTCTGGTTTATTGGGCTGGGGGTTGGGAGGAAGAAACCATTTTTCTCCTCTTTCTCTGTCCTTCTTCCTTAGTACAAGGATTATCTCTCCAGTCTGGAGGAGAGAGCGAGTGCCCTCCATGCAGCCTGCCTCATGAGGAAGTACTTCTGGGCATGGTTTGATCTGATCATGGAAGAAAAATGTACCTTATGGGAGAAGCTAAAGATTGCTACCGAACACAGTAACAAGTAAGTGCGCTCCCTTGCCAGCAGTTCTTTTTACTTAGGTTTCATATAACTTACAGATTATTATTTTAGAGACCAATTTTGACAGATCAATTGTGAGCTCCCCGAGAACATGTGAAACAGGTTCTTTACTGCTGGTATTTTGTTTCTGTGATATGCACAGACAACATCAGCAGAGGTTTCTGGTAAGAATTTTCCATGTAGCCTGGAAAATGAAACGCAGTAGTAACTTTCGCAGGACTTTCAAACCTGCTGAAAGAGAATACAGTGAAAGCAGGTAAGTAGCTGAAACTTTCTAAGCTGATTAGCAGATCCAGCCAGGCTTCTGCTAAAGCTGCCTGAGGAAAACCTTTTAAGTACAATTATAGCAAGCCAAATGATTGTGCAGGAATTACATTGTACTGCTTTGTCCACAGCAGATGATTTAGTTCACAAATCCAAAGGTGATCAACTAGAAACTCTGCTTAAGGAAGCTCTCCCTTTATGCCATTGTCAACCTGGCTTGACAGTGAGAACTGCAGGAGACAGTTCAGCCCATCATGACTGGAGCTGGATGCAGCCAGTTCACTTCCTGTCCCGTAACTGCATTAGCCATGCATTGTAACAGGAAGAAAAAAAACTATTGTCAAAGTTCAGCAGAAAACAGAAGCGTGTTGACGTACCTCATCATGAAAGCATGCCAGCTGCATGGAGTCACGAATAGGCTGCGCCTGTGCATAGCCCGAACAGGATCTGCAGCACCTCGGAGGAATAATTAAATTAAATTCACCTCTTGCATGGTAGAGCAAACCTGTTCTAGCTTGCTGTGTCAGTAAGATCAGAACAGAGCACAGTTTAACCCAACAAGCCATCAAACTGAAGGAACCAGGGAAAATTCAGACCCAGAAAGAGACTAGATTCATTCTATGTATGGTCTCATATTAGGAGCATAATCACCTGTCATTCCTCATTCTCTCTTCCCCCAGCGACTGGCCAAGGGCAGTTCAGACCTTGGCACAGCAAACTATTCTTTAGACAGGACCGTTGCTCCCTATGGCCCCTATGGGAACCCAAGGCAAGGCACCTTTGGTGGGGTGATTAAAATCAGGTAAGAATTAAGAGCCCAGCTGCCTGCGCTCACAAGCAGTTGGTCAGGACCAAAGGACCCTGCATTTTTCCTGAAGAAACTGCTTTCAGAGACTCTGTTTATTCTTCAAGAAACATCTTTCATCTTCAGAGTGCTAAGCAAACACCAGCTAATGAATCCTGTCAGGGGGAGGAGCAAAATTCTGGAGGGAGAGGAATAGAGAAGGGCAATGTGTTATTTTTCCCTCGCGTGATTGACATATTAATGGAGTGATCTGCATGTAGATATTTAACATGTCACAGCCCAGACTAGCAGCAGAAAGGACAAATCCCGCAGCTGTTATAGAGGAGTTCCCCCCTCAAATGGAACTAATCTTTTGATTACCTGTTGTTATGTACACGTCACTTTGTTCCTTCTGTCCCCAATGTTTTTTAAGGAGACTCACACTGAATGCGTTCAAGGCGTGGAGGCAGTACCCATTACTGATGAAAAAGGAAAGAGAGAGGGAGGAAAGGAGAAACCAGCTCCGCAGGAGAGTAGCTGAAATTCTCCCCAACTTCCGAACGTGACAGAAGAGAGTCAAAGGAGACTGGGAAAGGGGACAGAAAGACTGATGCTGTTCAGTGCTGTCTTCCTGCTGACTGAAACAAATCCAAGGGGAAGTCCTGTCCAGTGCAAACGGTCTCACAGCCAAAGGAAGCTCCCTGGGGTCGCTGCTGTCGTAAACAAAGCATATATGAAAACTTCTCTGATGGTTTTGTTTTGCACTCCAGGGGGTTATTCCCCACAAGGTCCTCCTCGTGTGAAGTCTCCGTACGAGTGTCTTGGCTGGTGGCAGCACGGCCTAGGTAACCAAACCCTAGCACAGAGCGTGTTTCGGGCCAAGACCGTTTCCACACGCAGAGCTGCAGCACTGACACAAATCCTCCTCCATCACAGGAAGCACAGGACTGAACTGCACCTGTTTTTCCTTAAGCAGTCACCTGGTGCTTTTCTGTTGCCAGCACTCTGTAGGGTGACAGCCTGATCAGAGAGCAAACAGACCCGACTGTCAGCTGACCCCTAACCACTACTGTGAACTTGGCCACCCAGAGAACAGGTTCTAGCTAACTGTGCCAGGAGAGTTTGGATGGGAGGAGGAGAGGGAAGAGCTATTTATGCAGATCATATTTGCTAACAATCCAGATCACAGCATCGTGTATGAACAACCTAAAACCTGGATTCTTTTTCAAGGGACTGCCTAGTTCACAGCACTGGCCAGCTCACAAGCACTGCGCTTTGATTCTGGTGGCAAGCAGCAATTCCAAGTTTATAAACCTCTATCTTCTTGTCATTTAAACATTTTCTAAGCTGTTTAACTGTAGTATTAAAGGATGTATTGTGCAAGTCTATCTGGGCCTTTTTGCTTGATCCAGCACTTCAAAACACCCTAAAAATCCAAGAAAAAGGCAGGCTGTTTTTTTACATAAGCTAAAGCTGACATGATTAAAATGAAAGTTTCCTATCACTGTTCAAACTTAACCTGCAGCACAGTGCAGACAGGGGAATGCCGTTAAGGTACGGCATGTCTTGTCTTAGCAACAGCATAAGGCAGGAATCTGGAATGACTTCCCCCTCACAACAAGACAGGCAAAGTTCTCTCCAAAAGCATTTGGCAGTACAGGGAGCACTTGGGTAATGCCAAGAAAACAGTTTACTGTTATCTGTTGCATCAGGTAATTTTTAAAACCTGTATATGCACGGAAAGTTTCCAATAAACCCGAATCTGAAATGAACACAACTGAGCTGGTGGTGCTAATTGTGTCAGAGGCTGTCTGGGTGGCACTAGACAGAAGTCCAGCGTCAGGGGCCCAGACTGGCACCAAGCGCTGCAGGTGAAGTGGTACAGGGCAGGTCAAGGTGCCGAAGCACAGCAGCAGGCTCCAGAACTTTAGCATTGGGAATCTGTCCATGCAGAGAGCTCACGGGGGTGCAGTCGGAGAGCCCCTCTGCCCAGAAAAGCCAGGCGAGACTCTCGGCACAGATCTGAAGACAACTGTCACTCCCAGGTGACCCCCCACTGCCATCCTCTACAACCCATGGATGTTTACGTCTCCCAAAGGCTGCTTACAGACCTGAGCACCAGCAGGTCAGATGAGCGCATTATCCCAGTGCAGGGAGCTGAAGGTGCCTGCGTGGAGTGTGGGCGAGCACAGACCATCTGGCTGCATTAAAAAGCAGATTGTGAGAGGAAGCGATAAGCTGAGAGGGCCGAATAACTTGCCTTGCAGGAAAGAACCGGCACTGCAGAAGGGTGGCATCATTTGCAGAGGACTGAGCCAAAGAGGCAGGGAGGAGCGGGGCTGGGGGCTGAGCTACCAACCTGACACCCCAGGCCAGCCAGCAGCCACACTTGGTGCTACCAGCGGCAACCCAGGGGCAGCCAGCAACCACGCTGGGTGCTACCAGCAGCAACCCAGTTTCTCTTAGCGCACTCTCTCCCTTTGGAAGCCTCTCCCACGTAGTGCCTAACGAGCTCCTGGAACACCTCCGAATCAGCTCTTACGCTCCCCAAGTACTGGTGGCCTTTTCCCAAGCTGACTTCCTCCTTACCCAGGCTTGGCAACAAACAGCAGGGAAAGTCTCCAGCCCACCATCCATCTGGATTCACGGCATAAGGAGGGCAGCAACCCAGAGGATGAGAGGTGAGGGCATATCCTTTCTCAGCTAGAGAGAAGGAAGCGTTACAGCCAGCCGGAGACAGGACATGCTGCAGCTGTAAGGACAGTAGCAGGAATACAGAGCAGCAGAGTGGGTGCACCCACGTGCAGCCTGGTCTTGACCCCAGCAACAGGCTGAGCAGGTGTTGGATCTGCACCTCACAGCTGAAGGGGTGCCCCAAACCACTGGCTACTCAGGGGAGTATCCCGTTTACTGAACTGCAGATTCTTTCCCAGCAATGCCACAGTTGCACATTTTGTTGTCGAGGCTCACAGCTCCCACTCACCATCCGTGAAAATAATACTGCTTATGTGGATTATAAATCCCCCCCAAAGAACTCGAAGTACTGTCAACGCTTGCTTTAGAAACCGGCCTTTGATTCCAAAACTCTCACCTTCAAGGGTTTTCTTCTATTCTTAGTAGCCTTGAAAAACTGATTCTCCAGGTAAGACACCGTTTGGTTGGACATTCCAGCAGCAAGAAGCCAGAAGATCCAGGAGGACCTGTGCTTTGGCACCCCTTTGCCCTTGCCTACTGCTAACGCAGCGCTAGCACAGAGCTGAAGCCTCAGCTGGATCCAGCTGAAGGACAGGGATGACGTTGAGGGATCAGGCGCATGCACGCTGAACGTGGTCTGAATCAAAGGGGAGAGGAGAAGCCCCTCGACTTCCCCATTCAGTCCACACCTGGCTGAAACAACTCCTGCCTCCTTGGCAGAAGCAAGGCTGTGCCTGATGCTGCTGCCGAGAGACTGCACAGGACACCCCTAAAATCCCTGGCATGATGATAGTGTTTTGCAAATTAAAGCTCCAGCAAACATTTCCCAGCAGGAGGGTGACATACAGAAAAGCTTGTTAGACCAAGGAAACAGCTTCAGCCTGCAGCTGTGCCAAAGCATCCCTCCTGCTCCGGTGCTTGGTTAGACACAGATGTCAATGCCTTAATGCTGGTCATCAGCCCACACTCTCACAGCTCAGGCACGCTCCTGCCTGTCAGCTCCTTGCTTTTCTTAGCAAGAGAGGGAGGTGGCTGCACAGCCAGACTTTCCTTCTCCTGCACAGGGAGGGAGAGAGGATTTTCACTTCGGTGCAACAGCAAACGCAGAAGTGACTGCAAACTCCCCTTCCCCCTCCACTCCACCCCCCGCAGACACCTGCCCTCCAGAGTTCCTGCATGCTTTCCGAAAGACCTCAACCAGGAACATCTTCTCCTCGGTGAATCTGTACACCAGTCCTTCAAAGCCTCCAAGGCCCAGCTCAAACTGGACTTGAAACACTGCCTGAAGCACTAAACCATTCCCTCTGCCTCCTCCCAGGCAAACGAGACTGTAGCTGGGGACTGCAGTTAGCCTGGGACGGGTCCACGCACCACTGCAGGCTGATCCACAGCTCGCATCTTGGCCGGCCTGTTACGGACACCGGCCGCAGTAGCACACCTTGGCCTTCCCCAGCACCAGCTGCCACTCCAGGCATGCTCCTGCTGTGCGGGGGGACATGGCAAGCCGCAAGGGGGGAAAAAAAAATAAGAGCTGGGGAGAGGCAGTAGTCTCACGTGACCCTGTCATCAGCACTGGAGTTAACGAAGCTGGTGGCTGCTGGGGTGTGAGAAGTCTTGACACGTTTTCTGCACACACCGCTCTCACCTAACTACAAGCCCGGCTCACTGCTACCGCAAGGTCCTCGTTGTCAGCGAGTGCAAAGTAATCCTCAAAGAGAAACAGCTGAACAGCAGGCGCAAGTACCACCCAGGCAAATCAAAGCAGAGCTCTGGGAACAAAAGGCACCTGTGATTCTACTCATTGAAAGTCATCTTGCCTTTCAGCAGATGTCCCAATATACCAACAGAATCAAAGGCTACATCTTTTCCCACTGCACAGAGAATATCCACATCATTTCCAAACATGGCTTAGAAGAGGGTTTAAATTAAGAGACTGTTCCTTTTAGGGGTTCTGGATCTATTGTGTGGGCAAGTGTAGGAGGGCAAGCCAGACACTGGACAACAGGCTGGGAGCCTGATGCCACTCATAACGGATTGATTGCTCATGGGATGCAAGATCCTGGTTCAGATCCCCACTGTGGGGGAACATCCCTAGTTTCCAGGCTATCGAGAACTAACAAACCCAAAAATTAACTCTTGCTGAACTGGAAGAGCACTTGTTTCCTAGCTTTTCCGTAGCCTGTTGCTCCCTTATTCCCAAGTTCAGCTCACAGATAAACAGCCATGAGATGATGGCAGCTTTTGTTCATTTGACCTGGCTGAGCATGTTGTCATAAATCAACAGGCCACTCCACAGATCATTTCTAATAATTTATTTTGATTCATAATTGCATCCATTTGGAAACACTGAATATGATGCAAAATGGACACATGCGCGCGCGCACACACCCCCCCCCCAGTCCTTTCAACAAAGCTCACAAATATGTTTCACAAAGTTTTTTCCTAAAGCTTAGAGTGGAAAAAAAACCCACAACCCAAACCCAAACTACCCATTCTCCAAGGCAGACAGTTCTTCCAGAGCCCATCATTCTTCACATTATCATTACAGAAGTTCCATAAAGACAAGATCTTGGGAGGCTGACTTCCCACATTTCAGAAAGAACCTCACCTGTCTGCAGGAAGATTTTTGCTGTACAAACATCCTGATAGCAGAAGAAAATCCTAGGAAACTGTAGAGTTCTTCACTGAAAGCAATACAGGAAAACACATCCATAATCACACACACTTCCTGCCCTAATGAGGCAATATACATTCATATAGAAGGAAAAAACCAAGCACATTATTAAGACATTAGGCAGTGAGGCAGTACCCATTTTATCTTCAGGAGACATTTTACAGCAAATGGTTTCATTAAGACACTTTGAAGAAAAAAAAAAAAAAGCACCATCATAGCATGACGGCTGAAACGCGATTAGGAGTCACAAGCAGCGCCAACTCAGGCTCACCAGTGACTTTTGTCGTTTGAGGACAAGTTAAATGGAGAAACAGTCGATGTGGGGACCTGTGACTTGCCTACAAAAAAAGCACAATGTCAGAAGACACAGTTAAAGAGTGCCAAGCCACCGTTTACAGGGTGTCTCTAATGGTGCACAGTTCTTACAGTTACCAAACAGTAGGGTGCTGGCATTTGAACACGGGGGGCTTTATCACTACAACAGCAGCAACATCAGAACCCTGGCCCTTTAAGAGTTGCCCTGCAGAAGTCCACACTAATTGTGAAACAACAAATACCTTTTAAAAGGTCACGGCTAAAGCAGGATAAGCTAATTTCCAAGTCTGGGCGGAGAAACCTCAAGGCTAGCTATTACCAAAATCCTTCCCTGCTTCTGACCAGCTCTAGGTCCTCTTCTCTTAGGGAGAAACTTCCCAAGGGCCAGCAGAGTACTGTTTTACTGGTTTACCATCTTCTAGACTGCCAGGTACCTGCACATGGTTTTACAGGTGAGACACTGGTCCAGCACCGGTCCTTACCTTAAGGCCACAACACATGAACCACAAGTCACCTGTCAAAGGCAGGCTGCTCCCACTGCTCCAACACCCAGGCAGCAAGGATCTAGGCAGCTGCTAACACAGCGAGCCCAAGGACTGACCCGATGCCCAGGTTTTAACGTTTTTCTACCAGTGTGGCCAGCAACAATCTCGGCAAGAAAATACTTGGAAAAGCAATTGTCCCTTTAGTGCACAAGAGATCACAACAGTCTGCCCTTGCTACAAGTACAAAAGGGACTGTTACCCTTCAAGGGCTTCTTGCTAATTCTTAGGGCTATTAAAAGGAAAGCTCCAAAGTATGTATCTGAAGCTCGCAACTCCTCTACCCTTTTAGATGCTTTTTAGATATCCTGTTACTTGATGCTTCCCATCTCCCAAGGCATTCACAAGGTAAGTCCTCTGGGGAAGACGCCAGAATGGTAAACAAGAGCCATGTCCTTAAAGAAAAAAAGTCACCACTGCTATGCAGTTTACAGCCCTGTGAACTTCCCGTTGGCTGGGGAATCAGCACTGCAGCCTCCTCCTAAAATACCCAGCCTTACAACACTTCTCATGTCCTGAATGGTTCCAGTTCCCTCTGCAGCAAGTGCAAAAAGAAAATTTACTTTAGCACTTCACCCCCACAATACTGGAGTGGGCTTGACCAAGGTAGCGAACGGTTATGTTAGTCCAGCACCCTTTGTTCCTAATCTATGCCCCAAAGCCCACGCTGCCTGGGAGGCCACCACTCCGAGGGTCTCCGTATAAGCAGTTCAGATGACATCTCCCATGCCAGAGCTCACCAAGAGACAAGGGATAAGGCTACGCTGACAGGCTGCAAAGCAGTGACCAGTCTCTGCCCGTAGGAGACTGAGCCCAACAGGGTCAGGCAATCCCAGGGAAATGACCCGCGATCTGCTCTGCGCTGCCTTCCCCCAGCCAGGGGTAGCAGGATGCTGAGAAACCACTTACCTCAAGCCTGGGAACACTCCCAGAGCTTATCCAGCTCACGGGTGCAGGATTTCTGCCCACGTAGCTCACAGGGACAGAGGGGTTGGCTACCTCCGCTGCAGGGGTTCGTTTAGCCCAGGATGTCATTCTGCCTTCATCTTCCCAAGTGCCAGCGGGATGAGATCTGAGCAGATCACAAACCTGCTAGCCCACAGCATCCTGCTCTCCAGGGTTGCCAGGCTCCAGTTCATCTCAGCAAGCACCACAGAACGCCTATGTGCCATAGAAACATTTACAGACAACTCAGGTGGAGGCAACGTCTTTCTGTGAATTCAAACTCCTAGGGTCAGGCTCCAAGCTCCAAACTGTCAGGTCATAGAAGAACAGATAGCACAATCTGCCTGGGTGTCTTTTTTCTTCACACTAGGGCCAGGGAAGCAGCCAGAAACATCTTGGTGTGTTTGGTTAGAGGCAGGAAGCAAGAGAGGTGTCCCCTTTGCCTCCATATAAAGGATTGCTCACTGGATGAAGAGAGGTAAGAGGAGATAAGGGACACTCAGTAACTTTCTGCACAGCCACATTCCAAGTACAGCTGCTCCTCAATTATCTGCTGGTTATAGAAAGTGCCACTTGAGGAAACCAAACAGTGCAAGGAGGGACAGGTTCTTCACCTTAAACAGGGACACATAATCAGGATGTCACGGCAGCGATCTCAAGAGTCGCCCTCAACCCTCTCACCTTTTGGCACCAGGCACCATCCTTCAGAGATAATGCACAGCAGCGCACAGTGCATTTGCATCACTCAGCCAACATCCCCCAGCTGCCTGCCACACAAGCGGCATCAGATCATCACAGCTATGATCTGCGCATGCTGCGCACACATCTAAAAACATCAGTAGCTACAACAAGGCTCTTCCATCTGCTTCTGCATCTCAGGCCCAACTCTTGTGCCATGGTCCCAGGCTTTTCCAGCTAGACCTTTCACATTACTGAAGGGCCAACAACATACACAAAAGGTTTAAAACAAAAAGGGAAAAAAAAGGAGGGGAAAAAAAAAAAAAAAAAAGACCCCACGCACACAAACCAGAAACCATCATCACCAAAACCTTGGTATTTCAGCTGAAGCTCAAGCCCAGGCAATAGTACAGTTGCAGGCTGATGAGGAACAAGTGGCATCCTTGCAGAACACATAATACATTCATTCACCTGCCAGCTCAGGTCATCTGCCACAAGAAACAGATGGCTCCAGCACATCCTCTCCCTACATACGCAGAGGCTGAACTGTTCCTTGGCTTCCTAGCTTGAAAAAGCAGATCTACAGTAAGGCAGCTCCACAGTGACTGGGTTGAGAGGAGACAGGATCACTGCGTTATTAGCAACACAACAGACCAAGATGCTACCTACCAAAAATGCTATTAGCAGAACTGTCTGCTCTCCCACAGGCTCCCTTCTCCCATAGCCAGAGAGAGGAAGGTAGTTTCCATAACGCTACAGTAACACCAGACAGCACTCTTGTTTTCCCCTCAGCATCCGCTGTTACATGTTGCTTCAACACGTCTCCTCCTTACTTGCTATAGTTACCTGCTGTCTCCTGTCACAATCCATAATCTGAGCAGAAACACTCTGAGGGAGATGAGCCAAGCCTTCAAACCAACACAGACCCAGCCTGCAGAAAGAACGATGAGATTGAAGATGACAGTGTCTTCTCACCCGGCCGGACAGATGGGGATGGAATAACAACTTTATGGGTTAAGAGGTGAAGGGAACTTACAGAGTCCTACAGAAATGTTGCTCACAAAGGCACTTAGTACAAGCATGTATATAGCTGGATGGAAGAGAAGATAGGAAAAAATAAAAATTAAAAATGCACCAGAGAGGAGGGAGCTGTTCAGCGACTGCCTAGACGGTCTCTTTTAGCCAAAGAGCCTGGCTTCTGCAGCGGTCCATCTGTTATCTGTTTGTCCTCCTGACATCTCTGAAATGCCACATGCAGGTACGAGCCAAGGATTCCTTAACCTCTGCAGGAGCCAGTGCTCACTCTGAAGTCCAGCAGTGGGTTCCTCTTGATGCCAGGGTTCACACCTAATGAAAACTCAAGTTCTCAAAACCTTGTGCTCTTCTTCCTGCCGAGCTGAGCTGCACAAAGCTTCCGACAGTGGAAAAAGCAGCAGGCTCCTCCTCTCCAGGTCTGTGCATATGGCTTACTGCTTTCTGCATCCTATTGCTGGCTTCCAGCACACGAAGAACCACTCTGCCTGGGAAAGCCTCTGATGTTGTCAGTGATGGGATAGGCAACCCATACACCGACCACAAAGGAAGTGTGTGGGAGGAGGGAGTCCTAGTGGAAGGGGCTGTTCCCCTGCTAAAGAAAGTCAGTCAACATCATCGACAGAAAAAGGTGTCACACGATGTCTTCAGCAGAGCGCTGTGGAGGAGAAGACCCCAGGCTCAAGAAATGGCCCCAGTTGCATAGGAAACCCCTGTTATACTGGCCAGTGTCTATCACTAACCCACCCAGGAGCCTGCGCCCAGTGTTGTCCCGCAGAGCCAGCCGAGCTTCCCTCTCAGTCACGTTGTAGCTGATGTTCAACAGCTGGATAAGGAGGATGTATCCCATGCCAGCTGTTACAATGGCACAGTACCACACACAGGTGAACGACAGAGCAGAGCTGGCAGCAGGGAAAAAGATGGGAAGGAAGCCATTTAGTTTTGGAGCAGCTGTTTTAGCATGACTGTCCCTGGTAATCACTATCCTTTCAAATCCCTGTCTACATCTGCCACAGTGATCTCACTTTGCTGCTTTCATCAGATAATCCTTGAAGGCTTTCCCAAAATTAAAGCTTCAGGGCTTACTTAACGAGAGCTTTTAGCACTACCAGAGCTACTCTTGCACATTGCTACTGCACTACCTAGCTCTTTACTCTTTCTGTTGTAAAAGTACTGGGTCCTTATTCAAGGACACAATGATGTTCACGCTCAACAGATCACGAGGGCAGAGTCACTCATGCTGGTGTACTCTGCCCATCAGTGGTAGCGCTAGTCTCTGAACTCACGCCTGATGCTCCTCACCGCCCTCCCTGCCCGATATTAACGCTGCCTGTTCTAAGCGGGTAACTCAGTGGGACAGTCCCTTGATAAACAGTGAGGGATGAGAGGAAGAGACAGCACAGATTCCAGACTGTTCAGACCATTACCTGCACCTGGGGGCAAACATATTTAAGGGCGTATCTATATAGGACAAAATAGACGGACTTCAAATCCCAGCTCCTCCAACAACTTCTTCCAAATAAAGGGTGATCTCTCCCCGAGTCTCAGGCTCCACACCTTGGCAAAAGCAGTAATGCATCACTGCTTTCCAGAGCTTCTTAAGGAGCACTTTTTGGTCAGATTTGACAGCCAACACCACTGGCCTAGAGCACAGAATGATGAACAGGAACTAAGCTGCCTGACCAAGCCTGTTCCCACCCCAGCTCTCTCCCAGACAAATCTCTCACCTGTAGTCAGAATAGGCCCCAGGGCAGTAGAACAATGCCACAAACGGAGTTCGGCCCCTACAGATGGTGTGCAGGGTCAACGTAATTCCATACACAGAGGTGAGCATGAAGAAGGAGAGTGCAAGGATGAATGCTTGATGGTTCTGCTCCCCTACACAGCTGTTAATCCTCCAAAAGGAAAGAAGAGAATACTTTGCTTAAAAAGAAAAGAAACTGGCTTCTCTTTCCTGCTCCCTCCCCCAGCTGTCAAGAGAACCTAATTTCTAAGGTGCTTCTATACAACACAGGCTAAGAACTTTGAAATACATTCAAGGAAGCTTTATAGCTTTTTCATGGAAAGGTTATAGGCACAAGTCAATAAACCAGTAGGGCAACAGTAGTAGACTGTTTGCCTCAAACTGTTAACAAGTATGGTATCCTTTGCTGAGACATATCTATACCCTGCTGCTGCTTGGCTCCAGTACTGCATGCAGACAGGCAGCTTTAGGCTCCCTTGCCCCAGGAGAGCACTAATGCAATTTAACTGCAAGACTGCTAGTGCTCAACAGACTGAGCCTAAAAAATAAAACAAAAAGCCACTCAAAACCACAGGCCCAAAAAACCCTCCCAAATGAAAACCAGCAGAGAACCAGAGGCAATTCTGAAGTACGCTGCAGAAGTTATCAGCTATCAAGTCAACCCGCTTACAAGAAACAAAGTTGTTTAAATTGTTCTTTAATACAGTAAACGCACATTTACTGTTTTAAAGGACATCACCAGGTCTTGCACATAAGAACAGCAACCCCATTCAACAGGGACTGTAAAAAAAAGAATCTAACTTAAAAAGGGAGAGAACTTGAAAGAGAGAGCGTGTATAGATTCAGCAGTGCAAAACCTACCAGACACAGTGATGGTCCAGTCTCCTTACGCACCGGCCACAGAGCCGGCAGTGCCCTGCTCGGGCAGGTCTGACCAGCTGGCATTTAGCACACCAGTCCTTCTTCACACCTTCTGGTTCCTCAGCTGACAGCCTGGAATAGCCTTTGGCTTCCCCATTCACAGCACGGCTGCTGGCGGCTCCTGAGGAGGTGACGCCATGGAGCCCGTTGGAGCTCCCTCTAACACTCTTGTTGGGCAAACCCTGGTGCGACACCTTCTCGTTGCTTGCTGGGATGGGGAGGTACCCGGGGTCCTTCTTGGCTCGAGACAGAGCTGCAAGCATAAGAATTACCCCACAGGTGAGAGCGACCACTTGGGCATACCCCACGCGGCCGCGGGGAACCACCTCCTGCAGAAACACGTAGTACATGTAGCCCAGGGAGAAGAGCCCCAGGCTCAAGAAGAAGAGAGTCCGCTCCTTCCTCCTGTGGGTGAGGTAGTAATACCAGAGCACCAGCACGGGCAGGGATGTCAGGATGACCAGCCCCAGCAGGAAGTGCAGCGCGGCGATGTGGAGGAAGACGGGCAGCAGCACCAGCGGCGGCACGAGGCTGACGTTGACCTTCACGGCCCCTGCGAACCAGGGGACCCGCACCCGGTCCGCGACCGTGTCGGCGATTCTCCCCAGAGCTCCCGGCGGCAGCGACCGGCACGTCAGCCACCTGTTGGGGGGGAAGCGCAGGCACCGGCTGGCGGGCGGCCGGGCGGGCAGCCGCGCTCCCCGGCCCTTCCCCGGCCCCCGCCCGGCTGCCCGAGGGCGGCCCGCACCCCCCGCTGCCCTCCCCTCAGCGCCGCTGCCCCGGGGTCCCTCCCTCCCGCCAGCCGAGGCCAGGGGCCCGCCCGGGCGGCCCCGCGGGGGTGGCGGCGCCCTCACCTCTCGCAGCCCTCGTCCAGGTCCTCGCAGTCGCAGCAACACGCCGCCAGGTGGTTCCTCTCGCCCCTGCGGTCCACGTACTCGCAGCAGCAGAGCGGCTCCTCCATGGCCGCCCTTCCCCGCCGCCCGCCCCTCAGCCGCCGCGGGGCGCGGGACGCGGCTCCCGCCCGCCAGCGCCGCCGCCCCGCCCCCTCCCCGCCGCAGGTAGCTCGCGCCCCGCCCCCCCGGCGGAGCCCCGCCGCCATTGGCCGCCCGCGCCCCACGCGGCTCCCGGCCGCGGAGGGGTGCGGGGGGGGCGCGAGGGACACCCCCCGCCCCGGGCCCGTCCACCTGACGGCGGAACAGCCCAATGCCCGCCCGGGGGGGCGGGACTGCCCGTGACGCGGCGGCACCTGCCTTAAAGGGCCAGCGCAACAGGTGGCGGCCGCGGGGTCCCGCCGCCCCCGGCCGCGGAGAGGTCCCCAGCCCGCCCCGCCTCCCCGCCGCGGGCGGGACGGAGGGGACGGAGCAGCGACACGCGTGGCCGCGCTGCGGCCCGGGACCCCGGCACCCCCCGGGGCTGCAGGCAGCGGGGCTCAGCTGTGTGACCGCGGGGAGCCCCCCCTGCGCCCCCTGAGCCCCCAGGGACGGTGCCGCTTCCCTCGCTTTGCGTTATTTTCATCTTCAGTCCCTCAAGCTGCTTCGAAGCAGCGGGAAGGCAGGAAGGGGCCGCCCCGGCAGCGGGCACGGCGCCCCGGAGCTGCTGAGCAGCCCTCGCCGGAGGGAAAAGACCGAGGGCTGGAATTTCTCCGGGAGAGCTACAGCCATATGGCATAAGCAGGCTGCCAGAGCTGGCGGCACGCGGGAGAGGTAGCAGAGCTGTATGAACCATTTTCCTGTTTGCTTAATTAATCTTCAAAATATTCATCCTTAAAGATGGTGACTTGTTTTTACACGGTCTCCATGGCTTAAAAAAAAAAAAAACAACAAAAAAAAAACCAAACAAAAACACACACACAAACAAAAAACCACGCACCTAAAAATGCCGTGGCTGTGAAACCACTGCCTGTGCTTTCTCTCCACAGCACTCTTTGCTTGGTGGTAGTTTTGGAGGTTGACCTAAACGGCTGTGACCCGGCTCTGCTGAGGGTGCTCTCCCCTCCTCCAAAAGCCTGCAGCTCCCTTAACCCGCAGCACACACAGCCTGGGGTCCAAAAGCCCTGCGCTGCCGGCGAGCGAGACTCTGCAGGACACGGGGCTGGCAGGAGAGAGCACCACGCTACGGGAATGCAGAACCCAACTTACTTCTTCCAGAAACCTTTATTCTGTGCAGCTTTTCAGCCAAATGGTAAAGAGTCCGAAGGTGACAGTGACAATCCCTACCCCGCAAGTCCTCACACACAGAGCTGTTCTTCCGACTCCTTGAAGGGAAGGCTGCTGTGGGTATTAACTCTCAGTCTTGCCGCTCTGTGTCCTGTTCAAGTGGTCAAAGCTTCTTTGGAGCATGGAAAGGGAGATCTTCAGCTGCCAAGATACAACCATCACACCCCACCCAATTACTTCGGTTAGTCTCCTGCATGGGTGAAGGACATCAGCAAAACAATGTCTCCCTCCTCCTTTTCTCTTAAGGGTTTCATGCAATTTCCTTCCCCGTTTCTATTAGCAGTTGCCTTCCTGTGCTGTGCTCTAACAGCTGTACTCCGGAGTTTGTAATTACCAACAGTCCAGTGTGATAAAGTCTTAACACCTCAGCAGACAACAGTGCAGAAGATAAGCCATCCCACTCATTTTTAGTCAGTTAAATGTTCATAGCAAATACTCTTAAGGAATACAGCAGCAAAGCATGAATTTTCTTTTAATACTTGGCCCTTTCCAGTGCATTTTGGTGCACAAAATGTTTAGATTGACAACCGTCAGAAAACCCAAGGTAACAGGCACTAAGATGTGTCATGACTTCCAGACACGTTATTATTTCCATGTGTTATCTGGGATGAAAAAGGTGACTGAATTCTCACTTTTTTTTTTTTAAAGTTGTGGGGGTTTGGGTTTTTTGTGGGGTTTTTTTTTCCCCACTCTGCGTGTTCAAAAAACAGTTTAACACTTCAGAATTAGTAATTGTTTGGGTAGTAAGCAGAGAAAATGAAAAGGGCATGAAAACCAGGAAATTTATTTCTACAGTGAAATTTTCAGCATTTGGAAGCTTTTTCAAGCTGTGATCAAAATGGTTAATAGATTAATAGCAATTTTGTGCGCAGAGACACCTCTGAACAAGGAATGTAAGAAATGGCTTCTTTTTCTACCCTCCTTTACTGTGTGGGAGAACACAGAGCAAAGTGGTGATGGATAGAGGTACATGTGAACTCCCCCACAGCTTTCCTAATCTAATAATTTCTTCTGTCACATTTTAAGATTTAATAAAAGAACTTAAAATCAGAACATTCATAGGTTATAAGTAAAAAAAAAAAGTATTTACTGTCCCTTCACTTACTGAGTGGAAATTTCAGCCTAGGGGTTTTCCAGTCCTGGATTCAGGATCAGAGAAACACAACAGTATTCAATCTTTTTTTTTATATATATATCATCTGTGGTATGAAGAGCCTGGAAGTGTAAGTTACTGAGGAGGATTAACTCCACAGCCATGGAACCTTTCAGAAACATATGGTCTGTAGAATTTATTTTTCACTGGAGCTTAGGTGGCCCATTGATGTCAAGGCTAAGTGAAGCTCTCACCAGTATCTAGAAGAGTAGGGAGGAGCAAAAACCAGGATAAACCTGCATGAAGAAGCCTCATAATGACATGCGCAAACACTTAAAAATTGTGGTTTGAGTCTTCTTAGAAGAGAGGATCTGTTTTGAGTTACTCCAGTCTTAGCTTTGTCAAGATTCAGAACTGCATCAACATATGTACTTGACAGGTTTAAGAGAATTGACATGAGTATTTAAACTTAGTTAAAAAAACCCAAACAAAACCACAACACACCACCACAACCCAAAACACCAGAAACATGAGCATTGCCTATGTGCCAAATTGAAGCCTAGGACAAAACAGGTTAAGGAGTCAAGAAAACTTTAGTTAGCACCAGAAGACACCAAACAAAAGCTATGATGGCATAAGGGAGAAAGAAAGCTTGAGTTGCTGAGTAAGAAGAATATCACCGAGAAAGACTGGCAGACCTACCTGCTCAAGCATTTCAATTGAGTCTCTTAAAACTCCCTTCACATGCTTAACCTGTTCCTTATCATACTGAGGGATCTCCTCTTTTGATACCATTTCTGGGGATATGCTGAAAGAGATGGAGATCACATTAGAAACATGAAACAAGCACCTCCATGCCTTTCTAAAAGCAACTGCTCTCTGCAACCATTGCTCTGCCACTGCTAAAAGCATCCTTTTCCAAAAGCCACGTAAAAAGCTGCCTGCAGGTGAATTTTGATCCTCGCTGCCTTGAAGATACTGCCTCAGACCTTTGTAGACAACAGCCACCAACAACAAATGTGCTTGCATTAAGTCTACAACGTAAGTTCTCACACTTCAGAAAGCAAGACCTTTCTTATGAAGAAAGTTACTCTAATCAGTTCTGAGATAATCTCTACGGAAGGTCACCACACCACTTCCATACTCAAGATCAGGTTATGGTTTTCAGACTTGTTGATCACATATTTGAGAAAGGAAGCAACATCTGAGCCTTTTTCACGTGTCTGAATACAAAAGGCACCCCCTAACACAAAAGTTTGAGGGGGAGAGGAGATTTAGCAGAAGAGTCACAGAAACAGGCTAAAAAAGCTAAATGAATTGTTAACATTACATTTGAGACCATGCTGGTTCACCCAAGATGAAGTGAACGCTTCGGTTCTGCGATCAGCACTACGATATTCACAGAAGATGAGTCACAGCAGGGTGATAATACGCAAGCTAAGGTTAACACTCCCAAAAAACAGCTTGTCAAAGGAGAAATTTATTTCTGCAAGATGTAGTCAGACATGTCACTGGATATCAGCACAGACCACAGAAAAGCAGCAAGCCGCAGCAGCTTTTGAAAACTTACCCTCAAGTTTGATTGTTTAAAATGCATTTCTTTAGATCAGATTCTCACACAAGCTGAGGAAGAAAGAAAGAAAGCGAAGTCTGTGAATTCAACTTACTTCAGAGAGCTTTCTTCCTGAAGCTGGACATGATAGAGAGACTGAGCTGCATGCTCTATCTTTGACAGTTTGAAAAACAGTGTTATATTCAGCAAGACCAAGAGCAGCAAACTGTAGAAAGAAGAGAACAAAAAAAATCAGGTCCTGTAACAGTTCCTGTTGCAATGATACAGAAACAATGTCTTGGCTAAAAACAGCTAAGGAAAGAAGCCTTCTGGGAGGAAAACACACCCCAAAGGTTTGTGGCTGTGCTATACTGAAAATAAACATCTATCCAGACAACTCTAAGCGTTAAGCTACGTAACAGCAACCAATAGGAATGACAACAGTGTCTCCTGTTGGAACTTTTAAAACTTGTGTTTTAATGCGTAAATTCTAGATATTTCTTTTCTAATAGGATCAGACCCAAGTAAATCTGCAAGGCAGACTAGCTTGGCAAGTCAGCATTTTCATTCTGTGTCACTTCACAAGTTAATCCATTCCCCTCCTATACCAGAGTGCTCCATTCAAATTAGGTTATTATGCTACATGCAACGTTAACATGCAAGGGAGGTACAGACAGACAAAGACAAGATGAGCTCGAGTCAAACCATATTTTAATGCAAGTGAGTACTTACAAGACACTCATTACTACAATGATGGTGGTGGTCCTACTTACAGCATCTCTTTTCCTTCCTATAGGGCATGGAAGAGAAGGAGGTTAAAAAGTACTGAAGCACATTTCTAAAGGATGCTTGCAGATACATGTCAGTCAGTGCCCAACATTTCACACAGAACAGCTCAACAGCTGCTGATGGGGAAAAAAACCCAACTACCAGATCATGTGGGTGCACAGGATCATCTCCAACATTTGCAGAGGTGTTTTTGCAGTCATGTCAGATAAGTCAGCTGGACAGTCAGGCTCTTCCAGCAGGAGCAGGATTCTCCCTACCCCAGTACTTGGGTGGGGGGGGTGGGGGAGGGGAACAGCACTGGGGCATGTTCACATTAAACCTAGACAGCCTGAGAAGGTTACAGTCCATCCATTACCAACACTCATTCAGCACATACGCTGCTAGCCACACACAAGCAGAGACAGGCTGCAAAATGGCTTTCTTTTGCTTGCTCTTCTGCCCCTATTAGTCTTTCTGATAACTAGTGTCAAATGAGCTTCTCCTGTAACTTGTCCCATCCTTATTGGCTCGGTTTATATTTTGACCTGAAGACAAACTTTTGAAAGAGCACCTCCTAGTCATCAAGCAACAGAGATCAGACGCTACTGAGGCTGAGGAAGCGTGCGTGTCCTCTCCAGACTGAGCAGCGATCACCTACCACAGTGGGCAGGCTGACCTTTAAATGTAATTACCCGTTCCTCTCAAACAGTTCCTTACATTCGTGTTTCCTGCCCTGGGCAAAGGGCATACATGAACGCTATAGCGTATACCGAGACACACTCACCTGAAAACATGGAGCAGCAGTAGCAAAATTAAGCAATCGGGAAGTAATCTCAGTTAGGTAAACAGCCCATTACACATGCTGGTGATCCAGATGTTCTCTCGGTACTATACTCAGTGTTGCCTCCCACTTTAGGAAAGAGCACTTGCTCCTACTTCAGCGTGTACAATTCATCTTGTGGCATGAAACCCACCATTCTCTGCTACACGTTAGCACACAGATGTTCCTCATCTCTGTAGGTGTAGCTAATACTGTATATGCTAGTGACCAAGCCTGTCACACCTAGGGGCAGTGGAACTAAGAAATGCTTCAGTGACCCACAAGTTACAGAAGCATAAAAAAACCCCAACAAGGAGATTAAAAGTCCAAGAGGTGAGTGACAAAGTTTAATCAACCCATGACTGGAACGTGCTGTTATTTGGAGAAATCAAGCCATTTTTCAGCAACCTTACAAAAGTCAGGTTAAATTTCTTTCTGATCCCATCTCATTTTCAATCCTGTGCAGGTACAGTGCAGCATTTTGGGTTTTAGTTGGTTTTTGTTTGTTTGTTTTAAAAACAGAAGGTGAGATTAGGTTTGATTTTATGATATACTCATCATAGAAGCAACTATGGATGCTCCAATTATTTTATGCAAGCTCAAACACACTAAAGCATCTGCTATCACACCAATTAGATAAAGGCAATGAGTGTAACATACATGCAAGTGTTACTCATGCACTACTTTAAGAGTTAAGCTTTCTTGAACACACCTTCTGAAAAGACTCGATATAAAGATTCCTACCTATTATGCTGCCCTGGGACTCCACTCCCATGTCACCAGAAGAGTGTTGGGAAGAACGTTTGGGAAGTGATTCTGCCAGACTCCGGTGTAAAGTGCGTCGTCTTCGTCTCAGGGCAACTAGTTTTCCAGAGTCTTCTATAGACTGGTTAATTGCATATTCCTCCATTAGGAGATCTGATTCTATAGCGGAAAAAATAAGGTTACCAAACTTTCAAAAGGAAAGCTGAAAAGCCTAGCACTGAAGACTTGAATTGAGAGATACGGAGGGTGGCAGTGAGAGGAGTAAGCACACCTTCTAGTAGATGTACTCCTTGACTTGCACTAGCTGTCCTATTTGCTAGAGGGCCCTTTGTACGCTTTTCAGATACAGTGTATATCCAGCCTATGCAGGATTGTTTAACGATATGTTAGGCAGCACTTCAAGACACCGTTAGACTGAGACCAGGAATTGTGTTAGACTGTGAGCCTGCAGCCACGGCTGGCCAGGCTGTTAACAGACACAGCCAGGGAGCCTGCCAAGTGCCACTGCTTCTCCTCTCATACCCACAATCAAGGAACTGCTTAAAGATAGGCACATGCAGCTGAGAGTAACAGCTTTCCCACTGCTCCTCCTGTTTCCTTCGGAAAGCAATTACGACAAAGTATACAAGAGCTCCTCATTAGCATGAAGCCACGAGGCTTCTTTTACACCCTGAAACTGGCAGATACACTGACGTCAGGAACGTCTGACTTCACGATTCCTTTGGTGTTGCCTCCTTTTCAAACCATCCTTTAAGGAATAGAGTTAGAGACATGAAAACATACGTAGGAAACGTAACCTTCTTACTCCAGCACAAAGAAGAAAATGCCTCACCAAGTTGTTTGAAATTTTCCTGTATGCCTCCCCAGGTATTCTTCTCGATTACAGACTTGACAAGGCCCCAAGGCTGTTTTTTGTACTTCACTTCCGCAGAAACCCTAATAAACAGAATGCAAGAGTGAGTGTGCTCTTCTAGGTAGCAGTGATAGCAGAAATCCCTCATTAAGAAGGAGGCTTCTAGCTTACATCCATAAACTGAGATACCAGCTGGAACTGCCTTGGCTTTCCACCTGGGTAGCTTTTACGCTGAAGCAAGGCAAGAGACACACAGCAGCAAAGACAAGGTATCTAGCTAAAGCCTCAGCACATCAGAATGTCCAAATTATGGGAAACTTTTTGGTGTTTTCCTTCACACTCAGACTAGCAGAGAATTTCTTTCCTCTGAAGTGTTCTCATTTTTAACATGTTTAAAATAAGCTTCAGGCTTTCAGATCAGAGTCCTGTTTTTTACTCTGTGTGTATACACAATGGATTACACAGGCATCGCAGTGGCAGCAGGTGAAATTCATTATCACCAATCACACATCAAGTGCTTAGATCCTACCCTGGGTAGACAGAAATTAAAACCTGTCTTCCTGTGAGCGTGACAGAGGGGAAGTGACATTCCTACCTCGTGTTCCCCAGGTCAAGGCTAATCAATAATGCTTCCAGAATAAAAATAAAATGGAGTAGAACCCTTCAGAGGGCTGCTTTAACAGCTGAATGAGTCCCAAAGCGTTTCATAAAGGACAAAAGGAGAGCCTGTGGTTTTGATTTAAGTCAAGAATGCTGACCATCCTAGAATACACTTTTTTCAGTGTTTTCAAATAATCATCCAAATCAGTAAGCCTGCTGTCTTTCTAGTCTAACCAAACAGCATCATTCAAATAGCTTCTGAGCCATTTTACACACAGTACAAAAGACAGCTGTAACACCATCATGCACCTTCTGTTCCATACATGCTTTATGCACCATACTGAAACCTAGGTTTTTGCTCTTACCCTAGGGTTACTATGTCTCACACAAAATATAGCTCTCAACAAGGAAGAACGACTCAAAAAAAATAAAATCATCCAGAACAGTTCTTCAAGGACCTTTCCCTTCCCTTCTCCCAGCAGAGAGGGAGTCTTCAGCACTTTTATAGCCTGAGATAAACCAGGATAAAATCCAGGCTTGCTTACCTTTCCTGGGTACTGATGAAGTTTGAAATAAAAGGCCTTACTAAAGGGAGCACAAAACCTACCAAGGATTACAGTCAGAAAGTAACACAAATGCACTGAACATGGAACTTCATCACTTCAGGTGTTTTCAACAAGTGGGAAGGGAAAGGGAAGTGCCTTTTAAGACTCCCCTACCTAGGTAAAGTTTAATAATGGAGTCAAAATTTTCTCCAGTGCCCTCCCTGCAAAAGTAGGTACATTCCCTCTTCCCTGCACCTTCCTGTGAAATCATCCTCACCTGCAGGCCCTTAACAAGGGTATCTGGGAAATTGTTACAAAACATCTCAGGCAGTTCCAATTTATCCCACTCACCCAGCTGCACATGAAAATACAAGGTGGTCAGAGCCCACTTCAGTCTTGGACACAAGTTCTGTACCTCAGAGTCAACATAAAGAGCTCATTTATCGCTGCATTAATGAGACCCAAGCACAGCATACACATGATGAGATAAACCAAGCTTATTTTTCAGAAGAGATCCCCAACTTCAAGAGAAACTGACCTTCTCTACGCTGTTGGCAGATCTTTTGATAAGCACACTTCACCAACCCGTAACATACGTGCCTTGGCATCTCCCCTCCCACTGTGCACCAGTCAGGCTCACCGTAATCGACACTTGTGACTGGATGTGCGGCTGATGCAGTATCTGTTCACAGTGTAGAAGTAATCATGGTAGGGGACATCATGGGTCAGTACCTCAGCATCCACCTGATAAGACTGACCTTTCTGGCTCTGCTTATGCAGGATCTACCATAAAAAAAAATAAAAATGAGAAGGTATATTCATGGTATCTGGTTGCTTTTTTTGGGTCCCACTCCCCTCACCACCAACCCACCACCTTTCTGCCTGAATTCCTTAGGCTAAATCAACTCCAGGTGAACTGGAGTAAGGAGAAAGCCCGAACAATCACAATAAAATGCAGTTAAGAACAGCAAGTGTAGATGGGGTGGGGAAAAAGAAGATGCCTCCCACTAGAGCCAACACAGGCAGCGGCAGTACTTCCCCAGTGCCATTTCAAGTACCAGATACAAGGCTGGCCACTGACTCCTGATCACAGCTGCTCTTAGAGACAGACCTGTAAGACCTTTCCCAAAGCAAAATTACAGAATGGTTGAGATTGGAAGGCACCTCTGGTGGTCGTCTTGTCCAAGAACCCTGCTCAAGGAGGGCCAACTAGAGCTGGTTGCCCAGGACCATGTCCAGGTGGCTTTCCAATACCTCTTAGGAAGGAGACACCACAACCTCTATGGACAACCTGTTCTGGTGCTCCATCACTCTCACAGTAAGAAGTGTTTCCTGACGTTCAGGGGTGCCACCTGTGTTTCAGTTTCTTCCCATCACCTCTGGTCCTGACACTGGGAACCACTGAAAGGTGTGGCCTTTGGCGGTGAAGGCCTGGCTCAGTCTTCTTTGCATTCTCCCTTCAGATACTATATATTGTAAGATCTCCTGCTGAGCCTTCTCCAGGCTGAAGAGTCCCAGCTCTCAGCCATTTCTCACACAAGATTCTCCAGTTCTGTAATCATCTTAGTGGTGTTTCACTAGACTCTTTCCACCTCTTTCTCTCATAGTGGGGAGCCCAGAAGTGGACACTGAAGGCCTTTCATTACATCTTTTCACCTCCCAGTTCACAAGAGATGTAAATATTTTTCCCCACAGGCTTTGTGGGATAAGTTTACAGGCATCTGTACGGTTAGAAAGCCTCTGATTTCATCAGCATTTGCACACTAATGGCGAGAGGGGCAGCAAGCTACCCTTAGAGATGCTACATTTAAACTGCAGATCCATATTCAGCTTCGTGAACCATAATCCATGGTCAGACCTCTGACAGACCGTAGGGCTGACCTCTCCCTCGCCTTAAAACGGCACCAGGCAGACACGTGCGTGCACACAGTACCTGCTTTTCAGTTGCAGTCGTGAACTTCCCACAAAGTGGATTGTTAATCGTTACAGTGTATGTCAAAGTCCTCAACTGATTGCCACTGGAATCTCTATTCCAAGGGGTTGATACAGCATCTGGATGAGAAATTATGCAAAGTCTCACATGCAGATTACCTGAAAGGCATTACCTCTGCCCTTTCATATCTTAACAGTTTAAGAACAGTGGTGGTGAGAAAACCAACTCCAAATGGCTGTATTTTTTTCAGAAAAAACAGAAAATAGTTCACTGATGAACAAAGGTGAGGCACTACATAGCTGAACCAGTCTACTGAAAGAGACTTGAGGGTGGGGAATAGAGTAAGCAATTATATGAAAATATCTAATTTCCCATCTGCTTAAACTTGAATAGATTCACTTAGCATTATCGAAAGCTTTTGCCACTGTGCCTTCCAAGCTGACACTGAATAAATATTACCCTTTTTGACTCAATTTTCTGTCCTTATGATCTCAGTGAATAAAATTTACTCATCCAGAAAATTAAAGCCTGTGAGTATCGTTTAGGATACAATGATTTTGCCCATGTGCCAGCCACACAAATTTCACTGTTTCTGGGACACAATCAGAAATACCCCACAAAATGCACCAACTTAAAGGCCTACCCAAAATGCAGGTATTCAGGTGCGGTTTTGTAGTGCACTGAAATGAGGTTTTTACTCCAAAGTGTGACTGATCTACAGAAACAACAGGCTAGCTTTAAATATCCTCTCTCAGTGAAAATTTCAAGTTTTGAAATACTTTTAAAGCAAGGAGAAACTTAAAATTCAACTTAGCCCTATTTAATGTTTCCCAGAGGTTGAAATTTTCAAGGTAATTTGCAACACGGACAGAAGGGAGAAGAGTGTATTACCTACTATGCTCCTGGAATTGAGAAACCTCTGCATGAAGTGAGAATTGGTGAAAAGGATTTCAAACATCTTGTCTGCAGTGATGTGGAAAACTCTGTTTATAAAAAGTCTCCCATAGAGATCATTCTCAGGGACAGTCTCCTTCACTGCTAAGGAAAGGCAGAGAGATCAAGTTAGGAACAGAACAGTATTATGAAGAAGCTTTATAATATTCTAAGCTTTGTTACAACTCAAACGCTTCCCAAGCTTGCACCAGCATTCATTTCTCACTCTCGGAAACCCAGTAGTGATAGCAGCACATCATTTGGTAGGTAGTCTTCAGGAGCAAAGTCCAGAACTGATCTTCAAACACATTCCCCACCCTTCCCCCCCCATTTCCCTGTGCAAACATAAATTGGTAAATGAACATCACACGGTACCATCCCTTTAGTTTTGCCTTCAATTTTCTACTAATCTTACAGCAAACATTGGAGAAGGTAAGAAGTTACCACGATCTTCACTAATATGTATGCCTATTGTACAAAGGACATGCACAGAGCAAGGAGAACAGCAAAACCATAGCAGGTTTCTTATTGTGGCTAGTTTCAGAATTCTGCTTTTAACATCTGTAATGCTGGCAGCGTCCATAGTCTATGAGGCCAGGTAAATTCCCAGACAGCTCCTCAAACTGCTCCTTCCTCTCCACCTATTTATAACAGGAACACAAGAGGTACCCTGCTCCATTTTACAGTCCTGAAAAATACACCAAGATGCTTAATCGCCGTTCCCCGTTTCAAAACCACCAAGCACCCAGTGGCATGCTGTAGCTGCAGCACTGATCCTTGCTATTTCTGCTTCTTGTTGGTTGCTGGCATGACTCAGCTTCGTGGTTGCCTCAGCCACTCTTCCAGGAGATAAGGGATAGAATTATAATCCTGGAGGGCAAGCAGTTTCTTCTGCCAACCCCAACTCCATCTGCTTACGCTTTAGAAACAAGTCCATCCTAAGCTATAATCGTCAAAAACCAAACACACACACCCTTCTCCTACACATTACTAACATGAAACAAGAAGCCTGAAAGTGAATCTTGCAGCAGAAGGCAGAAGTCAGGATGCCTAACCTTTCAACCGATGCAACTAAAATGCTCAGAGCTAGCAAAGGTTAGTGCCAGCCACCAGTGCAAAGGTAGCCTGCATATTAAGCTGTAGTTCACAAGCTGCCTATAGGCTAAGGTTACAGGACTTAAAACATTACTGCTTGGTGGCAGTCAGTATTGATAAATGCAAATGCAGCAACTAAACACCACAACAGTCCCCATCGAAACCCACTTCTGACTCCAAGCAGACTTCTGCCCTATTACTGCTTCTAGCCTGCTAATAGTCCCTGTTATATATCTGCCTCCAAAAAATGTTCTCTTTGATCTAACCAGGTTTCTATATAGGACCCCAAAAGTGAAGCATGAGTGCCGTATTTTCATGCTTGCACAAGAGGTTGGCTTCCTTCCCACATCATGCTCTGCTTATGCAATTGCAAGTCTACACAATTGCAAGGTAGGACAAAAAGCAAGCACATGTTTTAAGAGGCCCATTTAACCAGACAATATGCAGTCAATACATGCTAGAATGCAGATTCTGCTGTGCTGAAACACTCTGTGGGAAGCCAGAAATTCAGCCTGGGTTTTCAGCTTATGATCACTCTACTTCCTCTCAGGGCTGAATCTAATTCCAGCAAAATGCAGTCTGACCTCAGCTAACAAGACACCAACATCACAGATTTCTCAGAGTGCACTCCTCACTTCCTCTTTCACCAAGAGACAGGAAGATTCAGATATTGATGCCGACATCCCCTTTGCCTGCTGACATCAGCTAACAGGCATGGAGTCAGATACCACGTCATTCAAACTTAGTTACTCTGAGCCTTACTCAGCTGAACCTTGACATGCCCAAGGCATCTGCTACCACTTAAAATAAATAAAATACAAAGGCCTGGATACATGATCAAGTAACTATGCATCAGATAAGTTTTGACAGCTATTTGTATATGTCTTAGCAAATACAAAATAATACAAGTTACTTTTGCCCCAGCGAGGCTTAGCTAAACAATACAAGTTATGTTCACCTGAAATGCCCAAGGACAGCTACTGTGTTTCTGCTGATGTGAGGTAATTTGGTAAGCCACAGCCACTTATGATATGCACAAAGCCCATGCACTATCACCTAAATGTGCAGACCTTGCTACCGACTTCAAGCATGAAGTCTGTCCTCCTTGTACTGAGTCTTAAGCAAGAGCATCCATGGGTCTATAGAAAATTTCCCATTAGAAATAGCGTAGGTAGATCAGCTATCTAGTCATGTCTCTAATAACAAAACGTCAATGAGAGTGCCAAGTGCATCAGAGTATCTACTAAGAAATACATTTTTACTCACCATCCCTCTCAGCTCTTGAAACAAAAAACAAATTTAAAATCACGTTACTGCATAAAGCAGTATTTTCAGAAAATCCAAGTTGAAACTGGGTTAATATATCAGGCCCCTCAGACACTTTAGATGCTAGGATTCAAACAGCTGTTTTCCAGAAAGCCTGGAAATCTTTCAGACAATAGGCCTGGAAGGTGCATGTATGTATGAAAGCTGCTTTGAGTTTCACATCTGTGGAAGCAAGTCACTGCACACATCAAGAGCTTGACAAGCTTCAAGTCACTTCCATCTGGGCTTCTCAGAATTTACCTGTAGAAATCCTAGATGAAGCAGCGAGCAGAAACAGTAGCATAGCAAAGAATAAGCGTACAGTTTACATGCTTGCATTTTGAACAGAAAGCTTTAACCAATTGTCTCTACTACAAACGAACAGGCATGTTTGTCTGTTGTTTTTGTTTGGTTTAACTCGCACAGGTAAGCCTACCTGCCTTTTATTATCTCGATACTAGAACAACATCAAGCATTTTACCTAGGACTAGCTTAGAAATACTGTTTATGAAGAAAAGCTTCGTGCAGGTACCTAGATATCAGTTTAACTCCTTAACTTTTAATGCTGTTCCAACTCAGCACTATGAAATCATCAGCCACTAACTCTCTTAGCCTGAATATATGTATAGATGAATTGGAGCTATTGTCTGATAAGAGAACATGAGATTATTCAGACTTCAGGTTAGGATCCCCAGGGACCCAAAAATCCAGAAGTAAGCATATTACCCAGAGTATCCTGGTTCAGCCTGAAGACAGCAAGTCTGTTCCCTCCCCCACCATTGCCTTGCACTTCATAAGGTCATTTTCATCGCTGCAAGGCAAGCTATGAAATAATGTTTGACTATAATACCATTATACAGCAGTGATTGCAGAGGTTTGAAAACATCTGCAGTGTAAGAGAGACAGAAAACTGGAGGAGGGGAAAGGGGGCAGGAAAGAAATTGTTTTTAAAATTCCCATTAACAACTAACAGCTTGAAGCTAAATGCACACCACAAACAAATTAAAGCTGAACTGATAAGAGCAGAGGCTATCAAACAAATTAATAAGATGGCTGATTTTTCCACTCCACAGAGTAGAGGGAGGATCAGGAGGGGGGGAAAAAACCCATGTATGTATGCAAATCCACTGCTGAGGACTTCTGTGCCACCAGGGATGGGGAAAAACTGCACACTACATGAAGAATATGCAGGTAAGGAGCCTTTAACCTGATACACCTGAAATCAAGTCAATAAAGCCAATTCCTAGAGCGAGCATGTTCCAGAAACCACTTAAAGGCTGCATCAGCAACATTAACCATTATCAAAGCACTCCTGTACTTTAAAAGTATAAAATTAACTTGAGGAGGTAACCGAGTGAGTACTGTCACGATACTAGCTTTTTCTAGTTCACAAGATACAAAAAAACCAAACGCACGATAAATTCCCAAATTTTATGCCTTTAGGTAACTCAAACATACATCCTCCAAACCCCAAAACAACAAATAAACTGTACTTACACAGTCAACAAAACATGTGCATTCAATATTTTGATTACAATGCCAACAAGATAACAGGGCTACTCTGCCTCACATACATTGTATGGACAAAATTTCATAACTTAAGGGGGCAAAACTCCACCAAAACAGAGCTGAAGTAATTTCAACCACCCTGCATTTCAAACATTTTCTGCCTCTTATATCCCATCCCCACCTGCAAGGAAAGTCAAGCCACTACTGTACCCATCTCACAGCACTACAGTGCAGGCAGTTATGCTCTCCTGCAGACCACACATTTAAGGTAATTAGTACAAATAGAAACAATACAGTATGTCTGTCAAGTTATGCAAGATCAGGAATTTAGGATATTCCCATACAGAGTAAAGCTTTTAACAGAAAAGACTTTGCCAATTTCCTGCTCGCACCTTTCTTTGAATTATTTTATGCTGCTGAACATTGTCACTGCAAACAAACAAAAAAACCCACAAAACACAAACCCACAACAAATCCTACATACAAGTCTCATTTAAGGAAATTCAGAATCTCCTGGCTCTATTTTGCAAATAGATATTCTGTGTTTGAACTAAAATTTGTTTCCTAAAATCTAGAATCAAGACCGCAAATACTAATTCTTAGCTTAGCCAAAAGTTTGTCGTGGCTCGAGATTTATACTCCAATTTATGAAACCAAACCAAAGCATCCAGATGCAGATCAACAGGCCAATGGTGCACAGTGAGACACACACACCCATCCCCCCAAGTAAGCAATGTGAGAATTGCTTAGGGCAAGGGAACTAGTGTTGCTATGGCTCTGGCATTCCAGCTTTCCGTGTGTCAGGTGGACCTGGAGTTGGAGAACAGTCTTGAGCTCACCCCTCACCTTATTTGCCAGGACACCTCCATGGGCAGCCTGAGTACAAGCCAGAGGACACAAGAGAAATTAATCGCATGGGTAAACCTTTGCCATGTAGGTAAGCTAGTTTCTTTTGCATGAAGGAATTCACCTTGTAAGAGTATGGGGCAACTGCAATGGAAAACAGACAGAGAAACAGAAGAAAAAAATTCTAAGCATGAAGAAGGGAATCAGAGACAAAAGATTAATGTTGTGAGACTAGAAAATCCTGCTCTGAATAAAAAAAAGACTAGTCTTGGGGGAGGGAGGATAAGTAAGAAAAGTAGCATGCAGTTGGTTCTCTTTTTATTAAAGAAGCATCTCCAGTTCAATATGCTTTATTTACTCAACATCACCAATGCAGGGATGATGGAGTATTTACTACTATTGTTTTGGCAAACAGCAGCATGAAAGACACCAGGACTGTTTTCGGTTTCACTGGAGACCTTTGCCATAAAATCCAGGACAGAAGAGATATGTTACTTAAGAGGACAGGAAAACTACAAGATACCCAAAACATCCAAAGGCCAAAACTTTCTGCTGCTCTAAAAGACATACCTGTAATGAAGTAAACAATTAATTTGTGAAGCTTGTTAAGTGTGTAGGAGTATGGCATGAAGAGCAGCCTGTTCAAGTAGGTATGTTCACAAAAATGATACAACCTGACATGCATTGAGTCGAATCTGAACTCAAGCGAACACAGAAGCAGTTTGGGTGAGCAAAAGGCAAGTTAATTGCATATAAAGTACATGAGCAGGCAACAAACACAACTTGCAGGCAGCCAATCCAATCCATGACTTTGTAAAGCTTTCCTGGACACCTCAGCGATCCCAACACAATGACACCTTCAAGCAACTTCAGCTGCTAACTCTGAAAGGATGAGATGTAAAATTTCTCAGCTACATTAAGAACTGGCCTCAATTAACCGAGCTGTTCTGGTCCTGCCAAGAGGTGATGAGGGTAAGTTATCTCCTTGTGTATGAAAGGAACATTCAGCTGCCGTTGAGCACACTGTGACTGTTGAGCTTTTCTGCCTTTCATTTGCACATCACCATACAACTTTGGAACCAATCCAGGTTGTGCACACTTGATGTTAAAAGCATTTATAGAGTCCAAAATTGGGATATTTAACAGAACATTCACCACAGCTTCAGTGAACTGTCTGAACAACTATGGCCCTTTGGCACAGAAAAGTTCCCCACAGTAAATTAAAAGTTCACCTTAGAGAGCGAGAACTTGTCAGAGGCTACTGTGGGACCACGTAACAAGCACCCACAGACCTCAGCACGAGTCTCACTGTCATCCAGCCTGGGTAGGAGGCACACTCCGGCTTTTACTGTCTCCCCAGAACACAGCAAAAATGTTTATACCAAAACCCCTCTGAGACATACAGCTATGCTTTTCTCTCCTACAGTGAGAAGAGGAAAGAAAGCACCTAACAGCCAAGTTACAATCTCTACACTACTGTGGCATCCAAGCTTCTTCTCATCTTGTACCGGGTAACAAGGTATGAGTTATGAGGATGGTGTATTAGGATCCATTAAGATACTAACTCTGGTGGCACACAGTGTAATCTGCTCCAAGGTACACGTTGAGATTATTCATCTTTAGACCAGACTCAGAATACGCATAATACTCTCCTGAACACTGGGAAGTTGTCTTTCAGCGAGTTCCTCAGTTTACTCCTTCAACAACAATGAAGCCCATATGACTTAAAGTAGAAGTGTAAAGGAGGAGGTGGGGGGAATCTTTCAGAAACTGAAGAACAATCTGAAATGTTTCCTCTCAGTTCCCAAGACATGAAAACAAAGAAATATTTGAAATGCCTGAGAAAGCACTGAAAGTGAACAAATGCCACCATGTTGTCAAGAAACTTTTTTTTTTTAGTTTAAGCTGTTAGCAACTCTACCCACCGAAAGAAGAAAAAGCAAAACCACAATTTGTTTTCATTCTAAATACCCTCAACAGAACTTTTTTCGTCCTCAGAAACTAAGATACAAAGATATTTTTGCTGCAATTCTGTGAAACAAATGAGCAAACAAGTTTCATAACATCAGAAAGTTCTCTAACTTGCTCCACAAGTGAGGTGGAACACCAGAGTCAGGTTGTCTTCAGCTCCCAATTGTTATTTACCTTCTTCACTATCTGAGGCACTGCTCTTCTCTGTAAGATTTTCATTCTCATTGAGGTCCAAGGACTTTTCTAAAGACCTGCTCCTAAGTAGCTTAACAGGTTTTCTTTCTGAAGATAGAAGAGGGCTCTTTATTTGCTTCTCACTTGTGGACTCCTCCACCTGAAACAACCAAGAGGAAAAAAAAAAAAAACAACCTAAACAACAAAGCATCAGTAATCACTTTAAGTAATACTTAAAAGAAAAAGAGACACAGAAAGAGTTACTTTCAAAGAAAGCCATATAAAGGAAGCCACAAGTTCTACCTGCTGAATTACCAGGCAAGCACTAATTTCTCCCCTGTTCCCCTACCCCAGCCAGCATCCCTTCCTCTTTATTTCAAACTTTCACTTTACCCTGGTGACAAGGGGCAGACTTACTTATCTGTTCTGATACCAAGAGCTGCATTAAAGGGGACAGTTTACTCCCTATCCAGACCCTCTGCACCCATCTGCACTGTTTGGTCCCCTTCCCTGCATCAACACTAGCATTTATAAATTTGTTAACCTAACATTTACTTTTCATTCATCAGGTTAGTGTTTTCCTGCCAGTTCAGCAAGGGGTCCAACAATCTTGAGGGGAAGCACAATGAAACAGGCACGGTCTCCCTTTCTCAGCAAGATCAGACCATCCCAATTACCTGTTTGAAATATGTTCTTATTTTGTAGGCCTCCATTATCTTTTGACCAAAAAAAGAGTTTTAAAACACTGTCTAGAGCCATCCTACCTGTAAAATGTCAGTTCTCTGAAACAAACCAATGGAGTATCGTTTGCTACCTCCAATATGTAGAGCAGGATATCCCCCAAAACATCAGTCACTGAATCAATGATGCAGCTCTTAACCCTCAACTATAATAACTGGCAGCTAAGCTTCCATGCCATTGCATACTTCAAGTAGTAACTTTTAGTGGAATTGTAAGCACGAGGTTCATACATCTCCAAATGCCACCCAAAACGCTCAGCTACTAGCTTTGAACCACAGTTCTCATTCTAAACTTCTCAAAGTTCCCATTGCCTCCACTGGAACAGCTGGGATCAACAGCCCCTCATATGCAGTAGCACACAGACTGTAATAAATAAGATCACTCCTCCTCAACTGAGTAATTCCAATTCATCTGCAACACCATCATCCCCTAAAGATTATTCAGCACTGACTCAGAAACGCAAGAGCATCCCCTACTTGAACAGCCATCAAGAACTTCCTGTACTTGGCTTTTTTCAAAGTAAAGACCGTCTACTTTTTCACAGACTGAGGGCCATTAGCAGAAGGTGGGTGGCTGGAAAACAGATACAGGCATGAATTTGACTGCAGTATAAGCAGGCAAAAATAACTCCCTCAAAGTCAAAAAAAAAAAAAAAAAGAAAAAAAAGACTGCATCAGAAAAGCAGATCAATTAACAAATACTGCTACTGAAAGGAGCTACCATACCTGAAGTTATACTCAAGTCACTCAACAGGAACTAGGACTGAACCCACATATCCATGTCAAAATACTCTACCAATACAGCTGGAAGTCAGAAAGGAGCTAGTTGTGGTAAAACAGTCTGAAAATTGACAGACAGATCCAGCACAAATCCAAGGAACTCTTGTAGCATTTTGATGGCGATTATGGATGTGGTGAACAAGTGGGGCTCCCACCAGCAGCAGAAGAGCAGCCGACTACGCCACGAGCAGAGCAGGAAAGTCAGGCTCAAGTCTGAAGACAAGAGCAACAGCTCTTATAAAAAAGCCGTTCATGCTGTCAGGGAAGAGGAGATTCATGCTGAGGCTTTTGGAATAACTGATCAACTCAAACAGCTTTCTTCGGGTTCTTGGGGGGTTGTTGGGTTTTTTTGGGGTGGTGGTTTGTGGGGTTTTGGGGTGTGGTTTTTCTTTAACACACTAAAGGGCAATGATTTTAAGATCTGTCAGCTGGAATTAAAGATACATAATTTCTTCCTTATACACATTTCTCTAAGCCAGTCCAGTACTGCTATGTTCTTTGCCAAGGCTCTTCTGTTTTTAACCTATGAAGAGCAGGCTCTGGGACTGGAAGAACTCCCTACAACTGGTAGAGGGAAGAAGATGGTTGAAAATACAAGCAACAAGGTGGTTCCCACAGCAAGATGAACTGCACTTAAGAGAAGGAGATAAGCTACAACTGGTATTATGCACTAGATTTTCTTCAATCCACTATGGGCAGCTATTGACAATACTTTTCCCAAAACAGGTCAAGTACTATGGCCAACCCCCCCACTAGTTCAGATCTTCCTCTGAAGAGCACTCTGGGACTTACGTTGCCCATCAGAGCTGTAAAAGAGATGTTGAGCTTGTTTCCTTCCAGTCTTTGGAAGATGATTAACTGCGTTTTGTGTCATCAGTGCAATAGTTTTTGATAAATGCATCCTAAGCACTGCTGCCTCCTCCTATTGCCCCTGTGCTTCTACAAAATATGCTGTAATCCTGGGGCTGTGGAGAATGTTGACATTCTTGAGAAATACCAAGTGACACATATAGCTGAACAAAATCACTATGTATTTTAGTTATACTGAAACAGTAAGCTAAACAGTTTAGTTACACATTTATCAAGGCTGCACTTTTAGACTGTAATTACAGGGCTTTTTAAAGGCAGTTTATTCAAGGGAAAATCCTAGCGTTTTCCCCTGCATACAGACCAAATCCCCATGCATTACTGCTCAGCAACATGCCCAATTAGATTTAGCACCTGCAAGAGACACCTCTGGGTGTGGCATCCAACAGGTAAACAACACACTTCTTTCCCAGGCAGAGCAATTATTTTTAGATGGCTCGTTCTTGTGCAAGTAAGACTTAAGAGGCCAAATCAAAGCTACCTGGGTAGATTTTTAGTTATCCTGAAGAGCCCAAATTCCAGCAGCATCTGCAGTCCTCCCAGACCTCCCTTACAGCTCTCCAAAAATCTTGGTTTATACTGCCAGGATTTCCACAAGGGATACCCATCACCCAATTAACTAAGCTTTTAACATCTGAAAAATACCAGTATTTTTTGCTGGATATGAGTCTCTACCCACTAACTTAGATTTCAGCAAAACTATTTAAAGCCTGCTTAACCTCCAGATCAGTTTTAGCAAGTGACAAAAGCCAGCAGCTGTATATGGTAGTAAAAACTATTACAATCATCTCCTTTCTTCCCTCCCCAAATTTTCCAAAGCAGAAAGAGCAATTAGGTACCCAGGCCTAGTGAAGTTTATAGGAAATGCTTTGGTGCTCTATTTGCTTTTTCAAGATTTTTCCCCTGGGGTATCTATTAACCAAGAGAAAAAAAAAAATGCCTATAACCTTTCAGGACTACAGCTACGTACAGGAGTCCCAGCAACTGTGCACCGCAGATACCGCTGCTAAGGTGCTTGCCCTTCCAAACAGCCAAATACATTCATGATTTCATACAACCATGAGTGAAGCACTCTGCCTTGTTCAGTTGCATTAACCTAAGGCATTAAGGGGAAACTCGTCTTTATTACATCAAGCACGGGGTTTTTTTTTTCTCCTTCCTTCTGAAACACTGCCACAAATTTCAATAAGAGATTTCATATTCACAACAGACTAATTGACCTTTGAAGGCAAGGATAACACAGCGTAACTACCCTCTAATAAACCTCAGGTATACAGGAGGCAGAAGTATAAGAGGAGATATTTGTTAAATGACAAACAGCACAAGCATAAAAATGTGGATGTGAAGAGCAGCATTACTTTCATAAAGCACTTGTGTAAAAATGCACATGGTCCCTAGGAAGGTAGAGAAAAACACAATTTTGTTTTTAAACAAAAGGAAAAAAAAAAAAAAAAAGAAAAGAGAGACCAGGGCATAAGCCTCAGCGTTCTAGCCAGGTTATACAGTGAATTAGCGACAGGACATTGCTGAAACTCAAAACAACAATATTCTCTTATACAGAATTTTGTTCATTTCTAAATTAGAGAAATATTCCTGAAACCTGAAGATACTCATATTAAATTTCTCATGTGAAAAACCTCTTAGACTATCATGAATTCTCAAAGGCTTCTTTAGAAGTTACAATCCCCATGCATCCCATGCTCACAGGTATACAAGTTAAGCATGTATGTTTATCAGTTACAGATAGCAAGAAAGGCTGTGTCAGCACTTACTCCTGGCAACGCATGTCTGTTGAGCGACTCTCCTTCTGTTTGAAGCGTGGGTTCCTGAACTAAACCAATCATTTTGGGTACCTTTTCATCCCTTTCTCCAGAGTCATCACAAATGCTGGATCTGTCCAAAGCAAAATGGAAGACACCTTTGGAGATACAAGTGCTGAGAAATCCGAGAAAGCTTCTCATGTGATTTTTGCATTAAAAACAATGGCTATTCAGCTAATATTAAAAACTTCCAACTCATTCTCCCACATCCAGCTCATTAATCTCTGAAGACATTTTCGTCACCCTAGCCACCTCTGAAGAAGGTTCAGTTTCTGACCATGAGGTTAGTAAAGCCAAGCACTGGTGAATCAGAGAGAAAGTAAATGTTGTGGGAAAATAAAAAACAGAAATAGCTTAGAACAAATTTGGAAAGAAAATGTTTTAAGAAACCTTGGAGACAAGAGGTTTTTTCCTGCATCCCTTATTTTAAAGTTACCAAGTAGTGCATTTTTTTTTTTACAGGGGAGAAAAAGCCCCACCCAGGAAATATTTAATAGGACATCTTTTGAAGCTTGCAGTGAGCTTTTTTTTCCCCTAACAAACATACTCTGATAACACAGGATTGAAAACAGACTTGTTACATTGTTCAGTTTTATAGGGCCATACTTATTTACATAGAGATACAAAAATTAAAGCCCTGTTATTAGATTGGCACTGACAGTTCATAAGTTAGTTCATGTTTGTTTCAAGAAATATTAAGGCACTGTTCAAAAAAAATACATATACAATTATATTACGCCAACTTCCCAATTCAAGCCAAGGGCAATATTAAAATAAGCTAAAGACCTCAGACATCAGGATGGCAATGCAAAACGAGTGTTTCGGTCTCCATAGAGAGAAAAAAATGTCTGAACATAATACATAGCAACATTCCATTCAGCCTTTCCATATTGTTGAAGGGCATACAGATCCTGCCTAGATAGCAACCTTTTCTCATGATGGTATTTAAGCTACCCTGCTGATATCCCCAAGCAGACCTAGGAAGACCTTGTTCTTCCTATCTCCCTCCCCTAAGGGGCCTCAGCTGTGCTCCTACTATTTTAGACAACGAGCACAATTAAGCTTTTATGCATTCTCAGTTATTGCAGTTTCGTTCTCTGCATCCTTTTACTACAGGCTTAGCCTTACCAGAAAGGTTACAGCAGCACTTTGGAAAAAGAATTTCTAAGAAAGAGGACACTGCTTCTCCCCAAGTATTTCATTAAGCTTTAGAGCCTCTCCTCACCGAGACTGCCCGTTGTCCTCAGATGACGAGTGGAAGCTCTCCATCTCCTCACTGTTCAGGCCCAGCTCAGAGCCATAGCTCTGGTGCACCAGCTGCCAGAATTCCTGCTTGGTCAGCCTCTGGAAGAAAGCAAGCTAGTCAAGAACTACGGTATGGGACAGTAAGGCACAGGAGGTGAAACAGTAAGAAGTTTGAATTACGCCACAGCCTTTAACCTCGATTCTGACAAGGTCTGAAAGCATTTAAGTATCACATTTCAAGATTGGATTTCAGCATTTTGGGGAACTGTACTCCCGTCTACTCCATATTCCCAACCCATCACTGTTCAAGCAGTAACACCAGACAAGAAAAATCATTATTTCAAGAAAACACACACTTGTAGCCACTACTTGCTTCTTCACGTCACCCATGTTTTCACAGATATCTTCAAGGTAGCACAGCCTCTTGAATTTCACTCGATATGGCACAAGACCAGTAACTTAGTAGACAGCCAGGGACTCCCTCTTTGATCTTGGACAAACTGCTTAATAGATACATGCCTGCTTCCTCAGGATGCTCAGAGTGCTTTACAAATGGTGAGAGGCTAGCGTTTCAGTCACTAGAGACAGCGGTGTCTAGGTCAGCCAAGTGTTCGCTTTGCCAAGGGTGGGACAGGAGGTCCTCGCTTTGGAACACCACCAGAACCCCATTTATGAAAAAATAGTTGGTTTTGTTATTACCTTGGCTCACTGCTAGCTACTCTTCTCCTTCTTTAGAATCTCTCTGCCCTGCTCCGTGATTTCCCACAGCTACTGTGATAAATTTAAGTTCTCTCAGATCGTCAGGAAAGTCAGGAAGTGAAAGGAGTATGACAAACTTCTATTAGCAAAGTAAGCAACTCGTTTCAAAGTCCACTTTGACTGTAAAGGACTAAGGGGGGGGATGGGGGGGTATAAATGAAAAATAAGAAGAGAGAAAGGAAAGAAGGTTCTGGGATTTAGCAGAGCTCAGGAAGCAACAATAGCAATCTTTTTTTAAAAAAAAAAAAAAAAAAAAGACATACCACACCGGAAAATGTGCCTCAGCCACAATCCATATTGATCAAGGGAACAGAGCCGCGCTAATGAGGCAGTAACACCAGTACTGCTTGCTATTTGCATGAAATAATCACCTTAAATAGCCATGCATTATTTAAAGGGCTTTTAAGTGATCCTCCCCACCTCCCGCACCACCTGTAGCGTTCCACTGCCCGCAATTTTAGACCGCCGCGAAGCCGACCCACCGGCAGCAATGCAAACGCACGCCCCTGCACCCCCTCGGCGCTCTCCCCCCGGGGCTGCCGTCCGCCCCCCCCCCCCCACGCTGTCGCCCCGCATCTCGACACACGACAAACCTGGCGCTCCCCGCCGCGCGGCGCCGCCCCCGCCCCCCCCGCTCCCACTTCCTGCTCGGCGGCGGCGGGGCCCGGCCGGGGCCGCCCCCCCTCGCCCGGCGCCGGCTCCCGGGGCACCCCCCGGGCAGACACCACGGGTGTCCCTCTGCCCCCTCGGCCTCCGGGGTGGGACCCCCCGGCGGCGCCGCAACGCCCCCCATCCCCCCCCTCCCCCCCAGCGGGGGGCAGCGCGAACCCAGCCGGCCCCGGCTGTTCCCGAGCGCTCCGCCAAGGGGGCTCTCCCGTCCCCCTGGGACATCTCCCAGTACAACAAGGTTTCAGGGTTTTCGGGAAGCGGCGGCCACAGGCGTCCTGTCGGGAGGGCTCAGTTTCAAGGTGTTCAGTCCTACCGAGGACAAACAGCACATTAACACACAGCACAGGGGTATAAAACAAGGGCGCAAGCAGCGAGCGCCGCAGCCTCCCAGCCCACGCAAGGCTGAACACGCAGCCACACGGCTGCCTGCCTGTCCCCAGGCACGCTGTCCTGTGTGGCAATAAACCCCGAACCACAGACCACCTACACCTCTTTCCATTAAACAGCTAAGAACAGAGGCAGGCGTCGCATGGTTCCAAAATCCCAAAGTCTATCTTCTAGACAGCGCACCCTTCAACCAGAAACCGAAGGACAGAAACAAAGCCACTTCCACTTCTATTGCCCAATATTGCCAATGCCTTTATTTCCAGTTGGAAGAAAATAACTGGGAAATAGCTAATGTCGCTAATTAACTTCACTAGCACATTCTGCACCACTGCGTGGCCAAATCCGCCTGCCCTCGTGCCGGGTGTGCGATGGTTTGAGGAAAGCAGGGAAACCTTTCAGCTACATGTCATAGGAATCTACAAAGCTGGTTCCTGTGGCTTTGTAGTCAGCATTACCCATTTCTCCTTCTGAAACAGGATTCTTGCGCTCTGCTCAATTATTCCTAGCTCAGCTAGATGTAATAAGTTGTTAATGGTCACAGCCCGAGATCAAACCAGACTTGCTTTATTGTATCAGAAATTTTAAATTCTGAAGGCAAAGGGCACACATTTTCCGGGCCAGCCTTCTGCTTCTGAGAGGATGGTTTGAGAAGCTCTGAAACTTGAAAGGCTGAATCTAAGCATGAATTACTTTGCCTGCTCAAGGTGATGGTCTTTCCTCTGTTCTCTTTGTATACAAAACCAAAAGCTACAGCAAGCAGCTGGGACGCTTTTTGTCTTTCCAGCCAGGAGCATATAACATCAATACTTCGTTTCACGCTAGACAAAGCAGTGGCATGGCACACGCAGTACTACAGAAAATCACTGACGTAAGCAAAGCTGCTGATTTTTACCCTCTATGGACAGATGCAGAAATAAGAACAAGACACTTGGTACAGGGTTACTCCAGAGACAGCCCCCCACCACACACCACACTCCCACCAGGCAATTCTGATCTAGAATTCAGTCCGACCGCTTGTTTGCGGGACAGGGGAGGTAAATAGCAGACTTCCCCTCTAACTGCCCAAACACAAA
This sequence comes from Falco peregrinus, assembly GCF_023634155.1. NCBI lineage: Eukaryota > Metazoa > Chordata > Aves > Falconiformes > Falconidae > Falco > Falco peregrinus. The sequence continues at coordinate 87,056,486 of NC_073726.1, read as the reverse complement.
GGTCAGAATCAACCCAATCACTCTGATCTCTGAAACAACCCTGGTTGCACACTAAAGTGCAAACAAAGATCTCTTTCACAACCTTCCCCGAGAAGCTGCTGGGGAAGGCAGAACTGCTGTCCTGGTGTATGTTAGCCACAAGAAGCCCAGCTCATCAGAAATTCTGGTCCCTTCTCACACCTCTAGACTTACCTGCTACAATATCTCTGGAGACAGGCGCAAATCTCTACCCAGCAAAGCTTAAGAAGAACAATGGGAAAATAAATCCAACTCTAAGGAAGAGGACTCATGGGAACTGAGACAGATTAAGTTAAGATCTTGTTCCGTTAGAAATAAGGAGTCCTGTGTTTGTTTGGGATTTGAATGACCTGCCTAATTAGATTTTAATTTGTTCCTTCTCCCTTAAACTGGAGGGTTATTTGACACCCATAAGATTTAGGAAAATAACGCGCAAGTATAAATAGCATTATTCTTATTGTCAACAGCAACCATTAGTAAGCTTGTTTTACCAATCTGGAAATCCTGCTGCAAAACAGGAATTTTGGCTGATTTTATGAACTGATGTATTATTGAAAGCCTCAGCGGATGGGGAAGCAGCTATCTGTTTTATCAAGACCGGTGTCATGTCTCTTCCAGACCTGCATTAATGACTCCTTATTTTCCATGATGCTTCCCCTTCAACCAGAAACATTTAAAAACAATGGCAAGGTAAAAGCCTAAGGAGGCTCACTCAGAGCACATTTTGCAATAGCAATGGAAAAAAAGTGGAATTTTCCTTGAAAGAAAAGTCTTTACAGGGACACTTCAAAAAAATAGCCTAAGAAAGGACCATATTAAGAGGAAGGTACCTGCTGATTCCCAGAGGAATCAAAGGTGAAGGGCGCCAAATGTACAGTATTGTACTCTGAGCAAGATCTGAAGGAGAAGCTCTGAAGCTAGAGAATTACAACTCAGCTGAAGGGACCAGGAGTCCTATCAGAACAGTGATGCAAAATCGGGGGAGAGCATCTTCATGGCTAAGTAAGCTTAGGCATGGAACTGCATGTAATTATTCACTGTTTTCTTACACAATGCAAGTAATTTTTAATAGAAAGACAGACTTCACGGAAGACTACTTGTTCAACTGTCTAGCACCTGTGATACTTAGGTAGAAGGCAGAACAGCCACAAGATGGAGATCTGGGAAAGGGCATGCTGACCCCACCTAGATGTTCTGCAGGTGGTGAAAGCTTAAGGTGTATCAGGTAAAGCAGGCAGGTCACTCTTCAGAGGTGAGACCTTGTAACGTGAAATCTACGCCCAGGAAGCACTGAAGAGGCCAGTGCCAGTGACTGAAAATTACCTCTGCACAAACCTGATTTGAAGCAAACGCAATTCCAATCCCCCGGATCAAAATCCTGCAAATTAGGGGTTATTCACCATCAGGTGGCGCAAACTAGCACTGTGACAGCTGCATTCAGTTATACTTCTGATGACACCAGAATTGACTTTATTTCAGAATTTCACAGTTCGGTGTCATCTCCAGGTCTAGCAGACACACTCTAGATAATAACCGAGTTATCCACAGCTTTAAAATACTTAGGTATCTGCAGAGGAAGCATTAAAACCAGCTCTTTTTGGAACTGGTTCCAGAGTGAGATTTGGGTTTTTTTGTCACAAGCCTTACAATTTCTGACAGGATCCCTTCGACCACTGGAGCCCAGAAACACTAGGCTTCACATACTCAGGCCATTGCATGCCATACCAGAGCCTCAAATGTATGGGATCTCTTTCAAATGTATGTTGTTCCTGACATGGCGTGGGGCAGGGGGGAAGCAATGAAACCGGATTTCTTTTGGGCTTTCTTTTAGCAACAGGTAAGTGGACAACTATCATTGTAGCAGAGTCCATGGATCCAGCTCTAGCAACTGTGGTTTCTGCTTTCAACTCCTCAATGCCCATCTATAGCTTAATCTGTTTTGGTTAAGCAATAAGGAATTACAAAGCAGGCTGACAGGTGACTTAAAACACATTCTAGCAGAGAATCAAGTCACTACTACATTGCAGAAGCAGGAGCTCAACCTAACAGAAATCTTGTTTCAATAAGCAGCTCCAAACATGCAACATTAAAAAGCCCTACATACACCTCATGGCAATGTTCCATTTTACAACTAAGAACCCCAAGAAGAAACTCACGTAACAGACTTAGGTTGACGCAAGAAAGCTAATAGCAAGATTAGATAAAAAGAATAAGGAGAGTTCCCAAGCTACTCAGATGCACCAGTCCCTAAAACCTGCTGGCTTAATTCATCTCACTTTACATGCACTCCATGCCTTCTGCTTCCATATCTATCCTTCAGTTACTGCTGTGAAGTGAAAAAACCCTGTTCGTAATGTGACACTCATTTCACTGTTGAAGAGTGAAAACACATGGGGAAAAACTAATACTGAACAGCACAGAGCTTGTTGCCCCTGTTCTAGCCCCTTGGATATGTTCATACACCTGAACACCCATACGTTCATTCACCCACCAGCACCATAAACTACCCAACTGAAGATAATTACTATTCCTGGCAAAATTTTCCTGACAAAAAGAGAACAAGGTTCCAGCTGCATGTTCCAGTCAAAAGATGACATCGTACATTGTGTTTTTTGCAGTGCTACTGCTAGATTCCAGAAAAGATGGTTATGATGTTACAATTAACTAGTATTTGATATGAGAGATATTTGCAGGAAACATTACTTTTGCCTTAAATGGCACTTTATTTTCAGCTTTTGTTTAACAAAGAGTGACTCTAGTCTGCCCTAAAATTAATCTTATATATAGTACCCATGCAAGGTTTTTTAAGTAGTGCACAGCTTTAAGCCTTTGGGAACCATTGTAGTGCAGAGTTATATATGGATATTTCAGCATTCAATTGCAACTGTGTTGAAATATTTAAACGAGAGCCACAAACAGGAAGGAATTGGTTTACAAAAATTGCATTACTTACAGTGATGTTCTACAAAAGCATCAGCACATTTTTAGAAAGTAGATTAGCTTAAGTGTCCACAAATTGCAATATAAATCAAGTTAACTAGCAGAAGTTGCCAAAATACACCTACATATCATACAGCCTGCCTTTGTTGCATCTATTCAAGGTCAGGGGAGTTGTAATGAGAGGGTTGGCAAAGGTTCAGCTAACTTATCCGAGAAGGTGACTTTTAGCTTTTTCCTTAAAAGGGGAAAAAAAGCTTTCACAAAGAAGCCTCTTGCTTTTTTGATTGCAAGTTAGCCAAAGAAAACGTGAAGTAAGTGCATGCCAGTTTAGTAATATCTGCTTGAGTTGGTAGTAAAGTGAAGCACGCAACCTCTCCTCAAAGACAAAATGTTCCATCAACAGCAAAAGCTGTAGGTGGGCAGTATGGGAAGGAATGGATGAGAAGTTTACCTGGGATCTCAAGTACCAGGAGTCAAAGGAGAATATCAGATTAGAATTCCCTGTCAGAAAGGAAAAGCTAACTAAAAGGAAGTCTCTCATCCTCCAAAGACACATCTGCTTACATCAGACAAAGATTACTTTGTTACTTGACTACTGGTACTAGCACTTACAAGCTTACCTTATCCAGCAACACGTTCTGCCATAAGCGAAAGATACTGAGGTAGCTTCGGTCTCTTGCACTGAATGACGTGAAGAAAAACTGCAGGAAAAACAAAGTGCAAAAAGCTCACTTATAGGTATTTTCAAGAAACCCAGAATGCTTCCTTCTATCTTGGATATCCTAAGGTTTTCAGCGATGGCATGCTCCTCTCCCATTCAACAAACCTGGGTTCATAATCCTCACGCTCCACATGTTTTATCACTTTAGATAAGAGTTAGTTCCCCAATATTCACATACTATTTGAAGGCACTTGTTCTTTTGGGCATCTGATTGCAATCATTTGTACCTTTGGCACAAAGGAAGAGCTCCCCCTCAACTAACTACACAGTTAAATCTTCCTCCCACTTCCAAATAGGTCATGGAACACATCAGAAATGCATATGCCTGTTTCTTAAAGGCCACAGCATTTTCCATCCTTCCACTACATACTCCTTTTACTAATCTCTTCACATAAGATGACATGAAATTAAAGTAGGAGACCAAATTAGGTGTATCATTTTCAGTATTAAAATTTTTCCCATTTGAAAGTTTGTTTAGCAGAGAAAGGTTTATCTTCCTTGACAATTAAAGTTAATATTTAATAAATTGAGAGGGAACAGACAAATAGGAGGAATCACAGTTCCTTCACAAAGCACAGCTCCAGATTCACCCCGGAAAGCTATTCTCTGTATCCAGCCAAGAATTACTATTTTTAAAGCATTTACAGAAGTATCAGTAAGTCTATTGCACATAACATTCTGTGTAATACTTTCCAGTTTTTCTACATACCCAACACATGAAATTGCACATTCTATGGGTAGATTTCTCCGTGACTTGAAACCCACGACATCAGCCTTTTTGTTTTCAGCAATTTTCTTCCAGAAACACTTTAAATTCATTGAGTTTGATATTTTTGTGATCTGAAGGATGCACGTTCTGAATTCACGCCCTGAACTTTTTGTTTTCAAATGGCTTTCCTTTGAAAATCAGTGGGATAAAAACTCCCTTACTTTCTGGTTACTGCATCAACACTACTAGGGGATTCTACAATCAAACTAAAGTTGAATTATCAAGCCAATATGCACAAGGACCAAACCACTAAGTCTGTCTTCTAATCCCAATTACATTTAAAGACTTGACCTGGAAGCTGCTTATGCAAATTTAAAACTACAATAAATGCTCTGCTCTGGACATTGTGATTTTTTAAAATGTATTTAAACACGGGTTTTCACCTTTTCTCCTTTTGTTGCTATTTGTATGGCATTTGGAATGAGCCGAGCAGTCTTCTCCTTTGTCATGAAAGTGATGTCCTTCAAGGCAATAGTAATCTAAGCAGAGACAGATTTTATTAAATCACATTAAAAATAACTGTTAAGACTAAAAATTTACAAAGTCACAGAACATGCAGGAGAAACTCAAAATAAACCCAAACCCTGGGATGTAGTTCAGTTGAGATCAAAGACAATTACTATCTCCATTTGCTAACCCTAACAGCAAGCATTTCAAAGTAGAAGCAAATTAAAAATGACTTAAGAGTAATCTTCTCTTCCTTCATTACTAGGACTAGAGAAGCAAGTAGTTCTTTTTTCTTTCCTTCCACTCCTCCAGCAGCACTTGAGGATAAAGGGCACAATCCCAACCACATCAAACGACAGATCTGAAAGCCAATCCCAATCTGTACCCATACATAAGGCAGGACATAGACCAGGTAACAGACTCTTTTGCCTGTGGCATCGCACAGAAGTTTGCGATCTAGTCCATTTTGATAGGGGTTTATTTGCAGTCCAGACACTGCAAAGAAATCTTCCTGCTTAGGTGTTTGCCTTGCATATTAGTACTTGAAACGTTTCTGTTTAGAAGAGCATGGTCTGACTGGCTGCAACAAGCCATTTCCCTTCAGCCCATCCCCTTCCCTTGAAGGTAAGTTTGTGCTGCCACTCAGCTTAGAGAGAGGAAGAACATACAGCTAGATCTTTTTTTTCCTGTGTGTGCAGAAGGTCATCCACTTACTCCCTCTCTGCATCAACACAGCCCACTAAGGAGGTCCCAAAAGTTGTTTCTACTCTTGTAGCTGATGAGCTCAGGTTGCCTTAAGATAACATTCTGCTAGGCAGGCACGAACAGGTTACCAGGATCTATGCTGCTTCAGCTAAAAAAAATCCAACCATCAGTCTTTGACTAGTTTATGTATTCTGGTCATTTCAAAGGGTATTTTTTTTTTTTAAATCTCAAGTCTACAATAAGAAACATTCAATCATCAAATTCACCTGATGAAATTGCACCTGGTTTTCAGTTAAGCATTTCTACATCCCCTCATTGTCTTAAGTACATGAGCTATTTGTTGTCTGTCCTGTGTACTTCAGAGCGCACACAGCAGAATTTAAGAGATTAACTTAAGGTATGAGCAGTCTCACAGCTGCAAACATTTTGACACATCTCCATCACCTATTAGCTTTTCTTTCTCATTCACCGCCTTATGCTATTTCAGCATATTCAACTGCTTGAGTGAAAAATGTAAACTCATTAACCTAATTGGACAGAAAATAGAGGGCAAACACACCACAAATATCTACTTTTGCTCATTCCATTCAAAAATTACAAACCACAAAACGAGAACTTGCAGAGGTCTTTTAAGGATGGTCTTCAGCTATTAGATGCTGGTATTTACACACAAGAGTAAACCAGTTAAAGTTCAGTGCTGGAGAGTTCTTGACCAGGGCAACATCAGACACTCCATCGTGCCCCTGGTCTTACAGGAGACTATTACATCCTTTTATAGAGCAACTCTCCTTGGTAAGGAGAGGCAAATCATCATCTAGAAATGTAAAAGATTGGCTTTAGCATAACTCCTGAAATCATTCTTATGCTGAATGACTGACTGAGCAGGCTTAATTCAGCATTCAGATGTCTCCAATGCTATTCTCATTTTACAGAGCAATGGATCTGCATTCCCACTCGGCACAAAGTTATACTATTATGAGATGGACAGGATAAGATTGTTTGAGGACTCCGACATACTGATAGCACTGGACAAACAAAAGGTGGGATTCAAGTGAGTGGAGAGATCTTACTGTGGTCTCCCATCGAAAAATGTTGCTGTGGAAACAGAGCCAGTTTTCAGACAGATATAAGCGTCCTTGCAGCAGGATATCCTTCTGGAGTGCACAGGCATAATCTATGTACAGAGAGCAAGAGCAAGTTTACTCACTACAGCTCAGTTGACCCAAACCTGTTAACTTAAAGTGAGTAAGCATACTACATACAAATAAAAAGCCCTTTCACTCTTCAAAAGTCTGTGAAGACAGATTTGTCTTGGGTTGCATCCAGACCATTGTTCTGGAAACACCCCAAAGCCAGAGTTGATGGAAGTATCTGTGTGAGGACAGCACTCCATGTATCGCCCCTCTGTGCATTATCCTCTGTTTTCAGACGAGGCATTAGGCAAGATCAGGAGTACATGGGAGAAGTTCAAAATTCAAAGCGCCTAAACAGAATACACAAACATTTCACAGTATAACAGATTATACTGGCAACTCCTACATAACAGTAGTTCATATGTTGTAGTAAGACGATCATTTGCTACCAAACAGATCCTACCACTAGCTAAAACTACCTGCAAAGTCAGACACTAAAAGGCAGCCCGAAGCTAATCACTTCTTCAGGCAGGGGATATTTTCAGAAGCTGACTGTCATTTTTATTATGATACTGCCTCTGGCTGAAACATTCCTATTGAGGAACAGATTTCATCTAGAATGCAATTACCCACCATCAGATACCTACTAATTAAGGATAAGAGCAGAGCATTTGGTTGCACTTTTTAAAAACCTCTCTGAAAGAACTTCGGAAAATTAACTTTGTTTGAACCTTCAGACTGAAATTTCCGAAGTACTACTGCTAGAAAGACAAGACAGACTCCTTTTAGAAGCTCCAACCTAAAGAATATTACCTCATGTACAGAAAATACCCCAAACATATCTATTCATGCAGGATATTAATGATTTTAACTTCGGAAGTAGAGTTTTGTTACTTTGAAAAGCATTGTATCTCATATTGTCTGAGCCAGAATTTTGATTCTGTGTACAACAAGAAAATGAACAGTTCTTGTTCAAGTAACAAGACGTTCAGGGGTCCCTCATGATCCTGGCTTCAAGGTAAGCCTGCATCTACAGAAGCTTTTATTATGGTTTTTAAAATTCTCTTAGGTTTTTCCCCTCAAACAATCAAGCAGAAATAAAGCTTCTAGCAACAGGCATGGGGCATGTATACAAATCCTTGGAGGCATAACTGCAATAACTTACAGAAATCCAAACCAGTAAGTTCAAAGAGAAGTCAGATACCAAAGTGCTAGGAGAGCAAAGGCAGCAGGATTTTGAGGTTAAGGACTTGAGGAAACCATTACCAAGAAGTTTGCATCTCACTTCTATGTTTAGGGGAAGGGGAGGGATTGAGACCTGTAAATATTGGAGCATTCGGCAAGTGATGAACACCACCACCATGACCTACCTACACAATAGAGAATATCAAAACAAAAGGGAGAGATGAGCATTTCTGCTTCTAAGTTTTCAGATCCAGTAACTTAAGATGCTGCTTGTAAACAACATTTTCAGACAAATTAAAGTTAGTGGCACTCCTTTAAACTCCCATTTCAAAAGTCTAAGTAATTTCTTTTTTATTATAAGAGAATAATTATATTTCATATAATCTTTATTTACAGTGCTCATTACAGTGGAATGGTTGCTTCTTTTTTTAAACAGCTAAGTTAAGAACAGGAGCAGTTACAGCTCTTTTAATGAGCAGCAGCCAGTAATTACTTCTTTGAGCACTGTAAAGCCTGTGATAAGTTCCTCTGCATCAAGGAAAGGAAGAGCTCTTTGCTTGGAGGATGCAAAAAGTCCTTCCAAAGGAGCACTGCTTTTTATGGGGTAAATAAGTATTTATATTAAGTAATGACTTTGCTTCTGATGGAGCAAGTACTACACTGTTGAGGTTAACCCATTACTAAATCTTTCTCCAAGTCCTAGGCAGTGTGTTCATTGAACTAGTACTTCAGATTTTGCTCCATAGCTTTCTATATCAATCATGTAAGAAGAAACATCAAAACAATGCTTTGAAGTAATATCCTTTTCTTCTGTTTTACTTCTGTACTGAACTCAAGTATTTTAAAAATGCAGAAGGCATTTCAGAGGATAACAGCCTCCTTCCAAGGCTGGAAAAGGACACAGGGCTTTAACTGTTTCAGAGGTGTCACTTGCAGAAATTTTTCTTCCACTATCCTGGAAGGGACTCAGCATGCTGCAAGCATATACTGACAGCCCCTCCATATTCTCTTCCTTAAAGGCTGCATAAGAGGAGATGAACTTTAAATAGTCACAGTGCCACTTTTGTATAAAAACAAAACCCAAAACTTGAACAGTGGATTTGTTACACAACACTCAGGCAGCGCAGGCAGGCTTTACCTGCAAGGCAAGTGGTAAAAAACAGGAATAGGGTGCATCACCACATGTAAATAAGGTAGGGTTATGCACTTGCCTTCTTTGGATTTTGCAGTGGAGGAAAACAGGGATTCAGAGCTCAAAAGGAACACTTCAGTGGCAAGAAGTTATGCACCATAGTTTGAAATTCTCTGCCACCTGCTTCTGTCCCTTCCCATCCCATGCACTTCTCACCACCTTTGCTCTTCCAGCTGAGCGTTACTTCTACACCTGCACCCATGTCATCAGCATATGGATAAGCCAGCCTGGTATAACGGGCTGTGAAAAACCTCTACTCGAGGCATGAGCCAAGCCAGAACAGATTTGCACAGCAGAGCACCCGGTAATGTACTTCATGCTCAGTGCCAGCCTGGGCAGTAACTACAATTGCACAGACCAGCGTGGGACATAAAACATCAATGCACATTTGTTGAGTTTACATGCTCAGTGCTCACCCTGACCCTGCACAGTGATCTATCTTTCCAGCTTGTCAGCTAACCCCTGTCAGACAATCACACCTCTGCTGCTGTCAAGGGTTTTGTCTAAAAACCACTAAAAAGCAGCAGCAGGAAAAGACATTAAGAGGCTCACACCCTGTGTCTAGATGAACCGGAGGATTCCGCAGCCTCTCCTTCACTTCTCAAGCTCCAAAAGGAATCTGTCTTTTTTTACAGAGCAGGCAATACAGGAGACCAGTATGGCCCTGACTTTCCCTGAAGGTATTTGATACTAGTTCAGAGACAGGAGAATAGGAAGTTTTCAGCTGTAGTTAGAATTTGTCATAAAAAACCCACACCTTGACACTAGTGCAATCTGGAGTTATCATCCAGAAGACAAGAACTTTTGGCATGATTACATCTTACCTACTATGAGTCTCTCCGAGTCTGGCAGATGAGAAAACTGTCTCTTGAATTCCTCACTCCTATATTTGTAAGTGGAACTTGACAGCTGCAACAAAGAATGGCAAAAGGTTAAGCAAACAGATTTATTTTCAGCCATCAACTGTCTTTGTACTGGATGTGTAATTTTATCTTGAAGAACAAACAAACATCCAAAGAGCAATAAAGAATAGGTGGTATCTAAATGTGAACATCACTGTAACTTTATGCTTGCTCATGTAAGAGTATGCTTTGAGTAGTTATGATAGTGTGGGCCAAACTGTTCCCTGTATCAGGGCAGATGCCAATTACAAGGCATGGCAGCTGTATGATGGCAACCTGCTCTGCTCATAAGGATAAGCGAGCCCTTCCCAGGGCTGTCTTCTAGCACAGACAAAATGAAGTAGCAGCAAGGCCACAACACAGGACGTGACAGAGCAGATCAAGTCCTCACGCAGGCCACTAGCTGGGCACAAGGACACAACCTAGAACACCAATTTCTACTCCGAGTACCATTTCAGGCATACTACAAAGCAGTGAAGCTTTTGCCAGTTGCTGCTATTAGACCTGCAGGAATAAAAGCAAAAGTTTCCTCCAGTAAGCACAAAGAGCAGCAGCAGCACCATCTCTTGGTTTCCTAATCTGTTCTACATTTCACCTCATATTTAGGATCACTGCCAATGGTTCATTTAAGGTTCAAATAGGGCAGTGAACTCACAGCAAAGATTAATGCTGATGGACTTCAAGTCCTTAGTCTTATAAATGAAAGCCCCAACTTCCAAATAAAGAGCTTCAACATGTTCTCCAAAAACAATTCTGCTATAAAAGCCCTACTTTTCAGAACAAGACCTTATTTTTTTGCTTAAAAGTTGTTGGTCACTTTAGGGGCTGTCCTAACTAAATGCTGTATAAGGCAATGACTCAGCTGGACCATAGCTAAGACAGAAAGAAGTGACTTTGAAGTGTTACCAAAACTAGGTATAAATATACTATTAAAAGCCTCTTTTACATTATTTTTTAAGCCTTCCTAAAGCTCTTAAGCATATGGCTGCTATTCTCTCCTTGAGCACCTGTATTACTCCAAAACTTGACACTCACCACAAAACCCATCTCTACCATAAGATTAGTGGCTATTTACATTTAGGGTGAGGGAAGAAAGAAGAAAGGAGGCAAAGAACCACTTTTGACTGTATGACCTTGCGGCATGTTTACTAAAAAAAAAAACCAAACAACCCACCACCTAGATTTAGCACACCCTTGCAGCATGTTAGTTGGTCACTACCCTTTCATTATGTCTGTGCTTGTTGTCAAAACAATGCCAGAACAAAGACAGATTTATCTTCAGTTTGAGGGTCTTTTAATAAACTAGTGCCATAGTGCTCCCACTTCATCAAGATTCTCACATTTCGCTGTTCTCCACAGAAGAGATTCCTGCTTCCTGCAGTTCAAAAGTTCCCTGAACGCCACCCTACACACACATGCTATGATGGTCTGTCATATACCAATACCTGAGAATCAAGCTCTTTGGTCACTAGAACACATGAAGTGCTACTTCAAGGTCAGGTGCTTAAGTGCATATAGCACAGGAGAGGGCAATGTTACCCTGACTCAGTTCAGCTCCAAGAAAAAAAAATGTTAATGTCACCTTCTAGTACCATTAATAAAAGAAAGCCTTTACATCTGGCCACCGGTGAGTACGTATTTGTTGTCTGCTAATATTGTGAGCATTGCAATGCAAAAAGGCAGTGAGAGAGTGAGGCAGAAAGTGTCCACTCTTCCCCTTCTGAGAAAAGTAAGCACAAAAGCTTTAGGTGCAACTAACAGGGCAACATGTTAGACATGTCCTCCAAGCTGTATGCTTCCAGTTAGCCTTCAGCTACTTCTGAGATTACAAAATTAACAATTCTTGGAAAGTAGGTCATCTACTAAAGTAGATAGGCTACGGTTCCTTGGCCTTGCCACATCATGCCCTGAAATGCTTTTAACTGATCATCTGAAACAGGCACCCAATGACTGCACCACTTTGAAGAAACTGAGTTCTTTCCAATTACTCTGGAAAGAGACATGGGAAAAAAGGTAGACTTTACAGATCCAAGTTAACTTTTCATCTGTGCTTCTAGAGGCCGTACAGTTTACAGTCATACCTCAACTGACTGAAGTCTGAGCTTGTGATGACAATGCTAACAGAAGAGGATTAAAAAACTGGTCTGCCACGAGAGCAGAAGGAAGTTCACAATCTTCAAGCCTGATTTATGAAACCATGATTTAAGATGACATGCTTTTAAGGAAAAAAGCGGTTTCTCCAACACACTGTATGTAAGAGGTAAGAGCTACACTGAAGTTAAGCATTTTTGTCGTTACAAGACAAAGGAATCAGGGAGAGGAGAACAGGAACAGTACAGTATCACAGATGTTTGCATTAATGCCTGAATTTGACAGTTCAACAGCTCCAAGAATCCAAACTCAAGATCTTTTGAGTTTTACTTAGAAATGGGATTTTTCTGTAGCATGAAACCTGCTATAGCTTGTCTCAGAAACCCTCACTGGCATTTAGAAGCATTCTCTTTCATGAGTGACAAAGATAATAAGAAAGCCTCTTACTAATTGTAGATTTCTACGGAGCTCTCAGGACATTATTAAGAGCCTGTTCTGAATCCTTATCTAATCAGCAGAAAAAAGCAAGCACACAAACTTTTTAACCTTATCTTTTCCTTACTTTGCATGAAAACTAGCTCACTTAAATACATACTCGGCATATGACTTGGTGTTTAAGAGATCACTCCATGGACTTTGGAAACAACAGGGCTAGTTTTAACACTGCTGGTGCTATCAGTTTCCTTAAAGTGATGAAAATAAGACATTTCCATTTCTTTGAATACAGCATCTCTGATAATCACTATTCTATTATACCTGCATTTGAGGCAGGTTGCCACCTATGGGTTACAAAACTTACCATGAAATATTAAAAGAAGAAAGGCATAAATTCGGCTGTAGTATGGCATTTAAGAGATTAAACAGCAACTCATTTTTAGCACATCCACATTTCTAAGTTTAATTATAAGTCATCAGGCAAACACTTTGCCCAAGAATAATCTTAGGCATTTATGGGTATGCTATATTTAATCACTAAGAAAATTATTAAGTCCAGCCAACAACATATTAGCATTCTTTATCTGAAGCCACAAAATATACCAGACACCTGTAAAATAGTATAAGCAGAAAAACCTCCAGTGCCATCCAGAAAGTTTACAGAAGACAGTTACACAAGAAACAGATACTACTTGAAGACACATAACCAAGTGATTCTCATACCTTGTTTAGAAATGGACCAGAGTCCAACTATTTAAAGTCATGTTCCAGAAAAAAAATTATATGAACTTAAGTAGGACTGAGCCGAGTTATTTATATGATAGGAGCCTGTTAAAAAAATAGCTTCCCTTCACATTTACATCTTTAAAGTGTGGACACTGCAAATAATTTGAGGCATCTAGCAAACTGCAGAGGAAAATTAAGCTGCACCTTCTCCTAGGAGTACAGCAAAAATGCTAATCATTAGATAACTACTTGATTACACATATCACTAAGCATGCAAATAGTCAATCGACCTCAGCAAAGCAGCATGTGCATTTTTAATATCTGCTAATGACAGTAATAATTTTGCATATGCTTTGTTAGTGTTTTGCCCTTGTTTTGAGACACCACAAAAATCACATTACCTGGCAATTTGTGTTCTATAGTTTTGACATGTAGCCTTGAACACAAACAGCTGAGAACACACATAAGTTGATGTCACTACTACAGTAACACAGTTCTGATGTCACCTCATTTTAAAAGACGCACACATGCCTCCCACTGAGCTTCAGTCCTGATATCCATTACCACAGAGTGCCTGGGGTCCCAAAATCAAACAAGCCCATAAGAAAGCTGCCCAACCTACTCCCCCTTTTATGCTTGGAAGCCTCACTTAACTATCAAAATATGGCCAATTAAGACACATGACTTTGCTCCTCTGTCTACAAGCAAGCAAATCCGTACCACTACCTCTACACCCCACTTAAAGACCACTTGATGTGCTATTCTCCAAAGGCAGAAGAGCGTGGCCTGTACTTTCCTATGAAGTTTCTACACATAGTCAAAACCAAATTTGGAGATATTAATAATGTTAAGATTAAAGTACTTAATCCTACACTAACACATTAAAGCAAACATTAAATATCCAGGCAAAAAAATGCTGCATTTCTACCGAGGAATGCATTGTCTTCTCCCCTCTAAAATCCTTCTTCGCATCAGAAGAAAAAGAAAACAGCCTCCAGAAGAACATCACACAGAGAGGAGTTTGATTTTATACAAAAACACTACATGTACTCTTGAAACTTATCTGGCAAGGGAGAAAGAAGAATAAATAAATGAAAGAACAAAACAAATAGAACATACCAACATCCCACTTTCAGTGAGTCTAAAGCCTCACTAGGCTAGGAGAGTGCGAAGTTAACAGCCCTAAACAAAAGCCTTATTTAGCCGCGTAAGGCAGGCTGACTTAAGACTCCACATACTCCAAAACAGATTCAGGCGGACTTATCTAAAAGGCAAGAACAACTCCCATGGCACAGAGATGGCAGTCCCTCTGCTGAGGCTACCTGCCAAACGTGCCAAGTCTGACAAGCCTTTCCATCACAGAAAAGTTGATTCCACTGCAGCCATTTCTTCAGTCCAGAAAAGTTCATTATTGTCCATCTAAATCTAATCTGTAACACACAAACCGCAGCTATCCTGCAATTTAGCTCCTGCTTCGAAACTAGAGCCGCAATGATAAAAATTCCCTTTGGGAAAGAAAAAAAAAAATCATCATAATTTAAGAGTCACCCCGATGGAAAAAAATCCATCCCAGCTATGGAGAGCTCTTCTAGTGGTCTGCTGGTTAATCATATCTTTGTGAATTATTTTTGGATTGTGAGCAAGTTACCCCACATCATCTTTTGGGGTAAAGATTAAGTTTCAAGTCTATTAGCAAAAAGATTTTTCAGACTTATTCTCGTGGCTCTTCTGAATCTCCTCCTATTTTCAGTGTGCTTCTTGAGAGCTAGATGTAGCGTTGCAGAAGTCACTGCAAACACATAAATCCGACTCACATTTGCTTTTAGGCACCGAATCACAGTGGAAGCTCTCGTCCACACGACTACCAGTCTCCCTTCTGTTTTTCAGAGTTCTAGGGCACAGTTTTCCATTTTTCTGAAAACAAGCAGGAGGATGTATTTTGAAAGTGTCAGACTTGTTCTGTTTACTCTGTCACAAGCAAACAGTCTGAATCCACTGTTACAGTGATCTATTTTTCACTAACCATACCTTGACAGAATCACAGAAGAATTTGGGTTTAAAAAATAAATTTCAATTATTAAGTAGTCATAAGCTTTACTAGCAGTAACTTACTGTTCTTCCCTTTCTCTTGAAGCACAAAAACATTAAACTTGCACAGGGAAAGAACCACTCACAGGACCTGAAGGGCAACACCACCTTACCTAAGGTGACTTCTGTGCTGTGTACAGTACATCGTGCACCTTGGGACTGGATGTGTACAGAGTGTCCACTTCTGGTTGGTTGTTATTTTTTTAAATAAGGAGGTATTTATCACACCTTATTATCCCCACATTTAGTTGCATTTAATTCATAGGTCATATAAGGCATGTTAACCAATAAAAGAAGAGAAAGAAAAACAAACAACTGTTGCCAGGGTTGGCTCAGCTATCATATTCCCCAGGAGCCTGCCTTCCAAAAGTTCCCATGCTCTCAAGGAAACAGAAACAAACTCATAGCCACAGTGGGAGTGAGCAGGAAGAGTTTAAGGAGCCAGGACTATTTTACTTACATTCATTAAATGCTCTTCTTCATTCACCCTTAACTTCTCTGGAGAGGGGAGTCTCATGAGCACAGGGCACTCTTCCAGTGGGCTACTGGCTGGCACAGGGCTGTGCACTGGGGTCATTATGTCCCCTTCTGTGGCCCAGCCCCCCTCTTATTTGCCGAGGCTGAAGGAGAAACAGATTTTAACATTTTTTTAGTGACTGAGCAGAAAAGAAACCAATGGCAGTTCTCCTCCAGAGGCATCTGTGTACTGGCTGAGTGGCATCCAGTAAGAATTTTGGTGCAACTATTTCTTCTGTTGGAAATACAGCATGTAGAATTTCAAGGAAGGGATACTGAAATACAGGTGATGAACAAGTACTTGAGCTACTGTATTTTCTAGGATTTTGGTTTTTTGATGGTTTTATGGAGTTGTTTTTAAATCCCGTGAGATCCCATAAACAAGGGTAAAGATAAGAGTCCTTCATGTTGGCTCATGGCTTGGAAAACTGCCTACAAAATCCACAACCAAAGCTGCCATAATTATGATTTTTGACAGACGAGAAAATTTAGCATCATATGAATTACTGGGAATTATGCTGCTAGCATCAGGTTATATAATTGGAAATAGAACAAAATATCATTTTTTGTGAAGAATTTTTAAATTTGGCTTCCTTCCCAAGCAGAAAACTCAAAGACTTAACATTTTAAAAGTTGAAAGATGTAAAGGTATTTCTTTAGAGAACGTCAAGTTGAAAAGCCAGTTAAAAGATACTTTTTCCATGTTCTTTAGGGAAAAAAAACACAATAGAAAATAGAAAAGATATGGAAGAATATCTTAGGTAAGTATTTCAGTTAGAACACATGAGGAACTCTCCCAAGTTTCTCCTTCAAGATCCCACCAGAATTAGCTGAATTTCACAAGCCATTAAATTTCATTGAAATAAAGTTCAGCTGAAGCTATTCCAACAAGGTCCTTGGGAAAGTCAGCTGATAACCTTATCAATTGTAAGAAAACCTCTTGTCATTAGTAGTATTATAGACTTCTCCCTAGGAAAAAAAAAAAAAAAATAATAGTTTGGACTCAGAATATCCCCTGCTTATTCTGAAGCAACTGCTTTGTAATATTCGGGACTTTCTTTCTGCAAGTAAGTGTTCTAAAGCATTTTTAAATGGTGAAGCCAATGTACTTTCATAACAGCTCTGATTTGGATATAAAAGTCTCAAGTTTGACATGTACAATAAGGAGCAAAGCATATGCTCCATTTCAGAAATAAAACTGACAGAGGCACGAAACTAACGTAAAGTCAGAAGACACACACCCCCTACACATCCCTCCTTCTCTAGCTGCCTGCAGCCTGTTCCAACCCATGCAAATCCCTGGCCAACACTCAGGCAGCCCCTCTGGCTCCCCCCCCCGCTCACCCACTTGCTCAGAGCCGGTGCTGGACACCATCCAGAAGAGCTAGCTAGTGTTCTGCCAGCCTCTGCTTGCACGCCAGTGTGGAAAACAGGCTGAAACACACTAGCCTGGCAGAACACGCACTCAAACATTGCGGCATGTTCTGCATGCAGTTCAAAGAAAACCTGGGGCGGGGGGGGTGGGCGGGCAGGGGTCATGAGAGCTGCCCAGCTCCACTCTAAAGTCACTATCATCTACACGGATTTTGGGAGGCTGGCTGCAACAGCATAGGTCATTTCAAGTTCACAAAAGTCCCAAAGGGGACTGCAGAGGAAAGTACCATCACCAGGGAAACACCAGCTTGGAAGGGAGCACTCTGTGCCCAGTGCTCCTCCTCCGCATCACTGAAGAAGGGTGCAGCCCATGCACCAGTCTTAAAGGCAGAGTACATCTACAGCTGGTAACTCGGTGGACCCAAGTCTACTTTCACACAAGACTTGGCCATTACTTTATAAGTCAAGCCCTTGCTAAGAAAACTCCTCAATCTGAGCTCCAGAGCAGGAGGGGAGGAGATCAGCACATGTTTCATGCACACCCAAGCTCCCAAAAATCAATCAGTATGCTACCGCCCACCTCCTCCACCAGCTCTGAAAGGCAAACAGCAGGCGTACATCCCTTCAGTTTTCTTTGTGCTGTCTGTCCCTTTCCATCTGCCTTACCTAGACCCAGGCTGCTACATTTCTGCGAGTAACCACGTGAAGTCAGGCTCTGGCTGCCGTTTGTGTAAGAGGCTGTTCTGGACGCGAGGAAGACTGCAGAGGGAACAGCAGACTGCCTAGGAGCTTCACCCTGCACAGACCACGAGCCACGACAGCAGTGAGGGGCTGTGGAGTCCCTCTTTGCTGCTTGGCATCACCCACCCATCCCCAGCTGCAAGACTGCATCCCCTAGAAGCCATCAAAACACACACAAGGTTTCAGAGCTGTAAGAGAAGAGGCAGGTGTCTCCACAGTGCATCCACCTCACCCACACAAGTCAGATCCCCTTGGGCACCTGGCTGAATGTGGAGCTAATTACTCGCTCAGCAGTAGGGAAGAGAGATCCCTCTCTCTCCTAGCACAGCCCTACTAAGGAAGCAGAGAGAAGCAGCAGAAAAAAGCATCTCAAGTCTTTTTAATCACTGATTATATCCAAATGCTTGAAAGGAGAAGATAGTCAAACCCAATGAGACTATATTTACAGTCATTTTGCCAGCCACAGCTGCTCACTAGCACTAAGCAGTTGTCTGTGCACACTTAGCTGGGTGGTGGCTTTGGATGGCCCACAGTTCTGTTGTCAAGATCAGCTACATATGTAAATATCAGGAACTGGTTTCACCAGAAAAACGAGGCAACTCTTCTGCCTTCCCAAAGCAAAGCTAGGACACATCACAGGGAATCTTCTCTGTGAAGATTCTCTGAAAGAGCAGCAAGATCTTGGGAGGCAAATCCATACAGAAAAATATTCACTGGCGATTTCTTGCCATCAGAAAGACAGTAAGAGGACTCAGCGGGATCATCGAAAGGTGCTGCCAAAGCCTGGGTACCAGTGTGACTCAGGCCTCCGAAGCAGCATGAGGATGAGTGATTTAAATGCATTTCCTGTTTATAACACCATCTACAGCCGATTAAAAACCTGAGTGTGGACATTTGCAATTAGCAATAAGGCTGATAAATGTTTGTTTCATCCAAACTCAAGAGGTACTTGGTAGATGTAATTAATTATATTTGAAACTGAAATTAAATTTAAAATGAGAAGGTTAAGCAAAAAATTCAAGAGATCTTGACACTTCCACCAACCAACATCTTCCCCAACTCTCAACTGGAAACTGAGGTGCTTTTAGCTTCCAGGAGGCAAGATGCTCCAGTCTCAGATTTACTCAGCATTCTCATCAATACCATCCATAGCTGGCAATAATTTCTTTGGATCTGGTACTAAAATTATGCCTATAATGCCTCTGCCAG
The DNA here is from genome assembly GCF_023634155.1 of Falco peregrinus. NCBI lineage: Eukaryota > Metazoa > Chordata > Aves > Falconiformes > Falconidae > Falco > Falco peregrinus. The sequence continues at coordinate 87,037,294 of NC_073726.1, read as the reverse complement.
AGACCCTGCTTCTTGCTGCCTCCCCAAGACACTAGCAAAGCCAAGTTCGTAAGAGTTTTAAGTTTTAGAAAAGCCTAGCTCCTTTTCATTTAAAAACTGTGATTCTGTACCTACTTTCCTGACTTCAAAGCACAAAAAAGCAACAAAAAACCCCTGTGACACATCAAGTTCTAAAACAATATAAATAAACCAAGTGTGTTTGTACGAACTCTCCAGTTACTATTTTAACACTGTGTAATTGAAGTGAGTTTGTCACCCTCCCAGCACAAAGTTATCCTTCAGCTCAGACAATCTGTCCACTCCCCAGTTTAATTTCCAGTCCTGTAACTATGTTGTCCAGGTTTCAACAGCTAACCAATATGATGCAATAGCAATTAAAAGCTCAGCCAAGATGATTTCCTTTTGGATAAAAAACACATTCCTTTCCAAACAGCAGTTTCATCTGACTCTTATTTGTTCCTACAGCATGTGTGTGAAACAATTAGCCAATGTTATTTGTTAACAACATCTGTTCCTTCACCTGATCTTTCACTGCAGGCTGCCTAAGTAATGAAAAAAAGTCAAACTGCCTGTCTTTACACTCACTTGATCCACTTAAACAGGGGGGAAAATATCCAGATGTTTTGGGTTTTGTTTTGTTTGGGGTGTTGATTGTTTTTTGGGGGGAAGCAGGGGGAGGCACGCAGGGGCACCTCATACAGTAAAGACATTACTTCTGAACATCTGTCTTCCTTACCTACCACAAAGTCCCACCAAGATTACTTAACACAAAAAAAGTAACCAAACAAGAAGCAAAAGAATTACATACTTCAGTTGCACTTTTTCTTCCTTACTTTGCCACAATTGGACTCTGGCATCTCTGATTCGTATCTAAGATTAGTAACAGTCCCCAAATATTGGTCAGAAAAAGAGGTCATAAAGGAAACAATCAGTCATCTTGGTAGTAACTCCTCTTGGCGTCATTTACTTTCCAGCAACTCATAGAAGGATACATAAATACTTTGGATCAGGACTACAATGACAACCTGAAGGAGCATATTAAACAAACTACAACAGTAGTTACGTAGTTAACAGTAGTCACCGTAGCCAAGTACATGAACTGTTTTGGTATAATTACACTTGCCATCTCGTTAAGCCTGCCGGTAGCCCTACTGTACTTGAAATTACATGGAAAATAGCACTCACTAAGCAATTGCCCCAAAACAGTTGTTCCTAATTTGATCTCTTCTACCTTAGAAAAGAAAATGCAGATTTTGCTCTTAGTCATTTATTTATCAAAAGCTGCTACCAGATTTGATTGAACCGTTCTCAGCAAACAGACCATACATAATTTTTCTTCAATTTTATATTAAAATAGAATGCAAAGCGTTAGCTATTGGGAGACACGTATCAGTACTAGCTGATAGGAGCCACATACACTACAGCTCACGATCACATACCTCCACTCATTCTGAACAGGTACAGCAAAAAAACACAGATTGAAGCTGAGAGTTCATATGAGCAGGCCAAAGTCCTGAATGACATCATCTGTCATTTCCGTCAGGTATTTAGGGGGTTGCAGTAACAAATAGGCAAATATCCCAAGTGTAGACTTTACTGACTCTGCAAGCAACTTCAATAAAGAAGGACTACGTTAAAAAAAAAAAAAAAAAAACCACCTTACTCCACCTAATTTCTAAAATGCTGCCAATATCACCACGGAATCTTGACATAACTCCATTAGTGCACAACCATCTGCTACATAGGATGACACAAAATATAACTTCCAGAGCTGTCATTAGCTGAAAAGCCATATGCTTATCTAGAATGCTCTTATGTTTTTTTATAGGTAAGCATGTCCCAAATCACCTAAACCTCAACAAAAGATCTCAGATTTTGATTATTTTTTCCTTAAGTACCTCCTGGAGAATTTTCTACTCCCAGTTGCCACTAATGACTTTAAACAATCACATCCGATACAGTTTCGGTTACCTGCCATCTTTCCCTCCAAAGGGATGCAAGTAGCCCACCTGTAGCAGACTTGAAAAACAGTGCTTGTTATGCAGAAATGCTGAACAAAGCTGAAACCAAACCACAAAGACACACACACACACCAACCCCAAAAAAGCTTACTTGCATCTCCTGGAGCTGCCTTTTAAACCTTTCATTCCACAAGCCACAAACTGTCCTCTGATTCAAAGGGTATCATCATTCAGCCAACTCCATGCTGATTTTCTGAACTATATTGCATTTCTAATGGCTTTGCTCCCAGTGACTTAAAAAAAAAAAAAAAGTAAATCACATGAACCTGAAGTATTTTCTTCCTGATCTGTAACACTTCATCCTCAGGTTCTAGACTAATTCTTCAGATGTCTGCAATAAGTCACATTATATTAGAGCTTCCTGCTGCTGCAGCTGGGAAAAGCTGATTTAGACAGCACCAACTGCCAGTCTTTGTTCAGAACAGGTTGAAACTTGATGGCAGTCAGATCTGCTCAGTTTGGAGCTGCATCAACAGCAGTAAAGAGATTCCCAGGGTGAAAAGAAGTGAGAAAAACTTTAGCCTAATCAGCCACATTCAAGGATTAGTCAGAACTATATAGTTCATCTTCTTCTACCATTTTAAAACACTGCATCTGTATAACAGTGCTATCACAGGGCTAAAAAAACAGGCATCTATCCTAGAGGTTCCAGATAGGTCATAAATAAATACAAGCACAGCGAAAGGTATTTGTACTGACGTTTCAGAAAAAAACAGCCCAAGTGTGTTTCAGATTTTTATTCTCTTTGGAGACCTACAGCATTTATCCAGTCCTCATCCTCCTTAGACTACTTTGCACCAGCAAATAAAAAGGAGGATAAAAATCCTCCTCTGATGTCACAGGCCATGTCATCTCTCCTTCACAACCCAGGCATTTGGAGGCACAGAGGAGAAAAGCTTTCATCAAAAGTAATGTATCACATACACAATACAGGACATGAAGCAGCTGTCATAAGGCCTTAAATCCCAGCCTACCAAAACATAGTTACAGATTTTACAAGCCTAGTAAACATTCCCAGAGTGAACAGAGGTCTTCAGAGAAAGGTGGAAGGCACATTCAAAGAATTATAGATGCAAGAAATACTTAATCTAACCCTTACTAGTCTCATGCCCCAAAATACGTCAGCTTGTATCTGTGCTGCAGTAAGTTATTTACGAAGCTGTAGCGTATATCTGCATCCCTTCTGTGCAGGTTTGAGTCATATATGCTTATCGTATTCTTGGCACACGTATTCTCACACGCTCCCACAGACTCGCTCTTTCTCATAGAAACCAAATCCATGTTTGTAAAAATTAAACACCCTTTTCTAAATCTTGTGCAACCTCACTTGTTCTTGTATTATGAGAAAAGGCTTATTTTCACTTTTCACTGTATCACTTGTTTGCTTCTGCTGTTCTATTCCTCCACACTGACCAACTTTAAACTGATACTACCTCGCAATCAAATTGGCTTTTTTAGAGCCTCTTATTTTTTTCCCCAGCACCTCCTTGGTGCCTCGTATTTCCAAATTCTTAAACAAGCCTCCCAGACAAAAGCCATTTTCTGAGAGATGCTCAATTGATTTCAACTCTTTCCACCTACCTTTTTACTGCAAGGGAAGGACTTACTTTTTTGTTCTTTCTTTCCACAGGCATTCTTCTTATTGTAGACATACATGAACTTTCTTTGACTGTTTTTTAATAGAAACTAGAGTCCCCAGACAGAAGACCCTCATTTTTGATGCAAGGATCCTTTTCATTAGCTTTCTCATTCACCTTTACCTTCTTCATTACAGTAGAACACTTAAGACTTTCACAGGTTTCTTCTCCCAAGGATATTAAATTGAATTATATTTCAGTATGAATAGCATAAGAAGGATAAAAAGTGAATTCAGAATCTTGAGGTACAGCTTCCAGATGCCACTTAATTTCCAATGCATCTCTGACTTTCAGCACTTCTATTTGCAGTTGCCAAAACGAGAACCATTTAAAAGTAAATGCAGGCTTCGCAGGTTCCAGTAAAGAGGGAAAGCCCTGAGATTAAGTTTGCAAGCAAGTTTTCTATAACCTCACTGGAGGAGGAAAAAAGTCTAGCTTTGTCCACCTTCAGAAAAGAATCTTCAAAAAAACACCAAACCCAACCAAAAAACACCCCCCAACTACCACCCACCTTAAAAACAGCAGTTAGTAACACCACCAGTTTAAGAATTGCTTACAGTAGCACAGAAAATGAATTCTTTCTCAATTTTTTTTTCAATAAAGCTATCCAAAGTATTATTTTTTTTGAGAGATGGGGAAAAATTATGCATAGTAGGTAGGATTCTCTTCTTTTCTTTCTTCCCTGCTGTTTTTTCTGCTACCTTTCCTTCTCACCACTGCCAGGAAAGAGATGATATGCCAGAGGCTCCCAACCCTAGCTTGCTGCTAATTACATGTGCTCACAGCACCTATTGAGCATTCATGATACCTGGCCTGACTTCTAGAGGCATGGCACAATTGCCTACTCCCACTCAAATCCATGAAAAATTGAAGTCAAACCAGTTGGGCTCTAACATCCACATTTTGTTTCCATCATCAGAGAAGCAGGTGTACACACTTAGAAGAAACCAATCCTTGGAGCAAACCAAAGTGACCAGAAACATGCAGCCTCTCAAAGCTAATAACCCAGGCAGCAGAGCTGATCCCTGGATGCTACCGCAGGCTAGTCATGCTGTTGTAGCAATTCTTTATTCTACTGACTTAAGAGTAGGCATGAGCCTAACAACAAATCCACACCTGCCACAGGACACAAAGATCACCCTTTGTCAAATGTTAGTGACACATGCTTTGCACACACTACAACAAGCTGCCTTCTGTGTTATCACCTACACATTTACTATGACTCAGTATTTAGGGAGTTTTAATGATTTGTTTATATAGTCAGCAGCTGATCATCAACTGTGCAAGTTATTAAAACACGTTTTCTGTCTAGAAAGGCAGGGAAGAACAGGGAAAGATGCCAATGACAACATTTTAAAATTAGAAGATCTTAATTTTTGCCTTGAACTTGTGACTTCCTGCCTCTCACTACCTCTAAGTTTGGTCCCCTTAAGCGTGAGAAAGCGAGTACCACATCCTCCTATAATGAGATCAGTAGATGTTTTAAAAACTAATCAGTGACAAACGGTACTGCTAGAATTTTACAAGCCACAGCGCTATCTTACAAGAGGTGAATATTTACACAGTTCCTTTGTTTTAACTGCAAGGTCATATTTGCAGAACTAGATAAACACCAACTTCAAACAAATACTGAGGTCTTGGAGTACAAACCATAGACAGAAGGCAACCATTTAATCATACTAGGCAACACCTCACACTTTTAGCAGCCAACGCTGCACTGAAGGATCTCATTGCCCTGAAGTTACCAGCACGTGTTACACTACAGGCAGAAAGTAGCTCTGAGGATGCACAAAACCCTGCATCATACACCCCTACAGCTCTGTTCAAAGAAACTTCTAGCCTTTGGCACAGCTCTCAAACATAAAAACGCAAAGCCTATTGCACACTTATCTTCTTCATATATTATATTTTACTGACTTTTAGATTGCCAAGCTCATCAAGGAAAGACTGAGCTGCTAAATGAAAGTCCAACAAACTGATCCCAAGACCTAAACAGGTTTCTTCCTCACATATACCATCAACTGCATTAACTGTTGTATACAAATAATCAAGAGTTAGTTTACACAATCTAATTTGCCATCTAACAAGAGCATAGCTGGCAGTTACGATGTCTGCACAGCATGACTTGCTATCTATCGATTCAAGTACAGAGATACAGCTGGGCACAGGCAAAGCCACCCTGTATAGTCTTAGTCACTGTAGGAACAGTGGACAACAATCCGAGTAGTCGCTCTCTATCAACACAATTCTACAACCTGCCGGGATTCTTTTGGCCCATCCCACTGCCATTGGCTCCAGGCTAGCGTCGCTCACTTTAAGAGTACACATGCATTTTGAGGAAAGTTTATGCTAAGGCCTGAGATGCAAAATCAGTGTTCTGACCCTCAGGACATCTGCTTAGCTTGCACAGGAGAGATGAAAAGACATACAAGTTAAACTTATAAATAAGGAGTTGGGAAATCTGACCCCCCCCAGTTCTGCTCACAGCTCAGCCAGATTCCCTATAGCCTTTGCTAGTTACTTAATCTTTCATCTGGTGAGCACAATGAAGACACTGGTGACCTCATCAGGACAAAGACACGATAGTCCTAATGATGTTCCTATGCAAAAGCTGAAGCATGTCAATTTACTGAGGCCACCTGACACAGAACCCGAGTCAGACTGTCAGAGCTGTGAGGAAGGGAATCCAAGTCTCTCATGAGATAAGGTCTTACCCTGCCTGTGGCTGCACGCGCTAGTGTTCCCCTTCCCAATCTAACACCAGCCACCAAACTAATAGCACAATATATGCTCTAAGACTACAGCTCTAAGTTTACCCTCTCTCACGGCATTGGGAGGGGAGGGGAAGAAAAACCCATCAAGGGCATAATAAAAGTATTAAAACCAGCATTTATTATTACACCCTCCACTTTCAGTGGAACATCTCTCTGGAGAGAACAAAATTAAACCTCACCTTTCTGCCCTTCTTATTCACAAATCCCATTCCTTACACGGAAAAAAAGAAACTTATTTACTCTTGTGGAAAACAAACGTGTTTACTTGACAAAACACAAGGCACTAGGAAAGCACATCAGAAGAACCACACAAAACTGAGAATCAAAACTCAGCCCTTCCTGTTAAAAAGCATCAACAGTGGATAGGTTAACAAACCATGCAAGGAACTGGGAGACAACAGGACTGGGCACAGAAGCCAGAAGGCCTGTCACTAACTTGATACTTGACATCAGGTAAAAATTTCACCCCCTCTCAGTCTCAGCTTACACTTTAGTAAGCTGATAATGATAAAATTACCTACCCCACTACATGGGTGGGGAGCACTTTACTAATTCATGACTACAAAGCAACACGAGAACCGGGCATATGCAGCTAGTACATACACACACATATATAAATTAAGACATACATATTTATAAATATAACACAAGTTAGAAGAAAGATAAAACTCATTACCCAAAAGCTCCAGTCAGTACTCCAGCTATACTGAGCAGGACCCTGCATTTTCTCTGTGCACGAACCAAGAGTCTCCTCTGAATCAGCAAGTAGCTGGCTAATAAGACCATGATCCACTTCATGAACTTCCTGTGAACACAGAAGCAAGGTATGCAATTCAACAATGGAGGAGAAAGGTGAAATAAGATGATGGTTAATCCATTTAAGAACTATATATTAAATGAAACTTGACATGCTAGTTTCACCGAGGTGAGTGGCATGGAAACACTTCCCACTGACAGTCTTTTCATTCATTTTACATTTTTTACAGAGTATACTATATTTAGTTATCACTTACATTTTTATCAGAGTATTTTACTTCCACAGCAGCCCCTCAACTTGCACATCAAAGCCGCGCAGGCATTTAGAGCTGGAGTAACACTGACATGAGACGTTCAGTGCAGGACACGCAGCACGTCTCTAGAATCTGCGGGACCTTTCAAAACTTGAGAAAGGTCATGGAGGTGCAGCATGTACCAGAGGACTGACACAGATTATTATAATACGGATACATCAAATATTTCTACGTAATATTAGCTGCGCTGTCAATTGTGCATTTTGAAATACATAAATAAAAGCGCAACACTTCCGAAGCGAATAGGTCTATTTGCATCACTTGTTTTAAAGATAAGCTGTTGTCCACAGCACTCTCCCTCGATAGCAATATTCACTTGGGAAGTCCGTCTGTCTCCACAGAGGGAAACCGAGCCACAGCAAGACACCTGCCCCAAGCCACCTAGCAAACGGGCACCAAACCCGTCCGGGGCCCTAACCAAGAGCTGACACCGGCGGTACTACCGGATCCATCCGTAAGAGACAAAAGCGGGTTTCGAGACCGAAATTTCCAGACTAAACCGACTCAAAACCAAGCCGACGTTGGCGCACTCACACAGGCCCACGGCCGGACGGGGCTGCGCACACCCCGCCGGCGCTCCCCCGCACCCCGCCCGGCCCGCGGCCCAGGCCGGGTCCGCGCCGCGGGGGAGGGCAGAGGCACCCCAGGCTACGTGGCGCGGGCGCAGGGCTGCCCTGCGGCGGCTCTCCGCGAACACACGGCCGCCCCGAGCCCCGCACCCCGCCTGCCCGCACAGACCCGCAAACGCCACGGGGGTGCCGCTCCCGACCCCCCCAACCGCCGGAGCGCGGCGGCTGCCACAGCAACCCCGAGTGCTGCCCCGCAGCGCAGCCCGGTCTCTCCCCCGGCGGCTCCCGGCCCCCCGGAGCCCAGACCCTCCCTCCGGGGGCCGCAGCAACCCCGCCGGACGCCCGCCGCCGCGCCTCCTTACCGGGGGCCCACGGCACCGGCTCTCCGCGGGCCCCGAGGGCCGCCGCCGCCCCCGCCCGCCTCGCCCCAAAAACTTTCCGGGAGGTGGGCGGTGGTGGCGGCGGCGGAGCGGAGCGCGGCGGCCCCGCACCCCCGGGCGGCGCTTCCCGGCGCTACCCGCGGGGGCAGCCCCGCAGCCTCGGCCCGCCCGTCCCGTCCCCCGGGGGAAGGCGCGGGGCTCCCGCCCTCCGCACCTACCTGCGCAGCCCGCCGCCGGCCGGCTCGCCCGGGGGACAGCGCGGCGGCGGGCCGCGGCGGGGCAGCGGCCGGGGGCATGGAGCCGGCCGGAGGGGCGGGCGAGGGCCGGCGGGGAGCGCGCTGACCGCGACGCTTACCATGGAGGGGGGCGAGGGCGGCGCGGCGCCCGCTAACTGCCACGGCGGGGCCGCGGCCGCCATTTAAAGGGGCAGGCGCCGGCCGGGCCGCGGACCCGAGGCGGTTGCCAGGAGCGAACGGCGCCGTTCTTGAGGAGGGGAAGCCGGCAGGGGGGACGGGGACGGCCGCGGCGGTGCTGATCCCCCTCCTCGGCCCGCTCCAGAAACCCCTCAGCGGCTTCCGCAAGGGTTAACTACGAAGCCTCAGGGCCGGTGGGAAGTTTGAGGGCTGTAGCAGGACGAACTCCCGGCTGCGGGGAGCCGGGGGGCGGCGGCGCTCACTGCCTCCCTCCCGAGGGACCCGCCGCCCTCCCCTGGCGCGCATCCCCGGCAGTCGCTTAACCAGCGTCCGGGCAGCAGCAGCGGCTCCTCACCCGGCCCAGGGGGGTCTGGGGCTCAGCGGAAAAAGGCGCCGAGAGGCCGCTCCAGGGGGGGAGAGGGGAAGGGCCCCGAGCGCCCCGGGCCGGCCGATCGCCCGCCAGCGCTGCCGGCGCGGCCACCTGCGGCCTGAGCGGCTGCCCGGGGCCAGGCCCCGCGTCCCTGCCCGGGTGCTGGCGGGGCAGCCGGCTGTGCGCCGCCCTGCCCGCTGCGGGGGGGGCCGGCCGCCGGAGCGTGAAATAAGGGAAGTAAATGGTGGAGGACTCGTCTGAGGGAACGCAGGCTCTCCTGAGCAGCGCCGAGAGTGTCTGCCCCGAGCTGCGAGCGCCCAGAGGTTTGGCAAGCTGGGCTGCAAGTGAGAGGGCATCAAACGGCGTCCCTCGGATCAGGGGACACAACCAGAGCGATGGTGGCTTGCACATCTGTGCCGTCAGGTCACCTTGCAGGAAAAGAGAAGAGCTGTTGGAAAAAAAAAATTCCACCTGGCTGGCTGGCAGGCAATGAAAAGGGACAGACGGGTGGATGGACGGACGGGTGGACGAGTGGATGGATGGGTGGATGGACAGGTGGATGGATGGGTGGGTGGATAGCCAAGGGGGCGGGGGGGAGGAGAGCAGCCTGGCATGGCAACGCTGGTTCTTCCTGCCGCCCCTTTTCTGCACCGCTGCCTCAGACAGTGGGCTGAGGCTCTCCCTGAAGGAACATCCCTGGACCCTGTGACACCTGCCTGCTGACACATCAGCCAAGGTGCCAGAAGTCCCAGTGGCTGATGTCCCCTCCCAGCTGTTGGCCCAGACAGTGCAGCTTTAACACTGCTGGCATTGAGTCCCCAAAATTTACAATAAAGTGTAAAAAATAACATGTGTTTTATTTCATTTTGGTTGCTTGCTTTCTTGATTTGGACCTCTGAAACTCAAATTTTTCAGGCTTTTCTCAACAACACTCAGGAGACTAGTATACTTTTCCTTTTGTCCAAAAACTGAGATTCCCTCTGAACCATACTGGGTTATCCAAGTGGGAGAAGATTTATGTTCAACTGGTGGCTGCCAGCAACACTAAAACCCCTTTGTATTCCCTCGGTTAAAAGCTGGCTGACCTGACAGTTTTGCTCAGGCACGTCCCAGTTAATGGAAGATTCACAAGAGAGTTGCTATTACAGGATGAAATGAACACGAACAGCATTTGCAGGAACAATGGTGGTAGGTTCATCACAACACGCTTGAAGTTTTTTTAGAAACACACCACATACTTGGGTTTAAATCAGACACTGTTTGGAATGCCTTTGGTCCAGCTCCATCTTCCCATGCTGACTTCCCTGACACGCAGTCACAGCCAGTACTCTAAGCCAGTAGCTCAGTCCCAGTTCCTCGATCTGCCAGATGCCTTTGACTCTACTGGTTATTCCCTCCTCAAACTCTTGATTGTTTTTGACTCCTCTATCTTTTTCTTTTCATAGATATTCTGGTTTTGCTCCCTAACACTTTGGCAGTAGACCAAACTTCAGAAGACCCTCAGACTTCAGAAGACCCCCATGATCTACCTTCCAGCTTTCTACTGAAGTGCTATGTTGCTCTGTGCTTGGTCTCAGTTGCTCCAGTTTACTTCAGAGTGATTCCTGCCTGGTAATCCCAGGTCTTCCCACTCTCCTGACCCATTTCAGAGAAGAAATATTTGCCTTTTAGGTTCCTGTAGCCATACTCCCTCTAGCCTGTCCTGCTTTTGCTGATACAGGTGTCACTACACCAAAGCTAGAGCAACAGGCAGTCGCTACAGGTTGTTCCTCTTGAAGTTTGGTCAGCAGAGTTCTGCAAGTCAAGTGTGGGATTTCTTAAAGCAGTTATTGTAGAGCATCTGCATGCAAAGATGCGGATCACAGAATTTATTAAAACATATGGAAGAAAGCCATATGACAGTAGCACGATGACAAATTTCCTTACGGTGTGGTGGGGACTTTTTGGGGCTTCTTTTTGCTTTCAAATGCAAAGAAAAGCAGAAGGACTCATGCCTCTCTCAGCTGAATTGTGCTTTGTATGTGTTTTAACAGATATGGAACTGAGTCTACTGGATTCTCAAGTACAATTTCATTATCTGAAGAGTCTTAAAGATAGGCAAAATTGTTAGATAAGGTGTGCCATAATGCCTAATCCTGTGGCTGAGGGAAGAGGTGTCAGCCCGCTAGCGAGAGTGGCATGTGCTCGGTACAGCGGCAGCACGGCTGGCAGGGGTAAATGCTGCAGGTGGGGGTCTGGAGCTGCTGCAGCTCTTCCCACAGAGCAGTGCTGGGTGTGCACCTTTGTGTAAACCCAGCGTCTTCCAGAGCACACCTGGATATCATTTTCCAGACAAGCCAACCGCTTCAGCAGTTTCCGCATCCACCCTGGTGGCATAGACAAGCTTTACTTAAATGGAGTCTAAGTAATCAGTTTTTGGTGAAAAAGGATTTGTTCTGCAATGAAAAAAAAATACTTTCAGAAATGCCTTTTACCTATAAACACTGCGTGCATATAGCCACATGCAGTGGTGCAGTAGGGTGATAGGAGTCTGTCTGCTCAGAAAATGAAGCCAATTCTCTTTGTCTTCTCACCTCTGTCAGGGAGGCGTTCAGCAGAAGAGAGGTCTCCTTTTGAGTGTCTGGATATTATGTACTCAGCCCAAAGTTGTGGTTTTTACAAGGCCAGAGTGAAAAAACAATGTATTATCTTCCCTCTGCTCTCAGAACATTTTCAGCATCTTCTCAGGGGGAGACCAGAACAGCCCCCGGGAAGTCATTGCTACTTCAAAGGTGGCTGTCATCCAGGCGGCAGGCAGAGCACTGTGATCTTGAAGCTGTGGTAACTTTAGTAACTGTGACATTCACTGGGCAGAGTGTGAGGTCCTGTTGCAATAACACACATATTTTTTTGCCTGTACTACCAGAGGGAGAGACGGTGAGGCCATATACTTCAGCAACTATGAGCCAGCACATTGGGAAGCTCTACAGATCTGCAGTGTCTTCATTCCTCTTCTTCTTGCTGGTGGGTGAGTACTAAACCACGTTCCTTAATTAGAAGAAACACAGCTTATTCCTAGAGTTTGGCTTGAGGGGTTTTATTCTTGTTTTTCAAACAGCAACTTTCGACTGAGGGCTTCTTCAGAATGCAGGAAAACCGTATCTGGTGTTGTGCGCTGCACTAAAACATACTTTTCTTTATAGATACGTTCCTGTTTAGCTAATAGAAATGTTCAGAAAAAGTATGTTTGCCTGCCTTTTTCACGATGTGTATCATCATTGCCCAGAAGCTTCGTTTCTATTTTGGTTCTCTGATGTATTAGCAACCAGTTATTGTCACAAGGTAGTTATTCATATCCTTTTGTGAAAGCCAACCTCAGCCCAGGGCAAAAGTCATATAAATTGAGATGAGCAACATGCAGTCATTGATCACTTAAACATAGATGCCTGGGAGCTGGATACAGCTTGTAAAGCACCCTCATGGTATCAGCTGAGTGTGAAGTTGAGTTCTAAAGCCCCCCAAACCATCTAAAAGGTCAAACAAGAGGATTTTTATGTGGGTTGGAAATGGAGCCTGATTTGCCCTCAACCTCTCCTCCATCTATTGAGTGTGAACAAAGGAGAGGAGACTCAACTAGACAGGTCAAATTTGCGCTGATCTCCACCACCATTTTAGTTCCCTACTGCTGTTGGCAGCTGGCAGAAGAAGCTTGCAGGGCTGCTCATGTTTACTCCAGGCACCAAAGAGTAAGTTAGAGGCTCTAGGACTGGGAGAGAGCGCAGGTATGTTTTATTCTTTCCTTTTCTCACCCCACCTCCTCTAGCCTGCCTTGTGTATTTCTCATTCACAGCCAACTATATGGCCTTACATGGGAAAGTATCAACCTGCAGATTACGTAAAGGGGAGGATGATGGCTTAGTAGGTGCCCTATTAGTACTGCCAAATGTGGAGCACATTTGTCACATTACAGGGAGTCCCAGAGAGCTTTTTCCCCCTCATGGTTGAAAATTGGCCGTGAACTACCGACTTCATATGACAATGACCTATTAGATCATCTAATCATTTTTCCAGGTCAAGACAAGATCATCCATGCTGTATTTCTCTGTACTCAGTCTAGCTCAAGTGCTTTCACCAAAAAGCCTTGCATTCCCCTCCACTGGGGATTGAGCCCTCCAACCTGCAAGGCAGGGGACCTACACATCACTCTGCTAATGAAGCGATTGACTTATAAAGAACTTAGAAGCAGAGTCAACAAGGCATTTGGCATGGTATGCTCCCAGATGCCAATATGATAAGGGCATCGTGTATTTGAATGCCAGTGAACTAGTATGTTCCAGTTTTGCAACAACGCAAAAGAAAAAGAAAGAAAGAAAGGAAGAAAGAAAAATAGAGGCTGTGCTGTGAGCTTCTCAGTGAAACCCCCAAAGACAGCTGGGACAAAATACAGCCTACTCCTCTTGCGTTTTGATTTTCCTAATTAGCTTTCAGTTACATGATTTGTATTGAGTCAAAGATGTCAGATAACACAGACGACAAGGCCAGTTATTTCATGATAGTAGGTGCAAATAAAACTCATGACAAACAGAAGCAGCATCAAAGCACATTGTTCCTGCTCTGTTATGTTCTCTATGACACTAAGTAGCTGTGTAAAAGTGATACCTTTTACATCACCAAAAGGAATAAAAAATATAATTTTGTTGAGGAGGTGCATATGGTAAGGCTGGAATACTTGTGGAGAAGAAATTCTGTGGCCATTCCTTGAAAAGAAGGTAGCAGTAGCACACACTGCTTCAGCTAAAGCAGCAGTATCCAGTGGAGATAATAGTTAATGAAGAGAGATTTTAAAAGAGTACTCATGACAAAACTGCTAAATTCACTCTTAACAGATAACCAAATACATCACATCAGAATATTTGAGGCACAAAGGCTGTAATATGTCAAGCTACCACCAGCTTTGTCAAGCATTTCAACTATACTTGTCAAAGTACCTTGTCAGGATACTTCAGCTTTTATGACTGCTGCATCGATACACTGTTTTCTAACTGAAAGGGAAAATCTGGACCTCGTGTTCCCCCAAGAAGCTCCAGTGGGCTCATTGGTAAGATTGTGTATGAACATGAGGATAATATCTCATCCAGTATCTCTAATAAGGACTATTCATTTTAGGGGACTGGATCCAAAACTACGATAATATTTGAGTACCTAATTCTGAAGTATCCAATTCCCATGGATTGGTGTTCCAGTTACACGTTCAAAATTTTCACTTTGAGGTAAAAGCATGGAACAACAAACAGCTCTGAAGGTTTTTCACATGCTTTGTTGTTGCCTAGTTTCATAGCTAGCTTGTAATTTCTATATTTTTGCATCCATGAGTTACCTCTCATCTGATAATTAAACTGTAAGCTCTATACCCTGTCCTTTTATAAGGCACCTAGAACAACAGGGCCCTGCTGCCTGACAGAAATTGTCAGCGTGACTCCCCTAAGAGTCATAAATAATAATAACTATGAATATAACTGTGATTTTGTGTACAAGCGTGCCTGGAGGAGCCATTCAAGTAACTCTCAAACCAGTCATCAGGGGGGTCGGTTTTCCATTGCCTTAAGACATTTGTCCCCAAGCACAGGGAGTCTATTGCCATTGTGAAGTTTTACCAGACGCAGACAATAGCATTTCAACCCTTTGGATGGCAATGAAAGACTCAAGACAATGGAAAATCAAGACCTCCACTATGGAATGGTCTGCAGTCCTTGAGAGGGCACCGATTAGTATGAAGGGAGATGATTTCGTTTGAAGAAAATAAAACAACAGAAGAAACTTTTTAAAAAATGGGTCTGAACTTTTTCTTGGTGACAGCTGTTGGCTTATATTGAAGAGTTTATTCTTCCCTCTTTTTGAGACAGCAACTATTTGTCTCATCTTCTGAGCCTGGGCTTGTTTCCAGAAATGAGATCCACTCACACTACTCTTAGCTCGAGGCTGTTTGATACTATGATTACTGGCTGAGTGAGAGAAGGCAGGTTTAAATCTCTACTACAGACATGTTTGCATATTTTTCTAACAAAGGGTAGCAGGACAATGTGGTCCTTTCAGAGAGAGTAGATGTCACCCTCAGTATCAATACCTGCAGAATGCAAACGTGCCATCCCCCAGGTCACTGATAGGATCTTCCTGGGGGTTCAGCCTCTGGCAATGGTGATTCTTCCCACAACTTCAAGATTTCCTATCCTGAAACTGGAAGTTCATGCCAAAACTCCTAAGAAGCTCACATTATGTTTTGGACTGCAGGCAGTTGCATTAGGGTGCGCACATATTCACTGTACTTGTCAGAAAAGAGCTGCGTGTGTGTAAGCGTACGTGCGTTTTTTGCTTTGCCTCAAAAAAGGTTGAGTCACGGACATCAGGCCTCGAGATTTTTGGGGGTGGAAATGTGGCTGAATGAACTCTAAATTTCACCCAAAGCCATTGGGCAACGGCATTAATTTTCAGTAGAAAGGAGCTGAGGGTCAGGGAGCAACCATCAGTACACACGAACATAATCTAAACAGGAACTAGGAAAAAAATCCCTATTGTGATAATAGTGGCTACCCTCAGATCCTAATCCCAGGAGCCATTCTTTGTGCTGGTTAGAGGTCAGGAGCAGCTGGAAGGTTTATCATCCTATGACCCTCAACCCTCCTTTTCTTTCTCTTCCCTGGTACAGATGTTGGTGCTAGTGGTGGAAGTGCAAGCAAGGAGAATGCAGCTGTAACTCATACATCACAGCCTTCGTTGCCAACAACATCTGAGCCATGGCACCTTTTGGTGACTCAAACACCAGCCAAGGAAAAAGCCAAAGAGGGTGAAACTGTGGTCTTAAATTGTCACTTTAATAGTCCACGACGTCCCTCCCTGACTGACCTGATGGTGAGGTGGTACAAAGAAGATGAAAAGGGGCAGATGGATCTGCTAGAAAGCAATACAACTATCTTGCCAAATAACTCCAGGGTTTTCATGAGTGGAGACTTGTCCCAAGGGGACGCCTCCCTGATGATCCTCAATGTGACAACCAGTGACCACGGTATTTATTTCTGTGAAGTTACACTTCCAGATGGGAAGGTGGTGACAGGAGATGGCACAAAGCTCAGAATCAGGAGGGCTCTGGGTAATATTTGATGTTATTTACTTCTTTTCTCCTTCTTTCTCCTCCAAAGCTGGTCTACAAGCTTGCAGAAAGAGGGAAGCTGGCCTGTTTGACCTCTAGCAGTAAGCGCCTGGTGTCACAGAGTGTAATTGCTCTATAGCATTTCTCATTATTTTCATTAGGCCAGCTAATTTTCATCGGCTTGCCTCTATAAACAGTCACACAGGTATTATTATAAGGAGGGGCATTTACAACCAAAAAAAAGAAGGAATTATCACTAAAATTAAAGTCAGTGCCAAGAATGATACAGTTCGACAAGTTCTCTTGTGCTCACAGCTCTGTTTGGCAGAACCCACATGAGTGACAGATGTCAAGACGGCATCTCAGGGAACAGCTCCCCACTCCTTTTCTTTTTGACATTATTTCTCTGCAACCCACTAACTTGCATATTCATTCCTTAACCTGAATGACATAAGTAATCCCACAATAAACAGGAGGATCGCATTATATCATTTCTGCTTAACTTCACATTAAAATCAAAGTAGCATTAAAAGTGCCATGCTATGTTTTCTTAGCATCACAAATAGACACTAGGCATACTAAGGAAATAACTTGCTTTGCCTTTATCAGCTGGACATGTCAAAGCAGCTTTCCTTTTTATGTAGGCTAAATACATTCCAGTCCCAACAGATCAACACATCAGAAGGTTTATTATCTTATTATCTAATTAACAAAAAATAGCACCTTCTGTGTCAAGAGTAAATTATGCAAGTGTCATTTCCCCTTTATTCATTACTAAAGCTTCTAGCTCACTGAGATTCACTCAGCCTTTGCTCTTTTGAGCCTGACTTCTTCCGTTACTAATTTTTATAAAACTACTCAGTTTAAACCGTAGCATTAACAAGGCAAGAAAACCGTGCCCCCTGCAAGGGCCTGGTCATGTGTCTAACGAGGTCTCCTGTTGGCTTGATCTCATAGTCTCAGCAGTGCAGGTTACCCTTGCCATGTCTGCGCCCTGGCCAGTGTAATTGCCTTTCTGTGGTCCTGAGAAGATGAAATATATCCTTTCTGTATGATGCCTGAATTAAAGAGACAAGAGAATATGAGAAATATAATTCATGAAGAAATGTTACGTGCCACAATTCCAGACTGTCCAAAAACTTACCTAAAATTAAAAAGATAAATTAGCTAACTCTGTTAACTTGTCCATTACAGGAAGCAAATTATATATATTTTGAAGGTAAGTAATGGTTCTACAGTACCTTCATTACTCTCACTTTCCTGATAAAATGAATAATCTACAAATGGATTGAAACTACAGGGTGCCTCCCTGTGTGCAGGAGAAGGGAGTGGGACTTTTACTTACGAGCTCCAGTTGCTTTGCTGGATGTCTACCCATTAGGCTAGGCAGCACGGGGTAACGCCTGCTCCTGGGAACAGGCGGCCCAACGCTTGGAATCCCGTGTGCGAGTATGGTAGCAAAACATCCAAATTTTCTGGTGAAGCTTAAATGTAACCACATAGATACATGTAGTGAATGCCTGATTGTACTGTTATCGTAGATGAAACTGAAGGGCTTTTAATAATTCTTTTATTATATTTTCTGGGTGAGTCACATGGCAAAATGACTACCATGAGCATGAGGCAGTCACTTAATACCTGATCAGATCAGTTGTGAGCCATCGCCCAGCCAGTTTCCCTCTCTCTGAAGAGACATTCCTACTCTGACAGACTCTTAAGCTACCAGGGCAGATGCTCTCCACACTGTATCCCATAGCCCCTGTAACAGTCCATCCTACTGTGCTCACCTCACCAAAGGCTTTTCCTGAATCATCTTTCAGTCCCTCAAAATAATAAACCTGGATTGCCAACATGCTCGTATCTCAAAGAAAATGGGATCATCCCATCTATGCCATGCAACAGTCCCAAAGAGCAATAAATCAAAGGAAGGACTTCAGTGAGCTCTGTCAGCCCTCTGGTGCTGTCTCTTTTGGAGGTAGACAGGGAGACTGGTGAATTTCTTATAATTGTCAGAGGTTTTTTTTCCGTCTGAAAATAAAGCATACAGCTATGAGTCCCATTAATTCAGGCGGCATCATCTTTTGCCATCCCATGGCACCTAGCTGTTAAGGGAGATTGCTAGGGAGATGGGGCTGTCCTATCTCTAAATCTCTGGAAAGCTTAGCAGCTTCCTACGTAGGAATGAAAAAAATCAATAGCTCCATAGGGCAATACACTCTTTCCCATGTAGAAGCCCATGATTTCATGTCAGACACGACACTGCCATAATCGATATCACAGTAAGTAGCTTCCGCTGCAGCCACTGCAGAAAGTATACTGGCTGCATTGCATATACTTGCCTGGATGACATCTTATGTTACCCTCTCTACCTTCCCTTCTCCCCCAGGCTTGTTTGGTATAGAAGAATCCATTGGAACTATCATTGGGGTTGTGGCGGCTGGTATTGGAGGCGTAGTGGTTCTGATCATTGTTTTAACCCCGCAGCTGAGGCGGTGTGTCCTCTGCATGAGACAAGGCTCTCACCAAGGTAAGGAACCCAACTCAAAACCTGAATTCCTTACTAGAGGGCTGAACCCAGTCACCTATTTCCAAAGGTACCTTTTTTTAATGTAAGGAGGAACTCGCCATTTACTTACCTCTGGTCAGAGACGGGATCTGGTTCAGGATATAAGCAGTGTGGATGAAACACTAACAGGGCTGGCTCTATACTCCATCTTTTTCAAATATTCTGTTTTTGTTGGGTAGAGCTTCATGCATGGGCCTGATGAGTTACCTATAAACAAAACAACAAGATCTTCTTTAATTGCCACTTTCGGCAAAGAGTTGTTCAATGAGATGCTTCTTCTTTTAACAAAGTACTGGGGCTCCTGTGGTTCTTTTTGGTTGATGCTGAAGGATGGCTCTTCCTCCCACCAACTACATGCTTACATCCATACTCTTGTAATGCTCGTGTACAGAAAGCCTGTGATGACCCAAGTGTGTGTGAAGCGTGGTTTGTGAAGCCAGATAACTTTTATTATATCAGCTGATCAGGCTGGGAAAACTAGATGTTTTCATCACACACGAGCCAAAGAAACGACCTGAGAAGGGTCTGTCTGTACTGAACGTACAGGCTGAGGTACCCGAAAGCTCTCCTGTTTTTTCCAGCTCTGTCAGCTGGTCTTATCAGGATAGGCTGACACTGAAGGCTGCATTTTGAAACAAGCTTATTTCCCACTTTGTGCAACCCGAGCTGTGGTCTGCGTTTCAGATCGAGCTCAGCTGACCTTTTGCTTTTAGCGGGGAGCCGGGTGATGTGCACCTTTTCTCCCGGCACTCGAAAACCTTGCTCGGCCTGCTGCAATAAATGCCCTCCCTGAAGGGATGAAGGAAGAGCTGGGCTTGCCATTCACTGGAGCGCTGCCGCCACCTGATGGCCAGCGTGGGGGGACAGGGACAGGGACACGGCCAGGAGCTCCCTGCCCTCACCGGGGAGGGTCTTCCAGCCCTTGCTGAGCAGCGCACCCGCATCCCTCGGTTGATGCTGCCCACGCAGCAGCAGCCCTTTGCAAACCCTCTGCATGAACAGAAGTCACAACTTCTTTCCTGGCCAGGAAGCCTTGCAAGAGTTTATTGTGTTGTACTAACTCCGTATCACTTGCTCACTCTTTCCTTCTTGCTCAGCGTAGCTTGAGGTACAGCGTTACAGAGGTCACTGGAAAATGTAAAGCCTAGAAGTGGAACAACGTCTGATGCCCTGTGAGCCACAAATGGAGCTCTAGATGGAATAAAAGCCTTTGCCTCAGTACATGGTGTCTTTGGCATTTTTATCTCGGTTAGTCCATTTCTTTTTCCTGCAGCTTTGACAGCCACAGTGGCATATGCAGCATCCTCCCACAGCAAGGAGCAAAACAGTCTTCCGTGAAGAAATTTGTATTAACACCTGCCAAAACCCCACTTAGTTAGGTCACACATCTCCGTATTCAGACTCTGCTGAGGTACCTTGGGCCTTTCCCTGCCGTTACTTCTTATTTTAAAGCTGGTACTCAAAGTTTGGGTGCTTCAGAAGAGACAGAAGGAGCCTGACAGACGCGGGTGCCCCAGCTCTCCAGCTGCTAACACCTGCCCAAGGAAATGGATTCTGGTGCTTCCTCGGGGGGGGGGTGTGTGTGCAACCGTGGCTCCCATCTGCCTGCACCTCTCAGTACAGAGCTTCTTGTCCCGTTGGCTTGCTCCAGCCTACAGGCAAAGAAGGCCCACCTGAACGTAGCTACTCCTGGCTGAAAGAATGGGTTATTGTTTTACTCTTGCCAGAAGGAAACGTAGAGTTTCAATATAAGCCTCTAGTACCCTTAAAAAACCAAGGAGCGATGAAAAATTTGCTTGACTCGCCTAATGTTCTCCATAGCCCCTGTTTCCTGACATGACAACAATTGATTCCCAGGTGGTCAGTGACATGGGGAAATGCCAATAGAGGAGAGCATCTCCTATATGTATAGGAGAGCAGTCTACTAGCTCTGAAGCATGTGTAGCAGGCGAGGAACACGCTCTTTTGCAAGGTATGGGTGTGCCTGCTAGTAAGTAGAAGTCAGAAACCCTTGCTGGCCTTGCAACAGCAATAGCCTGGTGTAACTCTGCTTACCTTTGAACACACCTCAGATGTGTCCTTGGTGCTGTGAGGCAGGAACATGAGGGATAAGACAGCTGGTATGTAAACGAAGAAACGCACACCCACCCTGCACACAGACCCCCTGCAAGGAAGGATGGAGCCCTGCCCTGGGCCACACTCTGCTTCTCCTTCTGATAGGAAGCAGAATTCCTCTGAGCACAAACAAGGGATAATGAGGCATCCTCCCTCTCTGATGTCCCCTCTCTTTCTGCGGGTCCAGGAAAACAAAGTGGGTCACTCTGCTTCCAGACTGGGACATCTTGGACCTTCAAAGGCTGGTGCGTCTTTTCACAGAGTTGGAATCTGGGTTTGGTTTTTTCGTTTGTTTGTTTTGTTTTGCAAGTCAGTCCAGCAGAAGTCTCTATGTATTTTTGAGATCATGTGAAAATGTATGGGAGCTGAAGGTCAGGCAATGTGCAAGGACAAAAAAGCCGTTTGGTGACAGATAATGTGTTCCCACTGCCCTGCATACCAAACCTTCTCTTTCTGCCAAGGCAGCAATCAGAGCAGGATCTTATCCTTACTTCAGCACCTATATGACCCTGTCTCTCCCTCCCCATAGACCCTGGCCTGACAGAAGTTCTCTTACACCACTGTTAGCTCTGATAAAAGAGGTAAAATTTTATTCCAGCACCCTCAAATTCAGAGGGTTAGAAGAAAGGTCCTAAAAAGACTATTCTGCCCCCTTATATCTGAAATGGCAGGTGGGATGAGTCTGTCCACATAAAAAATCTGGCCAAAGGATGAAGTGTGGGTTGTATGGGGCTGCTCCCCAACACTTGGCTGCTTCTTGGTCACACAGGCACACCATTTTTTCACACCGGTCTGTCAGGTTATCTGCAAAAGAAAATGTGAGCAGAGGATGAGAGATTCTGTATTGGATGAAGGCAAGAAACAGTTTTAGGAGTAACAACCCCCTAATGAAGAAATTCTTAGAAAACAGAGGCTGTGGGAGCAGGAAGAAAGAAGGACTAATGCGTTGTGTGTGGATCTGACCATCACCTGTCCTGTCTCTGTCAACAGGTCTTAACTGTGACCAAGAGCATCAGAAAGTAGCAGCTAAAAGTAAATTGGCAACGCTCACAAAAATCTGCCCAGCACAGAGTGCTCCCCACTTCTAGGGCTGTGTGAACCATGGGGACTTAGTTCAGCAAAGCTAAAAAAAAATATATTATAAAATTTTAGCTTAGACTGAGCTAAAAATATTCCATCTTCTCTCAGTCAGTTCATTTCCCTTCTGCAAATCAGACTGATTTCAAAAGGAAAAAAAAAAATCCTGCTTTGAAAGGAGGAGTCTCCCAGAGGGACATTCAGAAATTTGAAGGCATGGAAGCACCCATCAGGCATCTTTCACTCATGCTCCCTGAGTTGCTCTTACATCTCTCTCTGATCATGGCAGAGGAGCCAAGGAACTCTGCAGCAGGGTCAGGTACCTGATTTTTATGAGTCAGCAGCTAATGAAGCTGATCAAAACCATATCTGGAACGATATATAATGCAACTATATGACTACACGACTAGGTAAGGACCATCAGGAACATCAAAGCAACCAGCTACTTGCAAATGACCGATTTTGAGTTAATGAACCCCATCCTATCTATAGGTGGCTTAAATGCAGCCATTGGGCTAATATTCTTTCAGAGCACAGCGCCTTGTTGATTGGAGGCTGCTACTATAGATTATCCAACACCCACCAAACCCTGCACTAGGCAAAGTGTAAAGCCTAGCTTCATGCCAGTGCACGTAGGCTTTGCTCCAAAACCAACTCCAATGAGTACAGGGATCCTTGCAGATTTCACTCAACTTTGCGGGATTAACCGTGTATCTGATAAATACGAAAAGCCCATATTTCTTAAGCTTGTCTGAAGAATCATGTTTACTGGTAAAAAGTGTTTCAGGGGTTCCACTGACGATGACTTTAGCACTAAGGCCATTTTTTTCTTAGCTACCAGTCTTGCCTGATGTTCTCCTTGCCCCTCTGCTCCTTGTGTTCTTTCCATGCCATGCCAGCCACTGTATGTCTAATGTGAGCACAAGTGTCTGGCTTGGTAGTAATTTCTGTTAGAGCCGAATGATTTTTTTGACCAGCACTCACAACTGACAGCCTTTTCTATATGCCAGATATTTATTGAACGGAATTTGCCTACATGTGATGGTGTAGCTGGACTGAAGATTTTGTCAACGTTTTTCATTCCACAAACAAAACTGCCTAACAGTAGCAAAAGGAGTCCCAGGTAAAATTAGTTTTATTTTTAATTTACCTGAAAGTATCTGTGTATATGATACAGTGCTAGGCAACAGGCATTTATTTCCTTTTGCATAGAAAAGACAGTGCAGCAGTTCTGCTTCTAATGTTTTCTGGACATCATTGCTGTTGGCCCAGCAAGCACGCCTGGAAATTTAATTCGTCATCCCTTTTGTCTGAATGGGATCAGACAGTACAACTCCACACCTCGGTAAAACCTGCTGTGCTGTAGCCTGGGGTAGGAAATTTGCCTTTGGAACACATTTCTATTGTGGGGATGTCAGGGGGAATGAAGCCTGCTGAGGGCTTGTGGAGTGCAGTTGAGGGATACTGCTCAGGCCTTGCCTGGATATCCGCTAAGGAATTAATGGCATTCCTTTAACCAATGCTTGTTAGCCAGGTTGGAGCAACTGCAGCCCCGTGCACTCTTATGGAACATACTTTGCACATGTCTCATGAACTTGATGATCCATCTCACATCTGCAGCTAAGAATGTTCCTTCACAGCAAAAAGAAACAGGAATATTTTTTTTTCCCCTATAAAAACAGCTAGCAGAAAATATCAGTCAGCTATGGAAATATGGGTAAGTGGGAGGAAGAACAGTTATACATTAAAGCAATACATTCCTTAGCCAGCACTTTGTATTTAATAGGCTGTTCTGGCACTTGGGAAAGAGCAACTGCAGATGTGCCGTGCCCCATCCAATACCTACTGGCAGATTTTCTGCTGCTGGAGAGGCTGAGAGTTGCACCAGTAGAATATGGTCTTCTGATAAGGTAGAAATAGTCTTCTAACGATCAGGCAAGTAGCTTTGATGATATGGGGACATGTTTTACTCTCATGCGTTTCTTTTCAAACTTTCAAAGTGTTCTACAATGGATTTTACCATCAGGGACTTTTTTGAGACTTAGAAATTCGAAGTGACAAATTCTAAGACTCAAGTCATCTGGTGTATGTCAAAACAAACTGGTGCGAGCCACTGACGGGCTGTGACTGTGCAATTCAAGACCTTGACTGGGTACCAGCTGTAGAGCTGAGCACAGCCTACACTCACTGTATGCCTGCAGCACTCCGGAACATTTGATTCTGCAAACTTCCAAATCCCCTCTGGAGCCCTAAGGCTTTAGGCTGGAGCTGTGCAGGAGGCAGAGATGCAGGTTGGCACCGTAATTAACCTGTCTTGCAGCCATGCGTAATAGCATGGCTCCTCTCTAGCGGTACATAATGGTAAGTAAAAAAGTGAACAGTCCTGCTGGAGGGAAGGCCAATACTGCCACAGGAAGACCGTCCCTGCAGACCATTGCACGGCTGTGGGAAGAGGTTGGTGAGGAGCAGGCATGCTTAATGCGAGTGAGCAGAGCGCCTCCAGAGAGGCATCTGCATCTCTGCCAAACCGAGATGGCCTGGGGGCTCCACGGCCCCCACTCCCACTCTTCAGCCTGGGGAGGACCCAGGTTACCTGAAAGAGGTGGTGCCGGCCTCCAGCCTTCCTCCCAGCTCCAGCTGGGGACTCCTGGCAAGCCTAGAGATCCAGGCAAAGGATGGGCAGAGAGCTTGAGGGAGGATGGACGTTGCCTAAAGCGGCTTTGAAACCAGCACACACAGACCTACCTCTGAAGCCCACAAAGCCCTTCGGTCAGCATAGTGCCTGCAGCGGAGGGAGCAAAACGTGCCCAGCGTGAGCGAGCATTGCCTTACCGCACTGCACCGCGTTCTGCTCACATGCCCACTGGTAGCGCTGTGCCTTGGGGCTGCAGCCTTCCTTTTCTGCCTTGTCGTAGCAGCAGTCGTGCCTGTGGCAACACCTGGGAGAGAATAAAGGTAAAGTTGGGTGTCCTCCTGCATCCTGCATGTTTTGCTCAGGGGTGCTTGCACGTACTCCAGGAATGCTGCACTCGTTGCTCACAACAGCAATGTTTGCCCCAGCCTGTCAGTAAATCATCTGTTGATGAACCAAGCATCCTGGCATCTCTGTGAAAGCTCACATGGCTCAGGAGCTCATTAATGCTGTATTTGTTCCCATGACCACTGTGCTTCTTCCTCTAAGATTTTGCTGCCAGAAAGACAGGTGTGGACTTGGCAGCGCTAGGTTAATGGTTGGACTCAATGGTCTCAAACGTCTTTTCCAACCTAAACAATTCTGTAATTCTGTGTTTCTATGGTAACCTCACTGAAAGGGAGCTGAAGAGTTCCTGTAATGTTTGTGATCGTGGCTCACCAGCTTAGGCTTAGACCCATCCCAGAATTTGGAGTCAGGATGTTTTTTGCCTTCCTGAGCATCACCAAGCAGCTTCATCTCTGCAGTTCACCTGGACCTGTCATGTGCTCTTTGGCCCATTCAGTTTCCGAGGGTTGGCTACAAACTCATCAGCCTCAATGATGGAATTCATATCAGTTAACTTCAGATTGCTAAATGCAAACACCTACATCTGAGGCACTGATCTATATTCCCCTTATGCATGTTTGGGGCACAGTTCATATTATCATACTACAGAGATCTAACATAGGTGAAAAACATTGCGCTTGAAAGTGCAAATGCTTTTCATTGACCGTAGAGGGGGCTGAGGGTGACTAGCTCAGCTGATGACATCTGTCCTACAGACTAGTCCGTGAGATAATTCCTGCTACCAATTACTTCAGAATTTATAGAAAACTTGACCCCAGTTGAATCTTATTCTGGTAGTTTAGTGACTCAAAATACACCAAGAAAAGATTCAGCACTTAGAGAGGTCCTCTGCCGAATAAGAAAGGTTGTTTCAGCAAAGATGCGAGGTCAGAGGTTGGAGCCGGAGAGGGACGATCTCCTACATTTCCAGAAGCTGTCCCTGCAAGATCACTGGGACTTTACAGAGAAACTGCCCTACTGACTGGGAGGCATCGAGGCAGGCTGATCTTGGGGGTAAATGACAAGGGAACAGCTTGTAGAGAAGCTCTTGAGTCTTAGATGTTAATCTGTTCAAAAGGTTGATGAGCCGGGCAAAAGGGAGCGTGGTGTGCTGGCTGCCCATAGATTACCAAATACAGCTGAAGACTTTGATAGCTTCAAGACCCGAGGCCAGTGTACCTGAAAAGCCAATAAAGTCTGGGATCCATCATTATGTCCCTCTAGAAAAGTGAAATAACCCTGCAAGAAGGATAGAGGTCCCTTGTGCTGGAAGCAGGGCTTCTCCAGGCCCTCTTTGGGAGCTGGCAGTACCTTACCTGATAGCTCAGGAACATCAAGACCTTCATCACCCTCTGCTGCAGAAGGATTTTGCCCTTTCAGAAATTGGTTTATGGATATGAGGGCTGCAGGGCTCTGTAAGATGGCAAAGCACAGGGAAAAAAAAACCCCACCAATTTTTTAAGTGCAAAGAAGATCCACCACTGATACAAATTCTAACAAAATCACTGGAACCAGATCAGGTAAATCACAAAAGGGACAACAGAATCAGACCAGTCAGATCAAACTCAGCTTTCATGTAACCCCTGTGATTACACACAGGCTGGATTTAGTCCAGTGTGCCTTCCCTACTGACTGAGCTCTCGATTTAGTAGTTAAATGTAGCATTTTCGTCTCACAGCTGAGTCTGCAAACTAAATGCCTTTTTTTGGTCAGCTTGCCAAGATGAAACCTGTGTAATGGTTATGACCAGACTACTCACTGCATCATGAAACATAGAAATTTTAAGTTAGCAGTAGCAGTCTAGTTTCTCCTTCCATTCCAGCTCCTCAAAGGACTTCAAAATGGGACTAAGCCCCATGGGATATATGCATCTAGAAGTTTTCCCATGAGAAGTTACAGCAGTTGCTGTAATTGAGAAGACCTTATTCAGCCCATGGGACAACCAGTTCTGTTCGACATGCCGGCAGTAACAGGCTGTGGGTCAGATCTTTCTTGGTCCAGTAACACCTCACTCCTGGGCTTGACCTGAAGAGGTTAAATGTGAACGGCCAAAGGAAAGAAGAATTTGCAGCCTTGTGGAAAGCGTGAAGGTCTCTGCTTTCTTCCTTTCTCCAACATTTGAGTCCCTCTGCAATGTGTCACATGATAACAGGGATGGACTATGGCACTGAGCTACAAGTGGGACATACATCACCTGGAGGAGTTGCTGTAGCCCAGGGCACCCCAGCTAACATAACTGAAGGTGCAGCACAGCCTCATCTATCCCCAGGGGGATGAGAGATAGCAGAGCAGGCACTTCACTGGTGTCTTGCATATGGAACACTGTGCACAAGAGGCCACGGTGGAGCTGAGCTGAGGCAGAGTGCCAGCTGTAGGGATTGTAGGGCTTGTGAGGTCTGGGGAGTGAATCAGTAGTCAAATTGGTAATTTTTTTTTGTGTTGGAGTGATGGAGAATTGTGGGGAGGAGGAACAACACAAAGGTACATGGGCAAAGGGAGGAGTTAGAAGCCTGTGTGCAAAGGAAATGAAATTGCCCGTCATGGAGAGCCAGAGGGAATAACCAGAAAAAGAGGTAGGAGAAGTGAGAACAGAACTTGGAGGGGCAAAAGATGGTCTGTGAATCAGGCAAGGACAAGCAGATGAGCACTAGAGAGGTGTGCTAGCTAGCTGTGAGAACTCTCTGCTTCTTATCTGCCTTGGCAAAACCAGAGGATTGCATAAATTCTGCAGGATCACAGGATCTGGGGCACAATTCTGCTTCCCCTTACACCAGCTCCTCCTGATGATATCTATAACTGCAGCTGGGCGACACATAGCTTACACCAACACAAAGTGAGACGACTTTGGCTCATATTTTACAAATATGTCTTTAAGATGCACTGAAAAAAATGCCAGGGAATGAAGACTGAGGAAGCCTGTTGTTGCCCTTTGCCACCTTCAGATGGTCCCCTCCTGTCTGGACATGCCCTTTCCTGCACCTGGGTCAGAGCATGATGTTAAGCATTTAATAACCTGCTAACGCTCGGTTAGACCAACGCGAACAGTCAGCCAACGCTATGGCAGAGCACTGGTCAGCAGGTCTGGAAAACAAATACAGCCATGCCATCTAGTTGGTAAGCAACCTGTTCGCCAATCTGGGCTACAAGACAGCCCTAATGGCTACAGACAGCTCCGGCTGGCCCACAGGGATCAGACGGCCAGACCCCTGCAGCTGACCAAATGCCATTAAGGTAAGAATTTGTCATGTCCTATTTGTCATATTAACACCACCAACACTGCTGTGTGTCTTTTTGTTTTGCTTTAACTCATCAATTGAGGGGAAATCTTACACTCCCCTATGAGTTTACCAGGATTTAGATGAGCCATATATGCCATCCTGCCCTTCATGGCATTCGGTGTTTTCAGGGAGATGCTGAGCACCTTCAGGTCCTGCTCTACGAAACGGGTGCTGCAGCAATCCAAGGGAACAGAAAGGGGAAGGAGAAACAAATCCATTGACTTCATGTGGAAAAGATGCCCTTTTATCTTGAAGTGATGGGACTGTGAGAGTGGAACAAAAGAGAAAAGGTAATTACTGACTACACAAAGCCAGTGTGTGGAATAAACCTTATAAAAAGATTACACACTTTATGGCTTTTTTCTTTCCCCATAAAAAGAGTGGTGCTTAGAAGCACTCTAGCCCTGTCTAGACAGATTGACTGAATTACTCATAAGGAAATTACTCCTTTTGTAAGTGTCTCAGCAACTAACCTAGATGTGTCAAGGGGGTAATTTCAAACAGTGTTTGTCACTCACAGCCGGTAGTTTTGCCACTCTGCTGCTTTCTTTTCTTAGAATGACAAATGTGGAAAATAATGGGGTCACTTTGACAGGCATTCAGTGACACTGATTTTAGCGGTCGTTCTCAGTAACAGATATGAAAAGATTCCTCTAGCAAACATAAAATGAGAATTTTAGGGCTAAATCTAGTGGGGCATTACCAATTCTTCCTAGCGAAGAACCTAATTAAAAACCTTTATTCCCCCCCCCCCCCCCCCCCCCAAGCATTACAGGTAAGAAATAATAATGAATGCACTTACAGGATCAAGTTTCCCTTTTACAAACTATCTGGTCTTTTGAGACATTTCCAGTTGCAGAGTCTCATTTGCTGCCATTGGGATAAAATCCACATCCCATGGAAATCAAATGGCAGCAGAATCACTGGCTGATGAACATGTGGCCGTATTTTCATAGAATCACAGAATCATTTAGGTTGGAAAAGACTTTTGAGATCATCAGGTCCAACCATTAAGGCATGACTGCCAAGTCCATCACTAAACCACATCACCAAGCACTGCATCTGTGTGTTTTTTAAACACCTCCAGGGATGGTGATTCCACCCCTTCCCTGGGCAGCCTGTTCCGATGTTTGACAGCCCTTTAGGTGAAGATATTTTTCCTAATATCCCATCTAAACCTCCCCTGGCATAGCTTGAGGCTGTTTCTTCTTGTCCTGTCACTTCTTATCTGGGAGAAGAGACCGACCCCACCTGCCCACAGCCCCTGTCAGGGAGCTGCAGAGAGCCGTCAGGTCTCCCCTCGGCCTCCTTTCCCCAGGCTCAACACCCCCAGCTCCCCCAGCTGCTCCTCACCAGCCTTGCGCCCCAGCCCCTTCCCCAGCGCCGCTGCCCGTCTCTGGACACGCTGCAGCCCCTCTGCGTCCCTCTTGCACTGAGGGGCCCAAAGCCGAACACAGGATTCGAGCTGCCGCCTCTCCAGTGCCCAGGGCAGGGGGACGGTCACCTCCCTGGTCCCGCTGGCCACGCTGGTTCAGACACAAGCCAGGAGGCTGTTGGCCTTCTTGGCCACCTGGGCACACTGCTGGCTCGTGGCCAGCCGGCCGCCAGGCAGCACCCCCAGGCCCGTCTCCCCCAGGCGGCTCCCCAGCCCGTAGCGCTCGTGGGGCTGCTGTGACCCAAGGGCAGGACCCGGCGCTGAGCCGTGTTCACCCCATGCAGGGGCCTTGGCCCACCCGTCCAGCCTGCCCAGGTCCCTCTGCAGAGCCTCCTGCCCTCCAGCACATCAGCACCCCCCCAGCCTGCTGTCATCTGCAGACTGACTGAGGGTGCACTCCATCGCCTCATCCAGATCATCAGTAAAGGTATTAAACAGGACTGGCCCCAGTACCGAGCCCTGGGGAACAGCACCTGTGACCGGCCACCAGCTGGAGGTAGCTCCATTCTCCACCACTCTTTGGGCCCGGCCAGCTTTTTACCCAGCCAACAGTACGTCCATCCGAGCCATGAGTGTCTCCAGGAGATGCTGTGGGAGATGGTGTCAAAGGCTTTACCAAGGCCCAGGCAGACAACATCCACAGCTTTTCCCTCACCCACTAGGTGGGTCCTCATGTCATAGAAGGAGATCAGGCTCACCAAGCAGGACCTGCCTTTCATAAACCCCTGCTGGCTGGGCCTGATGGCCCCATTGTCCTGCATGTGCCACGTGATGGCACTCAGGATGATCTTGCTCCATAACCTGCCCCGGCACGAGGTCAGGCTGACAGAGCTGTAGTTCCCCGGATGCTCCTTCCTGCCCTTCTTGTAGATGGGTGCCACACTGGCTGACCTCCAGTCTGCTGGGACCTCCCTGGTTAGCCAGGACTGCTGATAAATGATGGAGAGTGGTTGGGCGAGCTCCTCTGTCAGCTCCCTCAGTGCCCAAATTTTACTCTGTCTTTTTTTCAGGAGTGCTGGCCACGGGCAGCCCCAGGGTTGCCTAAATCTGGAGGGGTCACTCACCCTCTACGGTAAGCAGCTTTTAGATGGCTCTGCTCAGCCCTTCGGTAAAAGAAGTACTCCAGATCAATGAGATCATGTTTTACTTTAAAGGCCTGATTATCAGAGCGGCAAAAGGGCCAGCAAAAATAATAAACACCTTAAAGACACTGCAGTAGATCGTGATAACAAGAGATATTAATGAAAATTAAAAGAAAGCTCTACACCTGCAATCTATGACACTTTGCAGGCAGTTACTCATCATTTGTAAGTCCTGTATTGACTGTTCCATAGATGAAATGTTTCATAGATACAAACCAGGGATGCAGCAAGAGGCCTTTGGGAGCGAAACATCTCATTGCGTTAATGAAGACAGCTCCACTAATTTTAAAGGCCACCTGCTCTTCATGCCCACAGGAGTTGGACTTTAACCTTGCCATCTTTTCTTCCTTTTTTCCCTTTTTCTGTCCTGCCAATTCAGCAAAGTTTGGTGGTGTAGCGATGTGAAGTGAGTCCAACAGCTGGACATTCTGGAAAGCTTGGTTTCCTTCCCAGCGAGCTGCACGCTGCCTTCACCCCTGCTAAAAGCAGCACTTGCTTATCAGCAACACCTGGCCTGTTGACTGTAGATAGACAGACTTGTGTGCTCTGTCTTTCAGGTTTCAAACCAGACAAGATTGCAAATAATGGGCTCAGAGCACATAAAGGGTCCACCACGCTCAAGATTTACATGTATGCTAATCGCAAAGTGCAAGACAGAAATTTTTGATTGCAACACCTCCTGGGCTCGCTGCTTGTAGCCCCGGGAATAACAAGCACAGCACCTTCCCCGCTAACAAAAAAAGGGGGAACAACACTGTGCTCTCCCCTGTTGTTGTTCCTCCTCGATTCAGTGTGAACTAACAGGCAATGAGGACAACAGGTTTGATTACTCCTTGCAATGATCTGAATTTCTTCCAGAGGATAAACAGTGATACTCCCATCGCTGCCATTTTCAGGACGTGGCTGAAATAACCCTCCAAACACATTGATCACTCCCCTTTTTTTCAGGCAGGGCTTGCTCTCTGTGACTAAACATGCAGCTATTGCAGGAAATCATATCCTGGTTTCTCCTTTGCCACCCACCCCACATAGTATAAGGTCCCAAGGGCTTTGGTCTCAACCAGAAGGTGGCTAAGCCTTCATTCAAACCCCAAATAATACGTGGGCCCTCACTCACAATTCCCCAGTGCTGTTCGTATATACCAAGTTCCCTCTCCACAAGGCAGCAGCAAGTCCATGGAGTCACAGTGGCACAAACAGGGAAGCGCGGGGAGACCTGCACTGCTTCTGGACATATAGTTGAGGTTCTTCTTACCAGTCTGTCTTATCTTTAGGCCAGCCTCGTCCTCCCAGTCCACAGTAGCATCCGTAGCCGATATATGCCAAGGGAGACCGTCCCGTGCCACACGAGATAGCTCCTGCCAATTCGATGATTCCTCGGGTGTGCAGTGAATGGGATTTTCCCAGAGCACCTTTCCAGACTGCAAAGACAGGACATGGCTACACACAAGGATTGAACGTGCCTGACACCGATTCTCTTAAAGTCCTTGAAGGGGGATTTTTTTTGGTTTTGACTGGGTGGTTGGGTGCAGCCTTGACAATCTAATTAGCTGTGACATTCAGCCTGCAAAGGGGACTCTGCAGGGGCCTTACCTGAGGGCTGGGATAACCAGGAGGCAGATGCAGAAATACCCAAGCAGGCCATTTCTGCAGAGGGAGCTCAATTCAAGCAAGACCTACTAGCTCTGGCGCGCTAGTATGTGATTGCAGCTATGTTGCACGGGGGAGCAGTGTGCCCAGGTTTGCACATCACAGAGCTCAAGCTGTTAAGCTTTGCAGGACCTGTGCCAGCATCATGCAGAGTCAGCTGGGCTTCATTGCACCCCAGAGCTTCCAAAGCTGGAAAAGCTTACTAGCTATGCTGTGGTCCCAAGTGGGACATGAAGCAACAGAGGACAAGCACACAACCAGACTTAACCCAGGCTCTATGGAAAAAAAAAATATGGGGTTTCTATGTTGCCCTAGATGTCTTCTATTACCCAAGTTTCCCCTGCTATTCAGGATATTTTAACCCATTCTCCAGATGGCAAAAAGCTGCCAGTACCATTAATTTGTGTGGAGGGATAGCTACAAGTCCCTGAGCCTGTAAGGTACACTTTGTCAAGGACAGAGTGCCTATGTTAGCCAAGATGTATGTATATCAGCTTTCTTTTGAATGTTTGGAAGTACTGGCAACGCTTATATCTGCTTCCGTTATTACATTCCATTTAAGTCATAACATCAGGTTGGCTGCATTAATTGGGGGAAATAAAACCCCAAAACACAAAAGGAGCTCTGTGTCAGCTGAAGTGTGCGGGTGGCCACCCAAACCAGGCTGGAGTTTTTGGAGTTACCAGTCTTTCAGACAGTGTTGTGATTTCACATGTTAATTTGCAACTTTTTTAGAAACCACAGACTCTACCTTGCAGGAACTGTTACGGAAACCAAGAGTACCCTGGCCCTAATACTCACACCAACGTGATGCTCAGCTGCAAACACTGATGCTTATCACACTAACGATAGCAGTAGGAGTATTTCTTGCCTGGGTTTAACTGTGAAGACCAAGTGCACTTTGCACTGCTCTATTGTGCATGGCAAAGCTACTCACCAGTAGCACCCAGCCCCTCAGACAGAGGGCCTAACCCATCGGTTTGTCCCGCCTGCGCAGAAGGGAAAGGCCTGCCAAAATGGGGGGGCTTGGTGGCACGCTTGGGTGGAGAGGGAGGTGATGCCTGGGAACTGGGAACCTGCCCCCAAAGTTGCTTTGCCACCTGCCCCCAGCTACTGCAGCATGCTTGACCTCTTCAAAGTGCTGTGCAAACACACACTAATTAATCCCCTAAACCACCCGAGGACTCAATACTATTATTAAAACAGTTGCTTTCCTTTTAAAACCCGGCCTCTAATCCCCTTGCTTGGGCCTCTCGCTGCGTCTCCTGGTCTAGCTTGCCCTCCTAGCCTGATCCAAACCCCAAGGAGGACAAGGAGGGTCGCTCCCCATGAAGGACAGGGCAGGGCTTTGCTCCCTCGCTGCAGCCCGAGCCCCCAGCAGGAACGGGCGCTGCCCTCCACCAGTTTTGCCCTGGCAATTGGTGCCTCTGGCTGTCCTGGTGCGGGGGGTTCACACAGCCTTCTTCTGCTTCCCAGGGCATTCCTCGGGGATTAAATGCACATTCCTGAAAAAGTAACTACTCTGCTCACCTAAACACTACTTGAGTGTTCAGGTTTCATGCTAAAAACACATTAGAGGGGTGTTATTCAAAACTGGAGAGACCACCTATTTCCCTTCTCTAAACCGAGGGGCTCTGGTGTTAAAAAGGGGCTCGGCTCTCGGGCACCCCAGGGGAAATCACAAGCAGGGAGCTGCTCTGGATTTCAGGTTAAAAACCCTGCTTTTTCAACCTGTTGCTGTTTTGCAGACCCTGAAAATGTTCCAATGGAGACAAAAACTTCTTTGTAGACGTTCAGGCCTCCTGACGAGCAGCCTGCATTTTTTTTTAGCTGTCTTTCACTGACCTCTTAAACCAGGACTGCTGGACTTGGTCTGCTGGCCGCTGGCTGCAAACACCCGAGGCTGGCATAAGGTGGCACCTCACCCAGAAGAAGAAAGGCCATTCTTCTTTTGGGGATATCTCTGAAGATCAAGGAACTGTAATTACAGTGCAGAGCTGCTCGTGGAAGTGGAGAGAAAGCCCCAAAGAGAATTGAATCCAAAAGACTCAATTAGTGTGCTTAGGGCTGTGTGCTCCGCAAGAGCTTGAAATAAGGCGGGCATCCCAGCGGCCTCCGATGGTCCCGTTCTGTTCTGGGAAAGCTGGCTGGGTTTCGAGCCGATGGCGGGTCGCTGCAGCTGAGAGGTCAGCCCCAGCAAGTACATTTCAATATTCAGTTGCACAGCTAATAACTTGACCAAGAACTGAAATGGCTTTTTCTGTGCTGGGCAGCCAAGCCAACACAGCTGGGAAAGCCTTGAAAAAGTCAGAGTCTCCACAGCAGCCTGCATTTAGCCACATCTCCCATTAGGGGTGTGACCGGTCATTAGTTATACTACTAACGGCACACCTTAGCAGAGAACATACCTGCAGGGAGGTGAGCAGCGGTGGATCTGACAACTTAGACTTCTGTCTCCTGTTTAAACAGGCAGCCTTTGCTGTAGATTAAGGCAAGGTCTTGTTTTTTTTATTTTAAAATGGTACTGCAGGTATAACCTCAGACCTGCCAGTTCAGTGTCGTGTTGCCTTTGTGTGTAGGGGCTTTATGTTAGCAGGCATTTAGGTCTTTTTTTAACAGGCTTTTAAAAAAATATTTTTAATTCAGATGAATTGAGAACTGCTTACTCCACAGTTGCTGATGCAAAAAGAGGGTACCTCTAGGAAGAAACACAGACACCAACAACTTCAAAGCAGAAAACCATTCAAAAAGAAAACGACCCACAGTTTATGCAGTGTTTATAGCAGCTATGTAAACCACCAGGCAAGCAAAGCGGGCAGGCAGCTCGCTTACACAGCCCCTCGCTATGAAGCTGAAACGAGTCGAGCGGTGCTTTTTGCCTCACCTGGCCACCCCACACCGAGAAGCCGGCAAAGCTGCCGGAGAGGGGAGAAGCTGTCCCGGGATGGGGGGAGGCGTGGAGGGGGAGAGGGACCGAGAAGTGGTACTCACCTGCCTGAAGCAGCAGCAGCAGCAGCAGGCGGCCCATGGGCGCTTGCTCCCGCGCTCCTCACACCGGGGCTCAGCCGCCGCCTCGCACGGCCCGGCGCGGTGCGCTCAGCGATCCTCCCGGGCCGCGGCTCCGGGGTTTATATACCCATGGCGCTGTGCCCGCCGGCGGCGAAACACCCTCTCCTGCGGTGGCCCTGCGCCCCAGCCCGGGCCCAGTTTGCCCCCGCAACGGCTCCTCGCTGCGTGGGGAGGGGGGCGAGGGCTGCCTCTGTTTGCCCAGCATCGCCTTTGGGAGGGAGGGGCTGCTGGAAGGTCCCCGGGACAGCCCGAGACACCCAGGCACTAAGCCGGGCTCCTTCTTTAAGCTCTTTGCTTACAGACCCTGGTTAACCTCTGAGGAGCTGCGGAGCAGGGAAGCCTGCAACCCGGCTTTCTGCGGCTCGGGCTTGCGGCTGTGGCATCCACCTGGCAAGGGTTTGCTCTTTTTATAGATCGCTCTTTCCAAGGTAATTTTTTTTTAAATTATTTTAAGACTGATTATTTTTCACGTTTAAAAAAGAAGAGACAAAACTATAAAAATCCAACAGAAAGAATACTGTTAAGTGCAACACCTAATTATAAACTGACCACCAGTTAATTCCACACCACTCCCGAGGGAAAAATACCCTCTTGGCCTGTTGCTGCACCTGACCAACACCAGCTGATTTCTTGAAGACTCGTCATTATGTGGCTCCCAGCCACAGCATCAGGCCAGCAGCTGGGACCAGTCCCCTGGGGCCAGCCATGCAGCTGGGGTCACCCCAGGCGGCTGGATCAGCACGGTGGCCTCCCCATCACACAGCGGGGCAGCAGGCAACGGGAGCAGGAGGGATGGCCCTAATTATTTTGCCTCTGGGGTTGAAACAGCTTCACCCAGCCCTCCAGGGCTTTACAGCTCCTGCCTTGCTCGGTACAGCAGCCATCCACCTTGGTGGGGTTCAAGCATCCGTCCCTTCCCTGCGGTGGGCGTGATGGGCAGGGCTGGCTGCTCGGCTGGGAGAGGGAGAGGAGGAGAAGGCAGCTGCTTGCCCCTTCCCTTGCACAGCCCAGGATGATCTCAGCAGCACCCCTTGCCCGAGTTCCCCATGGTAAAGCTGTGCCTCCCTTCTTAATGGTGTGGTTTATAAATATTTGCTTGCTAAATATTGGTACTCGAATCAAAGGTCAGCAGCAAGTCATTTACAGGGCTGCCTTCTGCTGAGAGCAGCCCCGCCGCAGCAGCTGGCACTCTTTGCCGAGCAAGTTTTCATGATACAGTATATATCGGGTGCCTTTGATACAGGGCAAAGAAGATGGCAGAACTGGGTAAAACTTGTGATGACTGTGGGTCCAAAATCGCTGCCCACCACTGCCCCGTGATGGGCTGTGTGCTGGCAGCGGGCAGGGAGGAGGGCGAGGCGAGCCCACCGCTCACGCAGCCGCTCCGTGCCCCAGCTCCTCCACGACATCGGAGGGGCTGAGCAGCTTACACCTCCTCCCTTGGAAATTCCCTTCAGTAATTAGACATTTACGTAAGTAATAATGCTAAATCCTATGTGTGTGAGCTGGTGCTGGCTAATATTTAACCTTAAGAATGTAAGTTTGCGGAAGGAGGATGCTGAAGGGTGGGTGTGCTGTGTTTGAGGGCTCTGTGGATGCAGGTCCTCAAAATGGGAAATGCAAAGAAGAAAGCAGGCTTTGAAACACCGTGTGGGGCCTGGCTGAACAAGACACCCACTCAGACCACCCTCCATCCCTGACAGACACCTGGCAGGCTCCATCATAAGTGGAGACCAAAGGAGAGTTTCAAGGAACCTCTGCAGATGCTTTACGGGATTCCCAGGGGCCCCAAGCCCAAGGAACTGCCTTCAGGTGCCAAAAGTGTCTACTCTATAACTTGGATTTATCAGAGTCATTTGGGTTTGAAAACCTACACTTAATCTTGTTCTTTCAAAGCCTTCCTGAGTTACTAACCTGATCAAAAAAGGCATTATACATTTTCAGACCACAAATTTATTCTGTTCTTCCCTTTCTCACAGCCCCCTGGCCCCCAAATAATAGATGAGGTTTTTGTTCTCCACTCATCAATAAATACAAAATAAAGAAATACAGACTCCTTTGATAGCCACATGGATCTACAATGTTTGAAGAAGACTTCTGCAGGTATTAGGGAGAGATGCCCAAATTCAAACTTAACATGGAAAGTAGAATTAATGTATTGTTTCCTTACTATTGTTTCACACTGCTGACTGGTCAGGTTTGTGATTTATCTATGCAATTTTACTGATTACTGTTGCCAAAGTTACTCAGCATATTTATTAAATAGTATAAGGTGCTAATAGTGGTCTTACTATATTATGGCAAGTGCACTGGGATCTTGAGGGCATTTTTATTACTGTTCAGGGAAACAAAATGAATTCCTTGATCCCACCCCTTCACGTGCATTTTGCACATTACCTGCTTGACCTCCCCTTCTCCCTAGTAGCAAGAGGCAGCACACAGGGGTGTTGGCTGTCGTCTCAGCAAACTTGGCTAGACAGACTGCTGGCTGTCTGAAACTGCATGGGCAATAAACTCACTTTGAGCCTCAGGTCACTTGCGTGGGGCAATCAACCCATACTGTCGGAGGACTGTTTCTTCAGAGGAACTAGCTCTGTTGAAAACAGAGTTCCCTTGGGTTGCACCACCAAAAGCAGCTGACCCTCAGGCATGATGCTACTTCATGCTCTTGGGCTTCTTGTTCTTGAAAGACACTATTAGGGAAAAGTCTTGAAGGGGAGAAGAATTTGTAAGGACTCCACAGTTTTTAAGGATGTTTACCCAACGAGGTTCAAGATGTCAGATCTTCTTGTAGAAGCTGGGCTGTCCTCCATACCATAGAGGCTCCTCTTCCTCAAATGGTTTTAAACTAAAAGAGAGTAGACTTAGATCAGATGTTAGGAAGAAATTCTTTACTGTGAGGGTGGTGAGGCACTGGAACAGGTCATGTGGATCATGTGGAGAAGTTGTGGATGCCCCAAGCCTGGAAGTGTTCAAGGCTGCATTGGATGGGGCTTTGAGCAACGTGGTCTAGTGGGAGGTGTCCCTGCCCATGGCAGGGGGCTTGGAACTAGATGATCTTTAAAGGTCCTTTCCAACCCAAACCATTCTGTGATTCTATGAAACGAAATACCGGGCCATCTCTGTGAATGTCACCACCAACCACAAGAAAAGGTCTCTGCTCAGCACCAGCAGATTCAGTGGTGCTTTTGCTGCCCAGGCCAAGGGGTTCTCCTGCGAGGGGCAGAGGAGGCTTTCTTGCAATACCACGGGCATTAGAGGTTCCTTAAAAGAACTGCCACTGCAAAGACTAGTCTATAGGAGGATGACTAAAGAGACTGAAGGAAACAGAATGACAGTTTGGGCAGTGGGAGTTAGAAGAGAAAATCAGTTCTAAAGGGAAGCAAACTTCACATTAATGGTCCAGAGGAAAACAAGTGATCTGTGACTGCCGCAGGGTCTGTGGTGACATAACCAGTTACCGGAGCAATAGAGTTAATATAGCAACATAATAAGTAAACAGTCTTATCTAACATCGTCTTGCATGGAAGGTCTGTCCATGCTTTAGTGATGATACAGCCCAGTCAAACTTTGATGAGGAAAGAAAACATTATTATTATTTCCAGTTTCTAACTCAGCCCCAAAAGGAAAGCTTCTCGAATGGCTCCTGGTTTGAAGGTGTCCAGCACATACCTCCTTGTGCTTCGCTGCTGCTGTGTGCCTGGGCTCATCTTGACGGTGGCATTTCTGAGTAGTGAAGCTGGATGGCTCCAGCCTGCAGCACCCTCAAGTCAGTGCCTGCATTTATCTACAGTCCGTCACACACACACGGACACATACCTCAGGTGATGAAGAAGCCAGGCCATCTCTCAGGCTTTCACTGTCACAGTTCTCTCCCAGCACAGCCTCAGAAGGTGCCGTCTCCTGAGCCAACTGTGGGGAACCTTCCCCTCTGAAGCCATTTCTGCATAAAATGTTCCTCTTCTGCACACTGTCTTGCATGACTGTCTGGCACACTTGCCGTCCCATGAAGGCGTGGACCTCATGGTCTACACGTCTAATGCTGCGGAAGGCAGGCAGGCAGAGCTGACATGAGTCCTGTGCTTGGGATAAAGGATATGATGGATAGTTGAAGCAGGGGGGTGATGTGAGATGTGAGGGCACCGTAGCTTCTTCCTTATTAGCATTGCTGGATGTGGGGTAAACATTGTGGGTCACGTGCCAGGGAAGAGCTACACCACCCCGGCAGGCTGCCTTTCCCTCCTCACGGCTGCCTCCAGCCCTCGTGAGGACCTGATACCGCTAAGCTCCATTCATGACACACAAAACGTGCATCCTTTCACATATTCCTTCTCCAAGGCATGGGGAGAGGAGATGCAAGCCATGGAAGGGAGATGGGGTGTGGGCATCCCCTCCTTGTCCTGCCTTCTCATCAGGTGGAGAGGGGTTGTGAGGAAGTGCAGCCTCTGCAGGTGGGGACAGGCCTGGCTGCCTCATTTTCTCATCACTGGAAATGCCAAGGCTTTTCTGACTTTAACAACCTTCCTATCCCAAGTGTTAGTGACATTATCTTTTATGCTGAGGCCGTCGGAAGCATCCATGTCCTAGCCTGGTCCACCCCTTCTGCTGCAGAGCAAGCTGTCGGTCTGCTGCCTGCAGGCCAGGCTCGCTCAGGGACGGAGTGGCTCTCGTGTGCGCCCAAATCCATCGGGCTTCAGTGGACATCACATAACCTAGTGCATCTGTCAGGGCAATGAGACCATGACTTCAAAAAGGGTTTCAAGACTGCAATGTCCCTTGGCCACAGGTAGCCAGGACATCAGAAACGCAGCATGCCCTGGCAATGCTGTTGGTACAAACCAGGGAGAAGAGCATCCCCTTGGAACCACATTGAGCACTGCCTGTAGTGAAAAACAGGCATATGAGATCAGCTTAGACAGCTGGCTTTCATTGCAGAGCCCCCGTGTTTTACCCATGTGAAAGATAGTATCTATTACCAGAATTGAGGTACACCTAAAACAGAAGCAGACTAAATAAAGGCATCTTATTTAAATACTGACACCACCTCAGGCTGCTTCGTTTCTGAGATCCACCAGAAGGCTGGGCTGCTTCATCTGACAAGAGGCCCAGGGACCACACAGACACAGAGATGAACGGGCACTCTGATATCCAAGACAACTTCCTGAAATGCCTCCGAGTTCCCTGAAAAGAAATGGCTAACATAAATGTCTGTGTCCACTTAATAGGAACCCGTGCCAGAGGCAAAGCTGGAAGACCCACGGTACCAGTTCATACCAATGATACCAAGATTCATGCTCCTCATCCTGGCTCTGAAGCCCATTACAACACTTGTTTTGATGTGTCAGTGTTTTGAAGTCTGTTGTTTCAGTTAATGGGAAGTTCTCAATGAAGCAAAACTACATTTTTCTTCTCTGGTTGTAAAGATAATGTAAACAGGTGTGTTTGTAGCTCCTCCTGGGAGAAGGAAGACCTGGGTGGGGAAGGTGTAATAACACATCAGGAAAACATAAAATTCTTATTCCACCTTTGCAAGTACATTTCAACCCTGACAACTCTTGACCACCATCCTCACTCAGCTCTGCCAGTATATTCCAGCGCTGCCGATATATGTAGTCTGTTGGGCACTGTCACCTCCTCCAAATGCTGCCTGCTTTAGCTTCTCATTTCCCCATTGTTTAGGCTTCATTTGCCGGGTTTTTTTCAATTGCTAAAAGTTTTCCTACTTCTGCACTTCCCACCTCACACCTCTCTCCTTCCACCTTTTGTCCCTACCTACGAATTTCACCGACAACATCATAAATAGCTTGAAGACTCCCACTGGGACGGTCTCAAGCCGCAGGCACTAACGGAGACAGAAAAGTGCTGTTTTATTGACGGCCTCCATTCATAGCAGCAGTTAGTCCTGCTTAGATTGTGGAGCACTTGGGGGCTCTGAATCTTCCATTTTTCAGAGGACAGGTGATTAGAGACTTCCTGAAGAAAAGAGGATGTACATTATACTACCTCCACTCCGTTACCCAGATCGCTGTATTAGGATGCATCCAGTGTACAGACCAACATCTTTTATATTTGATATCTGAGTATATAAAGAGAAAGCCAATAATGGGCTAAATTTTAGGTGGTGTTGCTGCTCCTACAGGAAATGTGAAACCAAGCATTCCCTGAAGGTCTTACTATGAGGATTCATGATCTGCTTTCCTGTAGCCCTGCTGATGGTTGGCCATGAGCTCAAGGCTGCTGCTACAGATTCATTAGGAAGGCCACTGGAGAACAAGGGGTTAGCTGCTCTCTTCTCTTGACATCAACCAGTGCTGCATATGGCAAGCTTTTAAGTGCTCCTGAAATCCCTCTGCTGTTTGTCAGACCAGGGTTTTGTTAAAAGACATACGATTAAGCTTATATTGATTAAAGTACCCTACTGGGGAAACTCTTCTTTACTATTTCGCCAATCACAATTTTAATTATCAAGCCCAACTTGAAATACTTTAACTTACACAGCTAATATCCTTCCACAGCCCCTTCATAACGTCTCT
Source organism: Falco peregrinus (assembly GCF_023634155.1). NCBI lineage: Eukaryota > Metazoa > Chordata > Aves > Falconiformes > Falconidae > Falco > Falco peregrinus. The sequence continues at coordinate 86,995,053 of NC_073726.1, read as the reverse complement.
TTCAATGCATGCATACACCACCATGCACCAACGCTCATTTTTGCCACCACAATTTGTTTTTGTTTCATGACTCATCACCTCTTCACTGCTGTGGAAATTGTTGTCTTCTGGGTTTCATACTTGTTATATTAAAAGGTTTGGGGGAAAAAAAAAATAAAAGGAAAAACCATCAGGACAGTGAAAAGAGCTCCACCCTGCAGGAGGAAGAAGGGAGACAGCTCTGCAGTTTTTCCTGCTGGGAAGGCAATGCTCTGAGCTAGTCACTGTGGTCACCTACTTGGTTTGTGTTTCTTTCCATTCTGACCAGCTTCCAGGAAGGGCATGCTGCATGTATGACACCTTATCTTCAGGCTTTGCGCTTGTAGCAGGTAAATCACCACTTTCGTGGTCCCTGTGCCAGCCCTTTTCTCCCTTACACGACATTTTCGGGTTAATGCCTGCACTTTGCGCCGGGACAGGTTATGTGAGGGCTGGATGCTGCTGTGCTCTGTAACGCTGCATGGCTCAGTGCCTCCTGCACCAACAGCTCTCCAGCCACAGCAAGGGATTGCCAACGTGGGAAGCTCCCAGCCCCATAAGGATCTCCTCAAATCTCACTACAACTGCCTTTTTTATGCTGAGCAACCAACCCTAACAAGGCTGTTATGACTTCATGTGGTGTTTTGCTTACAAGCATAGGGAAATTTCAACCTTTATGTGGCTCTCCTGCCTGTTTCTCATACAGTCCTACTACTTACAGTAAACTTAAGACCACATGGAAGGATACAGATAGCACAATTATAATTTTAAGTGCTAATTTATCATTACAATGTTGTCGGTTGTGACGTGGAGGAATGAGGTAGCACACTGTGCCTACTGAAATGCCTTATCACTTCATGGATGCCGTTCACTGCTGGGGAGTTCAGTAGTTCACCAAGTTCTCAGCACACCAAGAAACTGCCTACAATAAGAGCGCTTGTGCTGTTAGCAGGAAAAAGATCTGCAGTGATAAAGTGAGTACATTCATGTAGGGTGTTTGGCTTTCTAGGCTGGGCAGGAAAGAGCAGGGCAGCTCTCTACAGCCCTAGTTAAAACAGCGGCATTCAACTTCAGTGCATGTTCCCACAGTTAAGCCACTCATCCTTCCCACTTTGCTCCACTGTACGTTTGAAAGTTGTGGATTTTCATTGTCCCTTTTTGCATCTTGTCCCTGTGCACGTATCCCACTGGACATCAAGTCCCTGACCCCTACCACAGTCATACTTGCACAGTAAGCAGCATCCATCTCTGCCTGAAGACATTCTTCTCATTCCTAACAGCTCTGATAGGTGTTGCAATCAGCTCCTGAACTTTCTGACCCAGGATTTATTGAAGGTTTCAGTATCTTCATAAGCGATGCTATACTGGATGCTCAATCTATAGTGATACTTTGGGACACGTGAGAAGGTGATGAGGCTTCTCTTTTCACTGGTCAGAAGAACAAGTGTGAACACTGGTAAAGCTCATGCTACTTTGCCTACTTACCGTTTCTTCTTGCCTTCTGCCTGGAAATTATCTCACAGGTGGCTCCACTGATATTTACTCCGCCTCCTCCTGTTGGGCAGGCAGCATATAACAGTATGACCACAGCTACAGACGTGGGCTTTTTGTGGTGCCTTTTCCAGACTTGTGTCATAACCCTGGTGATGAGCAGGTCTGCTATGTATGATGTTGCACTTAATCCTCAAACATTCTTTTTTTATTTTGTTGGCTCCTTCTAGGAGATAAAAGAACCTTTCAGACAGTTGTCCTCGCAGTCATACAAGTGTTCATGGTACATGATGTTCTAATATAACAGCTACTGTGCTCTGAGGGTTCATATATTCCCTAAATTAGGTCCACAGGGGCATTCTCAACCCCTCTGTCCTGTTACTAGTGTTCTTAACATGGTAAGGCAGAACTCTATCCAAATTGCTGATATTTATTTTCAGCACCAAACTGCAAGAATATTGTGGCTTTTCCCCAAATCAGGTCATATTTCTTTTGCTGCACGCATCCAGCAGTCAACTCTTTAGGGTGTTTTGTTTAAATTGTTTGGGCCCAGGCAAACATGTATCTTGGCTGAGTTTTCTAGGACTATCAGAGCTGGTTACCTGGCTTAATGTACCTCAGGACAAAGATTCTGTCTGCGTTCTTATTTCTTCCATTATAGAGTATTGGGATTTCTCTTCTATAAGTTCTGTAAAGCTCTGCTGGACTGACACAAGAGTCGACTTCTTGGAGTAACTTATCCAGAAGACATTACTACTTTTCCTTCCAAAACATTAAATTAAGTAATTTAATTAAGACCAGTTGTTCTCAGGGTACCCAGCCCCCTGAGCTGGAAGACAAGGATGGGGAGCAGAATGAAGCCCTATAATCTAAGGGGAAATGATTAGTGACCTGCTACACCACTTAGACGTGCACAAGCCTGTGGGGCTGGATAGGATCCACCCGAGGGCACTGAGGGAGCTGGCGGAGGAGCTCGCCCAACCACTCTCCATCATTTATCAGCAGTCCTGGCTAACCAGGGAGGTCCCAGCAGACTGGAGGTCAGCCAGTGTGGCACCCATCTACAAGAAGGGCAGGAAGGAGCATCCGGGGAACTACAGCTCTGTCAGCCTGACCTCGTGCCGGGGCAGGTTATGGAGCAAGATCATCCTGAGTGCCATCACGTGGCACGTGCAGGACAATGGGGCCATCAGGCCCAGCCAGCAGGGGTTTATGAAAGGCAGGTCCTGCTTGGTGAGCCTGATCTCCTTCTATGACATGAGGACCCACCTAGTGGGTGAGGGAAAAGCTGTGGATGTTGTCTGCCTGGGCCTTGGTAAAGCCTTTGACACCATCTCCCACAGCATCTCCTGGAGACACTCATGGCTCGGATGGACGTACTGTTCGCTGGGTAAAAAGCTGGCCGGGCCCAAAGAGTGGTGGAGAATGGAGCTACCTCCAGCTGGTGGCCGGTCACAGGTGCTGTTCCCCAGGGCTCGGTACTGGGGCCAGTCCTGTTTAATACCTTTACTGATGATCTGGATGAGGCGATGGAGTGCACCCTCAGTCAGTCTGCAGATGACAGCAGGCTGGGGGGGTGCTGATGTGCTGGAGGGCAGGAGGCTCTGCAGAGGGACCTGGGCAGGCTGGACGGGTGGGCCAAGGCCCCTGCATGGGGTGAACACGGCTCAGCGCCGGGTCCTGCCCTTGGGTCACAGCAACCCCACGAGCGCTACGGGCTGGGGAGCCGCCTGGGGGAGACGGGCCTGGGGGTGCTGCCTGGCGGCCGGCTGGCCACGAGCCAGCAGTGTGCCCAGGTGGCCAAGAAGGCCAACAGCCTCCTGGCTTGTGTCTGAACCAGCGTGGCCAGCGGGACCAGGGAGGTGACCGTCCCCCTGCCCTGGGCACTGGAGAGGCGGCAGCTCGAATCCTGTGTTCGGCTTTGGGCCCCTCAGTGCAAGAGGGACGCAGAGGGGCTGCAGCGTGTCCAGAGACGGGCAGCGGCGCTGGGGAAGGGGCTGGGGCACAAGGCTGGTGAGGAGCAGCTGGGGGAGCTGGGGGTGTTGAGCCTGGGGAAAGGAGGCCGAGGGGAGACCCGACGGCTCTCTGCAGCTCCCTGACAGGGGCTGTGGGCAGGTGGGGTCGGTCTCTTCTCCCAGATAAGAAGTGACAGGACAAGAAGAAACAGCCTCAAGCTATGCCAGGGGAGGTTTAGATGGGATATTAGGAAAAATATCTTCACCTAAAGGGCTGTCAAACATCGGAACAGGCTGCCCAGGGAAGTAGTTGAGTCACCATCCCTGGAGGTGTTTAAAGCACCACATCTACATGTCTTTAGGGATATCTTTTTGTGGCGGACTTGCCAGTGCTGGGGTAGCGGTTGGACTCGATGATCTTAAAGGTCTTTTCCAACCGAAACAAGTCTCTGGTTTTTTTCAGCTTTGCTACAGAAAAGCCAAATTCACATGCACACTTTTCCAGTAGCACTTGTTTTGTTTGTAGGTCTACTGAGGGCATCATTTGTCACTCGTTTAGTAAGTGTAACTGTAAATAAGCACATCCATCACTCAAAACATATTTCTCAGTGACCTCTGTATTTCCTGATATTTTAACCTTTATACTTTTCCTTGCTATTGCAGTTTGGCTATCCCTTGAGTGATAGTCAGACCACTGTCTAGTTTAAATTTGGCTTGGCAAGCTCACTATTCTTTCTTGCGCAGCACTAAGCACGTCTTCACACATTCAACCACCGCCAAATTGTGTGTTTGGTGCTTTGTTTCCTGTTTGTACAGGGAGCATTTTTTCTGACACTACTACTGAATTCATTTTTACTTATCTGCACTATTTTAATGCCAGATACGACCAAAATCTTGCTTTCTGAGTCACTGCTTGCTTTCTCTAAGAACAATTTTTTCTTTAATTTTCTTCTCTGCATTACCTTTTCTGGCTACAAGTACTGTACTTGGCTAGTGAAAGAACATTTCTGAATTTGCATTTCTTACTACCTACATGCAGGACTGGAGAGAGGACATCATATCTGAATTTTTGCCCACAGCTGTACTTCTGTACTTGTGCGTTTATTTTTCCTTGTATATTCAGGGCTCCCTTGTGCTATTTGTATCAAGTATCTCCGTACCACCATATAAAGGTTTAACTGGAAGCCTGATACTAACAGGTGCTTTGTGAAAAAGTAAGGATTGGAAATTTTCAACTGGCTGACACATTCCCTTCACCAATATTTTCATAAGCCTTCATACGATAAAGCCTCAGACAGGGTAAACTTGTGAACCTCAATGCACTATGACGATCTACAAAGCAAGGTAATCCCAGTGATTAAATGTGTTGGTGCAGTGACCTCCGGGGAGACATTTCTCTTACTTAGAATCACAGACTAAGATTTTCTTTGCCTCAAAACCAAACAAAACCTCAAAACAAACCTCCATATGCTGAAAAGCACAACATCGTTTCAAAACAAATTCCCTATACCACTGACTCTAGACAAGCAACAAAGTCCCAGAGTTTCTTTGTATTTTTCTATAAGACTCAGGGCAAGATTTTGAAACAAAATTAATACCTAATGCTAAAGTCTTAATTTTTTATTTATTTTTTTTATTTAAAGCCCTCAAAAAAGGTGTGATCTGGTCCTACTAGAGCTGAACTCACATTTCCTTGTGAGTCCTTCCAAGCATTTCCTTGGAACTACTGAATATGAGTAGTATATGACCTACTTCATATACCCACACAGCACATAAAGTGCCCATCACATCGACATGCTAGAAACTCTCTCCAAATTTAATTTTTTCTAGTTGGACCGGGCTCTTCTTTCTCTGGGCTTAACTGCTCATGATTTTAATGTTCTCTTCTCATTAATTTTTGTCACTATGAGAAAAGTTGTGCAGCATTCAATAACATAAGCTGGAAAGATTTCAAAGAACTCATCTGAGAAGCCAGTTGTAGAAAAAACTTTACTTAAAAAATAAAGACACAGAGAACAAAGGTGAGTTCAAGCACAAAGCCCCTCTGGTAAGACACAATCAACTCAAGTAGGGCAGAATCAATTGTTAGAACAGTATGATGAGAAACAATTATTTCCTATTTGAAAGATAATTAATTCTGTCTTAGAAATCAGTATCAAGGAAGAAAGCTTACTTAACTACCTTCATTTTCAGAGGTAAATTTCAAAGTTTTTGGGCAATCAGCTCATGAGTACTTCTGTGTGAGCAAGCTGAAGAAGGATACCGTCTCAGAACAGTTATGAATGTATCACTAATATGAAGCTGTCTTCTTTCCTGGAAGGCCAGAAGAAATATCAGTTTTATTGGTTGCAGTTCAGACTTAATTTTCTAAACCTTGTTTTTGCCGAGTTCTGTCATCTCTAACTTCTGATGCCTTCTTCTGACCTCTTTGATTTCAGCCTGACTCAGCATAACAAATATAAAAAATGTCACTGCACATCAAACATCTGTCTTTATTTCCCTACTTATGACAATTTTTTTACATCACTCCCTATGAACTAATTCATCAATGTCTAAAAGACTGCAAGTTCTGGGATACAAATACCATCTGTGGTCTCACTTCGTTCCTACAAGAAGTGCCATCAACGGGGCAGGAATCTAATCCGAGATGTATCATAGAGAGTAAATCAGCGCTGCTTCGTTACACCAACAGAATTCCTTAAAACACCACACCAAGGTTCAAACCAGTTATATATACACGAGTGAATTTTACGGACCAGATCTGTGCGGCATCATTCGAGCATCCACAGGATTTCAAGGCTGGTCATTTTGTTTGTTCTAAAACCAGGAGGAGCAAGTCCCAGTGCCTTTCATTCATCCATTCCAAAATCACCTAAAGAAGTCATAAGGCTTCAGCGCATCACATAAAGAAGATAAGATACATAATACCTCTCATTCATTGTATAAGTGATATCAATTTAAAAAAAAAAAAAAGAAAAAGAAAAAAAAAAGGGTAAGATGACCATGAACTGTAACACTATTTTGCTCAGGATGCACTTGGATGGCGATGCCTCCTGCAGCGGACACATAGCAGAGTCCCTGTCCTCTATGAGGCCTCTTTAAAGGAAACTTCTAAGAATCAGTATTTCAGCAACTCTGGCTTGAACAAGCCAAGATTCTAAAGTTATAAAGGAGAAGGAAGGACAATAATCATATAGACATTAAGTTTCCTCAGGCTTGTCTCAATGAAAATTAAATAACCCCCAAACTAAACACAGTTCAAATAAATATAATCTAAGAACATTTTTGGAAAATCGATGTAAGTGACTTTTCAGAAGACTCCTTGAGCCAGTGTCTCAGGTATAAGTAATCGGATCTTCACCAAATTTCACAGCATTTGAGGGTCCATGTTCAGTTACCTTTATTGGTATTTGTATTTTAGAAATAATTCTGTGACAGAATAAGCCAAGAAAGTCCCTCAGAAACGGTGTCTCTCGGTAACACTCAGCAGATCAGCCCTTGGGAATGTAAGTGTAGGGTTGAAATGATAAATAATCATCTAGCTCAGGATGAAGCATACCTAGACCAAAACACTTTTTTTCTGTCCATCAGCTTAGTTCTCCTTTACTACAAACTAAGCTGGTTACCTCTTGTCCTATCACCAGTGGATGTGGAGAACTACCAGCCATTGTCTATAGCAATTCCTTTCGTAAAAAAAGTTACTTGCCCCACTCAAAAGTCTTTCTTTCTACATAATGGCTCCATTGCTCCCTGCCTTGAAGTTTATGGTTTCTAAACATTCTAGAGGTGCTGTCCACTCCTCTCAGGATACCCCCAACCATCTACAACTTCAACACACAATGCTGGCTAAGGCTGAACACAGCAAAGTGAAGGACAAGTATTTCCTGCATCTTTCATGCATAACCCAAGTTACTACATCCCAGAATAAGAAACCTACAGAAAACATGACCTTTGTCTGAAATTCACCTTCCTGATTCTTCATTATCGTGACCTTCTTTGTCCCACTTATTTCTCACTGCTTCAAATAACCCTCAGGGTTTTCTGTTGGGCTGGGGAGCTTGAAATCAGTGACATCTTTGTTAGAAATCTTCCTTTTCAGTGAGAAGACAAAGGTGACTCCTATAATTTCTAGAAACTCTGGCAGTTAATCTAAAAATTACTAGCAATAAAGGAAAAACCTGAGCTGAATATATGATACAGCCTCTGAAAAATGGGTGGAAAAATTCCCCCCAATCTGTCTTTACCTCTAGACCAGAATCTTGGCATCGTGCATGATGGCACCACAGGGGTTTTCTTGCTCCATCAGTTGATCCCTGTTGCCTTGCCAGCTTGTTGAACACAAACAATGTCCTGATATCAAGGAACTATCAGCTCCCTACTGGCATCTCCTGGGGTGAAGATGACCCAGGACAGGGAGCAGAACAGAAGCAGACAGCTGGCAGGAACAAGAGCTCCTTTAGCCCAGACTGTACTATGTAAATCTTTTACTGCAAATTAAGGTCTTATTTCTCATTCTGTAAACACTGGATGCAGACAATTTAAACCATAAACTGAGCATCTGGCAGAGCAGAGCCAACAGCATCTAGGCCACATTAAAAAGGGGTGCCAGCACTCTAAAGGTGTTCATGGCCATAGCTGCATGCCCTAACAAACGTTCCTGTGCCTAGCATTTCCAATGAGCTGGCTTCAGGCTTCCAGGCGCACCCAACTGGGTGTGTAACAGGGATGTGGACAGAATTAAGGTCCTCTGAGTATGGCCCAATTCACTCTAAAGTGAGTAGCTGGTTTATTTATTGTGGTTAAAAAGGCCATGAAAGAGAGGGGAGAATCAGCGTAGGAGCTGGGAGAAGGAAGCGAGGAGACATGGAAGGGGAATAACAAGTCTATCACCTGCATGATGACACTCCTGTCAGCTCACTGAGGTGGCTGGAGGTAAAACACACCTCTGCTCCAGAACAGTTTTGGCTTCCTTTCCCGTAATGCTACACGCTTTGTGCTCCTGACGGAGGACCGCCCTGGCTGCTACAGCCGCCTCTTCAACACCAGGCCCGCTGGGGAACCTCACCCAGTATGTCCATGCTGTCCCTCCCACAGCTGATCCAGTCCTCTGAGCACTGTTCCTGAGCCACTGCAGTGGCTCCAGCAGGATGGTGAAGCTGCTCCAGAACCCGCAGCCCACCCTCAGGGTCTGCTCATTTCCCACTGCAGCCCGTGCCCCGCTCACCAGCTCCTCCTGCCTCACCTCCCAGTTTAGCACTGGGAGGCAGGGGTGACTCTGCCAGCTGCATCTCGCTACTGACACCACTCATGATGTCCTCATTGTGGCTGGTTTATCACTTTCCAGAACTCAAAGACCTTTAGTGAACCCAAGCAGTTCTAGCACTAGGCAGACACTGTGGTTTTATATCACTGCTGCTGCTGTTTTGTGTGGAAGTAAACATCAAAATGCAAATCAAAGCTAGCTAGTTAAATGGGTCACTTGAGTGCAAGGCAAAAGGGATTTGTTTGCAAGAGAAACGACTGCCACAGCCCCAGAAAGCAGAGCTTATTTCTGGTGAAGACAACCCTCACCCCTTTCTCAACCAAAGCAATTTAACAAGGGTTGGAGAAATGACTCGAGTAAGGAACTGGGATCACAAAAATCACCCCCACAAGTAGTTTGTTTAAATTGGGGAATCAGCAGTGGTAAGGGAGCACGGTCCAGTGCAGGGCTGAGAGCCAGGAAGGATTTGGAGAGGCCGTGGAACCTGTTCTCCGGCGTCTGCTATCGGTATCACCCATAGGCAGGAAGGCTCTGGCAGAGCTGAGGCATCACAGAAAATTAGCACCCGCTCTGCACTGCTACTGCAGCCCGCTCCTGGTGTCAGCCAGCCCACCCTCCAAAACACACATCACTTCGGTGAGGAAATGGTGGATTCAATCAACAATTAAATCAACATCAGCATAAACACATCAGACTGTCAGCAACGTATCACACAGTCAGCTTTGACACTCTTTACACGTGTTAGCCACAGGCAAATCCTCCGATAATGAGATTTCTTGGTGAATTTACATAAAACCCATTCAATGTAAAAAGGTACTGCCAAGGGCAGCTAGCCAACAGTGTCAGCTACCAGACTCTGCGGGAGGAATCTCCCAAAGAATCAAATTAGCTAAAGGTACAAGCTGTACTTGGCCTCAAAGGAAGGAAAAAACCTGTGATTGAGTGCAGTATTGATTTGGGAGCTTAGCCCACGAGTATACTCACGGCACGGCACGGCTGGGCTCACCTGACCCCGTGCGAAGGACACCCAACACTAACACAGCTAACACAAGTCTCCACCGCTGAGCTGGTGGGTACAGAAACGTGATGGAGCCGTATGGGCAGCTGCGCTCCTCCCTGCGCTCTGCCCTGGTTCCTCCGGGCAGCCAGCGAACCGGATGGTTCTTCCGGAGACCTTCACAGGGTTTTTCCATCTCTGTAACAACAGGGGCGTTGTAGTATCAACCCCTTTATCATGAGGATAAAAGGTGAACTTACAACGGGGAATGGTCCTCAACCACGGCTCAATCAAGTTAACATGCGGCAAAACATACTCACACGCATTCAGCTGTGGAAGCTGGGTGGAAAAAGGACTGATTGTAAAGGTCCAGACATGTGGTAGGTCATAACAAGGAGTTAGGAGGAGTCCTGCAGTGCTCTGGAAAGACTTCCCCGTTATTTACTTTTTTGAAAGGCTATTAAAGATGTTTGGATCAACCTTTGTTTTAATAGGTACTCCAAAATTTTAGAAAAAAATGCATGTCTGATATTGAGAACTAGTCCAAATTACAAATGTAATGGGTAGGTCCACTGAGAAGTTACATACGTACAGGTTTCCTTTTCAGTGACAAAGATACAAAATACAACAGATTATCTTCTTTGTAAACTTCAACCTAAAAAAGATAACATTCTAAAACCATTTAATATAAGACACAGTTAAAAAAAGGCAGATGAAAGACTTGAGAAAGCTGGGAAAATAAAGCCGCCTATAAAAAAAAAACCCACTATTTTTTTTTTAGGAGGGTTCTTATTAAGTAATAATAATGAATTTTTATTAAACAAAATGTTCTAGTTTTTTTGAAAACTTTCAATCTTCACCTTGGAAAACCCAAGGCTAGAGAGATGCCTGGATCCTCTGCAAAAATCAATTCTCATTTTCACCCTGGTCTGTACACAGAAGTCACAGAGCACAGAGACATCTGACACTCATTGCTCTAACCTGACCAATAAATAAACCGCTGTCCCTATGGTTATTTTTTTTAATGGTGATTTTAGAAGGGAGGAGGAGAGACAGGAGTAGAACACGTTATTGCTCTCAGATTTTTTCCAGTGGTCCTTGGTTTGTATCGAGGTTTGGCATGCATCACTAGGCAGACATGCGCTAGTTATGCAAAATTATACTTATGGCTGCTATTGTCATATCCCGACACCCATCCAGGCTTCCAGTTACGGAGTATCCATTCTTCCACTGCCATACCTGAATCCCAACTTGAACAAAGGCTTCACTTTGCACTCCGTAGTCTTGAAACTTGTAGTTTAAAAATATAGGGCAGGAATAACATTCTGCAGCAACGGGAGAGTTAGTAGTACACACACAAACTTTCGATCCTTTCCTATTAGAAACCAGGTTATAAAAAGCTCAATAGCTCAAAACTCTAGTTATTCCTGAGGAAACGGGGGGAGGGGGGCCGCAGCAGCCTCAAGATGTTATCCTCTCTCTGTTAAGATACACAATCTACTCAAGCTGGAAATACACACAGAGAGAGGTGGACAATCAGCCCAAGATACAACGATGACAAGATGCTGACAGTTCAGAACTTCCCTTTGAACAGCAGGTACTGGCTGAGCACACACGATGCCAGCAAGCAGGAAAGAGCTTTTCAGAGGTCACTGCCTCGAATCACAGAACTATGACAGCACTGCAAGAAACAGACTGTGAGCTGGTACGTAATTTGGTGCCAACCAGAAGTGACAAAGAACAGAAAAAAGAAAAACCTCGAACACCTTTCTCAAAACACACTTCAGAGCATTTTAGATGAGGGGAGAGGAGGCATTCCTTATCACTGTAAAGCAAAAAGACTGCAACAGACCTTCCATCGGGAAAGGACCACCTGGCCAGCACACAATCCAGAAGGAAAAGTAGATCAATACACATAACTTCTGGCACAACAACAGATTTAGAAGGGCCTCTTGGGTCATCCAAGATTCCGCTGTCACTTGCAGCCACAACATATTCTTCTTCTAAGTGCTGAACTGTCCCCTTTACACAACAAAACAGGTTTTTGTGTCTGCTCTATGCTGCTTTTTTATTAAAGTAGGGAAAATGGGATTGATTATTCTCCTGTTTTCAGTGATCCCTCCTCTAAAACCAGTGGGAGCTGTCTTTACAGTCACCACAATAAACCCCCTCTTGGCAGTTTCACTGACCAGCCTCTTCTCAGACCTGTTTGGAACAGGGGGGAGAGGACAGGGAAAACATCACTTTGAGTTAAAATAAGAAAAGGCTGCTACCTAGACTACACACTTTATTGCTCTGTGCAGCTTTCTGCTAGTCCTGCTTTCCTAGAGGTTTCACAGTGCTGGCAGGAAAACAAGCCCAACCCTGTGAAGAACAAACATTGTTTTCTCAGGGCATGTCTGAAGGACAAATGCAGCTTGGCCACCTCAGATTCGGGGGACAGAACTTTAATGGGTTTCGCCTAAGTACAAGAGGAGAATTCACCCACTTGCTTATGCCTCCACCGTGAGGGTGCCATGGGTGGGCAGGAAGGCAGTGGTGGTGGAGGAGCAGCAGCTGGCCTTTGCTATGCTGGCTACACAGCACCACACGGGGTGTTCGCGCTGGAGTCCTGGGAGCTTGTTCCCATACAGTGTCAAGAATCCTCAGTTCTCACTCTCAGTCTGATGGGATTCTTCCTCCTCCTCTTTTGTTTCTCCTTTTCCTTTGATATGCCTTCTCTTCACTTTCACTGGCCCACACAAGTGTGTTACAGATGTGTGCCATTCCTCCTATGCACACAGACACAAAAGGACAGCCCTTCCCCCCCCATCTACTTTGATCTCACTGTATGTATCTGTATTACCTCCACCCCCAACACTGAACCAGTATCAGTAAACACCTCCCATGGTCAGACCACAAGATACTGAGGAACGCAAATCAGCCTTTGATCTCACCGCTTTCTTGCAGAGTTGGAGCACTCTTCACTTTTCTGAGCAAGGGTGTCTGCGTTTGCATAGAGGTATGCGACCACAACCATACGCCCAGGCCTCAAGCTTCTCTTGAACACGGCCGGCCTCTAAATATGGCACAAGGATCTGCCAGTGGGGAAGGCCTCCTGTGCAACCCGCTCTGGGTCAAGATCTGTCTCATCTGTTCGTGAGCTTAACTATCTCTCTTTTATAGAATTACTCCATCCTCAGCGTCTACTGTTTTTTCATCCTCCAACCCCATTTCATGGACCCAAGCCAGCAGTCCAAGAACTCTTCTTCCTCACTTTACATCTTGAGCAAAGCACACAGTTACCAAGCAAGATGGCTATATGTAGATCCACCACCCCAGACAGACAGGGCAAGACCTCCTTCTTATGAAATCTGCCTCCCGCTGAGATCCATTCTGATGAAGAAATCTTTACGTAAGAGTGAAGAAAAAACCCAACCACATCACAAAAACCCAAACCAAAATACCCCCCTCCCCCCAAACCCTGAAAGGTGACCCTCATTTTAGTTACGTGGTCCAAATCAAGGATCAGTTAAAGACTGTTTTCTTCATTTCAGCATGAAATTTCTCTTCAGGGCAGAGAAAAACTGAAACATCTATCTCACAGACAATCTTGGGTTTGCTGGTAGTTAAATGATCAAGAAACGACTGACAGCACCTCTAACATTCCCTCTTCCCTCCATAACATTCCTTTTGGAAGCAAGAGTGTTAACACTTGCAAACAGATTTACACTTCAGAAAAACAGGTGTCTGATACAAGAGTAGAGAGCAAATGCACAGAATCCCCATTGCTCAGATTAAAATCACACAATATGATTAGTCTGCCAGCTCCTGAAAAAAGAAAAAAACCCACCCAAACTGTATTAGATAAAATAACCAGCAGTGTTTCCTCTCAAAGTGCAGAATAGTAACTTCCAGTCCTTTTGACCCAAGCTGAGGCTTGCATGCCCTAGTACTTCTGATAAATGAGGAACAAGACAAGCTGAGCAGTTATGCCTTATCTAAGTCAGAGATAACTAATGACTCTAAAAAAGCATCATATCAATACATATCAGCAGCACAAACTTCATTTACTCTCAGATACTGCACAAAAGTACCATATCCCCTCTCACGGGGTTAATACTGACCCAGACGTTGTAGAGAGGGAAAGAAGTTGTTTTAGGAGGAAAGGTGAAAAGTCATTCAACGGCAGGAGAAAGATTATTATCTTGAACCGCCCACTACTGCTTTTTCAGTGATCCTGGTTTTCATCATCATCCTTGTTTCATTTTGTAAAGATTCCAACGTTGATAATAAAGGGAGAAGTTGTTTGATCCTTATCACACACGATAAAAAAAATAAAGAAATGATACTAGCAGATATCCCTGATCTTCACGGAACTTGTGACTAGGGCTGTTTGCTGATCCAGCAAACCCAACCTGGGTAGAAGCACCTACTGAAAAAATAACAAAAGGCACAAACGAAAATATGAAAACAGATGAGAGATAAAAATGTCTATTTCTGTGTCATTCTCATTAACAGTATCTCACAGGATCTTTGCCATCACAGACTTACTCATTTTTTCAAAATTTATTTCTTCTAAGACATACTTCTAATATTAAGCATGGAGTAAAGAAATGAGGGGAGTTAAGGCCTCAGAAGTAAACAGTTTAGTCTTGGAACATTGTTTTCTAGTTAAGACATGCCACCCGGTCTGGCTAGAGTTGCAATGATTTAGAAGAAATATGTGCAGAAATTATGGGGTTTTGTGCCCCCCAATGATAAGCAGGAGAAAATATAAAGTTCACAGGAGCTCAAGAATTTAATTTAAAAAAAATCCAACATCTGTTTCTGGTGAAGTTTCCCTGAAAACAGAGAATGATGTGGACATTGGCTTTTCTTTCCCCGAGTAAAATTCCCTTCACACCATTTCCTCACCCTTCCATCAGATTCATGCAATGCTGAAAGTTTCTGAGCTTTTTTTTTTACTTATTATTATTTCATTTAAACAATAGGTTTGGGGCAAGTTGGGAAAAGAGCAGCACCTTTTTAAAAAACCCGGTTGTATGCTATATAGGATAAATAGGTGAGCTTTACAAAAAGTTAGGTTTATATATGTACATATACACACACTAAATGAAATTCGAAAAAAATTGTGAGGGGTCGTTTTCAACACAACGAGGAAGAAAAGCCTTATTTCACAGCAAGCAAAAGCACCACAAGTTAAGATTAGAGTGCACAATCACATGTAGTGCCGATACCAAACCAGCCTGGGTCCTGGAAGCAGTGTAGCTAAAGCAGCCTCCACATGGGCCAACTTATCCCACTCCTTGGCAAAAGCAAGCACAGTCTGTGCTCAGGATGGTGTGCTGTGCAGGCACTCCCACAGCCAGCTGCTCTGCCTGCATCCATTTTGGCTGAAGTTACAAAAAGTAGCAAACTAGTGAGAATAAGAGACCCAAAGCTAAGCTATAGAACTGATTTAGCTACAGTATTTCCATAACAGAGGTTTCTGAGTTCCCCCATGTCTCTTGGGTGCTCTCCGCAGGTAGCGCCTGCTTGGGTCACACAGCAGACAGCTCCCGATTATTTATTATTTGTGAACCGAGGTTCCCACTCCTGCCTACCTGCATCTTTTCCTATGTCTCTTTCACCCCACACCACCACTCCTATTTCTTCCAGGCTGAGAGGGTAATAAAGTTAGGAAGGGGTATGTACAACTAACCAAGGCGATAGTCAACAACGAAATGAAGCTTAAAAAATAACAGTAATAATAATTCTTAAAAAAACCAACAATTTAAAAACCCCTGTTCAAGTTCTGCAGACTTCTGGCAGAGTTTAGTCATCTAGCCCAGAGGTCTTTGTCTTCAGGGCCTGCACGCTAAATTGTCTCAACTGGCAAGAAGCACGCAGTACAAGGTAAAATTCTGACTAAAAGAAAAAAGTAGTAAGGGTTGGGGAGAGAAGAGGCTATAACATGGTACTTCAGCAGCAGCACTTATGCCACGCGGTACGCTTTCAAGAGAGTGAATTCCTTTCTGTTGGTGCGAGCCGCCCAGATGAAAAGAGCGGCTGCCATAAACTGCAAAGGTGCTGAGACACAGGCGAGGCAGAAGGACCAGCCAAATTCACCTCTCACATCATCAGGCAGGGGCAGCTTCTTATGGAGCAGCTCAATCCCAGCTACGTAGCAGCCAACGAGGCCCAGTGTACAAAGCCCTGGAGAAGGAAGCAGCAAAGAACAACAAGCTCGCTGGTGAAGTGCTCTGGCTGTCACTACGAGCTTCTGGAGGAGGGAGGGCAAGTGCTGGATGGCAGGAGACCTACCTGCTAGGAAATGGAGGACTCCAGTGGCAATGGCTGGGTAAAGGCTGCGACAGGCACAAGCACAGAGCCCAATCAGAGCCCCAAAGCACATGAGGCCCAGGCTGACAAAGGGCAGTAGAAACTGCAATCGCCAGAGATCTGCATGTGAAAGAAACACACAAGACAAGCTGTTGAAGATGTACTAGAAATTGATTTTCCCCTACCATCTTACAGTCCTTTCTACTCATGCTGCTTCTGCTTTGTCAGACTTTCTACATTCATAGCTACAAAGGACCAAAGGCTCCACGGAAGTACGAAGAACTTCATTTGTTAACTCCCAGATTCCTATACTGCATTCATGGGCAAAACCTTTGCTAACACATCTAAGTTTTCCTTTTAAACTTTAACCTACTGCCCGTGCTACTGTAAAAACACAATAAAGGGAGAACAAGATACAGATGCTTTCCTCACCAGTGATTATATTTGAGAAATGTCCTTTCTCTTTTTTTATCCTACTTATTCACCTGCCAGAAGTGAGACACTTACATGTACGATTCAAATCCGTGCCACTATTGTGATTTCCAGGCTCTATGTACTTTTCCATAAACTGATCAGAGAGGGAAAAACTGATGCAGTTTGTAGTCATATCAGTTTCTACAGGGAGGAAAAAAAAATAATATAAAAAAATTACCATTAGGTGTCTCCCCCAACGTCCCCTTCCCAATCATTTGAGCTGGGAAGCTCCACAGAGTTCCATTTGAGAGAGCCGAATTACCTCTCAAAACCGATCTGTAAGAAGCCTTACCATAATGTAGTTAGTGTAACATGGTTACTGCAACGAGGGACAGCATTTAAACACACAGAATCTTCAAGCCTACCTGGGTTTTCCACAGAGAACTGTGCCACGCTTGACAGACTGGCAAAGAAACATGGTGTATGATGCTCAAATATGTTGTTACACATTCTTGTACTCAGAGTCCCTTAACTAGGCTGTGCTTATCTCCATGGGCAGAATGTGGTATCATACCCAACACTTCATTCAAAAATTGGATGGAAAGGACTATCTAAAGAACAGAAATATTTCCTTCTTTACACTAAATGTCTCCCCTTTTATCCCTGTTAAATTTTGCTTTGAGAATACTATTGAGCAGAGCTGGTTTAAGCATCCTTCAAAAGTAATTTCGTTAGAGAAAAAAAATATTCATGCATGTAATGTTTTTTCTCCAGAAAGTGTTTTGAAAATACATTTTTTAAGTGTTCCAAACGAAGAAGGGCTTCACACACACAGTAAGTGTCCAAAATCTACTCTGAAGCAATCAAAATAATTGCTTACCACACTTTTTTAGTGCCCAACCATAGCGAAAAAGAATACACATATTTCATTCTATATCCAGCACTATGGTACAAGGAATCCATAATGTACTGAGGCAACAGTGGGACATTTGTGACATGCAACCAAAATGAACAGCTAGCTAAAAGGACCGAGTGCCCCCTTGATAAAGTAGTATCTTTGTCCTGTTGCTGGATCCCAAGACCTCTCCTAAAGAGACAGTGACTGGTAGAGCCACTTTAACTGTACCCCCAGTTGGACAGCAGATACAAAAGAAAACCAAGTTATACCAGAATAAATTCAGATCAAGTATCATGTGTCAAATCCAGAGTCTACAGCACTGACAGCCACAGACCAGTTTGCCTTTTGCTTCTTTAAAAGTTTTGACTGTCTTCATTAAAAAACAAAACCATGTAAGCTAGAAATAAGCCTTCTGGAGGCACAAAGTGTCACAACGTATGTTCTAAGGAATTTAGCACATACCACCCAGGCAAGCTAGGGAAGTGTTAATTACTCCAGAGATACCTGGTGGGCTGTACCAGTGAGAGTTTTTGGGTACAGTGATACACCTCCGCCACAATCCAACCGTGCCGTTGCACCGGAAGAGTGCATCTGTGTAGGTCTTCTCATCTGCCTCTTCGCTGACAAATTCCTCCCAGATGCTCCTACCAGCTTCACTAACATTCTCAGCTGGGGACAAGGTGTGGTATTCGTACCAAAAGTCGGTGCCAATTGAAGCTGCCATATAGATGGTGGAGATGAGGCTGAGAACACAAGCAATTACTAGCGCTGTAGCGAATCGGTTATCCATCATGGCGCCCTTGCAGCTGTAAGGAAAGAGAGGGTCAAGTGAGTAACTCCTCTGACAGTAAACGCAAAGTTATCCCAGCAGTGTCAAACTTGTGACATCATTCCTCTTATGCAATGTCCGCTCAGGTTACACGTCTTCCTTTTCCAACACGCTGGAATCAAAGGAACGCTGAGCTAGTCAGCATCCACCGGATCCCCGAGTTATCACCCTTCTCCCAGCCACACTGCGCTAGCTGCTCTCTCTGAGACAACTGACAGAGCAACAGCAACTCTGTCCCCAGAGCAGATGACACAGCTCACACTCATCTGTGATCCTGATTGTAGGGAATCACAGAGAATCCATCCACAGGGCCCAGGCAGAAGACTTATCTTTCCTTAAGAGATTACCAAGGGTAGGAGTTATTTTTAGCCTGCCATCCCATACGGCTTTCACAGCTTGTGTT
The DNA here is from genome assembly GCF_023634155.1 of Falco peregrinus. Taxonomy (NCBI): domain Eukaryota; kingdom Metazoa; phylum Chordata; class Aves; order Falconiformes; family Falconidae; genus Falco; species Falco peregrinus. Next base: position 86,976,482 of record NC_073726.1, on the reverse strand, counting down.
TACAGCAAGGATAAGAACTACAAGGTGCCAAAAAAGCTCTTCCAGACTGTTCACAAAAGACAGCCATGCCAAGGTGCTGGAATGCCTTTAGGGAAGCAGCGAAATGTATCTAGGCACTAGACACAGAACATGAAGCACACATTGAAAGACAAATTTGGAAACGACTATAAATGCTGCAATAACACCACAATACACACAGTGGTATTTCTGAAGAACTAAACCAACGTAGCAGGGGTGCCCTGCTCCACGGGAACAAGATGACAAGAGCTTCCAAAGCTGAAAGGCCTTCATGCGCTAGCATGAGACTTTGTTCTGGCTCCCTGTATTAGGGGTCATTTATGCCCTCCTTTGCAGGGTTGGGCTCACAAATGGCGTGAATTCAGGGCCAAAGGAGGCACGGGAAAATAGAGATACCACACATGCTTACACTTATGACAATACTGTGACTTTAATGAGTAATCAATTGCTAATACATGGAATGTTTTGCAGATAGTGCAATATGTCAGAGGACTCCTCTCAGATGCCAGTTGTTCTAATGCATTTTCTGTGCTTGATTAAATTTATGGATCACGATGAATTAGGCTTGATGCACTTGCCAACAAAAAGGAAAAAAATATCCCACCAATTGAAGTTCACTCAGCAGCTAGAGCTAGCCTGGTGACACAAGCTACTATCTAATCAGCTCTTGTCTATTGCTTGCTCTACCTCCCTTCTCCCACATACTTTAATCAAAATATTTTGGTCTAGTTTCTTTGCAACTGAATGAACCACAACTGGAAACACCAAATGCCTTAAACCACAACACTCACAAGGGAAAACACCACTGCTCAAGCCGGACCTGCCAGTAAGAAATTCTGGACTATGAAACAAGGTGAAAATTAAAGCAGGGAGTTTCAAAGGCACCGATATTTGCTGCTAATAATGCCATTCTTATTTCTTTTTCTTCCCATCCTCTCCTCTTACTTGGTTGAAACTGGCTAACAGGGTTGGGGAGGAGAAAGATGTGCACCCATATCATTCCCTATGCTTAATTTCTATATTAAATGAGGCACGCTCTCTGTAACGTCTATCCTTGAACTGCAGCCTTAGCAACAGGGCAGGACAGGATTGATTTTTGGTGAACTGACAAACAGCACCCATTTAAAATACTGCAAGTTTGCATACCACTACTGTACTTAAAAGTTTACAGCTTGTGGATTATTATTTATGAGCCAAGACAAATACTGAGAGGGTGAAAACGCCGTATCTGGGCTTATTTATCTAGCAGACACATAAAAGCAAATTCTCTGTGCAGCGTTTAACTTCTGGTTGTGTAGTTCCACTTTCCTTTGAGATCCTAGCATCTAGCTCAAGGTACACAGGACACTGGATGAGTAGAACAGGGAAGAGAGAAGGCTGCTGTATAGATCTGACCTCACTGTTCATCCCCACTGAGCTCACTGAGGGATTCCCTCCCTTCCCAAACCTCTCAGAAAACAAACAGAGCAAGTGGCATCTCCAGGGCCAAAGCTGTGTGGCCTGGCTCTGCCCAGCTGAGCTCAGAGTTGAGCAGGTCTTCTGGGAACTCACTCTCAGGGCAAGCAAAACAGGCTGGCGAGCAGGCTGGTCTGGATTTTCCACTATGTTGCAGTCACATTCACTGCAAGAGGCACCCTTCTCTGTAACAGACTCCTCTCTTCAGAAAGGGCGCTCTCTGGAAGGAGGAATCACAAGAACTTACAAGCTCCATCCTCAGAATAGTGTTTGGTGAAAAAGAACATAAGCAGGACATTATTGGGCCATTGGTTTGCTGCCATTGCCTTTTAATATAAATGCTTACAATAACAAAGTCAACTTTGTACCTAATATGCAGAAAGAAGAGAACTGGCTCAAAAATCTTACTTTCAGGTACAGCATTCCTGGTGCCAGCTGCAGAGCACTGGTGTTGGAAATACTTCTATCAGAGCATCATTAAAACACAATGACAGGCTTCCAGCAGCCTTCCGTGCATCGGCACACAGTGGACTTAGCAGAGTTGATATCAGCTGGCAACCAAGAGCAGTTCACAAGCAAAACAAAGGGTTAAACATCAAATGATAAATTAAAGCACTGTCCAGTGTTCATTACCCATTTGGTAAAAGGGACATTGCTATCTCCTGATGTTCAAGCCTTATAATGCACAACTCCAGGATAGGTGGAAAGCAGCTGAGGTGGCTACAGTCCCAAAATCTAGTGGGTGGCTTTGTGTGGCATTTGTCCCAGAAATGGGACACGTGGATTTTGAGTATGGACAAGACAGTGCCAAGGCAAGAGCACACTCCCATTTCCTTATAATAAAGGTGTGTCCCCCCACGCTTCTGCTGAACGCTTCCAACTACTTACAGAAAAGATGAACTCTACAACACTTTAGGCAAATTTTGAACTACAAGTTCTTCCCGCCACAGTGTAGTAGACTTGACTACCCTGCCCATCCACTGTAAATATCCAATGCATCTTCATTTACAGTAGACACACCCCCACTTAAAAGAGGTGTCCTTTGCTCTGCTGAAGAAGGAACTATTCTTCCAGCCGCAGGCAGAGCTAAATGGGAGTAGTGAGCACAGTCAGGAAGAAATAGTTACCAGAGAACACCATGAAAACAGACACTGCATGTTTGTGAGATTATGCCAGCCACACTTTGCAAAAGGTTCTATGCAGAACAATACGTAGGAGGTGCCTTAGAATAAGCTTACTTATGAAAAAATAACATTACTACTACTATGAAGATAACCATAATTATAAAGACATAACAATTGCCAACATATAGAAATACTTTGCCTTTATAGGGTGTCAGCAAGAACCTTCATTTTTTTTACAAAAGGTTTGTACATATGGCCCTGTCAGCACATTTTATTCTAACAGTGGAAACTATTTCAAACAAGTTATGGCTGAAACTAAGCTATGCAACAAATATAAGACAACCCAAGGCAGTAGTAAACAAGCATTCAAGCAGAAGTGCTTCACAGGATATTGTAATTATACTCATTTTTAAAAGAAGTGAGAATGTAAAAAGTTCAAAGCACCAGCTCATAAAAGAGAAGGCAAAGGCCAAACTAGCAGCAACATTCAAAGGAATGAGAAGATGCACGCACTTCACAAAAGTGGGGGGCGGGGCGGGGAACAACCAAAAGAGGGCAAGTCAGTAGAGCTGAAAAATAAAAAAACACAGAACAATATAAAAGCAGATATTCTGGCAAAAAAAAAAAAATCAACTGTATGACTGGAGAACACGTAAGTATTTTAAGAAGTTACTGTACTATGGCAGAAGGGAATACAAAAACAGGCATACTTCTATCTTGTTACAGCGATCACTCCCTTCAGCCAACAGTGGGCCACCGCATTAAAAAAGCTCCTTTTACCTGACATCACAGAAGAAGAAGTCTGGTGTGCTGGCATTTTTTCAGAAAACTTGCTTGCAATCTGACAGCTCTTTGGGAAAGCAGAATAGGCAAAAAGCCTAAGAGAAGGTGTAAATGTGGGTAGAGGGCTGGCTATGGTACTGAACAGGATCCTCCTTTTAACACTCAGGGTAAGGGAGGGTAAGGAAAGCATGCTACCAAACACTTTTTTACCTTCAGAGGTCTTCAGAGTCCCTCAGGACACACAGCTCCAATGATGTGAAGTCACTTAGAGACAGTGTTGTTTGCAGCAAGCGGAGAGCATGAAATGCAAAGCTCCCATCTGCCCTAACTGTTCCATTCATTCAGTTTCTTCAACACCACCGGTTCACGGAGAGTGATCTAGAAGTAGAAAGCAAAACAAACAGTTTGAGATCATAATTTTATTTTGAAATTATTTCACAGAAATCTCTGTCTTACTCGTTAAGGGAAAAAATATTAAAAAGGGTAGGAAAAAACCGACTGCAAAAGCCCTCAGGCCCACAGCACCGTGCCCCACCGCGATCAACCCAGCAGACGGGCAGCACCGGGGCAAGTGACCGTGTGAAGGCGCCCCCCCCCGGAGCCCCGCAGCCGGCCCGGCCGCAGCCGCCCAAGAGGTGCCACCACGCCTCACCCGCCGCCAGCGCCAGGCACGGGCCGAGCCGGACCGGACCGACCGCCCCCCGGGGCGCTCCGGCCTCCTCAGGAGACAGCCCTGCGAGGGGCAGCTCCCGCCCAGCAGGGCCGCCGCGGTTGGCAGACAGCAGAAGCCCAGGAGAGCGCCTCAACCCACCGCCCCTCCGCCCCCTCCCGCCCCCAATAACCGCCCCGGGCCGCGCCGCAGCCGCCGCTCACCGCCGCCCGGCGCCCCCGGCCCGGCCCCGCCGCCCAGCTTCCGCCCCGCCGTGCCCAGCGCCGCGCCCCGCCGCGCGGGGCACCCTGGGGGATGTAGTTCTCCCGCTCTCTGCCGGCGCGGCCGCGGCTGTCCGGCCCCGCGGCACCATGGGAGCTGTAGTTCGCCTCGCCCCGCCCCTGCGGCGCTGCCGCGGTGCCGCCTGGGAGTTGTAGTTTCCCGCCCTCTCGCGGTCGCCCACCCCTCTCGCCTTTCGACGGCCACCGGCTTCCCCAGTGCCCGCCGCTGGGCAACCCGCCTCGCCTCCTCCCCTCGCCCACCAGTGGGGTGCCCGTGGGGCGCCTGGTGCCTGTCACCCCAACAACACCTGCAGGGCCTGGCTGCTAACACAGACCCAGCTTGGCTCAAACTGCGGTGGCCCAGCCCCACCCTTAACGCCTCAGTACCTGTGTGAGGCGCGGCACTGATTAATGCTGAAATTGCACACCTGCAAGAGATGGGTGCTTGGGAATCAGGAATCATGGTCCCAACCATGGGGGTCCTGGACCTGCTGTAGTTGCCATAAGTTTTCATAGAAAACCCAGAATAAACAAACTCATGTCTGCAATTTCAATTGTTCTGTCTCCCCCTGCGGCCATATGGCTTACATTTCTTTCTTTTTTGCTTGGTTGCTTGTAAAAATGGTGATATGATACCCTGGCTGAATGACTTAGGAAAATACCAGGAAAAAAAAAAAAAAAAGTAGTAAAAATTGCAACAATCAGCCATACTGGCTCCATGCCCCAAGTCAGGCATTTCCCCCCCATCCCTGGTACACATACCATACAAATTACAAGACGACTCTTACAAGCGGTTAACAACTGCCCTGGCTGAGGCACCACCACACCCAGTTTTGATTTTATCAGCCTCTAAACCAGCAAACAAATACTCTGAGAAAACAGATTCCCATCCGAGGTTTTCATGTGTCTGAGGAATTCTGGGGAGCAACTTCAACCAACTCCCCTCCCAGAGAAGCCAGGAAGCATTTTTGCAGCAAGGTAAGAAGCTAGGATGGCATAGGTGAAAGCAGTGATATAAGAAATCTCTCAGACTCAGTGCGAGAAAATACTTTTTTTTTTAATTTAAAAAAATAATCAGAAATTATACTTAATTAAGAAACCTCTGCCTATGCGCTCCACCTTTCCAGTTCACTGAACCATCTCACCAACACCTCAAAATGCAACAACTGTCTGCAAGGGTGTATTTTGTGGTCTGACTGGGATTTATGCTAGACTGAAATATTTAACATCTTTATCAATGGCCTGGAAGAAAGCAGAGTATCACTGATAAACTTCACAGATGACATGAGGGCTGAGGGAAGGGTAAATAATGACATGGGAGAGGGCACTGGTACAGGGTGACCTGATCATTTGGCAGCAGGGGGCAAGCAAACATGCCTTTCAATAAGGTCATCTATGAGCTCATTCACTTAAGAGCAAAGAGTGGAGGCTATATATATATATATATATACCTGACATAAAACTTTATCCTGGGAAGCACAAAATGAAAAGGACAAATGGGTCATGGTGGATTACCAACCGCCAAGACGGTGCTGTGGCAAAAAAACCCCAACTTTCCTGCAACCTTAGACGGATAAACAGAGAAATCACAAGGACAAAAGAGCTGCTGCAATCACATGTCTAGTTTTGACGTGTTGATAAAGTAGAGAGACACCTGAAAAGGGACATGAAAATCACCGAGCAATGAAAAAACCTCTCCCAGTGAAATATCACAGAAATTCAGTCAACTTAATTTACTGAAGAGAGAGCTAAGGGGTTGCAAGACCATAAAATACATGTAATAGCAATAGGGAACCAAAAAATGAGTAATACTTTTTTCAGTATACCTGGCAAAACGATCAGAAGTAGAAAACATTAACAGAAAAAATTACCTAAACCATCTGTATTCTAAGCCATGGAATAAGCAGAATTGGAACCATTTACTGTAAATTGTAGTGAATTACTTAACACTGGCAAGTCTATAGTTTTTTCTCCTACAAGAGATAATCTCATAAAAATTAGAATAAATTCTAGAAAAATTTTGCAGCCATTGCTACTTCCATTATTGAATTAGACTATAGTGGCCTCTTCTTTATAATCTGTGCTGATCAATATGATGTGTGCAGCTGCTCAAAAACAAACAGAGGGAAGGCATGTGTTTTCATTTTATTTATTTATTTTCCAATATTCTCTACAGATTTCACTTGGTTTGGTTGTTCTGGTTTTCTTCCTGGAAAAAAAATACCCCTCCATATAACCAGAGTAACCCAACAAAAATGTTACAAAACGAATGCACAGAGTCATTCATTGACAGCACCTATCTTTTTTCATTTTCTTTTCACACCTCCTCAGTGTGCCTCAGCAGAACCACCGGTTGATCAGTTCAGCTACAGAACAGGATCATTTGGAAAGGTTTTCAAAGTAAAAGTTTGCCTTTCTGTGCAAAAATGGTGGCAGTTTGCACATGAAAGCATGAAGGCAACAATGCATACGGCTATAGCTTAAAAACTGTTCCTGCTTCTTGCAAAAGTGAAGTTTCTTCTATAGCAGACCTGGATCATGTGCATTAGTTAGTACCTCTAACAGAAGTTCTCAGGAACTGACAGAGTTTAACATCAGCGCTGCAAACAAATCAAACAAACAAAACCCTAACATTTTGCAAGAAATGTGTCATACAAAATTTTTGTCATTGTAGCTCTCACAGTTTAAGAAAATAAGTAAACATTTGTAGGAGGTGGCACCATCTGTATTAAATGAAGTTGATACAGGATGAGAAACAAGAAATGTAAAACCTTCATATATCACATTTGCTTCAGGAATTATTGATTCAGACTTGAAAAAGGTCTTCAAGAGTCTGCCTATTTGTTCCAATACTACTAGTTAATTTACTACAATATATTGCCTCTTGCAACAAGTACTCTCTTTGTAATACTAAAAAGGGCAGGTTTAGTTTTGCTATTTCAAGCACCGTCTATAAGCATTTCCCATAGCCAGAATGAACAAAAAATCCCATGGATTTCCCTCAGACCTCTTTATACAGTCTCCCTGGTTTTATTTCTACCTTCTGTATTTTTCTATCTGTGGCAAAGAACACAGCAGGCTAAGAAAACTCTACCCTAATTATAATTTTCAGAGAGAAGACCTTCTGATGTGCTTCTTTCAAATATGATAAACAGCACAGGTTCACTTTAGTGATACCTGCTTGTTCTCTAAGTCAGTGGTCTCCAAATCTTTTTATCCATGCACCCAATCAGTAAAATTTTTTTCAGCATGCACTCCTAATACATGTATTTTTTATTAGAATTATACACATGTACTACTGTACTAATATATTACGTACATTATAAAACATAGTAAAAAAGATTAAAAACAATGAGATAAAGAGGAAATAAACACCATTTAAAAATATGTATTAAGTGTACAAAAAATGCTTTCTTCCCACACTGCACTTTGTAGACCACTGCTCTCAATATGAAACTACTTCAACCTACCCCAATGCATTGTCTCAGTGCCCACAGTTTTACCTGAATCAGTTCTACCCTCTCCTCTTTGTTCAGGGGTGAAACTTCTCTTGGTTAGCTTACCTCTGAGCCTGCCTTCACCTAGGTTACAGCATAGTAGGGCAGTTTCAGCCAATTTGGTGGGTATTTTTTGTGATTTTTTTAATTAGGTCTGCAAATTTGCATTCCTTACAGAAAGTTTTTAAAACTCAATCATTCAGAAACCTCTACAGTTTCTTTTACAGCCAAATTAACCTCTGTTCCTTCTCAGCATTTATCATAACTAATAATTTACAGATATATAGATAATCTAGATGCCTGTGCCTACGTAAAGGCAAATGTACAAGTTGGCATAAACCCACATTTAAATTATCAGTAAAACAGAGAATGTAAAAAAATCTGAAACAGGCCCAAACCCACACCTCGCTACCAGGAATGCTTCAATTGCAGAAATTTGTAAGGGGGTGTGCGCGCGTGTGTGTAACAAGCTAAATCAACAACTCTGCATACTTCCTGTGCAGATAGTTCTGCTGTACATCTCTGATTTTGCCACAAAATTAGAAGGCTACCATAATACATGTACCACAAGCATTACAGAACTGTGAACAAAGGCACAAAATCTTTTCCCTTGCTACTGTTGGAAATACCTCAGCATTTCCTACTGCGAAGATTTAAGGAATGGTACAAACACTGACATGACAAACGCCACAAGCACGTTTGAGAAAGGCAGGACCATCAGAGAAGCATACGGTCTAAAGCAGGAGTGGCCAAATACACGGCCACAATTACAGAATCTGTCATCAGCACGTGGTTACAAAAGCTTTAGGTTCATGCTCAGAAAATTTTGTTCAGGAAAAGGGCTTACATGTATGTGGCAAGGAGGAGGAAAGTGCTGTGCAGATCTGGGAGGGAGTTGACTAGAAGGTACAGGCTGTCCTCCTGTTGACAAAACATCTCACCGTATCTCTTGGATCTTAGCAAATGATCACGTGCTGAGCTTTCTGGACTATCTGTGCAGAAGTGTTACGAGGGGAATTCCCATGTACTCAGTATTTTTGAGAGCTTGGCTCTACCTGAGGGAAATGAACTCTGGGAAGAGTAAGACCTTACGTGACACCCTAAGTAAATCAATACCACACAGAAAACCCACAAGGCTTAGAGACTACGGACAAATATGCCTGCTGCTGCTGCGCTCACATAATTACAGATCACTTTATTATTCATGACAATGCTACATATTATCTTTGCAAATCTTTTGTCCAGATAAGGAAGTCACATTTGTAATATGCCAACACACAGTGATATCCACAGGTCTATTCAGAGCATTCAAGAAATACACAGCAAATTCAAGAGAACAGATTTGATTCCTGTTGGAAAAGGTTTACCATCTACTTTTTTTTATTTTAGTAAGTAGAATTATTAAACTACAGGGAGACAACAAAGTGAGAGACCACAAACTCAAGAATATATGGACATAGGCTCATCTTTACAGTTCCATTAAGCTTTTAAAAAAGTTACTCACTTTTTTGTCTGCTCTGGGATGGGAAGAGGGAGTGAATTTCAAGGATGCAGTATGCAGTAGTGTGAGATGGTGGGAGAGAAGTTTGTGCCTGATTTCTAAAGCTTGTAAGCTGTTAGGATCTAAGTGCAGAGTAAAATAACAATTAGGTTCATCTTTGCAAGACAGGCAGTACTATTATGCCACAGACCGTAGGGTTCAGCTGATCTACTCTAGTACTGACAGAAAGAGAATGCCTCTAGTGCTTCTTCAGTGCTTCAGAAACACTGAAACATATTCCTTGAAGCAGAAATAAGCAAAGATGACACAAAACTCACCTCTGCACTGAAGCCATCAAAAGTAATTTCTCTAAACTGTAAGATACTTGGGCATTTTTACAGAACTTGAGCTGAAAAATAGGTGTATCTTTTGTAATCTTTGGATGGTGAGAAGATGATTCTTAGCCTGTGCTTTCTTACAGGTTCACACTTGTGCCTGTGGCGTACAAATCCCAATGTCCTCAAACCAACCTGATCATTTCTGGTTTTTTCAAGGTTTTCTGAATTTAGAAAGCCAATGTTCTAGTGAATTTGTGTGTTACCAGTTATCATAACTTGAGTCTTGTGCGCTCTTCTTTAAATCTCAGCTTCTTACTATGGCGTTAAATCTTAGTTTCTATCACAGTAATTACCATAAGTTCCTAGCCCCTGTGATTTCAGAAAAAAAGATAACTTGAAGGCAGAGAAACCAGAAAACAAGCAAAAGAGATCCCACATTTAACCATTTTCTTAAAGGAAAAAGAAACCCAACAAAAAACACCTGTGCTTTTTAAGACTCTTCTGAGCACATGACACAATTTCTGACTGCTTGGGTTGTCATGTAACAGCACAACATAGTGTGCCACTCAAAAGTGCAGGTCTGCTCTGTTTAACGCAACTGGTTTATGTAAAGACATATATATACAGGAGGGCTACTTTCTCCCACTGGAGTCAGTCAAATGCCTCACAATCTAAATCAGCCAGGACTTCACGAACATTTGAGGGATTCTCCATGAGAAGCACAGAGAATCACAGAGAATGCTGAGAAACCTCTTTTTTCAGAGTTTGTAATGGCTGAATTACATTCACTGAGGTAATTATATCCTTATACATTCCATGAAAAATACTCACTAATGCCCTACTGATAGAAGGCAGTTGTGTATTACTAGTTCTTTATTAGACATCAGAATATCTACACAAGAGAGAGTGCCCACCTAAATATCCCTTGGTCCAGCAACCAGTTGTTTAATAGCAGCTGGCTCTTCTACCAGGTACCTGCTGCACAGGAGCACATAACCTGAGCACTGGCACAGTGCATCTGTGTGCACCCAGATTGCACCGGAGGGATTAATTTGCTGTCCATGCAATCCGGAGTTGGTCTTTGCATGTGGAGACATACACAGATGGGATCTATCTGCCCAGGGCTCGAGCACACTCCAGTAAGCAATCTGCTTAAAGCTTCGAGAATCCTGAAGATGTGCCTGGTCTGTGAACATGTGGGTGGAGGGAAGCAGAAGGAGAAAATTAATTTATCTGCAGAAGAGAGGAAGGATGATGAAGACCAGTAGTAGAGGTTTCAAATCAGTATGCACTGACAAAGCTGTAATGAATTCAGTCGTTTAAAAAACGAGAATTTTCATTCAATTTATGCAATGCTGAAGAGGCTCTCTGTAAGGTAAGCCACAGCTGCAGCAATAATGATACTGCAAATGAAAGATGAAGGAAATCAGTTTTTTAAGAGAAGCGAGCATTGCAGATAACAATGGCTCAAGAGCCATGCAGGCTGCACAGTCAGAAGGAGAAGGAACAAACCACTCTCTGGAGACCAGGACTGTGGCCGATAAGGAAGCCTGTGCGGAGATGGGAATATGACACACTGGAAATATGTCCTCTAAGTTTCCAATACATTCACAGAGCTGGGTGTGGGTAGTCCGGGGCTAGGGGAACTGGAGGGGCTGCAGGGCAGGAGGGGGGCCGTGGCAGAGCAGTGGAAAGCCTGGGACTGCTACAGAACAACTAACTACAAGGCATAATAGAGATGGTAGTTTTAAATGTTTTCCCCTAAATATTTTCGTGAGAGGATTACTCTCAACAGAAAACAATCATAAATGGACAAAGAAAGTACAAACCTCCAAGCCTCAGAAAAGTTGAGCCTGCCCCAAAAAGCAATTTATACAAAATGTTTTGAGTAAAGATAAAGAATGTGGCACATGAATTCACCGTTCTCTGATTTTTTCTGAGCTGGTACAATCTCGAATCTCTGCAAACTAGCAATATCCTGTCCCAAAAAGTTCAGAATCTTGAAAACTGCCTTCCCTTCCCCCAAAATAAAAGCAAAACCCAAACCTGGTTTGCTTATAGGCAAACGCAAAATGAAGATAAAATCAGTAAAGCTAAAACTGATACAAAAAAAAAGAAGCAAGTGTTTATTCTGAAGACAGGTTTTTGACTAATCAAGAGACTCCTGTTGCTAGTCCACTGCCTGTGCGATTGGCTAAAAGCATACAAATCACCCCCCCAAAACCACTTTTCTCCTCCCTCTCTCCACTCCTTCCTGCTCACTTGCTTTAACGTTCTTAAAGAAGACCTTGAGGGGAAGGGTAGGGGGATCTCAGAGTCTTCCTCAGAGCAGGGATGAGGACAGCTTGGCCAGAAATGGAACTCACCCAGCTTTCGCCTGTGACTTCAGTCACTTTCAGCTATGACTACTACTACGATGACAACTGCCAGTATCAGCACCTGGAACATATGTCTACTTTCCTCCCTATCCTTTACACTGCTGTGTTCCTGGTGGGCATTGTTGGCAACTCCATCTTGATACTAGCCTTGGTCTTCAAGCAACGGATCCAGAGGCTGATCGACGTCTTTATCATCAACCTCGCTGCATCTGACTTCATCTTCCTCATCACGCTGCCATTCTGGGTGGACAAGGAGGCATCGGACGGGAACTGGAGGGTAGGATCTTTCCTGTGTAAAGCTAGTTCCTATGTCATCTCAGTCAACATGTACTGCAGCATCCTCCTCCTCACTTGTATGAGCGCTGACCGATACCTTGCTATCATGCATCCCTCTATTGCTAGACGGGTCAGAACAAGATCTTATTCCAGTGGACTCTGCATCTGTGTCTGGTTATTATCCTGCTGCTTAGGGATGCCAACTCTTTTGTCCAGAGAACTGAAGAAGCACCATGGAAAGACTTACTGCACAGACAAAGCCATAACAGAAGCCAAACAGATCATGTCACTGATGCTTTTAATCCTGGCCTTCTTCTTTCCACTGTTGAGTATCTTAACCTTTTACTGCTCCATCACCAAGAGACTCTGTGTGCATTATCAGAGAGCTGGGAAACATGATAAGAAACTGAGAAAATCCATCAAGATAGTCTTCATTGTAGTGGCAGCTTTTGTTATATCCTGGGTTCCCTTCAATCTTTTCAAGCTCATGGCCATCCTTTTGGGACTCCTGAAGCAGCCTGACTGTTTTCTTGACATGGTTGCCCAGCTGGGCATGAAGGTGAGCAGCCCTTTCGCTTTTGCCAATAGCTGTGCCAACCCTTTCATTTACTATTGCTTTGACAACTACATCCGCAGAGCCATGCTCCGGTGCCTGTGCCCCGGGGTGAAAATCAGCAGTAGCAGCAACAACTCTGATACTCTGGACACTCGTCTGAGCCACTCCTTATCCAATTTTGGTGTGGGGGAGTATGCCAGTAGGAAGAGGAAGCGCTCTGTGTCCCTCTAACTAGGACCCAGAACTGCAGAGGAAGGAATCTCTCCAAAGATGGCAGGAAAAAAAAATAAAGACACTGAAAAGAAGCAACAAGAGACAGAGGTGCAAGTGCAGCCAGCACTTCAGGTGGGAGGAACGCTACTTCCCTTTAAATGCAGATAGATGGAATAGGAAACCTTAACCACAGAATTAAGGTTCACAATGATCGCTGTGTCACTGCATGATGTAAATCTGAAACCATTGCACGGAGAAAGATCCACAAATGCTTACACCAGAACCCAGTCGAAGTGCTACAAACTACAGAGAAGAATCATGTGATTCAGTCAAAGTTGCGTCCAGACAACCTTTGAACCTCAATGTATGTAGGTTTTTACTCTGCACAGAGCAAGAAAAACAACACAACAGAAGTGTTTCTTCTCTTAGGTTCCTAGCTTACCCATGAACGTGTCACAATGTCCTCAAACCAACCTGACCACTTCTGGTTTTTTCAAGGTTTTCTGAATTTAGAAAGCCAATGTTCTAGTAAATTTGTGTGTTACCAGTTATCATAACTTGAGTCTTGTGCGCTCTTCTTTAAATCTCAGCTTCTTACTATGGCATTAAATCTTAGTTTCTATCACAGTAATTACCATAAGTTCCTAGCCCCTGTGATTTCAGAAAAAAAGGTAACTTGAAGGCAGAGAAACCAGAAAACAAGCAAGAGATCCCACATTTAACTGTTTTCTTAAAGGAAAAAGAAACCCAACAAAAAAACACTTGTGCTTTTTAAGACTCTTCTGAGCACATGACACAATTTCTGACTGCTTGGGTTGTTATATAATAGTACAACATAGTGTGCCACTCAAAAGTGCAGGTCTGCTCTGTTTAGCTGCAACTGGTTTATGTAAAGACATATATATACAGGAGGGCTACTTTCTCCCACTGGAGTCAGTCAAATGCCCCACAATCTAAATCAGCCAGAACTTCACAAACATTTGAGGGATTCTCCATGAGAAGCACAGAGAATCACAGAGAATGCTGCGAAAACTTGGGTGCAGGGATGCTCATGGAAAAGGAATTTAAAAGGACCAATGTTTTAGTTCATTTACATGGCTGAACTCTGTAAATAAAACAGCTCTATAAAGTTTGCTCATTCTTATCCACCAACCTTTGGGAAATGCAGAGGTCTTGCATTTAATATGCTGTGGGGAAGATAACACTTGCCCAACCGCTTTCAAGTGTGACGGCAAATGAGGTGGGGAAACAGTGAAATCTCAGTGTTTTTAACGGCTGCAGTACTTCCCAGATTTACAAGCTGAACAAATGTGGAGCAAGAAGTTAAGCAGCTCATCAGAAATCTGGTACAGGACTTTTATAAAGCTGACTACATGTATTTTATTAAATCTTTCATATCCTTCTAAATGCCAGTCATTGATAGAAATGTTTGCTTAAAAGAAAGAAACCAGGGTACAATGTTTTTAAGTGCACAGTTAAAAGAAATATTAAACTGCCAACAGGACTGGAATACTGTGGCTGTGTTGCAGTTATCTCATATTCTGTTGTCCCTCTTAAATGTTTAGCCTAATATAATACTGCTTGTCATAAACATAATAAATCAGTATCATAAAGCATCCAGGATGTGTAATGTGACTAAGTCAGAAGACTGTTAGAAACTCTCCTTTCACATTTCCTGATTTTTAATTTTTTCCTCTCTCTTCTCTTTTGCACTTAGCCTTTGAAGCTTTTGAACTAGCTTTCACAAAACCCACAAAGGTGGTGACTAGAGGCAGAAGTCATCACTAAGTGATAAAACAAAATACACGGAAACAAATTGTGAATTGCAGTAAGTAAAAAGATTTTTAACAATAAAATATTTTTAAGGCTACTTAACAGCCCTGTAAGATAAAAAAAATTCAACGCTACCAACAAAAGAAAAGAGTCAGGAAATACATATCTCTGAGCTGACTTTTTAAGAAGTAAAATAAGATAGTAACAACTGGCATGCAAATTATTATACTTTCTCACACACACACCCCCCCACACACCCCTTATTATACAACAAACCCTGTATCATTTTACTGGGCAGCAGTGTTTCAAATTAAGTTTTAAGAGTTTGGTCCTGTGTTCCCTTCTCCCATCTTTTCCAGGGAAGGAATAACCTGGCACACAAGTCTGTACTGTAACTGACAGAGGGAAAAGTCTCTCATAAACAAAAAGCCTTGCAGCAATAGTCCCTGCATCATTTTGATCACCATCGAAAAGACTTTTACGTTTCATTGAAGCTACGAATTGTCTTCTAGGCAATCAGATGCAGATCACTGCTGGAATAACAGTGAGGCATTTTACAGATCTATGAAAAGTTACTTTTATTCTAGTTAGGGAGTGCACTAAGAAAAAGGAGTTGCTGCTCCCTACCTAAGAAGAGGACACAGTGAATTCTAGGGCGAATGGCTACACCCATGCAGACCTGTTAAAAGGCTTCAAAGGGAGGACACCTATACCAGCTAATGTAATTCATGAAAAACGGAGAGAAATAAATGGGCAAAAAGCCTGAAGACTCAACTACTGTCCTGACAGCAGGGGAAGAAATTGTAAACTGAACAGTGGAAGAAGTATTCCTCTGATGTAAATGCAGCACTGTATCTTTTCACACCTCTGTATTTTCTAAAGATCTGTAAATGGGGATGATTATTTTGGATGTTACAAATAAATCCTGGTACTTGCATTTTTTATTAAACTTTGCTGTCATGCCATTTAATGTAGGCAGCGAAACAAAAACATACCTCACCCAAGGGCAGTGCAAACCTAGAAAGCTAGGCATGGCCGTCTTGCCCAACTCGCCAGCCAGTTCCCTACCGTACCCACAGGCTAACAGAGCAAGCCCTCATCGGAGCAGGGGGAAAGCTGGCACTACAGGGTCAGTGGAGGCAAAAGTGTCCTTCAGCAATTGCTGGTGACACTGTGTACTCTCTGGCACACAGTAAGATACTGGGATAGGTGCCTGGGCTACAAGGGGGGCATCCCAGAGACACAGACTAGTTTTTTACTCTCCCCTCCCTTCACTGAATGCATTTTTTTTCCTCCCCCACTACCTTTTCTAAAAGATTTTGTTTTTCTTCCTCCATGTGACAGCCTTTTCTCCCCTCATCTAACAGCCAAACTTCTTTTTCAGGCTTACAAACGCATGAAGAGCACCAACTGTGTTTTCAGACTTTTCAGTGTTTGAAAATCAGGACAGTGTCAGTTCAAATTTTAATCTTACTTGCAGTGACCCTGAAAAACTACTGTCTCAGTAGTGTCTTCTCAATCTCTTATCCTCGCTCTACCTTTACTAGTACAGAACAAAAGACTTTTTTAATTAAAAAAAGCCTAAGACTTGCACTTCAATTAACCTATGATTTTTATCACTGAAAAAAATTACATCTTTCTAAGTCAGACTCATTCCTTATTTCCTGACCCCCCCCCCCCAAAAGCAGAACAGTATCTTTGGAATATAATCATTCTACAAGAGTTGAAATAATTTTAAGCTAGGGCAGACTGTTTTTTGTTGGTTTTTTTTTTTTTTTTTTAATACTTCAAAATACTAGATCAAATTGGAATGGTAAAGGAAATCTACCAAGATCTCCTTCTGTTGCATAAAGCTTTAGTACTGGAAAAAAACCCCAAACTTGCTAAATATTGCCAGGCTTGAAGAGAATCTCATATAAATGCCACAGCAAATGCTCCATATGAGCAAACTTACTTCTGGAATTTTAACTATTCCATGTTAATACTAATTATTTGTTTGTTAGTACTAGTACAACTTAGTATATTACCAAAATTATTGTGATTTTAAGTATTTAACCTGGTAGACTTGAGTAATGTAGCAGGATGCCTATTTAAACCATATTAAAAGAACTTAGTAACTGTAAAGTGGTTTGCTACGTGAAATGAAAATGGTGCAATTCTGATAGGACACCTGCCAAAGATCTTGATAAGTAATTTGAACTGGGTTTTTTTTCCCTCACTTTTATTATTTAAAAATAAATCTGATATGATTGCAGCTAAGAAATATAGTTGTGGTTTTGGGGGGTTTTTTTGTAATCTAACTTCTCAATTTATTGTCATGAAAAGGTAGCAAAGCATTACTAGAAAATCTTTCAGCAGATCTGGATGGGAACATTCATCTGCCCATCCCACAAACTTTTTCATGATTTCAGAGATGCTTTTGTACTGCCTTGGAATGAAATCAAGACCTTTTGAAGTTTTTCATGAAAACGACTATACCACCAGCACTACCTCCAACAATCTAGAGGTCAGTACACTTTCCTGAGATGTGCACGATCAAAACTGAAGCGCCTCTGCTTCTTGATATAAATGAGGGCCTGGTTAGATGCATCTCCTCATCTCCATTTTGGCTTCAATGAATCAGCATTTTTGAGAAATAAAGTACTTCATCTCAACACAAAGAAAAATTGTACCCAGATGTGATGCTTACTTAAATGGGCAAAGAATTTTTTCAACCTTCATTTCAGCACCAGATGTGCTAACACTGACAACTGCACTGCTGCTAAATGGTACTTAGAGTTGCAGAGGACTGAGAAGAAAGTCACACAGGGAATAGCTTCAGATCCAAAATGAGCAGGGCCAGGTTACTGCCCTCAAACACCTAAGACAAGTGGTGTAGTCACTGCACTGGACTGACTCTCCCCAAGTACTGCAGTAAAGGTTGGCTCTTGGAAGCTAAGACGAAAGTGTCCACTGACTAAGGTGCATCAAGATTTTATCTGCAGCTTCTTGTCCTGGCTCTGTCACACTGGTGGCATGAAAAGCCCCTCACAACATGTCTGTGCCACACGTTTCAAATATGCTGAATTACAGTAAGAACATTTGCTGACTGTGCAAAGATGTTGCAATGATACATTTCTTGACTGCTGTGCAAGAACAGTAAGATGGTTGACAAAAGAAGAGGGTTTTTTAGGTGCTTGTAAGGCATACAGTACCAAGAGATGTCAGCTTATGGGTGGGGACGCTTACATGCACTTTTAACAGTTACACACTACTGGAATACTGAGTTGTTATCCCTGTATGATCACTTACATCCATGACGCCAACATGGGACTTGTGAGTAGATTTGCAAGCTGTGAGCACAAATCATTACATGTCCCAAAATTTCTAACTGAAACAGTAGAACTTGATGATCTGAAAGGTCTTTTCCAACCTAAACAATTTCATGACTCTAGGATTCTTCTCTTGTTTAAAGGGCTTCACTCAGTTGAGGAGCACATTTCATGGCAAGTGAAGACTAGGAAGCAGGGACCACAAATAGCCTAAAGACAATCCTGCAATGGGAGATCCATCCACCCAGGCTATTTACCAAGTATGTCAGTGTTCTGTGTGTCATCAGAGAAAGGGAGATCAGTTCATGAATAGGAACAAAGAAGGAGCTACCTAAACTCATAACTGATGGAAATATGCACTGACTATGCATTAAATGGACTCAAGAAGTAATTACAATGCTACCAAATGTCACACAGAGGTGACTGGGTACTCTAGAAAACCAGAGAAAACCCATATTATCTCGTATCACATTTTAATGCAATACCACAAAGCCTGCAATTTGTGCACTCTAGGTTTCAGTAACAACCCGAGCACTTGCCCAGTTTGCAGATGTGGGTGTTCAGTATCCTGCTGGAGTCTTGCTGAAGGTGACACAGTACTCCACTCTCAGTAAAAGCCAGAGAGAGTCTGGCCCCAAACATCTAGGCAGCTAAGACCAGAGTCTGTAATAAAGTAAAAGAATGCAAAATATGGGAGATGAGAAAGCAAGTGGATTGGAAACCAACAGCTTTCAAGAAGAAAGGCAGCCTTCCACATGTGACTCAGTAAAAAAGTTCTGCCAAAGGCCAGGCTGCTTGCGTTGATGCTTCTTTTTAAATATAAAATGGTTTCTAGATTTTATTTTCCCAATTCACCTCTCCTATGCTTTTGTAACAGACTGCAGCAGCTTTGGAAATAGATGCTATGTGTTGTGGTTTGAGAGCACGCAACATCATCAGTATCAATCATCTAAATAATACATTGTGACCAAAATACATATTTTCAAACTTCAAAACAGTTTCTATATTAGTAAGAGAGCTAATTCTTAGTCAGAAGCTCCCACTAAGTCTAGTTAGTGAACATATTTCCTCTACTGTTTACTTTTCACATTTTCTAGAGCACATGGGATTTTACAAGAGGCATCTCAACAACAAATCCCAGAAGAGACCAATGTTTCTCTTGAAATTTGGGCTGCATTTTGCTGCTTTGAGGACTAGAGTTGGGCACAGGGCAGGTAGGGTAAGAATCTGCATTCAAAGAAAATGCTTCCCATAAAGTGATTACTAAATTCAGAGGCTTTAATTTATAAATGCCCAGATTCAGTTCCTTGGCAAAGCACTGATTTCCAGAAAGGGCTGAATAGTCACTTTCTAAACAGCAGGTCCTTCAAAAATAAATGAATTAGGTAATACCAGGAAGTAACTGGATGCATCCAAAAGTCAATAGTAAATTCTGGAAAAAAACCCACCTCTGTCTTCTACTGTGCAATGGAGATCCCAGAGTCGGATGCCCTCTTTCTTTCTAAACTGATAAAACCAGTTAGTATGAATACAGAAGAACAACTGTTCCCCAAAGGATGCCCTTTTACCCTCAATTTGAGGCAAAGAAAACCAGACTGTGAAACTGTGTGGCACTCTGCTCAGTTAGAGAATGAAACTTGGTCAGTGGTTTTTAAATTAATCCAAATTTTCAATCTAGCTTTAAAATTGGTACGCAAAACAACCAGAAAATCGGACTTAAAATGCAATGAGCAGTTTTTTCCGCAGAGGAACACCATGTATAAATAAACACACAACAAATATTTGCCCTGTACAGTAACATGCACCTGACTTGACCACTCACTTGATTTCCCTCTATGCACTGTCTAAACACCTGTGTGACCACACCACCCATTTCCCCTGTCACCCACTCCTTACCCTCCCTCCTCTGGGAACCACAGAAACATCTACCGATGCCTCACACACACAAAAACATTCAAACCATTACAAAAAGATTAAAAAAAAAAGGGGGGGGGGGGGGAGGTGTGTATTTGGTTTTGCATAGCTTTGAGTCTTTGAATCTGTGGGAGTTACTCATCATGGGTACTATCATGCCACCGAAGGAAATGTTGCAGGTATGAGTAGAAGCTTGATAGCTTTCAAGAAACACATATATGTATATAAACTTCCGCTCTCAAGGGGTGCTCAGAAGCAAAGAAAGGGCAGACAAATGCACTGAAAAGTGCAATGGCCTGCCCAAGATCTCACAGCAGCTCAGCTGTAGATAAGGTGCCAGATATTCTGATTTCTAGTCAAAGAACATGGTACTTCAGACCACTTAGGAACACTCAAGTAATTGAAAAGCCCTTGTGTGGTTATCTTGCCAGGAGAGAGAAAAAGGCTTAGGGAAAAATAAAGAGACTAAAAATGAGGGGAGATCTGGAGAGCACACCCCTCCCTTTTTTTTTTTTTGTTGTTTGGTTTCTTTTTGCAAGCATAGAACAAAGAATGGCTATGAATATGTGCTAAAACAAGGTACCCATGAGAAACTATGCTAGCACTTGATAAGAGAGAACATTGCAGAGCAGAGCTGCTATACAGAAAAAGGACTAGATCTAGCTAGGAAAGGGAGAATAAACCTTGACGAACCCTTAAAATCTAATAGCTTCTAAGGCTAACATTTGGCAGGATGAATTGATGGTGCTGTGGCACGCTCACATTTGCATATACACTTTAGAGGCTGCAACCATCTTGAGGCTATTAAAAATGTTTGAAATCCCTGCTGATTATGAAAGAAGATGAAACCCTCCTACTATTCTAAGAACTCGTGCAACTAGACTAATGATGGTTATAGGTCCTTACCTCCACTGTCACCCAAATAAATACCAAACAAAGTCAGTGAGGAAACGTCTGTTTCCATGGAAATCAACTGGAGTTTTATAGGATTAACTTCAAGAGAGTTGGGGATTAGCTGAATGAGAAGACCATAAGCCTAACCCACAGACTACCTACCCAGTAGTGATCCCAGCTGGATTAGTATGCCCTCTTTCAGAGTTCATACTAATGATTCTTCTCCAAAACTTCTGAAGGCCCATGAAACGCCTGTAATTATATGGCCTCACTTATCCATATAGAGAGAAGCCATCTGAATAGATACTACAGCTGATGAATAAGACTAGGTTTCCTGATACTACCAGCTGTAACCTCCTTAAATAGCCTTTAAACAACTTGGATAAAGTGCAGGGCAAGATCATGCCAATTTAGGCACCTGTGTTCTCTGCTAAGGCGTACATGCTCTTCTCATGTGGTTGTAAGGAGAGCCAGCACTGTCAGGGAGCAATGCCAGACACAGGGACTTCCCTGGACAAGCACCGTAGGTCCCTCTGCAGTTTGCACCTGGTTTAGACTTTGTTTGTACCACAGCTTGAACAGGCAACTGCAACACAGGAAGCTGTGAACCTGCTCACCCAAATGCAGCGATCACAGG
Source organism: Falco peregrinus (assembly GCF_023634155.1). Classification (NCBI taxonomy): domain Eukaryota; kingdom Metazoa; phylum Chordata; class Aves; order Falconiformes; family Falconidae; genus Falco; species Falco peregrinus. The sequence continues at coordinate 86,954,905 of NC_073726.1, read as the reverse complement.
CATGGGCAGCAAAGATGCCGAGACAGGAATATCAGTACAGGTGAACATGCCTCAGGGGACTGGGACTGTCCATTTGGGTTGCAAGCCGACACTGGAGCGCATGCTGGAATTTCTTCATCTATACCAAACCTGTGAACTAGTCAAATGAAAGTAGCTCAGGTACACTACCCCACGTGGCTACCATAGCTCTGGCTGTACTGTAGGCCAATGCATCACACAGCAAAACACCAGTGGCTTGTGGGTTTGAAGGCTGAGAGCCCTCTTCATTCTGTAACAGGCAAAGCTAGCACCTTTGTCCAGTGCCCAGCAGCTGGACGCAAAGCATCACTGGGGAACGTCCCGTAAAGATCAAGCCTGCCACCCTCAGGAGTGGGCTTCAGGATGGGACAAGGTTTCTGCCATGGAAAGGGACCCCGCTGGGAGGATGCTGGAGGGACTGAGCCCCAGGAAGGCAAGCTTCCCACTCCGCTTGCTGGACGGTCGTCCTTCCCCAGAGCATCTCCATCCCTGCACACCCAGCGCTCCCACAGCAGTCAGCCACCAGCTCTGCTCTCACCACCTCAGAGTCAGCAGGCTCTCCACACCTCTGGCACAGGCAAAGGAGGCAGCAGGGCTACAGCTAATGTGCTGCTCTACCCCTAGATGCCCCCCTAGGCCACATACCCAGGCAATGTCCATGTCAGCCATACCTGAAAGTCAGAGGTGGAGACCTAAGTGGCTCCAAAAAATAACATTTCAAATAAATCTGTATTTGCCTTGACCAGATAAGAAAGTATGTGCCCTAAATCAAGTATTCTGAAAAGGTCTAGAGGAAGTGAAAAAGGAAGATTATAATAAAAACAGGATTTCCAAAACGCTGCACATAGTGAACAAGAACTAAAGTATGCATTTTCACTCTTATAATTAATCTAAAACATCCACAAATAATGATCAGTTCATCTTTTGCTGAATTCAGCCTCTGCATGGAAGTGACCACATTTTTATCAGACAGAAAAACAAACCAAGGGCTCACGCCACACGATAGGTATGATTTGATTAGTGTGTGAAACACACATAGAGTGAGGGTGATGAATTGTAGTGTAAAAGCACAAAGGCTGAGGTGCCTGCTAATAGCTGTGGAATACTACTGTTTTTTGACACAGAGTGTCTCATGTCCACAGAAAGGCCAAATGGTGACATGCAACCTTCTTCCTTTTTAAGAAAGCAAACTTTTAACACAAGTGGCATTACCAGTGCAGCACAGTTGTAGGAGACCTCAGACAATCATCTAGTTCAGTAAGAAAAAACATAAGGGTAGGTCATCATTTATACTCAGAATTCACAAAATTCACTTAAAGTCATGAGATGCCATGCAAATATATTCAGAGGATCCTTTTAATTGCTTTTGAACTCATAGGTTTACCCTTTAACCACATGCTTTCTTTGCAAATGGGAGACGAAACAAACCTTCATTTTCAGCATCACCTAACTGTCAGTTCACTCGGGGAACGGACACGCTCCCACTAAACTGATGTCAGTTTAGATACTTCAAAAACAAGGTTTTGATTTACTCAGTTATTTAAGTCAGGTCCGTGATTTACTCAGCCTAGGGAGTCAATCATAAACTCCGGTACCTTGTGAGAGCAAGTGCTTGGGGAGTACTGAAGAACTTTTGCATTCATGCTCCATATTTTGATTTTATGTGTTATAACATGAGTTAGCAATGTCTGCATTATCTGCCAAGCCCTCTATGATGGCTAGCTGCCAATGAGTTGCCCAAAAGACTTGTCACAGTGCCTGGTATTCTTGTCTTTTGCCTTTTGCCACAAGCATTTTTCTCCAGGTTGACAGATGGCAGTTGCCTGCAGTGTATTTATGACACTGCACATGAGCTGGCAAAAATTACTGACCTACACTGAGTAAATTCAATACAGAAATACCTCTTTTCCTCCCTCATTCAGCCACTGCTGATTCACCCAGTGCACACTCCACAACAATATATGACGGAGCAAAAGGTGCTTACAATTGAAATGGAAATTTTTTAAACTTAACAATTAATAAGAAATGCTCAGAAGAAGGGCAGCGTGTATATGGGCAAAGGACATTTTTAAAAATACAGAAGTTCATCAGATGAACAACTGTTTTGGATGAAGTGTTGCTTCTCAATAAAGTATTATGTCTTGCGTATGTGTATTGATTTCATATAGTAGATCTTTATTTTTCTGAGGTATCAAAGTACTATTTGGGAAAATGGGTAAATAAAATGAGCACTCTCTCCCTCCAGCAATATCTACCAGAGTTATTTTTACAAAATATGACCTCTATCGAGTCAACCTTATTATTAGAATACTAAAAGCTCCTTTTAAATCTAAAAATCACTCCAAGCTTTTACCTGCTAAAAAAGACTTTATGACTTACTTAAATTGCTAAGATAACTGTATAGGTATGTAACGCCAACAATTTTTGACACCAAAAAAAAGGAGAAGCGAGAAGCTCCCCACTTTCAAGCCAAGCCAAGCAGCTCAGAAGCATGGGAAACCTAAAATGCTGAATTAGCTAACAGCCACAGCGGCAGTTTATCTGACAAAAGACAGCACTAACCTAAGGATACAACAGCCTATAACTATTAACAAGGTTTGATCTGTGTGTGTGGGTTTCTTTCTAAAAAAAGAACTTTGCGTTTTACTGACCACAACTGGAAACAAATTAGTCCTGCAGATCACACAGCCACGCCAGCCGTTTTACAGTTCTGTACTCTCCAAGCAGCAAAGGTGACCTGAACATGCCATTTTGAAGATGTCTCTATGGAGAAGGTTGCCTAGGAGGCAACTGTACTACACTCCTAAGAGAGCAATCCTCCACTAGCAGGACTTTTAACATTACCACCCCAGAGAAAGCCAAGAGGCAAAGCCGCCTTTGGAGAGAAGAGAAAATGTTACAATTAGGAAAGAAATAATCATCTTGAAATGGTTGTTCTAAGCAGTAAGCTTAATCCAGTTGTTTTCAAACAAGGAGTTACACATTTTCTCCGGCACCTGCAGCTTTCACCTCTTAAGCCAACTCTGAATAAAGCAGCCTCAAACCCAATACCTGAACCCATTTAACAAGGACACTACAGTAAACCTGGAGACTGGAAGCTGTGAAAACAAAAGATCTGCGCTCTTCACTGACATATATCACGGCTGTACTTGTAAATATTTATTCTGCTGTTAAGATCTTCAGTAACCAGCGCCACTCAGGGTTGATAGCAACTTAAAAACTGTTTCCAGACACGCTACTAGTGCAGCAGTGAGCAGGTTAGCCTGTCTCCCACCAGATGTGGACTGTACCTGACGCTGTGGTGCACATTTGAATGCTGCCTTGTTTATGGCACCGGGAAACTTTAATGAAGCGGTTTTATCACAGCTACTGTCAAGACGGTTAGCTTGCACTTGAGCTGCAGTTTTCTAGTTTGAACAGCAAAACAAGAAATGTTGCTTAAAGCATTTTTTGAGACATGACCTAGTCCCGCATCACCCCCAAACCTAGGCGTAAAGGGGAATTCTGTAATATGGGATCATTTGGTTTGGCACACCCTCACTCCCCCCCCGGGAAAATCAGGGTCTGCAAAGGGCAGTGTAGTCATTACACACCCAAGCGACAGGAAGTCCCACCTCGCTGGTGAACATGCAGGTAAGTGGGCAAACCTATGTGAAAAACCGTCTTTCTACATATTACGGAAACAACATTCAACCCCTCCCTAGCCAACACTCAACCCCAACTCAGCCCATGCCACAACACCCTTCCCTTTCCGTGGCCTCCACAGCTGGACCCTCGCCAGCCGGGATGGAGCCATTTACCCGTCCCAGCCACACCGACCAGTGGGTTATGGCCATAAACAGCTCCTCCTGCCCCCAGCCCCCGCCTCCCCGAGCAGCCCCGCTGAGGACGCAGGGCCCCCCTGCCCCGGCGGGGCTGGCAGGCCCGGCCGCCCGGGGGACCCCGGGGCTCGCAGCAGGGCCCTGCGGCCGGCCCGGCCCCGCGGCCGTGCCCGAGCCCCCGGGGTCGGGCCTGGCGGCGGGTCGGGGGGCAGCTCGGGGTACCGCAGCGTCCCAAACTACCACCCGCCCCGCCCCCCCCATCAAATACTGAAGTAAATACGTGTGTGTGTGGCGGGGTGCGGTGGCAGCAGCCGCCTCTTCCCGCGCTGCCGCTGCCCGAGCCTACCTGCGCGCACGGGCCGCCGCCCGTACCGCTGCCGCCGCCGCCCGTACCGCTGCCGCCCGTACCGCCGGCCCGGTCCCAGCGGGTCGGGATTGCAGCGGGGGCGGCCGGGAGCGAGGTGGGGGATGGCCGGTGGCATCGCGTGCGAAGCCGGTGGCGGCGGCGATGCCGCTCTGAGTCAGGGCTGGCCGCGGCGGTGCGAGACCGCGGGCTGTGAGCGAAAGGGAGACAGATGCTGAGTGATCTCTGCCGACCGACCGCGGGGCGCCTGGCACGCAAGGCTTGCTGTCAGCCGCCCGCGCCTCGCCGGCACGGCGCTAGCCCTCGGCCGGCACCCGCTGGTCCCCTCGCCCGAGGCTTCCCAGAGGGGCTTCTCCCCCACCCCCCCCCCCACCCCCTCGGCGGTGGCCGGTCGCCCCCTCCCTCCGCGCTGCTGCTGGAGAGCGGCTGCCACCTCCCGCGGGGCTGGCCGCTGCCATCCCCCTCGGGACCCTGGGGCCTGCTGCTTTTTGGGGGGGGGCAGGTAGAGATCACGTACACACACACGCACCCGGTTTGTGATTTGGGTGTTTACTTTTAAAATCTGAAAAAGCTGCTTTGTCCAAAGTCTGTGGAAAGCACAGAACCATCTGAGAGACGGCTGTGTCGGCTCTGCCTCACTGCATGTCCACCATCTTGGTCCGCTCCCTCAGGGTGGCAGCCACGCATCCCTGTGCCAGAGGACAAAAAATAATGTTACCTGTCCATGGAAATACGTGTCTGTGTAGGGGAATTCACCACATGGCTCTTCAAGTGTGACTACCAGCTGTAAATTTCAAGTATTTTATGTGACTTTTTCCAGTCCTCGTCATCTCTGCTTGGAAGGAGAAAACGCCTCGTGTTGGGGTTTCTGCTCATGGAGGGCTTGGGCTGTGTGTGGAGAAGGACAGCCACCACTGCTCACAGCAGCGCACGGCCCGGGGTGTTTGTTAGCATCAGTTTGTGATTTTTCCCAGTGTTAAGTAAGAGGTGAGGGGTGCTAGGAAGTGTGAAAGCCAAATAGTTGTGTGCCGTCACCACTGAGCCACTGAAAATAGTGTAAAGTATTCACCATAATAAATACTTTTTGAGAAAGGGTGTTTTTTGCAGAAATCAGGGACATCCATCTCAGAAAAAACAGAAACCTGACATTTCTTAAGATTTAATTTCAATGGACTCAGTTGAACCAGTTACACCACAAGCTTTCCCAAACCTGCTAAGTCAATGATGATTACTCACAAAGAAAGTTTCTGTGACATGATTCTCACTGAAATGAATGCTTCACTTATGAAGTCCCTCCAAGAATCTTGAAGCACTCGGTGAACTTGCACAGACACCACATGGGCAGTGATTTCCATCCCTATTTTACAATGAAATTGCAGATTAAGCTGTTTATTCCTACTGAAAAGTGGGAGTAGATGTTAAATATTTTAACTCTTGAGAGTAAAACATATGGCCTCCTCGTTACCTATCCCAAGAATTTGCCCCAGGATACCTTTTGGGATAAAATGCTTTTTTCCTTACCTGATGTCAGCCTCAGTGCTGTCTCAGCTGCTAGTTTGTGCCTTTAAGGAACACACCAAAGGGTGATGCCAGTAACATCAGGGTCAGTTGTGGCAGTGGGAGGTTGCCCTACATTTTAGATTGTACAGCAGATTAACCATCTGGAAGGTTTTCTGTTTACTTCTTTTAAAGCATAAAAGTCATAGATAACTACACGATCAGGCGATTCAGTATAAACAAATACAGAGATCTATGGGCTGATTTAGTTTTGCCCATATACTAAAATCGGTCAGATATCAAACAGCTAATCAGCATGTGGCTGGCTTGGATTTTTCGGCGGTTACATTGCAGAAGAACAGAAGGGTTATCATTAGTGCATTTAACAAAATATCAAGCATGGAATTCATACCAGATACTGCTCTGCTCCAGCTATGCAGTGATGCAATACAGAAATGCTGCTGGGTTGCATTGATGAAGTCACACAACAAACCTGAAGCGCAACGTGAGCCCCCTATACTTTCCAGACTTTTTCCTAGCCTGTTTGGCAGTGCAGACAAATAGATTGAAATTGCTGAAGCAACTATTGCCAGGACATCAAACTCTTAAGGGCACCTTCAGGATCTTTCATATGACTCATGACTTTCACTCTTTCAGAAGGAAATACTTTTGAAGTGCCAAAAGATCAAGCTCTATCCTGAGAAAACTTGGAATTCTGAATTCTTCGCTGAGGCAAGAGGGGATTTAACCCGCAGGGCTTCTTCTACAAGGGTTATATTGGGGAAAAAAGAGAGAAAGACTGAGCAGACAAATGTGAAACAAGCAGGTAGGAAATCATCTCTGTAGCAGGAAGAGCTGAAGTTCCTGGCTTTTTCATGTGGTAAACGCTCTTACCAGCCCAAATTGTGCTTTTCTAAACCTTCTTCTAAATGCTGGTGCATTTACATAATACGTATTTATGTGCACATTCATGCATGCCCAGGGAAGCACAGACAGTATAAGCAAAACATGCAGCAAATAAAGAAATCTGCAAAAAAGCTCCGCAGAAGTGGTGGAGCAACTGGAGATGAAATAACCTGCTGCTCTGTGTGGGGACACTGATTTCTTTCTGATTGTGTATGGTATCAAGGATCTACTGAGATACAGAAGATGCAAAATGAGATTTTTTTTATTCAGACAAATGGTTAAGTGCAAGTTTATATTGATAGCTGATCTGTCTGATAATTACCAAACCAAAACAACAAAATAACCAACCCCGAAACATAAAGAACTAATTTCTTCTGTATTATCAATAGCCTACCAACTTGCTCCAATACGACAGCTACAGCATGTTCAGGTTTGTGCTGAAGCAAACTCTTCTCAGCAGCCAAGATCTTGAAAGATGAAATTCAGACTGGGGCAATAAGAAACTTTTCAGAATTAAGAACTTCTGCCAGTAAGTCTCTCTGATCATTGGGAAAGAAAGTGGACACACATATTTTCAGTATCCAGCACTTCAGGTTGGAGAAAGAGCCTTACTTAGTGAGTTCTTCCCCTACCCCCTATGCTGCCCGAGCAATAGGAGCATTGAAGCCCAACAACGGCAAAGCCTGCTTTCCTGAGGTGGCCAAATACTGTTGTAAAATGTAGAGAAGAGGTTAAAATAAAGGTCTGGAACTGTGTATGTGGGGTCAGGCCACCAGTGCTAGTGGAAGTTGCCACAGAGATACTGGATGAAGTATAGCCTTCATCTGTTAGCCTTTTTTCAGTTATTGGAGTTAAACCCAGTGGGTGGGTGGGTGGGGTGGGGGGTGTAGCCTTGAAGAAATACATTCAGTTTCTAGCGCAGTTGCTCTTTATTCAGTTTCTATTGCTTCTTCCTTCTCCCTGTCACCCCCCATCTCTCCCTTTGCTCTCTTGCACATTTCCATGGGAAGGGCCAAACACTGACATCTCCCGTTTTCTCCTTGGCTTTCTCTGCTTTTTCTGCTTCCCCTACTCAGTTGCTGGATATCTGACAATCTAGAAATAGTATCAGGGAGCAGCAAGAGCTGGAATGTTCCAGGAGGGCAGACAAATCAGAAGACAGCAGAGACCACAGCACAGATAGTGATGCCCCTGGCCAGGGCACAGTCCCACTGTACCCAAGCAGAGGTGAGGTACTAACTGTGACAGGATCCTTCAGCTGTACCAGGGAGCCCACTCGGGACAGCAGGAGGCAGAGCTGGAGGCAAGGCTACAGCATAGGTCCATGGTCCACCCAGGAAGCACAACCAAGGATAGAATGAGTCTACTTACTTACTGTAGGTCCAGCACCCATGCAAGAAAACCCACCAGTAAGCCAAAACTGCAGGGAGCAGCTACAGGACTGGGTGCCCAAAGCCCGAGCTTAGTTGTGGCTTCTTGGGCCCGTGGATGAGGAACCCAGGTGAGGGCCATTACTGGTGCTGTCAAGCCCCGAAGAAAGTTAAGAGTAATGCTGAAGCAGAACAAAATTTTAGGTTTAAGACCCCAATGAGGGGAAGGCAAATGGAGGTGCACCTTAAAAGACAGTAGCGTTGCTTTGCAGTTATTAGGCAAATCTCCTTTTGCCAGTTGTAGTCATGCTGTCCCTCCTAAGCAGTAGCTTTGCCTATGTACACGACTCCTGGATCTCAGGCTAGCAGGTTTTGGTTTAGCCTCTGCTGCAGTCTCCTGTTGTGATTTCAGAAAAATTGCCTGCTTGTTTCTGCTGGCCTAATGGTAAAGCAGATGGATTTCTTTATCCAGTGTGGACATCTGAGATGAGGAAGTTACACAGGGCTGACAGGGACCTGCCAGGTCTTCGTGGACAATCCTGGGCATAGGTGCCTCTCTCATAAACTGGTCACCCTCCATCCTGAAGATGGTGAGAAATTTTCCCCTCATTTCTCCTTTGGAAAGGCTGAGTAGCCTCACTGTTGGCTGTTGAAACATGCTTTTGCAGTCCTGCTCAGATTGGTGGGAAGTTTAGTTTACTGGCACTTGTTTTCCCAAATGATCTGGAATCTTCAGACACTTGATACAGGTGTACCTGCTTGTTTCTTACCTAACCAAGGAGCATAATCAGAAGGACTTCAATTTCATGGTCTTTCCTGATGTGAAGTTACGGTTGCCATGTTGTGGCTACCTGAAAGATGCTCAGATAGTTCCCCCTCCCCCCAGGAAGAACCTGAACTTAGTTAAAAGTGCCTGAACACCAGGGTTTGTTAGCACGGCCCACAGCTTCTTGTGAATCACAGCTACATTCTCAGCAGAGTGGGATGCCAAGGTGAATGGGATTTTCTAACAGTCAGTACAAACAGGAAACTTAAGGAAGTGTAACAACCAACATTTTTTTTTTATTAGAAGGGCAACGGCCAAGCCATTCAGGAGGAATTAATTTTCGGGATTCGGCTACAGAAGAGCTCTACAATATCATTGCCTTCCCCATGCCCAGCCGCGGGTTTTTTTTTTCAGGGGAGACTTCAGCAGATGCCTTCCATCCCTTGGTCTTTGAAGCTGGGTTCCCTCTAGCGGCATTAAGAGGAGCATCGATTCTGTCTTATTGACTGATCTTGGTCCGTAGTAAGGGCAGGGGGAGAGAGGACACTGCAGGGTGTTACCAGCTCCCATCAGGAAACACTGACTTGTCTCCATCTGGCTAGTAGCCTAGGACTTTTGTGTACCACAGGTTCTTTATTTTTTCCATCAGCTGTTCAGCCAGTATACTGAGTTTAGTTGTTTCTCTGATGAGGAAGTTCCTGCAGGAGACGACAGTGGTAAGACACACAAATACGAGAGGGTGATCTCCATCTGCTGTAATTATCACACTGCCTGTCACTGAGTGCAGAGCTCCTCAACAGTCCTGGAGGGCCTTTCCTCAGAAGACAGCAATAGGCGTGCGTTACGTGTTTGCCATGAAACTGTATCTCTAGGGTCATCATGCATTTCCCTTTGGGAGGAAACTTGTTCCAGTACGGCAGCACCCTTGCAGGGGTGCTGGCCCACCATGTATAAGGAGCAGTACCTGCTAACCCCATGAGCATTGTGTTCAGAGTGCATTGCTGGGAAGAGCTTTCACTTCCATGTGAAACCATATCGTCCCACCCCACCTTCCAGCACCTCGCTTACATTGTAGTCACATAAGGCTTTGGTTGCTGATTCACTTCCCATTGGGTGTCCCTACGCAGATACTTGATTAATTGTTCTCTCTCCCGCTCCTCCCTCTCCCGTTCCACCCATGGCTATTGCAGCGTTAGCACAGAGGATCTTTCCATACCTGGTCACAACAACTACTGGAGTCTGGGCAGCATCCGCCAAGAACTGACCGACTTTAGGGGACATCTTGTTCACAGTTTCATAGATGTAAGCTGCAATTGCATCGGGGATGACCAACCAGTCACGACGATCTTTCTCAAAGATGGACTTTGAGTGCACTTCTGAAAAAGAGGTGGCAAAAAAACATGAGGCTTCTCCGGTCACTTGTATCTCTGATATCTTCCCCCAGGCAGAGTGGGAAGAAACTTGAAATTCTGAGATTCAAAGCCTCACCCAGATTTTGCTCTAGCAGCATCCAGCAGCTCATCACTCATTTTTGGGCATCTAGGTCATAGGCCTTACGTGGCAGAGTATTTTGCACTAGGTACAGACAATTTTCATGCCAGCCTCCTACCAGCTTGTTTCACGCTGCCCAACACTATATATTCGTGGCCTTACAATATTTGGCTTCGCTCCTGCCTTATAGATGGGTTAGACTTCTCTAATACAAGTGAGAACCTGTAGAGGTGAGCCTTGTCTCAGGCAGAAAAAGACAGAAAAGCTTTTCAGACTTACCAGGGAGAGTGGTGCCAAGTAGCAGAATCAGAACTATCACCAATGCCCTGGATTGCAGCATGGTTTGCAGTACCAGTTCCGCCTTCTACACCAAGAGACCTGCTGGAATCAGCATACAATGTTTTGTTTGTTTTCAGAGAAATAAAACATGTCCGTTAACCACCAGCAGCAACAAACCTAACCAATAAATGAAAAGAACAGGAAAGATCACGGTGAATTTCCTCTGGAGAAGTGAGGAAAAAGAGTATAAAAATGGAAGTGTCCATTTATTTGTATAATCACTAATATCCACAGTGAATGATAGCTTTCAGAGCTCCAAGAAATATGTGACAGTTAAAGCTACTTTTATACGAGAGCTAAAATTCCTTGTTTCAGCACATGAGTGAACTGCTAAAACTGGCAGAGGTCAGAATAGGTTTTCTCCACACATAAATACAATGGAAAAATGCATACTGTGGGATTTTTTTGTTTGAATTTTTTGTTTGATTTTTTTATGGTAAATTGCTCTAAAGAACATTGTGCTAGTGAGTGCATCACATACATTGATCACCTTAGTGACATGGTGATCTTGAGTATTTTGTCTTACTGTAGTTGAGGAAAGACCCAACTACCCAGCTAGGTTCTCTTGTCTTTTCCACAGTGGGATTAATGAAGCAGATAGTAGCCCAGGCAGAACAAGTTCTGAAAAGGGAGTAAGTGCAAACCTTAGCTTCATCCAACTGCCTTTGTCTATTAAAAATGTCAGAATTGGAGGAACTCTGAGAAATGTGGTACTTGGTACATTGAAAAGATGACATTTCATCTAAACAAGCTTTTCAAACACACTGCACTTAAAAAGATGTTTAGAAGTTAAAATTGATTTATGCCCTGAATTAGAGGGCTGCATCACTCAGAGCAACATGAAGAAGATATCGCAATGTTAGGAATTGCAACGGCAAAAAATGCTGCATGTCTATTACATGTGAATGCTTTGCTAAGTCCTGTGCCGGGTGACTACAAGTCAATACTCCTTATCCCACAGTAAGGAAATTTCCATCCATTTTTATTTCTTTCTGTGCACAGGTTACCTCCAAAAGCTACCACTCCATTCAACTAGACATTTGCTGACCAGCAGCAGTTGCTCCGTTACCACTCTACCTTGATTTTTAATCCTAGAGGCAGTTTCTCCCTCTGTAGACAGAAGGTATGAATTTGCTTCCCAAGAGCATAGAGGTGATCTTAGCTGCTTTAGAGCCTGTAGTCTCTGTGGTGAAGGCAGCTGGGAAAAGCTTATGTGTCTTCCAAGACTGAAACTCTACAATCCCTACCATGGACTTGACCCTCCTATGAGTGTCTTATGGAGCATCCATAACTCAGCTTCAGTCCAGGTCACCTCAAGCACTCCCAGCCTCCTCCATTTCAGCAATATTCCTGGCTATGGAGCGTGAGAAGAGCTCACACTTTGGCTTGCAGTAAGACATGGGGCAAAATAGCAGACCACCTCCACTCACTTCTCTGTGTCCTAGATACACCAGTCATGAAGTCCATACCACCCAGAACAGAGAGTTCAGCTCTTACCTGTCCTGCTTTCTCTCTCTTTCTCAGGCTGAAGCTGAGGTAGATGCTCATCTGAGGCAGCGGCATTTATGCAGAGCTAATATAGCGATAGCAAGGGGTCAAAGGTCTGTCTTTGTTTCCCCACTTGCTCTTTTGCAAGCACATCCAGCTCAGTGGGACAGGCAAGAAGCTGTGGAGGACTCTGGACCTGTTATTGAGATTTGGTAATGGAGGGTCAGTCTGACCTGAGCCTAAGAGACGTGGAAGGCAGCTCCTGGGTCACTGAGTCCCCTACCTTTGCAGACAATCATGTCATAGAGGCCCCTTTCATAAGTTGACCGTATTCCACATTAACAACAGCTAGAGCTGGGCTGAGTTTCACTCCCCCTGTTCCTGTGAGAAGGCCTGTGCCATAACCTCACTGCTCTAACAGTTGGAACTAACTTGCAGCTATTATGCCCATTGATATTTTGCCCTCCGTTTCCATCAGATGCATTAACCAAATGGTGCACAAGGGTAAGTGTGCACCCCTCACATTTGTTCTTTTCTCATGCCCAAGTCTTTTTTGCACAGGCTGACAAGATGGGCATACATCTGAGCCAGCTGTCAAAAATTACCCAGGGAAAACATCCAGCTTCGGGTACCCCAGCCCAAGAAAGACATGGACCTGTTACAGCAGGTCCAGAGGGCCACGAAAAATGATGAGAGGGCTAGAACACCTCTCCTGTGAAGAGAGGCTGGAGGAATTGGGATTGTTCAGCCTAGAGGGGAGAAGGCTCCAGGGAGACCATATTGCAGCCTTTCAATACTTGATGGGGCTGATGAGGAAGACAAAGACTTTTTTCCCCAAGGCCTGTAGTGACAGGACAAGGGTAAACAGTTTTAAACTGAAAGAGGACAGATTTAGATTGGATATAAGGAAGAATTCTTCACAATGCAGGTGGTGAGACGCTGGAACAGGTTGCCCAGAGAAGTGTGGACACCCTATCGTTGGAAGTGTCGAAGGGCAGGCTGGATGGGGCTTGAGCAACCTGATCTAGTGAAAGACGTCCCTGCTCAGGGCAGGGTAGATGAGACCCAAACCATTCTATGATTCTATGATAACCTCTCCCCAGGCTCCCTGGGGACTTGGTCCCAGTTAGAAAGTGGTTGCATTGCCGCTGTAGGGTGTGTTTTCCCATGGGTCGAGTTCCAAGCGCCTGTTGGGTCTTCAGTCAGGCCAACCATCTGTATTTGGCACACACAGCCACTGAGCAGCAAGGGGAAGAGACAGGAAGGCTGCAACACCGAGCTACAAAGGGTCTTAGCTAAGGGGGAATGGGGAGGACTTAAAGGCATAAATGAAGCCTTCTGTGTGAGACCCAACAGACCTCCATTCTTATGTCAGCTGCTTATTCATGAGGTGACTGTCACATGTGGAAAGTGTGAAAAGCTCAATCAGTATCTTCATTTATCAACCAAACACAATTTCTAGAAGACTTACTTTCTCACAGAGCTCAAAGTACTTTAGAACCAAACAGTAAGTGTTCTTGTTTCACAGACATGGCAGCCAAGTCACCAATTGCTGTGGTGGGTCACATCATTAAAGAGGGCTGCCAATGGTTTCCCAGACGTTTCTCCACTCTCTGGGTGAGTATTTAATCAAATTATCTTCTTTCTTAGAAAAACGTCTCCCAAAATAAGAACAACAACAAATCTCCCGTGCAAGCAAACCATTTTGCATTTTTGCTCAAAAAATAACAACAGAAAATTCTTACTAATGTATAAGAAGGTTAATTCCAGAAGAACAGAGAATTTTCAGTTCCATTTCTAGCACAAACACTAAAAAGCAATTTACGATCTAGGAAGAACACACAAGAGCCACTGGTTGAAAGTTCTCTTATATTTTAATTATACATTTGACAGTCATTGAAGAGAATCTACACATTTACCATCTGCTTTTACAGTTGGAATAATATGCAGAAGGCACATTATAGGCATTAAACTTAGCAGAAATAGCAACAAGCAGTCATTACTTGTGGGGGTTAATTTAATATAACCTCAAGTGTCATCCTCTCCTATGTCAGGTCGACAAATGGAAGGCTCTAACCACATTAAGTGGGTGTTTTAAACTGATGTGCTGCTGGAGGTAGTTACACGTAGGGGACTTGGCTACCCTATGTAGTAATACGGACTGCTGAACAGCTTTGCATTGTGGTTGTTATCACACAGGTAGCTTCTCCCACCCTGAAGTTTGCCTAACTTTAGCTAGTGCTATCATGAATACAATCCCAGAGATAGCAACTGGGCATTTCAGCACTTTCTACTGCCAAACAGGCACTTGCCAAGACCAGATCAATGATTGCACAAGAAGCAGCTCGTGCCCTCCATTCCTGGAATGGCATTCTGGAATGGCAGGGCGCTCTGCAAATAAGCAAGAAAGCCAGTTATCACAAGTTATCAAAGAAAAATTACATGATTTTTTTATCTCTCTTATGAATCTCTGGTTGGAGGTGGAAAGCAGCTGACAGGAGTAGCATGGGTGTCCTTATCTACCCTATGTGGCATGGTCACTTACTCATTACATTATTATTTTAAATTAGGGTAACTCCAGTGGCTATCACAGCACTTTATCTGAGACAGAAAATTAATTCTTGAGGGTAAGGTATATTCCTTCAACTACATGACAGAAAGAACAGAAGTCTAGAAGGGCAGTAACTCCTGTATGTGAAACATATTTAACCTTTTTCATCGCAAATGGGCTCATATAAACATCAGCTCTTTGGAATGGCTGAAAAATTAAGCATGAATAAACTGCAGCTTAGAAAGAATGAGGTTAGGCTATTTCCTACTGTTATTTCTTTCAGTGTGCAGTATTTGAGCTGCTCAATTCCCTCTCTCTTTTAAAAAGTCAAAGACCCTGTGATCTTACTGGAAAAAAAAGAGTCCACCTAGTATTGTGCAGTGCTGTCACAATGGCTTTCTTGCCAATTTCTAGCCAATTAAAAATAGAAATATGCATTCAAAGCAGAACCTATTTCC
This sequence comes from Falco peregrinus, assembly GCF_023634155.1. Lineage (NCBI taxonomy): Eukaryota > Metazoa > Chordata > Aves > Falconiformes > Falconidae > Falco > Falco peregrinus. The sequence goes on along the minus strand of NC_073726.1, from coordinate 86,939,836 downwards.
TTCCGACTTTTCTGTCTGCTTGCAGTTGTAAAGCATGCATGTATAGATTTCCTTTGTCATTATTTCACAGCACACCAATTGGTGTTTTATGAACTGCAGTGGTCTGTGGACCAGTAAACCTGGTACCATTTCTGCTTCCCTGCTGGATAACATAATCTTCTTCTGTCACAATTTAAGATGTGACAGAATTAAGACCAAGATACAATCAATTTTCCCTGAAGAGCTTTGTTTAATGTTTCTGTAAATATGAACAAAAGTGACTGAAGAGGAACTCAAGTATGATAAAGATAAAACTCTTCAGACTTCACACAGCACAAATTGTGTTCACGCAATCTACAATTAGTCACCCTAGCTCAATTGCGGGGACTAGAGTAACAAATAAAGACGGAAGGCTTCTTCATAGGATTTAGATAAAAAAAGCACAGCCTCTGCAGTTAGCGTGCGCATCCTACAGCGGCAAGCTTCAACAGCTGCTACTGTTACACAGAGTCAGCTGGGTTTTCTTGCTGTGTGAGGGGGTTCTTACTCTTGGGGAAACTTGCTGAATGTTGGCTTATACACACTTGAATGTGAAGGAAAGGGAATTCTTGCCCATGCTACCATCTTGGGATCTCATCTGATGTCTCAATAGCCTCTATTCTTGACAGAGAAAGGAGAAGCCCTTCCCTGAAACCCAGACATTTGGGCTGGGTTGAGAGGATAGGAAGAAGTTGTCCTGCATGATGTATGGACCTACTGGAAGCATGAGGAGTGAGTCAAATTCCAAACCACCAATTCAGCCTCTGAGGGTAGAACCTGCAGGGCCCTGGGTATCTGCTATAAGTCACCAGAGGGGAATGCTAAAGTCAAAACAGGATGCTAGTTTTCAAAGAAGCAGCCCCATATTATTTTCTGTCATTGCAGTCACCATAAACTCCTCTTAACTAATAGAAATACTAGTCTATCATAGAAGAGGGGGTGCATAAAATCCTCATAATATCATTACATAAGAATAAAAACTATTCACAGCCAGTGGCTGAGAACCAGATTCAAGAGTGATACTGGCTTTGCAAGTTCTGCGAACACACTTAATTCTCTATATTTCAGACGTAACTCATGGGTCAGCTCACACTTTTCACCGTTTGTGTTCTCATGGAGACAAGGACTACACTTAATAGAGCCTTCCTGACTTTGGAGTTAGTCTTTTAGCACTTATATCTCTTTTTTGTGCTAGCCATCAACTGCTGGTGAACAGCCCCTGTGTCTTCAAAAAGTAGGCATTTAGTTCTGAAATGAAGTCAACCAGAGAAGCCAGTGGGTCCTGCTGCTTCATCTCCATACACAGGAATTAGAAATAAGCACCATCAGCCAAGGAACTGTAGGAAAATGAGCACTCTCTGTAGTAGCCTTTGGTCAACCAGCAACCTCATCAGATATCCAGTTAGGAGCATTTGCTATCCCATCGTTGTCCAAAGAAAAGAAGGAGGTGGGCAAATTGAAAGCCTCTCCAAGTCAGTCTTCCAACGGAAAGTGTAAGGACATCAGTAATTAGGACATTAAAGAACAAATAGTAGCAAGTGTCCCGTGTGGCACTGGCTGGCAAATAAGCTAGGCAATGCAGTCATTGATACTGGCAAATCTCTAGTGCCTCTGGGTTACAAAATAATTCACAAGATGCTTCAAAAGCTCCTTGCCAACAGTTGAGTCTCTTGAATCCAAGAAGTGCCTTTGGCAAGCTATTTTCCCACGGAAACATCCAGCATCCAGAGAACCTTTCTTTTTCCAGCACATTTTAAATGAAAAGAGTAGATGAATCAGACCAAGGAGAAACGGCAAGTTTTCCTCCTTTGCAACTGGCTTCAGAGCATAAAGAAATTCTGTGTCCTAGCTGCAAGGTGAGAGATGAGAAAACCCTGCAATCTAGCTACAGATCAGATGGACCACATATTCAGAGTTGGTAAGTGTCAGGGTAAAGACCAAGGACAGTAGTAAAAACAGTGACTGTGAGACTTCTTCAGAGCCCTTTGTCCCACCCCGTGTATATGATGCATGGCACAGAGAGCAAAGGGAGAATATAAAATGCATGAAAAAGCACACACGGCTTAGGAAAGATATATCCACCAAGGCCATGCTTCCCAGTGTTGAAGGAAGTTCTGGTCCACAGTGTGAGGGACTGAAGTCATACCTTGCTCAGTCCCTGTAGGGATGGCCAAACCTTGGTAAATCTAGCCCTTCAAGTTTACAAATAAATTCAAGTCTGAGTTAAAAACTAGGAACAACTATTTTTTAAGGCACTAAGGTCTAAGCTTAAAGTAGGGCAGGTTGTTTCAGTCAATATAGGGCAGACAAGCTGGCAATTTGCAGATGTGCTAGTGAGTCTTTTTTAAAGCAGTCAAACATCCTTCCAACAGCATGGTCCTTCTGTTTGGGAGAGAGGCTTACTGGGGACAAAAGGAAGCAACTGCCCCAACTATGCAGAGCAGCCAGGCAGAAGCAGCAAACATTACACATTCTGAAGCCCAACAGTGGGCCTTACAAAGGAGATGCCATGCCTCCCATACCAGACTCCCAGGAGACCAGATCAGATGACCTCCAGAGGCCTCTTCCAACCTCTATTATTCTACTGTCCTGTGACTTTACAGTTCTGTGATCACTGGAGCCCTTATTCAGTAACTGGTGTGCAAAGGACCAGTATTCTACAGAGTAGGCTCCTTGCAGTAACAAGGCACCTAACAAAGACAACTGGTACCTCTCTTTAAAGGCTTGGGAAGATACCATTTACTGAAAAAATCTGCTGTTTCCAATAGAATGTTTTCAACGGACCACAGCCCATTGCAAACCTAAGTTTCCACATCACAGCAAGAATAAAAATGGGTTATATATTGCTTTCATGAGGACTAGAGATAGATTCTTCAGAGTTGGAAGTCCAAAGGGAAGCTGCTTCATCTATTTTTTTGCTGGTTGTCTGTTTGATTAAAAGCAGGCATCCCAACCTACATAGCAGAAAAGCTAAGAGGAGTCCAGTGGGATTCTTAGTTCTTTCAGTAGTGGCATTAAATGACTATGCTTCTTGCACTGTGGGAACTTCCTCTGTCCTGCAAGAGAAAACAGAAGATTCAGGAACAAGGAAAGATGAATGGAAATCTTGTGCCTTCCTTCCTGCTCTGAGCACCATAATGAAACCATTCACACATACATACATCCATCCCAGCTGGAACTAGAATGGCACTTCCTTCCAAAAGTTGGAAGGGAAAACGATAATGTGCAAAATACGGCCTTTTGGGAAGACTCCCACCTGGTATATGGTAAGGGACACGACATTTTTTTTATTTTAGAAAAACATTTTTTAAGGGGAATATGCTGTCTAGCTTGGAGACTAGCAATTGCGATATGAAGATTTTCACACTTAGGTTGCTACCTGAAATCTAGTCCCAGCGTAAACTGACAAGATGAGCTGTGACCAATAGCTGTTCACTGCCCATATAATGCACATTCCGTTCTCAGGAGTCCCAACAAGCGAGCCATCCTCTTCCACCCAGCCTGGAGGACCACACATTTCTCACCGCTATAGCCACCCATGATCGTAAAGCCCATTTCATGTAGTTTTAGGCATCTTACCTGAATGCTTTCCCATATGAACAATCTTAAAAATCTCACCAAGATACTATAAAAAGTAAATGCTGGAGAATGATAATAGGATAATCATGCACGTGTTAAAAGAAATCAGAAGTAAACCAACACAAGAGAGGGTTGCAGAGGGTTGCCCAGTATTGCTGCCTGCACTCTGGAAGTGCTTTTTCCCCAGGCAATGCCAGGAGAACAGCTACTTTAACACCAACACATACATAGAGCCCCAAATGACTCTAGGTGGGGACAGGAGTGAGAAGGTATAGTATGTCACCTGGTGTGGGATGTGACGGGACCTGCTTTGTCTGACTGCTCACTTGGTCCCTGAACTCACTATGGCCACGCAACTTGTCTGAAGGCAGGGAACTCGGCAGCCTTTTCACAACCAAGCTGCACAGGGCACCCGGCGCTCCTTGCCCTCCGTTTGAAAGACAACAGGCTGCAGAAAGTAACAAACGTTCACTCTCACACCCCAAAACCCACCTCTTGCCTCGGATGGGAAAGCAAAAAGGCGGCTGACTCACCGATCGTGGCCCCACGCTGCCTTTTTGCTTCTTCTCCTGACCTGGGATGATTTCTAATGAGCGGTAACTGGGGGGCTTATCTTCCGGCCATTCCCGAGACCGGTGCCGCCGCCTGCGGTTTGTCGCTGGGAGACGGACTTGCTCTTCTGAGGAGCTACACGACCCCCGGCGAGAAGGGGGAGAGTAGCTGTGCCGCCGCTGACCTGAGCTGTTGCTCCTGCTGGTATGGTGCTGGTAGTCTCGCCTTCCTGCGGGCTCCTGTCTCCAGTCACGACGGTGGCTGGAGCGCTCCTTGGCCTCCTCTGGATAGAAGCTGCAGCTGCTGCTACTGCTCTTGCCCCTCTCAGCCTGGCGTGGTGGTGACACATCCCATCTGGAGTGCTGGGGCCTCCCATTGTAGCCGCCTGTCCTCTGCCTCTGAGAATGGTCCTCTCGCTGCCTGTCCCGACTGTAGCTAGAATGAGAATCCTCACCGGAAGGCAAGGGCCACCTCCGGTTTTCCCTCCTTTCCTCAGCTGCAGAATCCCAGTATCTGGGGGTGCGGGCCGCTCTCTGTGGCCGTGAGGAGTTGCTGCTCCCATGCATGGAGGAGACATGATCAGCAAGAGGAGGTGACACGATCTCGGAGCCCAGGGAGGACAGCAAGCTGGGCTGGGCAGCCTGCCGCTGGTGGGGGGGTGGCTGGAGCTGTGGCATGTTAAGATTTTGGATTTCAGATTCCAGATAGTCCAAAACACCCTTGTTAGGTGAAAGCTGAGCCTGGGGCTGCACAAGTGGAAGACTGTTCTGCAGAGACACATCTAAGGATAAAAGCACAGGAGATGCAGCAATTCAAGGGGAAAGAATAAAGAGCGAGCCCTTCTGCACTAATGATCCTGGCGGAGTCCCTTTGGGACCTTTCTTCTCCTGCTCCTCCTCGCTACAAGAGCTGCACAAGTCTCAAGCACCACAACCAGCACATCCAGGTCACATGAGGTAAGGTGCAAAGAGCAGTAAATTTTTTAGTAAGTAGTATTATTTAGTAAGTTTTATTATTTTTTAGTAACTTTTTTTAGTGTTTTTTAGTAAGGAAGCAAAGTTGCAGCATGATCTGTGTTTTGCACAGCAGAGAGGTAAGCATCCAGCACACCTGGAAATACAGTTTATGTATTTAAAAAGAGGAACATTTTTTTCCTACAGCATTGATACCAAATTTTATTTAAAAAAAAAAAAAAATCAGAGGAATTTCATAGTGGTTCCTCTTATATCTCTTTGAACTGAAATAAGTATGAAGCAATACCGCAAAAGAAAAAAAATTATATACATGTACACATGCACACACACACACATATAGATATAAGTAGCAAATGGAGAAGTTTCTTTGCTAGGAGACTGGTCCAGCTCTGGAACAGTTACCCAAAGAAATCATGGAATCTCCACCCTTGCAAATTTCCAAGATTCGGCTGGACAAAGCTACAGCTAATGTGACTGAGGTTGGTGACAGTCCTGCTCTGAGCAAGAGGTAGGACTAGATGACCTTAGAGGTCTCCCCTACCCAACACCTCTGAAAAGCTGACCTGAAATAAATTTAAAGGAAACTTAAGCACAGGAGATTCAAGCACTGTGAAAACACAGGCTAAGATACTGCCCGAGGAACTTGCCCATTTTCTGCCAGCACGCACACGGATTTCCCTGAGAAGACTCAGTATATTCTGTCTTAAATCACGGTGGCTCAGTCACCAGCTCTTCCTAAGGAAAAGTTGTGCCCTGGCTAGGAAAAAAATGGTACCTGTAGAATTAACTAGCGGGCTAAAAAAGTGTATGAATCTAGCATTTAAGATGTTTGCAAACAATTTCTTCAAACAACAGTTAAAGACTCATCAGACACACAGTAAATCTGTGAC